>NC_133660.1:203304294-203981794 GCF_037893015.1 Macrotis lagotis
ACATTTCTCTAAATCTCTTCCTCCTTTTTTTTTTTTTTGTTTGTTTCATTCAGTTAATTTAATGCAGCCCTTCCCCAAAGCATCATCTTTGCAACCTGAATAGCGACGATTGAGACTGAATTTTCTCAAATGTTCACTTTCTTTCTTCAAGGCTCAGTATAAAGGGTGTGTGTGAGATGGGGGAGGGCAGCAGTAGCAGTTTAAGGGGTCAATAGGGAGAGATCTGTAGTTATTTGCTATGACTCACATAAAGGAAAGTGAAATGTTCTTAGAGTTAATTGTTATTTATAGAATCACAGAATGTGAGAGCTGAATAGCACCTTGGAGATCATCCAATTCAGTCATCTAATTTAACCAGTCATAGGACATAATCTTTGGAGCAGTAAAAGGATTTTTTTGGAGTCAGAGGACCTGGGTTCAAATCCTGAATCTGATGTTTATTGTCTGAATGATCTTGTATAAATCACTTAATCTCTCTGATCTCAATTCCCTCTTTGGTAAAATGAGATTAGATAAGAAGGACTCAGATTTTTTTTTTTTGGGGGGGGAGGGACCTTGGATATCCAAAATCCCCTCACAGTACAAATGAGAAAGCTGAAGGCCAGAAGGCAAAAAAGACTTGTTCAAGGTCATGTAAGTAGGAAATAGCAGAACCAGGATGTGAAGCCAGGGCTATTGACTCCAAATCCAGTATTCTTGCTTCTGTGCCATATTTCCTCCATTCAATTTAATAATTAGTCCTATACTTATCTGCTATGTCAATCAGTTACCCATGATCATATAAACTTTGCTTAAATTCAACATCAGTTTCTTAAACACCTAATCTATTCAAAGTTCTGCTGTGTTACCCACTTACCCATGAGCATGTAAGCTTTGCTTAAAGACTTCTAGTGAGGAAGAACCAACTTCATCCTAAGAAAGTCCTTTTCACCCTAGGACTAGTTATTGGGAGGATTTCATACCCAAAATATAACTGTGATCTGAATGGGGCAGCTAGTTGACTCATTGACTAGAGCTTGGAGCTGGTCCAGTACAGTTTTAGATACTAATAATGTGACCTTGGGCAAGTCAGAATCTTAGAAACATTTAAAGAACTTGACAATTTCTTAAAATCAAACCATCTATCTCAGGTTCAGTTTGTAACCCCCAACTTAATGTTTTTTGTCCTTCATTCTCGAAGAAGACCAAGACATCAGGGAGGTGATGTGATGACAAACTCATGAATTGGATTTGAGTGATGGGTACTAAGTCACCAACCTCATTTTCTCTTCCAGAGCCACCTAAGATGCAGTGGTCAGATATGAATCAGGATAACAGGAGATGATCCCAGATGGGAGACAATCAGGATTAAATGACTTGCCCAAGGTCACACAATTAGTAAGTGTCTGAGACTGGAGTCAACTCCCATCCTCCTGACTCTAAGGTCAGTGCTCCATCCACTGTTCCACTTAGCTGCCCATTAACCCAAATTGTTGTGCCTTTGAAGACTCTATCCAAGATATAGATGCTGAGAATTTAATTCTTGCCTTGATTCCATTCAGTAGTCTGTTATTCTGATCCATTAACTGTTAGGTCTCTTATGAGCCTAAATTCTTATTTCTTTTATCTATTCCTCCTGAAAGAAAATGTAAAGTGATAAACACTATATTTATTTTTATATCTATCAGAAGCCTTAAAGCCAGTCAATACCTTGCATCATATTGAGATTTTTTTTTTGGCTTTTGCTTTTTTAAAAGACATAAATTGTGCTGGGCAGAGATGTTTAGAAGTAGAAATAAGATTTAGAACAGTAGTTACTTAGAATGATTTGGCAAGAGTTGAGTGACCTCAGACCAGAGGAGGGAGCTTAAGAGAGTTCTAGGTACAAAGCTAGGGATGAATGAGTAGTTCCCCTTGAGGGTTCCCCTCAAGGGTTCCACTTGAGCTTTCTATGAGTGACTGATATATCCCTTTACCACTACTGTTTTGGGGGAGACTGGCATGTTAAATGGGAGAAAGTACAGCATTTTTTCCAGGGGACAGATGTTAGACTATAAATGGCAGCCATTTTGAAATGAATGATTCTAGAATTTAAAGTGTGAGAATTCTAAGATATCACCTGCTGTTCTACCTTGTTAAGTATCTTTGCTTTGCATTTTCAGCTGGCAGGTTTGAGTTAATAAAAGAAATGTTAGTGGAGGTTCATGAGTATTGTATATTACTATCCTGATAATATCAGTGAAACTGGAGTTAACTAAGCAGAGACTACTTCAAGTATCCTGAAAATACTTGAATACAACTCTCATGTCAGATAATTCTTCTTTTCAGGCTAAAAATTCCCTTTTTTTCCCAGCATTTTCTTACAACATGAACTCAAGGCCCTTTGCCATACCAAACACCTTCCTCTGGACACAGTCCAGTTTAAGAATGTCATACTTAAAATATGATGTCCAGAACTGAACACAATATTCCAGATGTTATCTAACTCTTGGTTAATAGATGCAAACTGTGAACTTCTTAGTCTTGGGTATTTTGGTTCTCTCAGAGTAGACTGAAATAGTATTAGTTTCTTTGACTGCTGTATCACACTGTTGACATAATGACCTCGTTTTAGGTCTCCATCTTTTATTTGTGAAGTTCTTTTGTTTTGTTTGAAACTTGGAGTAAATTTGGCATTTATCCCTGAAAAATAGTAACTTGTTAGTCAGTCAATAAACATTTATTCAGTGTGAGATAAATTCCTTCTATCAAGGAACTTACATTCTAATGGAGGAAGGCAATACGTAATCAGAATCTAAAAAGCAGGGGGAGGTGTGATAGCACGTAACTATTATGGGCTCACTGCAGACAAAGCACTGTGGAGATGAGTCAGCCAGAGAAAGATGAAGACACCTTTGATATGGACCTCCTCTTTCATTTGGAAGTTCTGGGAGGAACCAGACAGAAGGTGAGGTGTCAGGAATGGCAATAACAGTACAATGTAGAAGTAATCTGGGGTCGAGTAAATTTCCAGGGTTGAAGAGGTTTCTATGACATGGTTGAGATGAATTAATAGAGCATTTTGCAGAGGAATGAAGATTAGATGTGTTGTAACAGTCTCTCCTAATGGGGGGGGGTGGCTAGGTGGCTTAGTGGATAAAGCACTGGCCCTGGAGTCAGGAGTACCTGGGTTCAAATCTGATCTCAGAGACTTAATAACACCTAGCCATGTGGCCTTGGGCAAGCCACTTAACCCCAATTGCCTTGCAAAAACCTAAAAAAACCCAAACAAACAAAAAAAGTCTCTCCTAATGAAATTTTTTGTATTTACATTGTTATCCAATATGTTAACTATCACTTCCAGCTTTGTGTCATCTGCAAATTTAATAAACATTATCATCTATATATTTATCAAAATCCTTGATTAAAAATATTAGCAGAAGTAGAAATCCAAGGAATCCTACTTGGAGACCTCCTTCTAAAATGACATGAAGTCATTAATGACTATTCCTTAGGACTGCCTATTGAACCAGTCCTTCAGAGTGGATAGGGTACTAGAGTTGGAACCAGGGGGACATGGATTTTCCAAAACTTTCTAGATGTATGATACTGGACAAGTCACTTAATCTTTCTAGGTCTCAGTTTCCTCAAATGTGAAAGAAGGGCTGCTAGGTAGCATAGTGGATAAAGCACTGGCCTTTGAGTCAAGAGTACCTGGGTTCAAATCTGGTCTCAGACACTTAATCATTACCTAGCTGTGTGGCCTTGGGCAAGCCACTTAACCCCATTTGCCTTGCAAAAAACCTAAAAAAAATGTAAAAGAAGGGAGTTGAATTCAATCTCAATGGTCATTTCCAGCTCTAAATTTATCATTCTATGACCACTATGAACATCTATTGGGAGAGGTCATGTAGGCTATGTTGAAAAGAAAAAAAAAGGAATACAATAGATAATCAAGGAAAAATAAAAGTTTATGCATTTTTGAGGGTTCAGTTGAGCTTAGATGACATGAATGCATGCAGGGAACCTAAATGAGATGTTTATGTGACTTCCTTTATCAGTAGTTAGTAGCTTGAAAGTAGGAAGACAAAAGAATGTTCAGGCTGAAGTTTGAGGATTAGCCAAGCAAGAATGTTAGATGAATGAAGTGATAAGAGATTAAAGAATGATAGAAATAATAGTGGGAGTGGTTTGCTTCAGTTTTAAGACTATGGAAGAAAGACCAGAAGGAGGGTGATGGATTAAGAGAAGCTGGAAAGGGGGAAGGACTGGAGGTTATAGGAAAGATGAAGAATAACTTAGGGAAGACTGAAGCAGAGAGATGGAAGGACAATAATTTTTAAACAAAGATGGAAATTTCAGAATTCAAGATGCCTGTCATATAGTAACTACTTAGTAAATGTCCCCACCCCACCTCCTCCCTCCTTCCCTCCCTCCCAATTTCTCTCTCTATCTGGGTGTCTCCTCCCTTCCTCCTTCCTTCCTTCCTTCCTTCCTTCCTTCCTTCCTTCCTTCCTTCCTTCCTTCCTTCCTTCCTTCCTTCCTTCCTTCCTTCCTTCCTTCCTTTCTTTCTTTCTTTCTTTCTTTCTTTCTTTCTTTCTTTCTTTCTTTCTTTCTTTCTTTCTTTCTTTCTTTCTTTCTTTCTTTCTTTCTCTTTATCTACCTCTGTCTTCTGTCTTCTGTCATTAAAAATAATAGCCAGGTTTTTTTTGTCTAAGTTCTCAGTTGGTCCTCACATCATTCTTGTGAGGTTAGTGCTATCAGTATCCCCATTTTATAGATGAGGAAACAGAAGCAAACAGAAGTTAACTGACTTGCCCAGTCACCAGTCATTGTCTGAAGTTAAATTTGAACTCAGGTCTTCCTGATTCTAATCTATTATCAATTGTGCTGTGTCATAAGCATGCCCAGTTTTTCAAACATGGAGCATGCTGCAACTCTATCCATGAAGACAAGCCCCTTTTAGCTGACTGTTTGAACCTTTAAAGTGGAACTGTTCACTCTCTTGTCTTTTTGACAACTTCTATCTGAAGTTCCCAAACCACGTGGTTGGGGGGCGCGGTTTCCTTCATTTATGTTCTGTGTTGTTTATCCCAAGTTTTAGATACAATAGATGATCTCCACAACACCCAGGAGTTCGATGCATGGCAATGTTGAAGCCAGGATTGCAGGTGGGCTGGCACATCTAGTCTGGCATGGAAACCCAGAGAAGCCAGGGTGCCTGGGAAATAAATCCATGGCTTGGATTTGGAACTGGGATTGTTGTATTCTATAGTATCTGAGTTAAAACAGGGATGTAATCCTCTTCCTCTCCACAAAGATTGTTGTGTTTACATTGTGTTGGGGGAAGTAAGTTTATATATTTGCAATTATATTTTTTGAGAAAGGTTCTTTGTTATATTTATTTGATCTTCATATTGAGCATCTTGAATTGGATAATAATTTCATATTCAAAGGGTCCAAAACAGGATTCATAAATTTTCCTAAAAAATAAATCTAACTTTCTCCCTGAATTTCTTTTTTTAAGGACAATTACCATCATCCTTTCTGTCATCCAGGTGAACAACTTTGGTATCATCTTCATTCAAATACCTCTTCATATATTTATTAACTGTGTGATCCTGAACAAGTCACTTAATCTTTGTGCCTCAGTTTCACTGATGTGCTAGAAACAGCTCACATCTATTAGAGCCAATTATTAAATTTTCAGTAAGCCTTTGGAAGTTGGCAAACACTACAAATTAAGAGTTGACTTACTGCCTTTATTTTTTGTTTGGATAAGAAAGAGAAAGAGAATTTTAATAATTTAGATTAAAAATATGTTTTATATACCTTTCCAAGACTTTATGGGGAGCCAATTGCCAAGTATTTATCAGCATATATCTGCTCAATTTCTTCATCTGTTAAATAGGATTAAAAATATAACATAACTGATTTTTGTCAAAATTAAATGAGCTAACATCTTTGCAATGGGGTAAGAGTGCTTTGCAAATTTTATAAACTTTATAAACACACTTGTCAATGTGATGGTTATCTTGATCTCCACACTGTCATTCACTCACATATTTAGTCACCAAATTTCATTTCTCCCTTCTCAATATCTCTAGCTTCGATCCCCTTCTCTCTACTCATATCTCTCTACTCACAAACCTTTTTCTAAATCTCTTCACTTTTCCTTTAGATTATTGCAATAACTTCCTAATTTGACTTTCTGCTTCAAATACCTTCCTACTCCAATTCTAATCCTAGCTAGAAAAAAGAAGACCTAAAACATAAATCTGATTGTGTCACTCCCCTTAATCAATAAACTCTATGGCTCCCTATTGACTCTAGGATCAAAGATTATTTCAGTATTATATCATTCTCATTTAATTATTTTTTGTGTATTTTCTAGTGTACATTATTATTATTATTATAGTATATCATTGTATAGGTCAATTTTTCAGTCATTTCTGATTTGGAAGGGTATTTTCTTGGCAAAGCTATAGGAATGGTTTGCTATTTCCTTCTCCAGTGGATTAAGGTAAATAGATGTCAAATGATTTGCTCAGGATCACATATCCAATAAATGTCTGAAGCCAGAATTAAACTCAGGTCTTTCTGACTCAAGGTCCAGTAAGCCACCTATCTATCTCCAGTAGAGAAATAAATGTTCAGTTGTCTTCAGTGGAGTTCAACTTTTTTGAGATCCCATTTAGGATTTTCTTGGCAAAGATACTGCCATTTCCTTCTCCAGCTCATTTTACAGATGAGGAAACTGAGGCGAACAGGGTTAAGTGATTTTCTTACATATGATTTATAAATAAGTATAGACATTTTGAAGGTCTATCTGAATTAGAGATCTATTTATTTTATCGATAGAAGTATATTCAAAAATATTTGGAGACCACAGGGTTAAATGACTTTTTGGTCACATCTCTCCTCTAAGATCCTATGGCATCCATTTTTAGAAAAACTATCCCCTGAGTAGGAAGTATGGAGACCTACAAGAGCTGTTGATGGATCAAAAAAAAATGACCTTTGTTTAATTTAACAATAACAGCAAGATTTTTTGAGCCACTCAAGTTTGTAAGCAGTTCAGTGACCTGAATTAATCCTTATGCCTTCCAGGAACTTCCCAAGCCCTGCTTAAATCACTTGAGGACTGTCATTCTCCACTGCTACAGAAATCCTACTGAGGAGAGAAGCTAGCAGTGTTTCTGAAGCAGGGGTGAAAATGTGTAAAGGTTAAACTCTGTGCTAAAACCATTGACATTTGAATGGCCTAGATGTAAAGCAACTAGAAAGTGGGATACATTAACTGGAGGTATTGTACTGGAAATGTGATTGATGTAATGATTGTGAAGAACAATAGGCTTGTTAGAGATCAGTATGAAAGGACCAAAACTGACTTAATTAAAAAGGAGAAACCCCTATTCCAGGCCTTTAAAAAAAGGACATGATAAGGCAGAGTCAAAATGGTGGAGAGAAGAAAAGGACTTACCTGAGCATTCCCTCAAATTCCTCAGAACACCATTTAATAATGCCCTAAAACAAAGCCTGGAGTAGCAGAACCCACAAAAGGAATTCGAGGAAGCAATTTTCTAGTCTAAGACAACTTAAAAGTTTGGCAGGAAAGGTCTGTTGCCCCAGGGTGGCAGTGCAGTTACCTCCAGTTCAGGTCTCACCTACACAGATCAGATTCCAGCAAACTAGAAGCAGTCCTTGGGAGTGAAAGAACCTGCAGTGCAGGAACTGCACCCTGAGCTCTCAGTCCACAAGGGCATCAAACAACTGGTCAGAGATTACTAGGGTCTCTGTGCTGGCATTGGGGGTAGGTCTCTGTTGCTTTGCCCAGATTCAGGTCCAAGTAACAGTTGTGGGTGGTAGTCAGAGCTTGCAGCTGCAGTGGAGCAGGGACCTTTGTCACAGTTCTTGGGCAAAAAAGATGTTAAATGTTCATCTTAAATGTTAATGTTTTGTTCCTGAAATCCTGAGGGTCTATCCCATCCCAGGTTGGTTTTTTTCTTTTTTGAATGGGTAAAAGAGGCCATTCTCTGCCTTATTTCTTATCTAGCCTTATCACTGAGGCAACATTGCCTCAGTCTAACTTAGACATGTTAAAGACTTTAATTTAAAAATTCCAAGGTATTGGTACTTAATCCAGGGCCATCTCCAGTAATATTGACCATTGGACTCAGATAGCTCTAGGGGGAAAATAAAACTGATGACTTTGCACAGCTCATCCTCACTTAAATCAGATTCACTTGGACGTCATGGAATCACCTCCTTATTGTCATGGTCTTCTTTGAGAACAAAGGACAAAAAACAACAAGGCAGAAAAAAGTGCTTGTGGTCTCTCACAGAACAACATATAGATCAGGGGGGTAATAAACCTCTCCTTAGATCATACCACCTTGGGAAAACTGAAAATGTATAAATCTCTAGAAGCACATTGCACCCTCTATCCTGGATGTTTAGCCCCCACTTTAGCACAGATTTAAAAACCTGGGAAAGTAAGCAAGGAATAGAAAAAAAAATTGATCACAGAAAGTGACTATTATAACAAGGAAGATCAAAACACACACTCAGAAAAAGACAGCAAAGTCAAAATTCCTTAGCCTTTAAGAAAAAATAGGAATTAGTCTCAGACCATGGAAGAGTGCAAAAATCATTTTAAAGATGAAGTAAAAGAGGTAAAGGAAAAACTGGGAAGGAAAGTGAGAGTGATATGAGAAAATCTTGAAAAAAGAATTAGCAATTAGGTAAAGGGAGGAGCAAAAAATCCCGAATAAATAATACTTTAAAAACAGAATAGGTCAAATCAAAAAAAGACAAGCAAAAATTCACTGAAGAGAAGAACTTCTTAATATGCAGAGTTGGTCAAATGGAAATAAGAGGAAAAAATTCACTGAAGAAAAGAACTCATTAAAAAAAGGGGGGGGAATGGATGTACAAATCCTTAAAAATTATGTTTGAGTGAGTGAAAGCTAAAGAACTCTCTGAGGCATCAGGAAAAAGAAAATAAAATCAAAAGAATGAAAAAATAGGTGATGTAAAATATCTTATTAGAAAAACAACTTGACCTGGAATACAGATCCAGAAGAGATAATTTAAAAATTATTGGTCTTCCTGAAAGTCATGATCACAAAAAAAGCCTAGATATCATCCTTCAAGAAGTTAAGGAAAACCTAACTGCCCTGATATTCTAGAATAGAAAGTAAAATTGAAATTGAAAGAATCCATTGATCACTTCTTAAAAGATATCTCAAATTGAAAACTCTCAGAATATTGCAGTAAAATTCCATAGCTTCCAAGTTAAGGAGAAAATATTGTAAAAAGAATGTTGAAGACTATCTTTACATATAATTGGAAAAAATAAAATAGCATTCAGCAAAAGAGAAGAAAATATTATAAGTGGTCAGAAATTAACAATTCACTTATGATGGAGTCACAGACAGGATAAGACAAAATTTAGCAGTTTCTACATTAAAGGACTGTAGGGCTTGGAATATGATATTCTGCAGGGCAAAGGAGTTTTATTTCAACTAAGAATCACCAGCTCAGCAGGACTGAGTATAATGCTTCAGGGAGAAAATGGAGACTCAATTAAATGGAGGACTTTCCAATGCATTTCTGATAAAAGGAACAGAAATGAATAGAAAAATTTACTTCCAAATACAAGACTGAGAAGCACAAAAAGGAAAACAAGAAAAGGAAATCTTACGGGACTTAAAAATATTGAACTAAATACATTCCTACATGGGAAGATGACACTTATAAATCATAAGAACTTTCCATTATTAGATGGAATCTATATAGACAGAGGACTCAGGTGGGAGTTTAATGCAATGGGAATGTTTCTTTAAAGTCAGAATTAAGGGATGAGAAAAGATGAATGCATTAGGAGAAAGGGAAAGGGAGAGATAGAATGGGATAAATTACCTCACATAAAAGAAGTGAAAAAGAACTATTACAGTGGAGAAGATGGGGGAGCTTGAGGGCAACATTTGAATCCTACTCTCATAAAAATTTGTTCAAAGAGAAAATAATGCATACACTCAATTGGGTCTAGAAATCTATTTTATCCTATAGGAAGGGAGGAAAGAAAAGGTTCAAGGGAAGGGAGGGGATTGGAGAAGGCAATAGAAGCAAAATATTTTGAAGAGAGACAAGGTGAAAGGAGAGAGAGAGAAAAGAGTAAAGTCTGGGGGGAATAGAATGAATGGAAATCAACCATCATAAATGTGAAAATATTTTTAAGCAAGTTTTTTTCCTGGGCTGAAGGCCTCATCTCTCAAAAATAGAGAAATGGGTCATTTAAAATATCAGATCTATAGTCATATGAAAATATTCAAATTATTATTGATTAGAGAAATTCAAATCAATACTGAAGTACCACCTCTCTCCTATTAAGACAGAAAAGGAGAATAATAAATGTTGCAGATGTGAGAAAACTGAGGCACTAAAGTGCTGTTGAAGTTGTGATCTGAATCTACTATTATGTGAAACAATTTGAAATTATGCCCAAATTTTTATAGCAGTTCATTTATGGTGGCAAAGAATTGGAAATTGAGGGGATACCTATCAATTGGAGAATGACTGGACACTTTCTGGCATATGATTGTGATGGAATACTATCGTGATATGAAAAATGATGAACCAGATGGCCTCAGACAGAGTATCTGATAATTTAAGTTTGAAGAGATTTATATGAACTGATGAAAAGAAGTACCAGAAATGCAGAGTAGAACCAGAAGAACATTATTTACAATATCAGCAATATAATTTGATCAACTGCAAATAATTTAGTTATTTTTAGTAATACAATTCCAACAAAACTCTGAAAGACTTATCATGAAAAATGTTATCCATCCCCAGAGAAAGAAACTGTTGGAGTCTGAATATAGATTAAAGTATACTTTTTTAAACTTTCTTTACTTTTTATGGGTTTTTATTTTGGTCTCTGTTTTTTTCCAACTTGACTAATATGGGAAGGGAGAGAGTTTAGAATTCAATTTTAAAACAGTTTTAGAAATTGCTTTTTCATGTAATTGAGGGGAAATTGGGGTTCTTTTTGTCATTACTAAGAGCTAGGGAATCTTCTTTTATTTTGTTGAGTTGTGGCAGGGTAGCTTTGTGATTTCATAGGGTTGAGGAGATCCCAGCATAGACGTAACCTCCACTGTTTGAGATTGGTAGCTTTTTTGTAATTTATGGTCTTTGAAAGCTGCTTGGATTGATTATTGTAAGCTTAAATTATTGTGCCTATGTTACAGCTTAATGGCAGTCAACATCTCAAGCTCTATCTTTTGAACTTCAAAGCCTGTCCTCTATGATGCTAGACATCATTAGGAACATAAAAATAAAATTATCCCCTACCCTTGAGGAAGCTACCTTCTACTGGGAATATATTGTTAGCACAGAGACATATAACAAAGAGTAGAGAGTGAATAGGGTAAGGAGAAATTAGACAAAGATGTTTAGGTTATATTTAATTATTTCAGTGCTGAATTTTTTTACTTTCTTCCCATTGCTGAATATTTTGTACTAAAATTGGGCCAAAATATGAATTTCACAAGACATCAATTAAAGTTGCAGTTTATGTTAGTTTCTTCTTATCTACCCTAGAAATGAACCTAAAACAACTAAAATACAAATTACACTTGCAGAAAATATGTATTTTTTTCCAATATAACATGTTCCCACACCAAAAGAGTTAAAGAGGAATAGAGGGTTCCTATAAAGATTAAAGAAGTCTTCACTAGGATGTGGCACCTGAGCTAAACTTTAAAGGAACACAAAGATTCTGAGAAGTTTAAAATTTGAATCTTGATTAATCTGTTGAGCTCTCCATCCATAAAATTGGAGGAATGATACTTGCAAAAGCTTCTTTGCATAATTGTTTTGAAGTTCACATGAGATCATGGGACTTTGTACAGAGTGTGTATATCCTAATGTCTCAAAAAATGGGCTTTGCATTTTAATTGACCCTCTTGGAAGCTTTAAAGTATATATTGTTTGTATTATGCTTAAGTTTATTTACTTTGAAGAATAAAAATCATGCCCTTTGTGATTATATAGTTGATAAATGTTCATCTTAAAAAGGTTATTGGCAGGGACAATTTTGGTGTACCTGTGATGGAGAATATCATCTGTATCCAGAGAAAGAATTGTGGAATTTGACCAAAGACCAAAGATTATTACCTTTAATTAAAAACAAAACCCTGTCATCTTATTATTTTGCTATCTCTTATATTTTATGTTTTTTCCTTAAGGATATGATTTCTCTCTCTCTTTCAATTTACATCAGTGTATAGCATGGAAACAATGTAAAGACTAATAGACTGCCTTCTGTGGGGAGTGGGGGGGTGAGGTTAGGGGGAAAATTGTAAAATTCAAAAACAAATAAATTAATTAATTAAAGTTAAAAAAAGGTTATTGGATGTGCCACCCAATCAAATGTGCTGAGATATCTATGAATGAAATACTATATGTGAAAGTACATGGAAAGAAAATTATTTTTATTGATATCTTTTGTTTTGGTCATCAGCATTACCCTCCATATACCTCCCAGAAGGTTAGCTCTTGTAACAAATATTTTAAGATAAAAAAAAGTAATTTAGCAAAATCACCAGTATTCTGCAAGGGAACGGCAAAGAAGTGGGTAGGGAGTGCCTTTTCATCTCTTCTTTGGAGCCTTGGTTGTGCATTAAATTTGCAGCATTCAGTTGTTTCCTTATTTTGTGATGGCTATTCTTTCCATTTGCATTGTGACAAATACTGGGTATATTGTTTTCTGGACCCTGCTTACTTCACTTTGCATCAGATCATGTAAAAGTCTTTCCATACTTATTTATATTTAAGCTCCAGTGAAGGGTTTTCCAGGTTTGTAACTGTGTCATAATTTTGTACTCCTCTTCCCTACCCTATATATCTGATTGGTAACCATATATTGTCATTTCTACCATCTCAATTTCTCTTGCATCATTCTCCTCTATAATCACAACTATGTACTTCAGGCTCTCATATTTCTCATCTAGATCACTGTAGTAATGTCCTAATTGGTCTCTGCTTCAAGTCTCTTCTCACTCCATTCCATTCTTCACACTGCTGCCAAAGTAATTTTTCTTAAGCACAGATCTGACTATGTGACTCCCCTGCTCAGTCAACTCCAGTAGCTTCCTATTCTCTCTAGGATAAAATTGAAACTTCTCAGTTTAGCCCTTAAATCCCCACACAACCTGGCCCCAATCCATCTTTCCAGCCTCATTGGGCATTAATTCCCCATCTTTCAATCTGCAATCCAGCCAAGCTGACCTTTTCTCTGTCCATCATGAATGACATTTCATCTCATACTTGAGCCTTGACACATGTCTGGAATACAATCTTGACTCGTTTTTATTTTATCTTTGACTGATAGATGGACTCTTCATCTTCCTTCAAGATGTAGTTTAAGCAACACCTTTCACATCAAAACTTTCTTGATTCCTTCCCTCCCCTACTGTTCTTAGGGAATGTTCTTCTCCCTACCAAACTACCTTATAATGAAGTAATTTGAATTTATTTAAAGTTAACCTTTTAATATATATGTGCTCAATATATTTTTATTATTCATCTATTTATTCTGTTTTCTATATATGCATATGCATAAGCATTTTGTACATATGTATGTACATGTATAAAATATATACATATTTTAAGCTTGATAGTTTAACACTGCATTAGGATTTTGGGGACAAGTATGATTATATCTACATCATCTATATCTATATAATTTCTATAAAAATATATGTCATCTACATGTGTCATATCTATCTAAATCAGCAGTTTCAACTATAACTACAGTCATATCTAGAATTATCTATTTGTATTCCTTCTTCATCTCTAGCATCTATATCTCTACCTATGTCTACTTCTCTCTATTTCTATCCATATTTCTATCAGTACATACATTTGTCCATATCCATATCTACAGCTCTAGGCTATATATATATATATATATATATATATATATATATATATATATATCTGTTGTTCAAATTCATGTCTATCTCTACCATGTATTTCTATATCTAAATATACATATCTATATCTGCTGCTATAACTATATTCATAAATCTACTATATCTAATCTAATCTCTATAGATCTTTGTGTACATGTTTCATTCTCTCACCTGTTAGAATGGAAGTTTATTGTGATGAGAAATTGTTTCCTTCATTGTACTTATATTTCCAGCACCTACTACAGTATCTGGTAAATAGTGGATATATAATATTTACTGATTAAATGACAGGGCATTAAACTTAACAAAGTAGACTCTATGAGTATTTATGCATTTTTAATTAAATGGAAGGCACATGATGTTGATTTTCCTAAAGCACTTAAAAACACAAATTCTAACAAAAGTATATGAAATTTTGGTATCTAGTTTGTACATGAACATTTTTAAATCAAGTTCTTCAAACAAAAGAAAGAATGTTTGTGATTTTTATTAAAACAACCATAATAGTAATGACATTCATAAAATCTACAAACTGTTTTATAAGCCTTTATTTAGAAGTAGGACTTTGAATGTCTGCTTATAGGCTTCTAAGCATTTTTCTCTGCATATCTTGACTATCTTTTGGAATTAGAAAACTTAAAACATAATAGACACCTCACCAGATGTGGTTATCCTTAACTAATAAAAAGGAAACCTGTCAAAACAAGGAGAAGATAATTTTAAGTTATCTTTTAGTTTAGTAAAGAACCCCTCAGTTAAGATATCAGAAGACCTACGTTTAAGGAAGAGAAGGAATAAGACTGAATAATTGGGTGAAATCTAGGCTCTGAGAACCAGGGCAATGGATCAGAGTAAAGTGTTTAGTTTATTGCTTGAGAATTCCACTTCATTAGCTTACCTAGGAGGAATTGGGTACTGGAAAACCAATTAAGAGTAACCAAATTCATAGGAGATTTATTTATAAATCAGAATGCCAGTGGATTGCTTTACATTTGTATTAGGTAGAATTCCTCTGCTCATTTTCCAGGGCATCCCCTTCCAAATTATATAAAATTTCCTGGAAAAATAAATTGGAAAAAAGAATGGAATAAACAAAGCCAACAAGATGTAGGAGCAATAAAACAGCCTGGTCTCCAATAAATCCTCAAACGCAGACTGCTAAGGTAAAGACTACGTATTTGAGAAGAAATGGTGGAAAAACTGAAAAACAGTGTGGTAGAATTAATTTTATTTCAACATCTACATATCATAATAATCTCCAAATGTATTGTCAACTTAAGTTCAAAGTCATATTTTTTTTATATTAGAGGAAAATGTCAAGAGATACCTTGCAAAACACTGGCTAAGGGAAGAATTTTTTAAATATACAAGGGGAAAAAGATGATTATAATAGATAAAAATCAATTTCAATTACATAAAATTGAAAAACATTTGCATAAATATATATGCACACCTACAAATGTGTATATGCATGTACATGTGTGTACATTTTTATATAAAAATATAATATATATTATATGAGTAGCTGTTGAGAAGAAATCTTTGTAGCAAATATTTTTGAGTCAAGATTAATCCATAAGATATATATCTATATATGTACACACACACACACACACACACATATATATATATAATATATATATATATATTATATATATATGGAACTGATCTAAATATTTAAGAACGAGGGCCATTCCCCACCAGAGTAGTAGTCAAAAGCAGTTTAATAGCAACCATATGAAAAATGAGTCCAATAACTTGCAATAAGAAAAATGCATATTAAGACACCTCCAAATCTCACTTCATATTTAGAAGGTTGGCAAAGATGACAAAAAAATTTTTTGAGAAATTTTGAGAAGACAGATCCACTAAAATATTTTTTGGTTTGCTTAATATATCCTCCAATTTTATTGTTAAAAGCTTTTGCAGTGATCCATTTAAGGTTGTTCATTTGTTTTTTCCACTAAACTTTCTTTAAATATTTGCTTATTTATTACCTAAGAAGTTCTTTGCTTTAGAAAATAATATAGGGGCAGTTAGGTGGTGCAGTGCATAGAGTACTGGTCCTGGAGTCAGCACTCCCTGAGTTCAAATCCGGCCTTAGACACTTAATAATTACCTAAGCTGTGTGGCCTTGAGCAAGCCACTTTAACCCCATTGTCTTGCAAAAACTAAAAATAATAATACTAATATATAGAACAATGCATTCCATATTAAAGTATATATGAAACACAACAGAAATACATTTTATTACCTTTAAATTCAAATAATATGGAATAATTTAATGAAATCTAAAAATAAAGTTATTTTAATCTTTTCAAAATTAGCAGGTTAAATAATTTCATTAACTTATGTTGGGTAAATAGATACTACTAAGAGTTTTAAAACACTGACATTTAAAAATTCTTTAATAAATTCTCTGATATAACCTGTATAATCAAATCTAACTGATCTAACTCTAAACTATGGATCTAGTAGTTTCTAAAATTATGAGACCTTAAAGTAAAGCTTAATGTAATTTTAAATTTTGCAAAAATTAATTTTATTTTAAAAGTCACTGAACTTGCATAAACTCTTTTTTAAGGTTATATATATGTAAATATTTTTAATATAATTCCACATTAGTCATGTGAAAGAAGAATTAGAATTAAGGGGAAAGGAAACCCTGAGAAGGAAGGATTAAAAAAATCATAAAAGAAATTTTAAAAAGTGAACATAGTATTCTTTGCTCTCCATTCAAAATCAATAGCTTCTTTTCTGAATGTGGATAACATTTTCTGTAATAAGTCTTTTGGGATTGTCCTGGATCACTGAAATGCTGAGAGAAGTTGCTTCCATTGTAGATGATCATCTCACAGTGTTGCTGTTAATGTATACAATATTCTCTTGGTCCTGTTCACCTCGCTTGGCATTAATTCATGCAAGTCTTTCCTGGTATTTCTGACGTCAGATCATTCATGGTTTCTTACAGAACAATAGAACTCCACAACATGATATAATATATCTTGTTCTGTTATTTCCCAATTGAGAAGTATTATAAGGAATATTCGCAAAATTTTACAAACACTTTTTTTAGTTAGCCACATCTGTACAATGTCTTCCTCCATCTTTATCCCTTTTAATCAGGACTATTTTTGCTTTTGCTTTGTCTGAGTTCAAGATTGCTATCCCTGCTTTTTTTATTTGTTTGTTATTTTACATCAACTGAAGCATAATATATTCTGTCCCAGTCTTTTATCTTTAACCTGTGTGTATCTCTCTCTGCTACAAATGTATTTCTTATAAATAACATTGTAGGATTCTGGTTTTTAATCTACTCTGCTCTCCACTTCTGTTCTATGGGAGAGTTCATTCCATTCACATTCACAGTTAAGATTATTAATTCTATATTTCTGTCCATATTATCTTCTCCTCTTTTACTATTTCCTTTCCTTTCTCCTTGTCCCTTCTCATCTCTCAATCTGCCTTCCATTCTACAAGCTCTCTTCCTTTTTCTTCTCCCTTTCCCCTTTAATTTTCTTTTTTAACTTTTAGCTTTAGCTTTACTTCTATTTATCCCTTCCCTTTTTATCAATTTCACCTTCTCCTTTCTTTCCTCTTCCCCCTTACTTCCATAAAGGGTAGGATAAATATCCAAACTCATTTGAAAATGTATGTTATTTCTTCTTTAATCCAAATCTGTTGAAAGAAAGATTTACTCAATGCTCACACACTCTTCCTTATTTCCCTTTACTATAACAGGTTCTTTGGGCCTCTTCATATGGTATCATTTATCCTCTAACATCTTCTCCTTGTATAATTCTCTTTTTCATTTCTTGTTTTATACTTATCTTGTACACATATCCTCTCTCAAAGTATACTCCTTTCAACTGTCCTGATAAGCATCCTTACATCGTAAGTAATTAAAACTCATACCCTCTTTTCACGAACAATCTCTCCAGGTGTCCCAATATAAATACAAGCCTCACAGTCAATTTATACCCCTTTCAAGTATCCTTCCTTCCACTGACCCAATAGGATGACAGTCCTCAAGAACTAAGAGTTTGACCATATCACAGTCAATTTATACCCATACCCTATCTAAATATATTCCTTTCAATTGTCCTAAGAGAAATATAATTCTAAAGAGTTAACTAACATTCCCCCTTCATTTTCCCCTTTACCCATTTTTTGAATCTTTCTATTGAGTTCTCTATCAGATAAATTTGAAATTCCTTTAATTTGTTGAAATCCATCTTTACCCCTGAAAAATTATGCTGAATTTATCCTCTAGTATATCATATTCCTCCCATCCTTTAGTGACAAAACTGCTATCTTGCATAATCCCGACTGTGATTTCCTACTTCTTTTTTCCTCTTTTTTAATTTTATTGAGTTTTTTTTTACCTCAGCTACCTGCAAAAATAAGTTTCAACATTTCCAAATCCTTGAATTCCAAATTCTCTCCCTTCTTCCCACCTCACCCCCCCATGGAGAAATCAAGTTACTTGGTGTAGGTTAAAAATGGGTAGACATGAAACACATTACTACAATAGTCATGTTATATAAGTAAGTATAATCCTCTCATAAACAAAGAGAAAAATCAAGAAAAATTAAGTAAGGGAAAAGAAATGTGCTTCAGTCTATATTCAGACACAATCTGTATTCAGACACAGAAGTTACCACTCTGCTCCCTGGTCTGGGGATAGGTAGTCCAATACCACACTAGCTTCCCAGGGCTCAAAACCTTGCTCTCTGAGCTAGGGTTGGGATTCTCATTGATGGAAGAGTTGCACCAGGACTTAACAACACTATGACTAAAAGCTTCTTGCTAGCTTCCCAGCTCTCCCGCCTAGACTGGGCTTTCCTCCCCTTTTTACCCATTCAATGCACCTTCTCTTGTAGTTCCTCGAAGATATCTTGCTGAAAAGCTGTTTCACTATGTTTGTTTTTTGGTGGTTTCTGTCACTTTTAGGATCAGGTTAGGGACTTCATTAAAAGTTGTTTCAGGAAAAGCTCCAGAACCTTCCTAGCTTTGTGGCACCATCTCTTGACTCTACCGCAGAAGTCTCCCATATTTTTTAAAGTTGTCAAACATTTATCTTTTCTCCCTCTCATCTTGCACCAATACCATTGGAAAAAAGGGGAAAACAATCCTTTTAGCAAATAAGTATTGTAAAACAAAACAAGTGCCATATCAATCATGAAGAAAAATGTATGCCTCATTCTACATCTTGATTGTGTATTTCTGTCAGGAGAGGGATCGATTTCTTCATTCTAAGTATTTTGGAATCATGGTTGACCATTGCCTCAATCAGAATTAAGTCTATCAAAATTTCTCAATTTTTTCATTGTTGATTCTATTGTTTAAATCTTGTTTCCTGATTCTACTCACTTTTCTCAGCTATACTTCATATGTTATCATAGGTTTCTCTGAACCTGCCACATTCATTTTTATTACATTTATCATTAATACATTATATTCATTTACCATAATTCATTCAATCATTCCCCAATCAGGGACTACCCTTTAGTTTCAAATTCTTTGCTCCTACAAATAAGAGCTGCTGTAAATATATTTGTGCATTAAGGTCCTTTTCCTCCATGATTCATTTGGCATATTATTTAATCTTTTGAATCAACTATAAAATATAAAGGCCTTATATGAACATAAGTATACTCAAATAGATATGTGATTTCACGAATTGGAAATCCTCTCCAATGATGTTTTCTATTCTTTTGCCTATGTCTTCTTAAAAGTTTATGATTATGAATTCCCTGCATGACTCATCTTCTCCTGACAATGGGACAGGGTAGCAGTGGAGTTCTCTGGATGCCTAATTGTCATCTCTCACCCACATCATTTTTTCTTCCTATCATACAATTCCATATTGACATCTCTTCATCTTAATCTTCACCTCAACTAGTTATTGATTGCAGCCTATTCACACAATCTCATTTGTTCATACTTTGCCTTTCTGTATAGGATTTTGCTGGATGGTATTCTATATTTTACTACCATAGTTTGTATTAGAAGAAAGTTGTTTTGAAAAGTATAGACCTGGCTCCTGGATCCTAGGGAGCGACAGCTCGTGGCAGTAGAAGCAGTCTCCAACCTGGCAACCTGACGAATACCAAGTACAACTTGGAAGATCTGCGAGAAACCTCTGCCAGAGTGAGTGTGGAGTCCAGGCTAGCGTGGTCCTTAGTGCAGCCATGGCCCTCAATGCAGCTGCAGCTCTCGGTGGGAAACAGAAGCAGTCCCACAGAGCTGCATAACAAGGAACTGCCTGGCAGCTGCACCGGGAGTGCTCAGCCCACTGAAGGAAATGGGGTGGGGGGAGACTGTCGAGGGCTCTTCTCTGTCCCTGGGATAGGACTCTTGTGCTTTGTCCATATTCAGATCCAGGACACCGTCTGGGCCCCCATACTACCATAGGGGAATAGGGATCCTCCTCACAGCTCCAGGGCAGAGGGGAGGACTTGTGGTCATCCACAGAACAGGGGTCTCACTTATTAGGGCAGTTAAAATGAGCATATATAGACACAGGAGAGAGCTGAAATATATGGTATAATATATTGTAAAAATGGGTGAGAAGGGAAATGAATGTACTGGGAGAAAGGGAAAGGAGAGGGAGAATGGGCTAAGATATTTCATCTAAAAGAGTCAAGAAAAAGCTTTTGCAATGAAGGGGAAGGTGGGAAGGTGAGGGGGCAGGAATGAGCCTTCATTCTCAGCAGAAATGGCTCAGAGAGAAAACAAACACACACTTACCAGGGTATAGAAATCTTTTACCACAGAGGAAAAAGAAGAGGAAAAGAGATAGGGGGGGTATAGGTGATAGAGGAGAGTGAAGATCATGGGAGAGGGTAATCAGATACAACACACTTTTTTGTTTTTTTGCAAGGTGGTAGGGTTGTGTGACCTACCTGGGACCACATGGCTGGGTGGTTGCTGGGTGTCTGGTTTTTAATCTTAAGATGTGGCTTTGGGGCTTCTTGGCTCTAGGGTTGGTGCTCTGTCCACTGGGCCACTCAGTTTCCCCAAAACACACTTTTGAAGAGGGATAGAGTGAAAGGAGAGAGAAAATAGAATAAATGGGAGTAGGAGGAATGAATGGAGGGAATTACAATCAGCAATAGCAACTATGGAATATGGAAGTAACTTCTCCAATGAACTTATGAAAAAGAATGTGGTCCTCCCCAGAGACAGAATTGATGGTTTCTGAACACAGACTGAAGTACATTTTTTTCTCTTTCTTTCACTTTATTTCTAGTGAGGTTTGTTTATTTTTGTGGGGGTATTATGTTTACTCTTACAACAAGACTATTTTAGTAATGTTTTAGTAATGTTTAAATAAATAAAAATCTTTCCTAAAAGGAAAGATTCACAGAGTAGGGGAGGTGGGGACTACATGCATGTGATACATAAACACATACATATATGTATATATGTATGTGTTTATGTATCACATGCATATATATGCAAAATAAAATAAATACAAGACAATAATTTTAAAAAGTATATAATTTTGTTATTATGGGAAGCTTGAGAATAAGCCTTGCAATTTCCCAAAGACAGTTTAATCTGCTCACTTGCTTTTATTCAGATCTGGGTCCAATATACTGTCCATCTATTCTTTCTATTCCAGATATACATAATAATGGGAAAGTGTGATAAACTGGTGATCCAAAGGCATGCTATTATTTGGGCAATAGATGTTCATCATCCACTTGTTCTTTTCTATATGAATGGTCATGATTATAAATGCATGATTATAAATCTCTTCCAGGAAATTCTGCAATTTTCCAGATACTGATGAAATTAACAGTGATAGAAAACTTTTTTCTGCCAAGGAACATCCTGCCAAGGATATTTCTAACATCATTTGTGAGCCATACTTGGGCAAACATTTAATTAATTCACCCCTAGAAACCTTCTAGGTTTATTGAATTTTGTGTACCACCTGTGGTTGCCTTGGCAGTGCCAGACCATATGATTTTGTGGTCACTATTGGGGTCCCAGGCTGGACATTGCCTTCCTCTGAATTTGTGCAATTCCATATGCAAGTCAATGTCCTAGAGGCAATAGGGAGCCATTGGAATCTATGGAGCACTTAACAACTATCTGGAAAATAGTAGAAAGTAGATATTGAATGACTAAGAGAATCACCTGATCAGAGCTTCCTTTATGAAAAAATCATAAATATGTGATTTACTATACTTAGCTCTGCTTCTTTGGAGGGAGTCATTTTGGAATAACAGGAATATGAGAAAAAATAAAATATGTTTAAATTTTATTTTAAAGAAGGAAAATTGATAACTCGAAGATTGCCCAGTAAATGTGGAATTGGGACAAGGGGAGTTGAATGGTCCTGAGGAATAATAGAATCAAAGTTAGGAAGGATCTCAAAAGCTTAGCAGAAAACTTGATATTGAATCTCTACTAATACATTAAAAATAATCATTCAGACTTTGTTTAATAACTTCTAGTGATAACAAGGAACTCAATAACTCACAAGAAAGTTAAAATTTAAGTCAGCTCTCATTATTAGGGAATATTCTCCATGCCCTACCCTCTGCCCCAATTTATAGAATGTCCCAAAAGTCTTCATGCAGTTTAAAGAGTTACCAGTTTAATGATGCACTAAGGATTTTGGGACATTCCATACAATCTAGAATCAAAATCTACCTCTTGCTAATTTATAATGAATTGGCCCTAGACTGAACTGGGACCAAGTAGAGCAAGTCTAATCACTTTCTACATGATAATCCATCAAGTTTTTGAAAACAGAGGATATCCTCTCTAAGTTAACAATCCCCTGTATCTTTTACCTAATTCACCCTCCTCCAGTTCCCACCATATACACAGTCCACTATCTGGGTCACTATCTTCTGCATAGTTCTGATTTATCAGTGTTCTTCCTAAAACTATACATCTAGCATTGACTCTAAAATGCAGTCTGACCAGGCTATCCCTGGCAAGATATTTCTTTTAACACGATTCAACTATGGAACCCCCCCAGATTGGGATACTTGTTTCCTAATATCCTATCTTGTACAGTCAAAGCACAAATCTCTTATGGACAGTGGTGAATAAAACAATTTAAATATGTGCAAAGTATTAACAAAGACTTAATTTTTGACTTTCCTTGTTTTAGCTTCCATTCAAATTGCATTTTCTTCTTTTTGTTATGACAATATTACTTTGACCATGTTATAACTAATTAGGTCACAACTACTCTTATTTTGCATTTTTGTCATCTTGATGAGATTAGGAAGGACTAAAATCTCATCAGTAACAACTTTACAACTATCTCTTCTGATGGATGGATTATTTCTTAAGATAACTAATGTCATCAGTTTTGTTTTGCTCCAGCTTTAATTTCAGAGGAAGATTTTTTTAGCCACATTACCAAATTTAGTATCACATCTTATTTGAGTTCTCCTATACCTTCATACACTGAAATTGATTGTACTTTTAGATGCATATAAGATTATTAATTATTAATGAAAAAATTTGCTTGCTTTCATTTAGGCATGTCTAAAAGGAGCTACTTTTCTTTAAGAAGTTATATGAACTCAAAACTTAGGATAACATTTTCCCACTTATATGAAAGACTTCACCAAGTCCCACTTTAATGCCTCATTCTGACTAGGATAAAGCTTCAAATAGGGGCCTGATGATAGCCTGAGTCTGCTCTCTGACCCAAGAAACAGACAGGTACAAAATAATTGTAATGAGTAACTTTTTTTAACCCTGGAAATCCAAGGAACAGAAATTTGGGGAAGGTCTGTCATTCAGCAATTCAGATATCAAGTTTTCACTCCTAGTCCACCTCCATCTTAATAGATGGTTTTGAATAGTCAGAAATATTCATTTGATGGCCAATCTTCTGGCAATAAATCTATCTCTCTGTCTCTGACTTTCTCTGTCTCTCTGTCTCTCTCTCTCTCTCTCTCTCTCTCTCTCTCACACACACACACACACACATGCTGTTTTTCTCTTCTCTCTCTTTTCTTTTTCTTATAATAAATGTACTAGTATAGTCTGGAATGTGTGAAGGTAGAAATGGAGTAGATGAATCTTATAGTAGCAGTGGAAAGGAGTAGAAGGACAAGGTAATTGGGATAAGACAGATTTCTGAATGCAGAGAACCAAGCTGACTCAGAGATCAAGGAAGGTCAGGAAGCTAGATGCTTTGTGTTACAAGGTTCAGTAATCCTTGAAGTTTAGAAAATAGTAGTAGGTAAAAGCCCTGGAGGAAAAAGCAAGTTTTGCTTGGCATATTCTGGAAAAAAAAAAGATCAACTCTGAGTGTACTAACAAGCCCTGAACTATATTCTTTATAGTAGTAAACTAAGTTGATAAGATCTAGCTATATTGTACCCTAACCAGCATTTTGCTAGGGTACTTTCTTTCCCCATCATCAAGATTTCATATAAATGGTCTCATCTGACCTTCACAATAAACTGGTGATGAGGGAAATCAGTGTTATTTGTGCCACATTAGAAAGAAGGAACTAAAACCAAGAGTTGGAGTAACTTGGGGGACATAGTTTTAAAGTGGCAGAGTGAAACCAGGTCTTCTGCTTTTTCCATGATGGTACATCAGGGCATCTCTTCTTTGGTTAAAAGATTTATTGCTATTTACTTTTTCATGCATTCAGTTCTTACATCCTCAAGTAAAGTATAAGCTTCCTGAGGGCAGAAGCTATTACTTTCTACTTCTGGGTATTATCTCAAGAGCTTTATACCCAGAAAGTTATCAGTAAAAATGGTTGATTTGATTTGAACATATAAATTTTTTTAATAATGTCATTAGAACTTGCTCTACCAACCAATCTAAAAAAATTCATTAATTTGATGTTTGCTTCATCTTCTAGATCAATAGTGATTATGTAAGTTCTATTCCTGGCCTTCCCCTGAAATTCTTTGAAAAAAAAGAAAAAAAGCTCCTTTTCGCTCAGCAGACAGATGTTTCAGTCTTTATTTAGACTGCTTCTGTTGGCCTGTGCCAGTGATGGCATCAAGCTCATCTGAACTAATGTTGTAATTCAGATTTTATGCAGTTGTGGGGAGATATATGCTGTATCCCTTTTCATTCCTGACTTTTTAAATCTAATTAAAAAGACAGTTATGGCAGATTTGTTTCTTCTTAGTTTCACTTTCCTCTGAAGAATTTTTAGCTTGTTTTATAGGATTTTTTTAAAAGTGTTCTTCCAGTCATAAGGATTGCAGTCAAGGTGTTTACCATTTTTCTTGGATCTAGCAGCTGTGTAAGCTGTTGTGATGCCCAATACAATCCCCAAAGGTAAGCAGTAAAGGTAACTCCCTTTTTCCATCTAAACCATCTCATTTGCATTAATATCAAGTTAGATGTTTGCATATGTTCAGGTGTGACAGGAGGATGATGGGAGTTGGATACTAGCACTAAGTGTGAAAGAAAAGGAACCTTGTTATTGGCAAGGATTTTGTTAGAATAATGAAACACAGGAAGATAATTTATTCCAACTTTTTCATTTTAATAGATGAGGAAAGTAGGGGATCACTAAGGTGAAGAGGCTGGCCAAGCTCACCAAATCCCTATATCTGGCAGTAGTGGATAAATGAACAGAAATGAGCAGGTATTACTGGAAAATTATTCAAAACTAACCTTTCTCTAAGATATAGCATGCAACCATAGAAATCCAAAAAAAAAGTCGCCAAACTTTCACTAAAATATTTACTAATTAGTATTCAAACATTTTCCTCCTTGACTATTATAATTTTTGAACTAGAAAAGAGTACTCTTTGGAAGGCTACCACTGTAATATATTGATTATAAAAAATCAATAATACTGTTGTCATCCATTTGAGAAAAAATCACTTTATATTGTTGCTGGTAATTTCTTATGATTAACATTGGATATTTTCTAAGAATTGACTTGATTAGATTTGCTGTGCTAGAGTTATCCTACAACAATCCTAATCTTTGGTCCTCAGACACCAAAGGGGTTTGTCAATCATATTCAAGTGCTTTTTAATTTGAATGGGAAAAGTTTATTTTTATTTTACTAAACTCTTAAAGAAATTTAACATGTCCTACAATCATGTCTTAATATATTTGTATTCATTTCATTAAATGAATTTCATTTCATTATTTTTTATTTATTAAAAATAAATTTACATCTTATGTTCTTCTCTTTCCTCCTTCAGGAAGGATGTGTATTGATTATATATGTGGAATCTTGCAAAGCATTTCCATGTTAGGTATGTTGCAAAAAAAAAACAGAAAGAAAAACAAAAAATCACAAGAAAAATTTTTAAAAATTTAAAAATGCATGCTTCGATTTGCATGCAAAGTTCATCATTTTTCTTTCTGAAAGTGTTGTCTTGGGATTGTCTTGCATCATTATCTTGATCAGAGTAGCTAAGTCTTTCACAGTTTATCATCCTTATAATATTTGTTACAGTTTATGATGTTCTTTTTCTTCTCACTTCACTTTGCATCAGTTTATATGTCTCCCCAAGTTTTTATGGAACCATCCCATTCTTCATTACTTAAAACACAATGGTGTTCCATTATAATCATTAAAATAATTACAATCATATACCAAAATATGTTTAGCTATTCCCCCGTTGATGGGTAGCCCCTTGATTCCTATTTCTTTGCCACCACAAAAAAAGCTACTGTAAACTTATTTGTACAAACAGGTGCTTTTCCCTTTTCTTTGACCTATTTGGGATACAGCCTAGTGGTAGGACTAGGCCAAAAAAAATGTATGTACACTTTAATAACCCTTTGGGCAAAGTTTCAAATTGCTCTCCAGAATGGTTGGAACAGTTTACAACACTTGCAGTAGTAGATAAATGTGCTTATTTTTTTTCATCACTTCCAGCATTTGTCATTTACTTTTCTGTGACATTAGCTAATCTAAAAACTCTGAGGTGGCATCTCAGAATTGTTTTAATTTGCATTTCTCCAATTAAGCAGAGTATTTTTTCATGTAAATGTTGATAACTGTATTTTTTCTCTGGAAAACTGCCCGTTCATATTCTTCAGCTATTTTTTGATTGAAGAATGGCCCATATTTTTATGAATTTGTTTCATCTCACCACATATTTGAGAAATGAGGTCTTTGTCAGAGAAACATACTGTCAATTTTCCCACCAGTTTTCATCTAATTTTGGCTGCATTAGTTTTGCTTGTGGAAAACCTTTTGAATTTCATTTAATCAAAAGTATCCTGTACTTATCAACATAACTTTTCAAGATCCTCTCTATTCATCAACTATTTCCTTAGCCATAGATCTGACATGTACATTTTCCCCATGCTCTTCTAATTTCCTTATGATATTTTTACTAATTTATCCGTTTTACTTACTCATATCTTATTTATTATTAATTTATTTATGTTTAAATCATTTCTCCACTTTGACCTTATCTGGGTGTACAATGTGAGATATTGATCTATGCTTAGATTCTTATAAACTACTTTCCACTTTTCCCAGACAATTTGATCAGATTGTGAATTCTTGTCACAAAATCTTAGATCTTGGTTTTAGGAACATCAGATTACAGTTGTCATTTGCAACTGTGCATTGTGCACCTAATCTGCTCCACTGATCCATCACTGGATTTATTAGGTAGTTGCAGATTGTTTTGATGATTATCACTTTATAATGTGGTTTCAAATCTGGTACTACTAGGTGACCTTCCTTCATTTACCCTCCCCCCCCCACTGGTATCCTTGATATTCTTTTTTATTTTTATTTTATTTTTTTATTTTGTAAAATATCTTATTTATATAGTTTTCCAACTACATGCAATGGTAGTTTTCAACAATCATTTTTTGCAAGGTTTTGAATTTTACATTTTTCTCCTCCCTTCCTTCCCTCTTCTAGAAAGCAATCTAATATAGATTATACATGTATAACATGCTAAATATAAAGCCATATTAATCATGATACCTATACAGTAATTTTAACTCTTCCCCAAGTTCTATTCTTACTAACTCCAAATTCATGTCTCCAACAATCAAGCTTTCTATCATAGCTAATAGATAACTCCCACTTTTATTTTTTCCAATTTCTTTGGTCAGACCATCTTGACTCCTGACTTCCATTGCAGTTCAATTTCAGGGTCAGGTTTTATATCTCTTCTATTTTTGGTTTATTTATTTTATATTATTGCAATAATCTTAAGAGTAAACATAACCCCCCCTTCCCCCCAAGAAGATGAGAAAACTCAAAAATAGTAAGAGATTACTCTTTTAGTAGTGTACTACTATAAAGAGTGAGAGTACTACTCTTGTAATAGTGAGAAAAAAATATACTTCAGTCTGTGTTCAGATTCCAATGGCTCTGTCTCTGGGATGAGTAGCCTTCATTATCATAAGTCCACCAAACAAGTTGCTTAATTATTTTTTCCCAAAGTTGCTATTACTAGCTGTTTTTCTCTCCACTCTATTCCTTCCCATTCTCATTTATTCTATTCTCTCACTCTCTTTCACCCTGTCCCTGTTCAAAGGTTTGTTGTATCTGAGTACCCTCTCCCATGATCTTCCCTCTCTTCTATCACCTATTCCCCCCTTTCCTTCCCCCATTCCCCCTTATCCTATCCCTTCTCATTTTTCTGTAGGATAAGATAAATTTCTATACATTATTAAGTGTGTATGTTATTTCCTCTCAGAGCCATTTCTGATGAGAATGAAGGCTCACTCATTCCCTTTCACCTTCCCCCCATTCCACTCCATTGATAAAGCTTCTTTTTGACTCTTATGTGAAATATCTTAGCCCCTTCTTCCTCTTCTTTCTCTTTCTCCCAGTACTTTTCCTTTATCACCCATTGACTCCATCTTTTTTACCATATTATACCATTATATTCAGATCCTTCCTATGCCTTGTCTACATATATACTCCTTCTAACAGCTCTCATAAATGAGAAAGTTCATATGAGTTAATCAGTATCTTTTTCCTGTGCAGGAATATAAACAGTTCAATCCATTAAGTTCCTCATAGTTAGTCCTTCTCTTCCGCCCCTTCTATGGTTCACCAGAGTCCTGTACTTGGAGATCAAACTTTCTCTTCAGCTCTGATTGTTTCAATAGAGAAGTTTGAATGTTCCCTGTTTCATTGAAAATCCATCTTTTCCCCTGAAAGAGGATCCTCAGTTTTGCTGGGTGATTGATTCTTGGTTGTAAACCAAAATATTTTGCCTTCTGGAATATCATGTTCCAATCCCTATGAGCCCTTAATGTAGATGCTGCCAGATCCTGTGTAATCCTGACCAGAGAGCCACCATAGTTGAATTGTTTGTTTCTGAGCTTTTAGAATTTTCGCTTTGATTTGGAAGTTTGGGAATTTGGCTATAATATTCCTGGAAGTTTTTCTTCTGGGATCTCTTTCACAGGAGGTGATTGGTGAATTTCCTCAATTTGTGTTTTACCCTCTGCTTCTAGGATCTCAGGGCAATTTTGGTGTATTATTTCTTGAAAAGAAGAAATCTAGGGGGCGGCTAAGTGATGCAATGTATAGAGCACCAAGCCTGGAGTCAGGAGTACCTGAGTTCAAATCCAGTCTCAAGAAACATAATAATTATCTAGATGTGTGATCTTGGGCAAGTGACTTAATCCCACTGCCTTGCCAAAAAAATGAAATCTAGGCTCTTTTTCCTGGTTGTGACTTTCAGGTAGCTCAATTTTAAAATTATCTCTCCGGGATCTATTTTTGAGGTTGATTGTTTTTGCAATGAGATATTTCACATTTTCTTCTAATTTTTGGCTTTTTTGGAATAGTTTTATTTCACCAAGCTGCTGATTTGGTTTTCATGATTTATCTGCATCACTCTCATTTCTCCTCCCAATTTTCCTCTACCTCCCTTAATTGCTTTTCAAAGTCTTTTTTGAGCTCATTATCTATTTCTCTTGGAGGTTTTTGGTACAGATGCCTTGATTTTGTCATCTTCTGAATCTTCCATGGGATCAAAGTAATTTTCTATGGTCAGATTCTTCTTTTTCTATTGTTTGCTCATTTCCTCAGCCTGTGACTGATTTACCACACTTCCAAGACTTTGGAGGGTTTTGGGGGGCATTCCCACTGGGACCTTAATTCCTTCAAGGACTTATGAGAGGCTCTGACTGCTTTCTTGCCTGTGCTTTGATATGTAAATGACCATAGGCCCTCCCCTCTTCCCTGGAGCTGTGAGTATGGCCCCTGCTTGGCTATCCTAGTATGGAAACCCAAACTGCAACCTGGATCTGAGTGTGGACAAACAGCAGAATCTTGCACCAGGGAGAGCAGAGAGATTTCTGAAGTCTCCCCGATCCCCTTACTGTCTGTGGGATGTACTCTGGATATGGAGGCTGGCTTCCCCAATTCCCACTGCAGAGTTGTTCTGAGGCAGTGCTCACTATACTCACTCTGGTGCAACAGAGTTCTCTCACCACCCCTTTAAGCTGTTCCTGGTAATCCCTGGACTGTGCTGCACCATGGCTGTGGTTCTATAGAACTTCTAAGTTATCTTGGCCTGGAAATTGTATCATGCAGTCTTTCTGTGGGTTCTTCCCCTCTAAATTTTGTCTAGAATTATAATTTGACAGTTTTTGGAGTTTGGGGGGGAACGAGTTTCTGGGAATTATTGCTTTCCCACAGCCATTTTGGCTCTGCCCCTTTTTCCCTTGATATTCTTGACCTTTTGTTCTTTCAGGTGAATTTTGTTATTATTTCCTCTAGCTCTTAGAATAATTCTTTGGTAGTTTGATTGATATGACACTGAATAAGTAAATTGACAGGTTGAATTGTCATTTTTCAACCTAACCATGTATAATTAATATTTTTTGAGTTGTTTAATATTTCTAGTATTTCTAATACAATATTGAATAAAAATGGTGATATTGAACATTCTTGCTTTACCCAGACCTAATTATGAAAGCTTGAAATTTAAATATTATAGACAATACTTTTGTTTTTGGTTTCAGATCGATATTGCTTATCAATGTAAGAAAGTCTTCATTGAATTTTTTTCTACTTTTTTAATAGGAATGGGCATTGAATTTTTATAAAAGCTTTTACTGTATTTATTGATATAATTATATTTTTGTTTTGTTTATGATATGGTCAGTTACTAGGAAGTGAATGATGAATTAATTTAGATAGAAGATCAGGTAAATATGTTTATGTGCATTTTGTGAGTCCTTAGTTAAGTCCAGTTTGAAGTGGTTGAGTCAAGTCTTGAAAGATCATCCCATTAGTAATTCAGTAAGACTGCTTCCTTTAAACATAGAATGACATGCTTTATGATAGGAATTCTTGTTAGCCATTCTACTCCAAACTTCAGAGAATTCTTAGAAGCCTTTCAAGTTGACTGCTTGCTTGAAGAGGGTGAAGTAGAATCATGGCAGTTCTGATGATGTTTCTATCTAGGGTCAGAATGACAGGTGCGAGTAATCTGTGTTATTCAAATAATCAGTACAGAACAAAAATTGTTGCAACAGAGACTTGTAAAAAACTTGGGAACCATTTAATTATTTTGAGAAGTGGTCAGTATTAATCAAGTTCTTCCCCATGAATAGTTCTACCAAACAATAAAGCTTCTTGAGCAAGACCTCTTGACAATTTACTGTAGAAAAGGAGGTACTCTTGGTACATTAAACCAACTAGTCTAGAAGAACAATGATTCTTTACAATCTTTCCACTTCCTGAATTAATTCCAAGTCATCATCCAGCAAATACTTTCATGTAAATAGCTCCCAGATGTGTAACACATAATACCTGCCTCCTAGAATAATAGAATTACATTATAAAAAGCATCCTTAATTCTCAGACAATTTATAGAGATGAATTGTGAATCACATATTCCTCAGGATGTTTCTCTATATACAATAGTCCTTCATACCCAGTTCAATGCACTGGCCAATCTTGGACCCTGCACAGCAAATTGAACAAAATAGTTAGTTAGAAATAACTTAGTCATGTTTTCTAGCATCAAAACTCCCAGGAGATGTAGAACAACATAATCAGGTACTAATAGTGCTTTATAGGTACCAGATTATAGTGTTACTCCAGACTTTTAGATTAGTTTGTAATCAAAAGTGTTAAGGAATTCTATGTAGATATAATCAAAAGTTATAGATTTATCCATCAGAAAACAAGACTGAAGAACTTGAGAGCATGATAAATTGTAGAGTCACAAACATGAAAATAGCTCATGAATTTGTTGACTCAATAATTGTGGCAACCACTTGTTTTAGTTTACAAAATCAGAGTTTGAGAATTGGGAGGGATTTTGTCATTGCTGTGATGCAGGGATTCTTAGCCTTTATTGTATCATAGATGGATCCCTTTAACAGTCAGTTGAAGTTATATATCCTCTTTCAGAATATGTTTTTAGATACATGAAATAAAATATATAGGATTAAAATGAAATCAATATGGTTATCAAAATGATGAAAAATAAAATGTTTATGGACCTCCCATTTCAAGCTGTCTTCTCTGTCCTCCAGATGTAGTTCAATTCATACTTGAAATGAATCCTCACTATTATATACTCAGCAATTGGTTAAGTAGTTTTTTCTGGAATACTTTTTTTTTTTTTTAGTTTTTGTGAGGCAAATGGGGTTAAGTGGCTTGCCCAAGGCCACACAGCTAGGTAAGTTATTAAGTGTCTGAAGCCAGATCTGAACTCAGGTACTCCTGACTCCAGGGCCGGTGTTCTAACCATTACACCACCTAGCCACCTCCTGTAATACTTCTAAGGAGGCTTAAAGCAATTGCTGTCTTTAGGAGATATGTGTGCCATGACCTGCATGGCCCTTACTTTGAGAAGTTTGAGAACCTAGATCATCATGATGCTAGAAATTTTAATTCCATATTCTTTTTTCTAAACTCAATACTTGATATTACAAAAATGCAAAATTTCATTTCAATATTGTAATCTGTTGATCATCAAAAACATTGACTTACATGTAGAATTCTACTATTTCTTCTTCCTACATATCAAAGATGACCATATCAACAAACCAAATAATTGGAGGCATGAGTTGAATTCTAAAAACAAGGGCTACAAAGGTCAATAAAACTTTGCATACCCTTTGATCCACCAGTACCACTGCTAGGTCTATATCTCTACAGATCATAAAAAGGGGGGAAAGACCCACATGTTAAAAAATTGTTTATAGTTACTTTTTGTGGTGGCAAAAAAATTGATAATGAGCAGATGTCCATCAATTGTGGAATGACTGAACACCTTGTGGTATATGAATGTAATGGAATCTTATTATTTGATAAGAAATCAGGAGTAATGGGGCGGCTAGGTGGCGTAGTGGATAAAGCACCGGTCTTGGAGTCAGGAGTACCTGGGTTCAAATCCGGTCTCAGACACTTAATAATTACCTAGCTGTGTGGCCTTGGGCAAGCCACTTAACCCCATTTGCCTTGCAAAAAACTAAAAAAAAGAACAGAAATCAGTAGTAAATGGACTTCAGAAAAGTCTGGAAAGACTTGTATAAACTGATATTGAATGAAGTGAGCCGAACTAGAGGAACATTGTATACAATAACAACAATGTTGAATGATGATCAACTCTTAGTAATTCAGTGATCAAGGATAATTTTAAAAGATTGTGATGGAAGATGCAATCCACACCCAATAGGAAAAGCAAACAAAAACATAAAGAAAACTATGGGGTCAGAATACATGCTGTTTTCACTTAAAATTTTTTTTCACGTTCTCCCCCTTTAGTACTTTCTTCTTTCACAATATAACTAATATGAAAATATGTTAACCATGATTGTATATGTAAAACCTATATCAGATTACTCACTGTCATGGGGAGGCTGCTGAAACTGTCTTTGCCTGTAATTGAAGAAATAAAAAAATACATTCATAAAAAATAGCAAGTACTACATCAAGGAGGCACTGGATTAATGAACAGATCACATAAATTCCTAACTGAAGTTATGTAATGAGAAGAATTTAGTTGTTGGGGGTATGTATGGTAGTATCATTTATTTTTAAGTATTGCTAATCTTGGGCAAAGTCAGTTTTCAAAGAACATCCCCAAATTACCATGAACAAAGTACATGAGTGAAATGGATGATGGAGGGAAGATGTTTTTCTTCATTTTTGATAAGGAGTTAATTCAGTGATAGAGAAAAACTGAGTTGCAAGTAGAAGGCTTAGAAGAATTGTGAGATATATGACAACTATAGTTACTGATGACTATTTAGTGTATGTTCAAAGATTAGAGAATATGAGAGAAGTACTCTAACATTGAAGAAAGAAAATACTAACCTGGGCTCAATTTCCTCATCTGTATAATGAAGGAATTGAACTCAGTGACTTCAAATTCCTCTCCTAGTTCTAAATCTGTTACTTCTGAGCTATCCATGAAAAAATGGGAAGACAGCTGAGTCTGCAAACTATATGTTAATGAGCTTGACTTTCACTTCTCTCAAAATTCTAGAACACATTACTGAGTGGATTATTGGTAAAGGAAATGTGGATTACAAGAGCTAGAATCAAGAACAATGTATGCTAACTTAAATTGATTTGATTTTTCAATAGGACTATTAGACTATCAGATCAGGGGAAGGCAATAGATATTACCAGAATTTTTAATAAAATATTTATTGATAAAATATTAATAAAACTATTAATTCTATTTTTCTGAACAATATAAGATATGAGAATGGAACTTATAGAATGACTTGACTCAAAGAGTTGGTTCAGTGTCAAATTGGAAGATTTCTAGTGAAGCATCCTTAGAATGTCTACGTGATATTATCATGTTTCAAATTTTAATCAATATCTTGGATGAAGCTATAAAGAGCACGTTTGCACAATTTATTGACAACAAGAAGGGAGGAGTGATTGCTAACATATTGGATGACATAGTCAGGATCCAAAGAGAATTTGATGGACTAGAATTGTATTGAATCTATTATGAACAGTTAAAAAAACATGAATTATACTTAGGCTAAAAAATCATTTTTCTTAGTATAAGATTAGGGAAAAATGGAAAGCCAGAAGTTCATCTGGAAACAATATGGGAGTTTTAGTGAACTGGAAGAAAAGTGACACAGTGAGTAGCATAACGTAGTAGCCAAAAAAGTGAATGTAATTTTAGACTGCATTGAGGACCTAGTATTCAGAATTACTGTCATATGACCTGGTTCAACCATGTCTGAAGCTTTTTACTTAGAGCTGACCTTGTATTTTAGGAAGGCATTTGATAAACTGAATAACTTCCAGAGGAGAATAACCAATGTGAAGAAAAGTTTGGGTTCTTACCATGTGCATGTAGATTAAAGAGAGTCTGTTTTGCCTGTAGAAGACAAAATTTAGAAGGCACTTGACAATTATCTATAGACATTTGAAGGCCTTTCATTTTGTTTCAAATCTTTTTTTTAATCATTGTCTTTCTATAAGTCATTCTTTCAATGTCCTGGTCACCCAGTATCAAACTCTTTGAATTGCTCTAACCATTCAGTTTTAGTACAGAGTCTTCTCAAGTTATATGTAAAAAACAGAGCAAAAGTCATATTTATATGTTTATGGTAAAAATTACCTTGAATATTCTCTATCCTTGGGGAAGTCACAGCCTTTCTAGGTTTTAATTTTTTCATCTTTAGATGAAAATTTCATCTTTAGAGCTAGTTTTACAGTTTTGAAAACTATGACACAGTATACAAACTTAATCTGCTATTATTGTTGTTAATATTCTCTTCATCTCCAGAAAGATGTATTGTATAGCACTTTAAAAGTGTGTATGTCCATGTATGTGTCTGTAGTGGGAAGAGTACTCTAAGGGCACAAGCAAGCTTTCAGCTAGATAGTCTTTTATTGCTACAATGCTACTTTGAGCTAATTCTACCTTATAAACATTATACAGTACAATTAAATATGGGGAGACAGAATTAGTATGAAATATTACTTATGACTGAGTTTTCTATTGCTGACAAATATGCTCAATATAGTCTGGAATCTGAACAAGATTTTTCTTTTGCTTTGCCTTATTTTACCAATTTACTAGGATTTTAGAAATGAATTTGGAATTTGCATCCAGACTCCACCCAGCTTATAGGAGGAGAGGGAGTTTCAGAGTTTCTGAAATGAGTGTGGGATGCCTAGGATCCTTAACAGGAATTATATTACTTTTGGGGCATCTAGGTGGAGCAGTGGATAGAGCACCAGCCCTGGAGTCAGGAGGACCTGAGTTCAAATGTGGCCTCAGACACTTAATAATTAATTACCTAGCTGTGTGACCTTGGGCAAGCCACTTAACTCCATTGCCTTGCACAAAATAAAAAACAAAAACAAGAATTATATTACTTTAACTTTTAAGAATCTGTATTGTATTGTACTTTCTTTGTTTTTAAAACTCTAAGCCCATGACTGTGGACTTTGAATCAGTGCCAGACACTGGTGGTAAAAATAATAGTCTTAATTTTAAATTGGAGCACTCTAGTTAACTTCTGTTGGTTTCCCATCACTGGGGGTTATGGCTCAGAATTAATATGTATTTAAAAGACTGAGAAAGTGTCTTTGTCAGGGAGAGGCTTTCTGGACATTTCACATGATTATATGGGAGCAAAGACCCCACTAGATGATCCTGAAGAGCTGAAACCCAGAAATGAGTGGAAGAGATAGATAGTTTCTAGTAGATAAACATTCCACGAGCAAAAATGTTGCACCCAGAACAGAGCACGTATCTAGTAGAGACACCATGTCTTGGGGAGATATCCTACCTAGCAAAGAGTAGAAGTGTGACACTCAGAAAAGAGCAAAAGGTAATGTAATGACATCACTGGAAGACATGAAGAATACAAGCATGAAAAGTATGAGTGGACCTAGTCAGTTTAGTTTTCTAGGACCATTGATTTTGAAATTGTATCTTCTAGACACGTGGTTTCTTGACATTTCCCAACTGTGCATTTTTGTTTGACCACATGCACTTAATTTCCTTCTGTCCAAAAGAGAGATAAAAGTATTTATTTTTTAAATTGTGACAAAAATATCTAGCAAATCTGAAAGTTCTGTATATATGAAGAATTCCTGAGAAGCCAATAGAAATTATGAGACATTAGAAATAATCCTACTGCAATAAGAGGTAGAGAGTTTAGTGAGTGAGAGCTGTCTTAAGGAACTATAATTCTCAAAACCAAGAGAAAGAAAAACTGGATCTGAACGAAATCCTAGTGATCTCAGAACTAGGAAACAAAGACTACAATTTATGTTGTATTTTAATATTACCAGGGTATTCTTTTTTTAAAAGATTTTATTTTGAGTTTTACAATTTTTCTCCTACTCTTACTTCCCTCCCCCCACCCCTAACAGCAGGAAATTTGCCAATCTTTATATTGTTTCCATGTTAACAGAGTATTTTTTCATCATCCTATAAGGTAGTTCATATAATATTTAGCATTGCCATTTTACAGATGTGAAGCTTAGAACAAGAAAGGTACAGAATATTCTAGAATCCATTCCTTTTATAGTGTACAGTTACATTATGATGTGAACCAGGAACTTTCCAATCTACATTCTCAATGTTGTTGACACACTGAAGAGTAGGGATATCCCAGAGGATTAAGTGGCAGGGAAGAATTGACTCCACCAGGGTACTATAAGGGAAACATAGCCTTAAGACTTGATGGTAGCAGCAGATATACAAAAGGAGAAAGCCTTCTTTAACATAGTGTGTGAAGATTGTTAATATGATGGGAATATTCACTGAAGCCTCTAAATGGAAGGATCAAGAAATTGCTGCACATTGGACCCCATTACAATGAACTCCAAAGGGATTATTGTTCTGATACTTAGGGAATTTTACTAGAATTGTGGTGTACAGAAGTCCAATGACCATCATATAAGCTATTATATGGACCTTTAGTTTAAGTTAGCAAAATTTCTCTTTTTGTTTCATAGGACTATAGATTTAGAACTGATGAGGTCTTCTGAGATTTAATCCAAACCCCACATCTGACAAATCAGGAAACAGATTAAGAATTGTTGGAAGTTGCACAGGTAACATGAGATAAAAATTGGAATCATACCTCTACCCTCCAGGCTTAAAATCATGATCTTTTTCAATATATTATTTGTCTTCCTCAAAACAATCCATTGACATAAGGTAGTATGTCAGTTTAGTAGAATGGAAAGAAATCTAGGTTAAAAAACCTGGGTAAAAAATTCTGGTAGATATTCACTGTGTAATTTTAGGCAACTCGTGTCATTTTGTGCCTAGATTTTTCCATTTGTAAAATGGATATGATAATACTTGGGTTTTCTAGGCAGGTGTGACTTTAGGCTTCATCCAGCTCAATCCCATAATTTTACAATGTGAGAACATTTAGTCACAGAGAGTAAAATATTGGATGGAGGTCACAGAGGTAGCAAGAAGCAGAGGCAAAGATCTAACTCAAGTCTACTACCTCCAACTTGCATTGCCAACATGATAGTATATTGAGGAACTTATTTTTTAGCCTTAAAGGGATAGAACAAACTTTTAATTATAATCAAACAGATTGGTAATATGATTTTCAGAAATAGAAGACAATTAATGAAAGGTCATACAGCTAGTAAGGAGCAAAAACGTTAGATTTCCATCAGTGCAACTTCCACTAGGCTACATGTGCCCATATAAAAAGGGGTAGCAAGGAAGGATTTTTAAAAAGTTTTATTTTGTTATATTTTTCTCATTCCCATTGAAAAATGGTTAAATAAAAAGAAAACTCATAACAAATCTGGACAGTTATGCAAAATAATTTCTACATGGAAAACATCCCAAAATTCAGAATCTCATTCTGCATTTTAATTCCATCACTTGTCTGACAGAGGGTGGGCAGTACACTCATCCTCAGGAATTAGAATTTTTCATTTCCCTGATCATATTTCTAAATTCTTTCAAAATTGTCTTTATAATGTTGTGGTCATTGTATAAATTGTTCTTTTGGTTCTGTGAACTTCATTCTGCATCAGTTCATAGAGGTCTTTCCAGTTTCCTTTAAAAGTATAACATTTGGTTTCCTGTAACATAGTAGGTAGGCATTTAATAAATTGATTGATAAATTGGTTAATAAACTGATTGATGATTTATTGGTACTTTGGTATTTCTGCTGGTACAATAATATTCATTATATTCATATACCACAAGTTGTTTAATCATTTACTAATAGTTGAGCAATCCTTTTCATTTTTTTTAAAGCAGGGCAGGTTAGTGAAATGATCTGGAAGCTATGAACAGACTATGTAAGAATCATAGAATCTCAGATTTAGTAGGAATTTCATAATTTTTTTGTTCCATCTCATATCTGAATGGAAAACTCGTAACTTAACCAGAATCTACTCTACAAAATAATCTGAAGTGGTCACCTTTTGAGATAGTGAACTCATTCCTTCCTGAGGCTGAATTTTCCATTTTTGGAAAGCTCTTAGGAAATTTTTGCTTACATTAAGTGTTGGTCATCACACACTAAGTTCAGACTCTTTGTAAGGGGAGAGTTTACATGGAGGTAAGAAAGAGAGAGGAGCAGAGAGTCAGAGCCAAAAGATTAGAGATACCATTATAAATATTTTCACAAATATGAAGACAAGAAATTGAGTGTTACTCCTCTAAGAAAGACTATTCGAAACTAATGACATCTTGTTCCCAGTACCATGGATAAAAGTATGCTCCAAATTTAGATCAGAATGTATTCCATAGTTCTCACTCATTTTTGAGACAAATTTCCACAAGAATTGGAAAGATTTATCATATCCCATCAGTTGGGGAGACTGATATTCCAACTCATTTAATTTGTTTTTAGGGATTCAAAGGTGTCCGAAGAAAGAAAATGATTCTTGAAGGAGGATTTGTATGAGGGAGTCAGGGAGAGAAGGTTTGGAAGCTTATTCAGTTATCTGGCATTCCTATTATTCCATTTGACTTTTCTCTCCCCTTGTCTCCTGCCATCTAGTTGATTTTATGTTCCCTTGTCAGAGTCCACAAATCAGTACAGGATATATAGTATATGTCAGTGAGTCTAAGAGGGCTTCCTTCCAGGCCCAACTGTAGCAAGGGTCAATTAAGTCACAGGGAGGGTAGACAATGGAGCTGCAGCTGGAACAAATCAACTAGCCAGGCAATAGGGTTTCAGCCTGTAAAAGGTCAGCAGGCAACAGAAGGGAACAGTTGTAAGCAGAGTGAGGAGGAAACGTGCTGCCAGTTGTTCAAATTCTGGTTGTAGAAGAAGCAGAACATCCCAATGAAGTGATGCTTCATGGTCTTTGTAAACAAAGGATAATGGCTTTAGAGTTGGGGGACCCCTTCAAACTCATCCAAGGCATCTCCATTTTTCTGAGGAAGAAACTGAGAGGAGAAAAGTTACCTTCCCAAGTTCACACAAGCAGTAAGTGATATATCAATTTGTGGACCCTGGTTTTCTGATTGTAAATGTTTCCATTATACCATGTAGTTTTCATTTCTCCTCTTGACTTTTCCCAGTTGATTTTTTAAACATGATTCCATCTCACTATGACAGCTCAGTTTTAGTATTTAATGGATCTTAGTATTTAATGTCAGTGAAGAAGATACACAAGCATCTATATTAAGGAGATGATGGATACTCATGGGAAGAGATGCATTGCTCAAAACTGTATGCCACATCATATATAATAGTAATGGATCCAGTGCTAGTCTTAAGCAAAGACAACTTGGGTTCAAATTTGATCTCTGACAATAAGTAGCTGTGTGACCCTGGGCACCTCATAAAACTTATCTGATTCCATTCCTTCAACTACTAAGTGATTAATAGTATCACTAGTAAATAAGTCATAGGGTTATGGTGAAGCTCTAAAAATCATATATTTAGAACTGGAAGGGACCTTTCCATTTCACAGATCAGGAAACTGAGACCTAGGGAGGGTATGACTTGCCTCATGTCACACAAGTAGTAAAAATCCCAGAATTACTCTCGCTTTTTCCATTTTCCTTAGTGAGATAAAGTATGTTAAGAACTGCATAAATCTTAAAGTGATATCTAAATGTCTGTTATAGCAGTTTACAGTTATAGAACCTTAGCTCAATTCAATCAATAAACATTAGGTAACTCTTTTGTGCTTTGTCCAAAGCATTGGTGATACACACCAAGGCAAAAGAACATCCCGACCTTCAAGGAACTAATACCTGAAACAGGATGCAACAATAAAACAAATGTGTACAAACAAGCTATAATAAGGAATAATTAAAAGAGGAAGGCTAGAAATAAAATAGTGGTGTCAAGCACAAATAGAAATAGTGGTCCCTAAACAGTTTTAAAAAGATCCCTGGGGGCAGCTAGGTGGCACAGTGGATAAAGCACCAGCCCTGGAGTCAGGAGTACCTGGGTTCAAATCCAGTCTCAGACACTTAATAATTACCTAGATGTGTGACCTTGGGCAAGCCACTTAACCCCATTTGCCTTGCAAAAACCTAAAAAAAAAAGATCCCTGAGTCTGCATACTGATTAGAAAGCCACATATTAACATTATCTATGTTCAACTGTATTTTTTTTTTATTTTGCTAAACATTTCCCAATTATATTTTAATTGGGTTGGCCAAACTCCGGAGTACTGGGGAGAAGAAGGCATGCCGTCAAGTCTTATTTGACATCTCTGTTGTAAAAAGATGGATTCTAGTTGGGACTTGACAGAAGTCAGGAAAACCATAAAGTTACCTGTGTTAAGAATGGAGAGCATTCCAGACATAGGAGACAGAGAAAAATACCAGTACATAGAATATCTTGTTTGAGGAGTAGTAAGGAGGTCATTGTCAATGGCCTGAAAACTTGATGGTGGAGAGAAAAGCCTAAGAAGAATGGAAAGGTGAAGTAGAGGGGAGAGTTGGTTGTGAAGAACTTTGAATGCTAAATAGAGAATTTGCATTTGATCCTTATGGGGGCTAAGAAGCTACTAGAATAACTAGTAGGGGATGGTGGTGACATGGTAAACTTCATAAATTGAGAGGTAGTAAGCACCTCAAAAGTCATCTAATCCAACTCCTTATTTTAAATATGAATAAAATGAGACTGTAGATGCTAGGTGTCTCACCCAAGGTCACATAATAAAAACATATGCATTTCAAAGTTATTAAATTACTTTGCAAATATTGCACTTAATCCTCATAATAACTTTAAGTAAGAAACTACTATTATCCTTATTTTACAGATAAGTAAATTGAGTTATGCAGGAGTTAAATGACTTATTCAAAATCTCAGAACTACAAAGTATTGGAGACTGGATTAGAAGTCAGGTCATTCTGACTGCAGGTCTAATGATAACCAATGAGTTACCTTATCAGTCAGTTGAAGCTGATCTTTAACTTAAAATTCAATATTCTTTCCATTAATCACACTGTCTACTAATCATGTTTATGCCTTACAACAACCTTGTAAGGCAAGTGATATAATTATTATGTTGTTGCTTTTATTATCTCATTCATCTCTTACTTAAAGAGGTCCATATGGAAACAACCATCTAATAAATAGCTATCTTGCTATTATTCATTTATGCTTAATATTCTTTGAAATCTCGCAAAGGCAGGTCAATAAATGACTTTGATTAAAAGTATTAGCATATAAGCTTAGCTTCTAAAGGCTTATAGAATGCACCCTTGCTACAACTACAGATCAATTAAGTAATGACTTAATTTCTCTATTTTTTTTTTACCAGTTGATCTGTTGCTCTAATAATATTTATTAGTATTGTCCTACTTTGGGGTGGTCAAATAGGAATCACTCTTTGATGGTCCTTGGGTAACATTAATATTGTACAGGCATTTGTTTGGATACTTTCTAAATCTAGTATGGCTCACTTTCCAAATCTTAAAGCATATATTAAGTCTGATATCAAGTGGGTGTCAATTGCTTTAGAAAATGTTCTATCAATATTGGATTATAGAATGCTAGAATTTGAATGTATTCAAGCATAGTTTTCTTTTACAATCAATATGCCTTTCCTGAAGGAGATAATGGTATTTGTAGGTATTACCTTCATCCATTGCTTCAGTATGACCTCAGATCAAAACCTGAAACATTCAATTCTCTATCTTTCCTTATCCTGTGTGTGTGTCTGTGTCTGTGTATTACATCAAAGCAATTTTGTAATTATCAAGTTGCTTTGATATGAAAAAATCCCCTTGATATCAATGAAAAAAAGATTAAATTATTTTAGTGGAGTCATATAATTTGTTTTCATTCATATCCATCAAATGATTATGTTTTGGTTCAACCCTCTCTTTCTGTTTAGGAAAGGTGATAATGTATTTAAGAACTAGGCAGAAGCACAATCAGATTACATTTTCTCTGTGTAAATGCCATAATTCTTGATATTCCTATGTTGGTGGTATCATCTAAATATAGAATGGTATGACCAGTGGACTTCATATACTCCAGTATCTGGGTCTGTTTTAAATAAGGACTTTCAATTAAGATACCATGAGTATAGGGTATATTGAAGGCTCTGAAACAATCAATAAAAGCAGGACTGTATAGTCAGTCAATAAATGTACCATTTGGAGTGACTTGTCTAATAAGTAAGTATTAAATCATTATAAATTTCTCCTTGTATCTATGAGATTCTTAGTGTATTCTTTTTTATTTTTGTTACTTATCCTACGTATTTTTCTTTGTGTTTATACTTTTTTTGATGTGTTATGTCACGAATGCTTTGTAAAAGCACATAATTAAGTAACCAACCCATTATTGGAGTTGTCACTGTTTTTCTCATCTTTTGGTTGTAAATATGGGGTGTCTTCGATCAAGGAAGATGAGATCAGACTTCTACATGAGAGACATTAATAAAGTGTTTTGATTGTAATCCGTGTGCCAATATGAAATGTTTAAGCCAGAAATTATGAATCTTATCCAGTTCCATCACTTTCTAATTTTCATAGAATCTGGAGTTTCAGTTACCTCCCTGTAGGGAACTTTTGTCATTTATATATTAACAATGGGCATCCTGTCTGTTTCTCATTATATGCAATTTACATTTTGGTTATAAGGGGCTTCTTGTGAATGTATAGATGACAAGAGATTTTCTATATTCTCCTTTTTTGGAAATTTTCTGACTCTCTCTCTGTTCTTTGTTTTTCCAAACCTCTGTCATAAAATTTTTGACTGATGTTGAATTGTTAATTTGGGTTTCTTATATGCCTTAATATTTTGACTTTTGCTGTAAATTAATAATTAAGATACTTTAGAATTTCTAGTATACTTTCTCTCCCTAGATTCCATCCTGCATCGGTTTTTCTTTCTTTCAATTAAATAACATGTGTTTAGATTTTCTATTATGCTAACTGGCTAGATAAGGCATTTAGGGAGGTCAATGGATAGAGTACCAGCTTTGGAATCAGGAAGTCCTGAATTCAAATTTGACTTCAGACATTTACTGGCTGTAGAACCCTGGGCAAGTTGCTTATCTCTTCTTGACTCAGTTTCTTCATCTGTGAACTGAGTTGGAAAAGAAAATAACATGCTACTCCAGTATCTTTGCCAAGAAAACCCCAGATGGGGTTACAAAGAGTCAGACATAACTCAAAACAGCTGAACATCTTACAGTTTTCAAAACTTTCCTGCTGATCTTCAACTTTTAATGTAAGTTACTTCTGACTTTGTTAAGGTCTTTGAACCTAGAAATATTCTTCAATAGTTATCCCTTTACTCCTAATAATCTTACTATGATAGTGCTCATTGTCTTGAAAATACTGTGGTGCATAATCCCGAAATATTTTCATGCTTTAAGTCAAATATCTGAGAGAATCCATGATTCTTATGCCAAATGATAGCTTTCTTTAATTACTTTGTTTTGGTGTAGTTGGTATATTAATTGGATTCATACCAAAAAGATTCAAAGCAAGCTTTTTGAAATTCCAGTCTAAGTGTTCCCATTTCCTTGTCAAATTCATTTGAGCTACTTAATTCTTGTTAATCATACATACATACTTTTATCACACATTTCATTTTAAGCAAAAATCTATAAAGTATATTTTAATTGATGATTTCCAATGACCTTGAGTTCCTTCTCATTTCTCTTTTTATATTTGAACAATCCTTGACTATTTGTCTTATTTCATCTAATTTAGAATTAGGGATCAAGTGTTTTCTTATAATTTCCTTTTACTGATCTGTAATATATTGGTATGTGACTAGAAGCTAAAGATTGCAGTGACAAAAAGAAGTACAGTGCTCTTGCTTGTTAACTGGTAAGATTTTTTTCAGTTTTGTTATGATTTAGTACTGGCCCACAATTAAAGTATTTGTGTCTTAAATCCCTCTTGCTTATTCTAATGAAATGCTTGCTTCCATGGTCAATTCCAACTGCACTGAACCATGTCTAACAGGTGGATGTTACTATTTTTGATTCTTTCTTCCTTGTCATTCTTTTTTGTGGTACCATAACTTGATAGAACTCTACTCAGAGCTGATCATTATGACACTTTTGAGTACAACCAGTCCTCTCTTCTCTATTGTGTTCTCTTCAGATTTCTTTGAGTTTTCACAGTGCTCACATCACCTTTCTTGGTTGCTAGTCTAATACATGATATTGCTAGATATTCCCAATTTATCAATGTTACAGAATTCCTGACAATCTTTTACTCAACAGTCAGCCAATCAAGAAGCATGTCTTAAGCACTAAATATGTTCTGACCACTGGGCTAAGTGCTTAACATAAAAAGCAAAGCAAAAAGCAGGTCCATCTCTCAAGGAGCACATAATCTTGTAGAGGAAATAATGTACACAGGATAAATTGGGGATAAGTACAGTAGGAAGGTGATAAGATTAAGGGAATGGAGGAAGGTTTCTTGCAAAAGGTAAGATTTTAATTGGTCTTTGAAGGAATCCTAGAAGTGAAGACAAGGTTGGTGGGAATTTCAGACTTGGGAGACAGCAAAAATTAGGGAAATGGTGTTATATTAAAGGAAAAGTAAGACTAGATATCAATGAACTGCAATATTTACAGAAGCAATTTGAATGTAAGAAGACTAGAAAAGTAGGAAAGGTTCAGATTATTATAGACTTTGAATGCCTGAGGATTTTTCTGTTTCATCATGAAGGCAATAGGAAACCAGTAGGATTTATTGAAAATTGAGGATTAGCATGGTAAATCCCACCTTTAAGGAAGAATCAATTTAGCAACCAAATGGAGGATGAGGTTAAATTGGAAGAGGCTTGTGGCAAGCAGACCAATTGTAAGGTTATTGTAATGATCCAGATGTGAGGAAATGGGTTTCCTGCATCCAGGTGGAGGATGTATCAGAAGAGAGAAGGGGAAAGTATTTGAGAGATGTCATGAATGTAAAATTGACAGGTCTTGGCAACAGATTGAATATAAGAAGAAAGAAAGAAGGATGTCCAGCTTAGAGGACTGAGAGAATATAAGGAGAGGGAAAGGCTAATGAGCTAAATTTGGCATGTGTTTACAGGACATCCAGTTGGAGGTGTTCAACAGACAATTCTACGTGTAAGAAGGGAAGATAGGAGAGTAGTTCAGACTGGAAAAACAGATCTAAGAATTATCAGATTAGAGATGATAATTGTGTTTCAGATGCTCTTCCGAACTGATTGTTAAAATATTGTTGTGAGCATTTACATCTTAAGAGTCAGCAAATGAGGGCATAGTTTACTGTTTTGTTGATAATTTAGTCTTAAGAAAGTAATGGAGAAGATATTAATGATGCAGATTAAACTGAAAAATGTGCCCTGTGTACATTTCTCCTTCCAAGAACTGGTTGTTAAAATTTTACCAGCACACTCTTGGTCTCAGAGCACTTAATCTTCTCTGTGTGTCACCCTTTGATATTCCTCTATTCTTTTTACAACTTCCCTTTTACCTCCCTCTCTCCCCCATGAGTTACATGAACAGTGGATTGGGCTTTGAGGTGACATGATGTTTTATTATTATTATTTCTCTCATCATCATCACTATTTTGATCAGGGTCAATGAATTTATCAGTGTGGGAAATCTCTCAGGTGGGGAAACTCCCTTTGTTAATTCAGAATAGCATTTCATTTATAACTTGTTTTAGAGTTACCCAGGTCACCAAGAAATTAGTGACTACTCCATGGTGATGCAACTAGTAGTATATGTTTATCAGTGCTTTCTTTACTATATCATAATGATTTGTTAATTTTTTTTAAAAACCCTCATAATTTACTAAAATATCCACTCTGTGAAAAGTGTTGGATTCTAGTAGCTTTGCTAAGGAAATTCTAAATGGGGTTACAAAGAACAGACATGACTAAAATGAAACAACAACCACTATAATAAACCTTAAGAGAGGCACAATATTCAGGGATGATATGGTCTGTCATTTCATGGAGCTTTCAGAGATATGCCATATACACAAGTAATCATAGTATTCCATAATATATGATAATTATAGAGTATAATAAAATTCCTTATAGGCTTGTTTTCACCCAGGAATCTCCTACATGTATATTAGAATCACTCAGGAATTGTTAGAAGATGAAGCAGGAATCAAGAAGCCCTGAGTTTGAATCCTGCCCTAGACATGTAAGAGACTGCAAAATTCACTTGATATTTCTTAACTCCAATTTTCTCATCTGTAAATTAGTAATCATTGTGACACCTACTTCACCAAATTATTGTAAGAATCAAAAATATAATATGTAAGGCATTATATCTGCTCTATAGAGTTTTATAAATCTTAAAACTCTATATAAATCCTAGCCATTAGTAGTGTTAATCATTGCCCTACTGATAATTTAATCATATTAATACTAGCTAAAATTTTATAGACTTTGATATTTAGAAAGTACTTTACAAATATTCCCTCACTTTATTAAATGGAAAGAAATTAGTTCCTATATATTTCCCAGCTATTTATGCATCTCCATACCGTGTTACCCTCATTTCAGCCTTTATCCTCATCTATCTCTCTCACCAGAATCTTGAACTTCCAGTCCTGGGATGCTGAGCATGATATATATGAAAAAAATTTTCTCACCACACCTTGCTGAGATAATGCTGGAAGATTTCCACCATGACTCCCTAAAAGAAAGAAAGTACTTAAAAAATTCTGTCTCTTTGTGTGTGTGTGTGTATGTGTGTCTCCACCCCCTCCTCCACTCCTTTCAACCTGTCCCTCACCCCCCCCAAAGAATTGTGATTTGAAAAGATAAACTTTTCATTGAACGAATGAATGGAAGTAGGAAGGCTTATTATCAGAATGACTCCTTGGGAGATTCCTTCAAGGGATTCACTTAGGCCCTCAAAGGACTGGCACCAAGGTACCAGCTGCTCTCAAACAGAAATGAAATGCAGTAATACAAGAAGAGGGAATGACAATGCTGAGGGAAGAGTACTCAACTTGCTGTGGTCTGTAATTGTGAAATTGAAATGGGTGAGAGGGAAAAGAAGGATGCAACTCAATTGCTAGAAACCTTTTGATGACCAGAATGAAACTAGAAAGGGTTGAAAATTTGGGAACTAAGACTCTTACAGAAGAGAGACAGACACAATAATTGCTCAGCCCATCTTTGTGGACCCTAGGAAAGGAAGGCAGTCTTGTGATGGGTTTCCTCAATGAAAGCACCCTTTCACCATTTCTGCTTTTTAATCTAAGACCCCTAGTCTGCCTGATGTGTTCCAATTACCTGACTTTATGCCTACTATAATGATGTCATTGCTTCCTTCTCTTTTTGAAAGTTTATATAACTTTGTTTAACAGTACCTCATTGGTTTATGTTAGAATTAGTACATACATATTAATTGACATTCTGTAATACTCCTACTTCATGTCTCTTGATCTAGTATTTAGAAAAGAATAGTTGACTGGATAAAAAGCTTTGCAATAACTTTCTCTGGTAAAGAGCTGACATATATAACATGTATATATACATATATATCTTTTCAATATATATAAGTGAGAAATTCCTTAGGAGATAAATGGTCAAAAACATAACTAGATAGTTTTGAGGCAAGAAATATAAGCATCAATTACCAAATGAAAAAACTTCTCCAAGTGAGAATTGCAAATTAAAAGAATTGCTATTGCATCTTAGAACATTGACAATATTGACAAATCTATTGACAAAGAAAACAAAAGAAAGGAAAATGATAATTGTTGAAAGGGCTATAGAAAAAACAGGCTCTATTGGTGGGGCTGCAAAATAACCCATATTTCTGTATAGTTGTTCTGCCTCTAGCAGAGAGGAGAGAGAGAGAGAGAGAGAGAGAGAGAGAGAGAGAGAGAGAGAGAGAGAGAGAGAGGCAGAGACAGAGAGAGACAGAGACAAAATGTGCTTCAGCCAAAAGCTAAATGACTAAAACCTACTCTCTCATGCTCTTGTACCCGACTTGTTCACTACTGTGATGGAGCTGATCCAGGGAGAGGTCCAATGTCTTTTGTGTCATATTTATTTATTTATTTCTTCAGAGGCTATAATGATCAAGGTCTTGATGCATATAGGAAAAATTGTAATGGAATGATCCATTTTTCTGGGCTTCATTTTCCAGATACCTAGATGAGAGGAATGAGACAGATAATTTCTCAGGTCATTCCCAACTAAACTCAATGATCCTCCTTGACACTATTCATTCATTCATTCATTCATTTATTTATTTGTGGCATTGGTTAGTTATCATTCTTATCTTATTAATACTTGGTTATCAAATTTCCATTGCATGGTGCTGGAAAGGACAAAAAAAAACAGCTGACATTTATCCAACATTGTACATGCAACAAAGTGCTTTAAATATATTATCACAACATGCCCAAAGGGTAGATAATTCAAGAAGCATTATCTATATATTTAAAGATGAGTAAACTGAGCCTCAGAGTGGTGTATTCAGCCCAGGGCAAACTTGCCTTGGTCCTCGAGTACAGATAGGAGAGCAGTGCCCTCACACCTGATCCATGGCACCTCTTTTTCAGGTCTATCTTCCTGCCTGCTTACTGGAGGCATAGGGCTTGACCCCTTCTTCCCAGAGGAACTATATAGAGTTCAAATTCTCTTCTATACCACAACCTTCCACCTATGAGAATTATTATTGTTATTATTATTATTTTACCTAGGTGTTGACATTTCTGGTTACAGTTGTAATCTGGTACAGATTGCAGATGGCTTTTAATGCCAGAGTTTTTAGTTGATGCCATAGGCAATAAGAATCCAGTTGAACTTTATGTTTAAGGAAGTCATACAGTCACAGGTTTATTTTCAGAAGAAATCTGTGATCCTGGGCAAGACAATGAACCTCCTTGAGCCTCAATTTCCCTATCTGTTATAAAACCCTTCAAGCTCTATGTCTGTGTGGATTTGTGCTTAAGGAGAAAATGCAAGATAGGAACTTTAAGATTCCTCAGAAATACTTCATGACTTGGTCACACAAGCCAATTAGCATTCAAACAGATAATTTCTTAGCATTAACTAAAAATGTTTCCAATTAAATTGTTGTTGCTGTTCTTTCTTTGGAATATATATTATTTCCAGGCAGGAGTGTGCTGGTACATGTTTAACAATCTGCTTTCCAGAAAAAAAATACATTAAACACTTTTTAAGTTTCATCTTCATTACTAACATTTTATTCATTATTTTTTTAAAAAATCTAAAAATCAACAAAACAGTAAATCATTCCTTGAATTATATTTTACCAATTTTTCAAGGTATAAATGTTATCTTGGAAAATTTAACAATTTGCTCACTCTGGTTGAGCAGGCTCCTAAACAGATTCTTCCTAGTACTTAAATGCAAAATAATGAAGAAGGGATGGAATACTTTTGAAAATTTTGAAATACCTTTTTTTAATGAACCTAGAAGACAAGGAATGATTTCATGAAGATGAAAGGGAAACTATGGTTTAATGTAATTAATTGAAAATACTAGATAAAGTATACAATTAAAATAAACTTCAAGTTTACAATTTAGAGGGACAGCTAGGTGGTGCAGTGGATAGAGTACTGGGTCTGAAGTCATCGTCCTGAATTCAAATTGGACCTCAGACTCTAGCTTTGTGATCCTGGGCAAGTCATTTAATCATATTTGCCTCAGTTTTCTCATCTACAATGTGAACTGGAGAGAAGGAAATGGCAAAGTATTCCAATAATTTTGCCAAAACATCTCAAATGGAGTCACTAAGAATTTGGACATGAGAGAAGAGTAAGAAGCTGAAGATTAAATATCATGTAGAATGCATGGCCACATTCCCGAACTTGCACTATGTAATGATTTGCATCTGCTCAATGCCAACAGAAAGAGATTGAGGGCTGGGAGGGTGGCGATGTGGGGGGAAGGTAGAAGAGGGAAGACCTTTTGAAACCAAGTTAAGGAGTAAAAATTGTATCTTTTCCTTTGTGGAAACATTCATTCCTCATCTTTTTAGCCTAGGTTTTAGCTTCAAGTTGAAAAGTATAATTATACCAGGAAATAAGACTTCTGATGAGTCTGTTCATCATTCGCTTGTCCATTTGAATAAGGATCCCACCAATTGAAAAAACAAAACAAAACAAAACACACTTGTTCTTTCTGCACCAGTTTAAGCATGGGCCCACACCCACACACAGAAACAGATACTCCTTCCCCAACCCCCCCCACACAAAAAAATCTAGTGAGATAGCTTTAATTTTTTTCATATATGGAATTAGCAGCCACAAGTAAATATTCCTTAGGACTTGCAGCAGACAAGCTCATCCTTGTGGCTACTATGGGCTGATTCCTTTATCAGAGCACTTTAGTAGTCCTACAGCAAATGAATCTATTTTACCCAAATATTTGATTTAATTGTGTGAAATGGCCTCATACTTTCTGTGTAGTATTTGCTTTCCTACTCATCCCCCCCACACCGTCCTAGGTTTCCATGCATAAAATATTCATATCTATACTTTTTACAAGTGAATTTTGGAAAACAAAAAAATAGAAAGTATAAATAAAAACAGCCAGGGGCAGAACTGTATTCTGTGCTCTGGACATTTATATGACTATTTACAGTTCTCACCAGGGGAAAGAAGGGGGGGTGGGGGTGAAGAGAGGAGAGAGACTTACCATAGCAACTGAAGCAAGTCTATGATACATTTTTCTCTTTGTCTTAGAGCTGCAAAATACCTTGCAAAGAAAACACAGGGAAGCCAAATGTGCACTTTGCTACTTTTTACAGTTTAGAAGGAAGGCGTTTTCTCACCTCGACTTTTTGTTTCATTGGTGGGCAAGGCTGTTTTACACATGATGCCCTGGCTCTAGTAGTGAAGGTCTGGGCACAGCTGGAATGCATTGTCCTCAGTATGCCTATGGTTCGGTTGGGAGCCTGCAGTGGTCACTGGGCTACTGTGATTTTTATGGCATTTTGAAATAAGTATCATATGTGAGCATCTGGCCATTCCATCTCTAAGTATAACAGCCTACAGCTCTGACACTTGCCTTTGCAGGCCTAAAGGATTGATTGGGAAGTCTGCCTTGTATACATACACAGGCAGCTGAGAGCTGGTCTATAGTTTTTCACATACTTTTTTTAAACAATAGAGGCAACAACTTTGAATTTAGAACTAGAAAGTCTAGTAATATGATCCTGAGCAAGGTCAGTCTCATTTTCCCTTTCTGCAAAAAAGTGGCGATTAAATTTGTACTATTATGCTTAAAGGGTTATCATAAAGGAGAGACCTTCATAAATCAGCATTATTTGAATATAAATTTTGTCATTACTATACATACTTAACACATGTTTGATGATTGAATATGAAAGAACTAGAATTGGAACAAAAGAATTATGACTGTCTGTTTTTTCCCTTGCTCAGTTGATGACCTAAATAATTAACTCTTGTTGGATCTTCACCCCAACCATTTTTCATTCATCTCAGTTGATAAGATTCACAGCACTTTGATCGTGACAATTTATGCTCAAGGAGCATTATTTATTCAACAAATATTAAGTATCTGCCATATGCTAGACAATGGGTGAAACACAGTTTAAACAATTATCTATCATCTTGTCTTCATGGAACTTACAATTAGGTAAAGGGTCAAGGTACAAACTCATAATAGGTAATATTACATGATGAATGAGTATGAAGTTTAAAAACAAAGTCCAAAGGAAAATGCCTGGTTCTAGATGTAATATTTCATTTCTATGATTCTCAAATGATTATAATAGTTATCAGCCTCCTTGAGCACTCTGACTCAATATACTTAAATAAAATCTTCATATATAAAATATCTACACATATGTAGATATTATATATGTATATACTTTATATGTATATATATATGTATATACTTTAAAAACTAACACTGGATATAGCAGAAATTTATAGTTTCATGTACAGCTTTCTCCTATTCTGTGTCTTGAAATATTTATGATAATTGATAATTGTTTAATTCACAATGGTTTAAAAAACATAGGTAGTTCTATACTTTTGTAGGACCTACATAGTAGTGAAAGATCATTACCTACAATCTAATAAATTAAATGCTTCTTCAATTGTTCTTGGATCAATGTGGGTATTAGCTCCACATTATTGCAGATTGCAAACTAGCCTTATATAACCCTTCATCCCATACAACCCTTGCCCAAGTCCTCCAATAAATCTTGCACAGCAGTTCTACTCAACCATTTGAAGACTTTTCTCTAATCATTTGACATGGCAGTTGGATCAGCAAAAGTATGATAATTTCAACCTATAATTTCCTTGTTTTTTTTAGATTTATTTATTTCAATTTTTGTTGAAATGATCTTGCTTAACTGTATCTCTTTAAAATTAATTTTCTTTATACCTCTTCTAAATATATTGTTCATAATTTCTCACTGTCTCTTTCCTTATGGTTTTACAAGTAAATTTATATTCTAAAAATGATGTTTCCCTTAGCAGTCACATCTTCCTAGTTGCATAGATATCATATACTTGCTGACCAATTCAAATTCTTTTTAAAATTTTTGTTTTTCTATTTTTATTAAATTTATTTATTTATTTTCATCCATATGCACATGTATATTAAGTTACAAAATTTTCTTCCACCTTTCCTTCCTATCCTCCTCCCCTCAGTAATAAAGTCAGGTTAGCATTGTACATACATGTAATTGATAAACATGTTTACAGTTTAGCAATTTTCAGTATGGGGAATTAGGATTAAAGGAGAGAGAGAGACATAAAGAGATAATTTTATAAGTTGTTCATCAGATTCTGAAGGGTTGTTTCATTTTGTGTGTTTTGTTTTGTTTCTTCCTCTGGATGGGGATAACATAGTCCATAGCCAGTATAATACAGTTGTCCTAGCTCTCTGGACTGTTGAGAGGAGCTGCTTCCATCAACATTGTTCCTCTCACAATGTTGTTGATGTGCCCATTGTTCTCTTGGTTATCTGCCCTTTGCTCAGCATCAGATCCCATAAATCATTCCATACTTCTCTAGAGTCTGACCATTTATGGTTCTTATAGAATAATAGTATTCCATAGTATTCATGTACTGTAACTTGTTTAGCCATTCCCTAATTGATGGGCATCCCCTCAATTTCTAATTCTTTGCAACTACAAAAAGAGCTGCTATGAATATTTTGGAACGTAGGACTTTTCCCTTTTATATAATTTCTTCTATATATAGACCTAGAATTGGAATTGTTGGGTATAAGAGTATGAACAGTTTTATTACTCTTTGGGTATAGTTCCATATTGCTCTCCAGAAGAATTATATCCTTTCACAACTCCACCAGCAATACATCAATGTCCCAATCCACCCACAACGTATCCAATATTGAACATTTTCCCCTTTTCTCATCTTGGCCAATCTGAAAAGTGTGAGATGATACCTCCTTGTTGCTTTAATTTGCATTTTTCTAATCAATAATGATTTGGAGCATTTTTTCCTATGATTATATATATATATATATATATATATATATATATATATACACACACACACACACAGAGAGCTTTAATTTCTTCATTTGAAAATTGTTCATATCCTTTTATCATTTATCAAATGGGGAATGGCTTGTGACCTTATAAATTTGATACAATTATCTATATATTTTAGAAATGAGACCTTTATCAGAACTCCATGTTGTGAAAACTGTTTCCCAGATTTCTGCTTTCCTTCTAATTTTGGCAACGTTGATTTTATTAGTGTAAAACCTTTTTAACTTACTATAGTCAAAAAATCATTCATTTTGCAGTTTCTAAGGTGCTCGAATTCCCGTTTGATCATAAATTGATCCCCTTTCCATAGTTCAGATTGCTGAGTATTTAGTTCTTGGTCTATTAATTTATTTATGGTGTCACTCTTTAAGTCTAAATCTTGTATTTATTTTGACCTAATTTTGGTATAGCGTGTGAGATGTGAATCTATGCCTAGTTTTTGCCAAACTATTTTCCAATTTTCCCAACATTTTTTGTTAAATATTGAATTCTTATCCCAGAAGTTGATGTCATTAGATTTGTCAAGCAGTAGGTTGCTGTAGTCATTTACTGTGGTTTCTTTTAAATCTATCCTAATCCACTGATCCATTACTTTATTTCTTAACCAGCACCAGGTAGTTTTGATGACCAATGCTTTATAGTATAGTTTGAGATCTGGTAGAGCTAGACCGCCTTCCTTTACATTTCTTTATCATCAGTTCCATTTCTATTCTTACTCTTTTCTTGCTCCAGATAAGTTTGTTACTATTTTTCTAGCTCAGTAAAGTAGTTATTTGGTAGTTTCGTTGATAAACTGTTTTATTCTCCTATATGTGACAATTTATTTAGGAGTACTTCTTTAAGAAATAGTCATAGTCTATGCCACTGTCATTCTTTTATCCACTTCCCATTTCCAATCTAAATAGATTACTTAAATAGGTCCAGTTTAGGTTATTTTCATTGCATACTTTAAATATTTTGTCTTTCAATTTGATATTTGTGGTCAATGATCTCACTATATATTGTCAAGTCTAAAATGACTCCCACAGTAGTCATTTCCTTCCTTCCTCCTTCCCTCCCCCTCTCCCTTCTTGTCTCTTTCTCTTCCTACCATCCTCCTCCTCTCTCTGTCTCTCTCATTCTCTCCCCTTTCTCTCTCTCTTCCACCCTTTTCTTCCTTTTTCCTTTTGATATTAAAGGGCACATTTTTGTGTCTCAACCTTTTCAAGTAAATATTCATGAGTTTTAGGCATGATGCTTCTATGTAAACTAAATTCTTTCATTTCTAATAATGCAATATATTTATTAAATGTCCATGCGCCAAACAATATGCTAGGCACTGCAGGTTTTACCAAGTTTAGACAAGATGCTGTTCCTGTTCTGAAATAATTCCATGAGATAGAAAACACAACTATTATTAGTTCCATTTCTTAATAGACATAATGAAGAAAGTTTATTTATTCTTGGTTTCATCAGGACTTGATTTTAGGCCTTTATACTTCAATATTTCTGTCACCAAATCATGCTGCTTATCTCAAATGACATTTTGTTTCTGTTTTTCTTCCTTTTCTTTTGAGATCATGAGGAGTTATCCAATAACTTTTCCTGTTCTTATCCCTAGTAGTCATATTCCAATTCCTGGAATAATTCTCAAAAGTCTTCCATTTGATGATCATAAATATAGTAAATATATATATATATATATATATATATATATATATATATATATATATATATATATATATATACACATATATATACATATACATATAAAGATAGGGAAAGTCCCAGGAAAACAAAGACTAGGAAAAAGCTATCACTCAGCAGAGTAAGAAATAGCAGGAGAGACTTATTCTCCTCCCAGCTTTTCTAAGCTAACTATTTATCTAAGACCATGTTCCCTTCCAGATCTTTCCAGTTCCTTCTCAGATTTTTAAGAAATCCTTATTTTTTAAGGGACTCTGGCAGTAGCAGCAACTTCTGAAGTATCCTAGTCGAAGGACAATAGAAGTAGTTTTGATATACAAAGACAACCTCACAGATGTACGCTATGATGACTCTAGGGTCACTGTGGATAACTGCCTAAAATTGGGCATGTTTTAGTAGAAGGTTAGGTTGTGTTTAAGTAGCAAATTGTGATTTACAAATTAAATTGCCTTTGACTTTTTTCAGTAATCCTATCACAGACTGCTGAGAAAAAAAAAATTCATAGCCCCCATCATTGGTCCCCTTAGAGAATCTTGGTTTACTGAATGTCTACACTGTATCTTTCAACCACTAGGGTGTGATATAGTCATATTTAACTAATAAGGTAGGATTCCATCCAGTTTTGGGCCACCTGAGGTCAGACAACAAATACAACAAAGGAAGTCTGTAGAGACTGTATTTATTGAAGAACATCTAGCCACTTTTCCCCCAGCTTCCTTGGCTTGACTCGACAGTGGTTTGTGGTAAATTGGCTAGAACGTGATATAATGAGGTCAAAGGCCTATGTTTGATCCCTACATGAGCCAATTATCTTCACTTATGTCTCCTGGCCACAGAGTGGACCAAATATTCCACATGCACCTACCTCTGTCTCCAAAAGTAATTTTGTTGTAGATGAGACCATTTAGATGGATCAGGTTAGATTACAGTCCCAGACTTGAAAAGTAAATATAGGATGATGTTTTTAGAGGTGAGGATTTGGAGATCACCTAGTTACATATTTACATAGACTATTTAGCATTAGGTAAACACCTAGTCCATGTCATATCTGAAAGCAATTTCTACTAAATCATAGTCAACAAGTGATCATCCAGAGGAAGAAACTATTCTCCAGATAAGATAGATGACCAAGATCACACAGATACTTGGTGGAAGAACCAGAATTCAAATTCATTTCCCATAATTTCATATCTTATGTATTGTATTGCTCTGTATTATTCTCAATGTCTCTGAGTTTCAACATGCTTAGCTATATAATGCTGGAATTAACTTAGATGAATTTTAAGATCTTTTTCAACCCCTACATACCATAATTCTTTCAAGTCCCTCAACATAACTGTTCAAAGAAACAAAAAAAGATTTCCCACTGCCCTTCTAGTTTGTATAAAGTTGATAGTGTGACTGAGTAGGTAAACTTCAATAAAATGTGAGTTCAAATCCTGGCTCTGCTACTAAATACCTGTAGGATCTTGAGGAAACTACTTTTGAGACTTCAATTAAATGGTGTTGAATTTCTTAGGTTTCCATGTAAATATATTTTCCTTCACAAATTCTGAAGGTAATATGGTGGGAAAAGGATTGAGATAGCCAGGAGATATGCATTCTAGCTTCAGTTCTATTATTAAATAAATCACTGAGTGATCTTGGGCTAACCTCAAACCTCTCTGTGAGTTTTCCTATCAATAATTCCTATTCCAATAATTTCCTATCAATAATTCTTCCAGAGGAGGGATGCCCAAACTTTTAGCTCTTCTGGGCTGTTGTCAAGGGCTACATACAGAATTCAATACCCATTCATGCATTCCACAGCAGCAAGGAGCAAAATAAATCTCTCTTCCCCTTCCCCATTCTATATCAGTGCACCCTGAGCCTATGCAAGCCCAAGGGCCACAGGTTGGATACACCTGCTCCAGAGGGTCAAAGAATTAACACAAAATAATCTGTGAAGGCATCCTGAAAATTGTCAAGTCCCACAGGTTTATTTCTTTCAGATTCATACCATATATACATATATATATATATATATATATGTATATATGTAATTCTTTTATTTTTCGAAACTCTTCCTTATTTTCTATGATTGCTCAATCCATATTTTTTCATTGATTGGCTTTATTTTTAAAAGGACAACCCACTTGAGATAAAGGCAATGTGGTACTTTAGAAGTAACCTGAGACTGAGAGCTAGGGAAAGGATCTATATGGTATCTATGGACTAGATGATCTTTTTATGTTTATGTTACAAATTGATGATAGGATTGTGGACTGAGAAATGGAAGGAAACAAGAGGCCATTGAGTCTTATTCCCTTATTTTAAAGAGGAAAAAACTGAGACTCAGAGAAGGTCAATAATTTGCCCCAGATCATAAAGGTAGGAAATGTGAGAAGGGGGTTTGACACCAGGTCCTTTGACTCTATAAGTCAGTGTTCATTCTATGGTTGTTAACTGCCTATATTCTAGGGTTCCTTTTAGTTCTGATATTCTCTGATTTTAATGCTCCCTATGATTATAATAACAATAATACTATAGATAATAGCTCACATTTATTTAGCACTAGACATTTATAAAGTGTTTTTCAGGTATTATTTAATTTCATTCTCAAGGCAACCATAGGAGGGAGGAGCTATTATAACTCAATTTACAGCTGGGAAACTGAGACAGAGATTAAGTGACTCACCTAGGGTCAATCAGTGAACAAGTATTTTTTATTTATTTTTCCAACTACTTGCAATGGTAGTTTTTAACAGTCATTTTTGCAAGGCTTTGAGCTTTGCATGTTTCTCCCTCCCTCTGTCCCTCCCCCTCCCCCTGACATGTATAAGTTATACATGTATAATCATGCTAAATATAGATTCAAATTAATCAGGCTGTGAAAGAAGAATCAAATCCAAACCCAAAAAAAGCATTAGAGAGGAAAAAAAAGACATATATAAGACAACTTTTAAAAATTGAAGATAATAAACTTTGGTCTACATTTAAATGCCACAGTTCTTTCTCTGGATGCAGATGGTATTTTCTATCACATGTCTTAGAATTTTCTTTTATATACTGCTGATCATCAGTCACTGTTGCTGTTAGTATACATAATGTTCTTCTGGTTCTGCTCACTTCACTCTACATCAGTTTGTGCCAGTCTTTCCTGATCATTCTGAAGTCCCATCCCTCATGAGTTCTTATAGAACAGTAGTGTTCCATCGCATTCACATATACAATTTGTTAAGTCATTTCTCAATTGATGGGCATCCCCTCAATTTCCAGTTCTTTGTCATATAAAAAGAACTGCTATAAATATTTTTGTATATGTAGAATTTTTACCCTTTTTGTGATCTCTTTGGGGTATAGATCTTGTAGTGGTATTACTGGATCAAAGGGTATACTCAGTTTTGCTGCCCTTTGGGTGTCATTCCAAATAACTCTTCAGAAAGGTCAGATCATTTCCCAAGTCTACCAACAATGCATTATTGTTCCAGTTTTCCCACATTCCCTCCAACACTGATCATATTCCTTTTTAGTCAAATTAACTGATCTGATAAATGTAAGGCAGTACCTCAGAGCTGTTTTAATTTGCATTTCTCTAATCAATAATGATTTAGAGCATTTTTTCCCATATGACTATAGGTAACTTTAATTTCTTCATTTGAGAATTGTTTTGTCATATCCTTTGATCATTTATCAATTGGGGAATGACTAATCAAAAAGTATTTATAAATTTTATTATATGCCATACATTGTTCTAGGTCTGGTAAAGCAATAATAAAATAAAAAGCAAAGTAAAAGCAAAAACCCCTGATCTCAAAAATCTTAGATTCTAACTCTGACTAAGGTACACTCTAACTCCTACATTTTAATTTGATGAGGCCAGTTTCCTCATGTATAAAAATGAGAAACTTAGACTAGATTGAACTTCACATTCACATTCCTGCAATGCAGAAATCGTATGATTTAGCAAATCTGTTATTTGTAGCAAGAAGAATCAATGATGGTGAATGTGCATTTGGAATGTCAAGTTCAGAACCCTCAATTCTCAGAACTCATATGCCTGTCTCAAGGCTCTCCATTCACTCTGGGGTTTTTCTTCATGTACATTTAAGATCTCCAAAATGAACTAGGTTCTAATTCATTCCCTTTGAAGTTGTTATTCCAAGTTGAAGTAGACCAGAAGAATGTATACTTTTAGCTGAAATCTAGTGATGTTTGAGACACTGGGAAGTAATGTGTGTGTGTGTGTGTGTGTGTGTGTGTGTGTGTGTGTGTGTGTTCTGTGTATATGACAGAGGTAGACAGACAGACAGACCCAAGGAAAAATTTTCTCTTGTTTCTTTATTGCAAATGACCTCAACAAATCAGGAATGGTCTCTCCAGCTTTGGGTAAAGTTAGGTGTCAATGAGGAGAGACCCAATATGAATTTACAAGAGCTCAAATGAAGCTTGAATTAAGAGCAAGCAGGGATGTTTTTCCCCCTCTTTCTCTCTTCCCTGAGCTCATCATGCAGTGACAATTTGAAATTTACTGCTCAGACATTTAACATTCTTCAAGGAGAACATTATCATTTGAAAACCTTGTAAAGAGAAATGTGTCTGTACTAAAAAGTGACACTATCTTCCTTTTGTAGAGAGACCCCAATCATTTACATTTTCGGTTTAGCCTTCCATCTCTTGTTCAATAATTCTGACATTTTCTTCAAATGCAAATTAATTTTCTGAAAGTTGCTCAAATTAGAGATCCCCCCCCCCCCAAAGAGTTTCTATGTGACAACTCTGGCAGGCTTTGGGATCTCCATCTCCCACCTCCACTGGCAAGTACAGATTGCCAGCTTCATCTTTCTTCTGTGGAACGGAGGTTGTACCTGATAACTAGCCATGAATTCTAAATGAACCCTGGAGAAAACCCAGGTTCAAATCCTGGCTCTGTGATGCTTTGATTGACACACAGCATTTATTTCATGCTTTAAAATTTGCTAAGTATTTCCATGGATTATTTCATTAGTTATTTTACTGATGAGAAAACTACAGTTCACTGAGAGATTAAAGATGTTGCCTATTGTTGGTGTCAGTGACAGAATGAGAACTCAACCACAGTCCCGGACTATGGAGGATTAAGAATAGTGTTCAGATAAATAAGCATGTAGGTATGTAAGTATTTGGGGTAAAGTACACTTTTGAATTTGTCAGATTAATAAAACAGATAGCTCACTGTCTATTGAATTCTTTTCCATTCTTTAATTCAAGTACTTCAACAGACCTGTGATTTTATTTTTTGACTGTTCCCCATGCATAAAAAGCTATAAATGCCTACCCATTCTGTGGAACTATGGTCCAAGTGTACTTCCAGAAGTTCACCCCAGAGTGTTCATCACCAGCTACAGGCCTCCCTCACTTTGTCCATCTATTATTTCTCAACTTTGACATGAATAGTCCATTTTTTCTTTTCATACATTTTCATGATGGCATCTTTTACTTTTGTTGTTCTGAAGTTCTTCACTGGTTAAATATTGCAATATGCTCATACTCACCATGTATTTCTGATTGTCTTCTGCAGGACGTTCTTTAGAAACCATCTCACCTATCACATTTATACAACAACATTTGGAGCTTGCTTGTAGAGTCCTTTTTCCTGGACTCCTATATTAAGTCCCACTTCTGAACTCACTCAATCTCCCCAGGTGTGCATTGGAGGGGTGGGAGACAGGGATGACAAAGGAGACTAGTACTCCATCAAGATCCCCAAGTGTTCTGTTTATTCACCAAAACACCAGTTCCTAAATACCTTTCCAGTCTCTAATCCACTCCCACTCCCATGGCACTTAGTAAAATAAGATTTTGGTGTTCAAGGACACCAGGTGAAGATAATTCACAATCTCCCATACATAATGGTTCCCAACATATCTCCATTCTTGTTTTTGAAACAAAATTATTACAAGATGAATGCCACAAAAATTGTAAACAAAATTTCAAAAATAGTAATAAAATGTCAATTAAACAATAGTAAAAATCAATATTCCCCAATTCCTTGCAATAAATTTTATCCCCAATTTACAAAGATTACAAAGGTTTTTCTTTAGCCAACAAAAAACCTTTCAAAACCCAAACTAAAAGGGAGTAACTTTTAACTCAGGTAACATTTAACTGTTTCAGATCCAAATTACATACACACACATACACACACACACACACACAGGAATTTAGGCACTAACACGAACACAAAAACAACTCTCTTGTATCACATCTAGCAGGTGAGACTGATACTCTGCCAAGTACCAGATCTCAGAATATAGAAACATTTCTCCACCTCTCCAGGCCAGTAGAGAGAGATGTAAAATGTCCTATACACACATGCAATACATATATAACCAATCAAGACTGGTCAACAGAAATATAAGCCATAGGCACAGACTTCATTTGAAAGACAAAATCCAAATTTCCCAATCCCACATAAAAATCTTCTTCCCCTTTTTTCTTAACTAATTGAACCATGAAGCTTTCCAATCAATAACCTATTGAAAAAAATAGGCGTTGCAGAACCCCCTGCCTCCTCCCCAAAGCAGGAAGAAGGCATGGGGATCTCTTGATTTCTAAAATAAGTTTTAAGAGGGATCTTGTGCTTATAGCAAAGCCTACATTCCATTTAAGACACAAGCTTCAGTTTTGAAGTTCCAAAAAGGAAGATTTCCCTTCTCCTTCCCCTCTCCCTCTGCAGAGGGTGGGAAGGGTAAAGAATGAGAGAGAGCATTTGAAATCACCTAAGCGGTTAGCACCAGCACAACCTGGAGTTGCTGCACCTTGTGAACAGTGGCCATCACCATAACAAACTGTCCAACATCATGAGACACTTTAGTTCTCAACACAGAAAGCACAGCTAGTGTTCCATTCACAGCTCTCTGCTGCCCAAGCAACGGCCAAGATGCAGCTGTTTGTAGGCTGACAAGTGAAACTTGTGATTTCTGGAGTGCAATTTGTTGTGGTCTGCATCAAAGTCTGTGTCAAGGTCAAGCTCTGGGTCAGGGTCTTGGCAATGAGAAGTCTCTAAAGTTGACTGTAAGTTTAGGGGTTTGGATCTTTCTTAATGTGCATAGAGCAATCAGGGGGGCAGCTGGGGCCAAAAGGAGCAGCAAGCAGGTCCTCCCCATCCCATTCATTGTGCTGCTATGGACTGCTGCTGAGCAAGAAGCTTCATCCCCACTTCCACTGATTCCTCAATGTTGACTTCTTATCACTTTCACAGGCTATGGGGCTGACACTTGACTGCTGCTTGAGGAAGCTCGGTCCCCCTGCAGAGCTGCCTCGGAGACTCCACTTCCCAACTCAACAGCAGCCCCAATGAGAGAATCTCTACTAATTCTAGCTCCTAATTAATATAGCATATCTCTTCCCCATAATATTGTAGGGAGTCCTTCAACTATGAAAGGAGTGATAGTCCCTCCTTTTATCTTCTTTTCTCCATTTCAAGGGTTGACAAGAAATTTCTGTTTCCTGTCTGCCTCCAATGCCTGCTATGCTTGGATCAGCAACCTGCTTAGGCCAAGCACATGGCTAGGTTTGTATGGGGAACACAGTCCAATCTACCCCAGTGTCAATCAAGCCTAGGAAAGCAATTCCTTCTACTTGGATAACACAAAGAGATTTTTCTGAAGAAATCGTAGTTATAAACATAATTTCGTTGTGGTTTCTCTGTTTTGAACCCTTTTTCAACTCACTTTCCTTCCTATTTATACCAGATCTTGGAAAAAAATGATGTAACAGATAGGCATTGGTTCTAGCTGTCATCATTAGCATTCATTATGGCAATAAAGAAAATTTCTCCACTCACGTGCTTTACTAAAGGTAGAATGTGAGTATACTTTGGATTAGGTGGAGCCAAAATGATTACAAACTCCTCATCCATTAAACATAAAGGATGAATAGATACTTCAGTAGGAGCATGGGGAGGCACCCCAAATTTCCCTGCACTTTTGACCTCAATAGTTTGATATGGATCAGCTTGCTGCCAAAGCTGCACACTGGTTTTTCTATTCCATTTCCTGCTGATCCTGAACTGTCATACCCCATGATTGTTTTTGAGAGGCCGGGGGCGGGGGGACCGCTTTCTCCAATTAAATTGCTTTGTCTACCTTCTGATGCCCAGTGTCCTGCTTTTTTACACTTTGGGCACGGAGTTTTAGGATGATATGCCCTGACCTTTCTGGGTTTAGCTTCTTGGGCACTCCAACAATCTTTCTTTAAATGTCCAGGTTTTCTGGGGTAGCTACGTGGCGCAGTGAATAGAGCACTGGCCCTGGAGTCAGGAGTACCTGAGTTCAAATTTGGCCTCAGGCACTTAATAATTACCTAGCTGTGTGGCCTTGGGCAAGTCACTTAACCCTATTGCCTTACAAAAACATAAAAAAAGTCCAGGTTTTCCACAAACAAAGCAAGTTCAGTTCTCTTTATTTCCAATGCATATATTAGCAAATCCCTCTGTCATTAATTCTGTATGATATACCTGAGACCCTACTCTGTCACATCTGTGAATCATTTCCTCAATGGTGGCATCCTTTCTTAAACCAATCATTGCTTTCTGACAAACAGCATTTGCATTAGCCCATGCTAATTGTTTTATTAATACATCTATTCCTGTTACATCTCCTAAAGTTCTTCCTACTGCCTCCTGTAACCAGGCAAAGAAATCTACAAAAGCCTCATCATTTATTTGTCTAATAAGTGCAAATGGTTCTTTCTTATCCTTTTTTGTTGGAATACGTCCCCAAGCATCCTTTACACAGGTAGCAATTCTTTCATATGTCTATAACCCATAATATAATTGATCTTGAATTGAATTGAATTGAAAAAGTGACCTATTCCACCTAACTGTTCATAATATATGGTGGCATTGGAACCTTGTGTATGCCTCAAAGACATCTGTCTACATTGTACTATAAACTCCATCATCCAAAAAAAAGATTGTCCAAGTGACAAACGTGCTCTATCTGCTTCCAATCATTAGGTGTTAATGTGGAGTATGCAAGAGTATCCAACTGTAGCTGGACAAAAGGTGATCTTGCCTCGTACTTCCCCACTGCCTTAAATCTCTGACTGCTTTTATATCTAATGACTTATGTCTACGCCCAGGGTTTCCTGAATTAAAAGGATTTGGGCTCCTCAGTAACAGGATATGAGTGAAACTCAGCTCCTAGATCCATCAAACTGTCTCCCTGATCTTTGGCTTTTACCATGGCCTTTTGTACTGCTGAAATCTCTTCCCTTTATTCTGTAAGGGCTGATCCTAGACTTTTCTTGATTATACTTCTTTATTTCTTCTGCCTCAGGCCATGAAGGCAAATGCATTTTCACTTTACCTTCACTTTACCTTCACTTTCCTCCACACTTCCTTGTTTCAACTTCTTAACATGAGCCTCATGATAAACTTGTTACCTTCTCCAGAGTCCTCTACTCTGGGATGTCACCTGGTTCTCTTGCTTGTATCTGCTATGTCCTTGTTCTGGACCTTACTCAGATAATACCAGCTTTATTGTCCCTGTTCTGGTGCCAATATGTAGATTCTCTTTTCCTGGACTCCTGTGTTGTCTCACTTCTGGACTCCCTCAGTCTCCCCAGGTGAGCTTGGGAGGGGTGGGAGACAAGGATGACAAAGGAAGCAAGTACTCCATCAAGATCCCCAAGTGTTCTGTTTATCCACCAAAACACCAGCGTCTAAATACCTTTCCAGTCTCTAACCCACTCCCACTTCTGTGGCACTTAGTAAGATAACAGTCTGATGTTCAAGGACACCAGGTGAAGATAATTCACAATCTCCCATACACAATGGTTCCCAGCATATGCTGATACCAAAAAGATGAGTCTTTGTTGACTTGGGAGGAATGAAGGAGTTGGCAATTTTTTTTCTTTTTCTTTTCCTTTTATGCTTTTTGCAAGGCAAATGGGGTATTAAGTGGCTTTCCCAAGACCACACAGCTAGGTAATTATTAAGTGTCTGAACTCAGGTACTCCTGAATCCAGGGCTGGTGCTCTATCCACTGTGCCACCTAGCCACTCCTAGTTTAGCAGTTTTCTAACAGCAATTCAGCCCTGGTTGCCTCTCAACTTCAACTCTGGGCCCAGATTCTTGTTCATTTTAACTATAAGCATCTAAATTAAATGACACCTCTTCCAAAAAGTTTTCCTTGGTCTTTGAACTCAAAGTCTTTGCTAGATTATAAATTCTAAGGGAACATGAGAAACAAATCCTATCTGAATTTTATATCTAACCCAGGTCTAACATGGGGCTATGCATACAATAGGCACTTAATAAATATCAATCTTTGGAAGATCTGTGATTTCTATGGTATGGCCCTCTGTAGGATGTCAGGTTAATAAATCTCACCATCTATTGAATTTTTTCCCATTCTTTAATCCAAGTACTTCAACAGACCTGTAATTTTATTATTTGCCTGTTCCCCATGCATAAAGCACTACGCATACCTACCTATTCTGTATTACTGTTGTCCAAGTAAACTTCCAGAGATTCACACCAGAGAGTTTATCTAACCTGCTAGAGGCCTCTCTCACTTTGTCCATCTGTTATTTCTCTACCAATCCAGGGAGCAGACATTAAACCTGCTAGATAATTCTTTTTAAAGTTTTATGGATATGTTTTGTTTTTGCACAACAAACATTTATAGCTTGTTACCAATCCATCAGAAACATTTATTAGATGCCTATAGTGTACCAGGAACTGAACTAAACATTTCTCACTTTGTGAGAGGTTTATTGAAATTAAGTGAAACAGTTAAATAAAACTTGTCATTTTCATTTATGGTATCATCACTACATTGAACCTAGTTTGCTTTGAAAGTACTATTATCATGTGAATCGTTTTCCTGATTTGCTTATTACATTCTCAAGACCTCAAAATTGTTAATTTTTAAAATATTGATGTGATAATATAAATTATTCTTCTGGTTCTTCTCACTTCACACAGCACCAGTCAATATGAGTATTTCCAAGTCTTTTTGATATCATTGATTCCCTCAATTTTAAGGCACAACAGTATTCCATACAATTCATATACCACAATTTGTTCAACCTTTCATAAATGATAAACTTCACATTAATTTCCAGATTTTGGTTTGTAATTTTTTTTGCCACCACAGAATGAGCTCTTAAAAATAACTTTATACATAAAAGACCTTTCCCTCTTCCTTTGATCTTTCTGAAAGCTCAACAGTGGAATAGCTGCTCATCAAAGGACACATTCTATTCAGTAAGATTTTGTGTATGACTTTAAATTGTTTTCTATAATAGTTGTACCCCAGACATAGGTCTACCAGTGGTGCACCAATGTGCCTGTTTCCCCACAACTCTTCCAACACCTGTCATTTTCCTTTTATTTTTAGTAATTAGTAGTGATTTGGATCAAATTTTCATAGGGTTCTATATAGGTATCCTATAATGTTCCTTGGGGCTCAAGAAAATTGGGTTGACTTATTGCCAAATAATTGTAGTGGCAGAAGTAGGATTTGAATCCTTGTCTTTCTTAAAGTCTGTATCACCCAACACATTTCATGAATTTTAAAAATTGAATTGAATATTAGGCAAGAACCTGTCACTTTAACCTTGCATAAGACTAGTGTCCTTTCCAAGAATGAACATTTTCCCTTTTTTGGGGGGGTAAATCTTTTTCTTCTCTGGGCTCCTAAAGCAGTGGTCTTCTGAGACACCCTTTCACTATGAAATGATACATTGTTTCCCCATAGTTTCAGGTTATGGATCATCTCTCTCTCCTTTTCATTTCAAGTGTCTAAACAGAAAGGAATTGCTATTTTTCTGGGTTGTATTATATGAGACTAGTGACTTGGGTGATAATTGGGACTAAAATGAGCTGCTAAGGTTCTTTCTAATATCCTGTTTGAATAAAAAAATCTCCACTTTTGCTCACCCTCAACTTGCAGAATCCACTTCAAAGGTATGAAACTGATAACCAGTTTAACTTCAGGGAAGCCCAAATCTGCATTATTTCAGACAGATACTGTAATAAAATTAGTTTGGTGACCTCACTGCTTTTCTTTTTCTTTTTTTCTTTTAACTTTTTTACAATTAGTTCCAAAGATAGCTTTCAACATTCATCCTTTTGCAAGCTTTTGAGTTCCACATAGTTCTTCTACTACTTTCTCCCTCTCCATTCCTATGACAACAAGCAATCTGATATAGGTTACACGTGTACAATTGGGTTTAACATATTTCCATATTAGTCAAGTTGTGAAAGAAGAATTAGAACTAAGGAGGAAAAACCATGAGAAAGAAAGAAAATAAACATGAAGTTTTTTTTCCATAGCATACAAAAGTAGTTTTTAACAGTCATCCATTTGCAAGTTTATGAGTTCCACATTTTTCTACTACTCTCCCTTTTCTCTCCCCTTCCCATGGCAGCAAACAATCTGTTGTTTTGTACACGTACAATGGTGTTCAAATTATTTCCATATTGATTGTGTCATGAAAGAGGAATTAGGACTAAGAGGTGGAAAAACCATGAGAAAGAAAGAAAACACATAAAAGAATTTTTTAAAAACATGAACATGATATGCTTTGCTCTGCATTCAGACTTTGTAGTTTCTTTCTGAATGTGGATGCTGTTTTCCATAATAAGTCTCTCTCAGGATTATCTTTGATAAATGAACTGCATGTATTATAGTTGATCTATCTCAAAATGTTGCTGTTTAGGTTTATAGTGTTCTACTGGTTCTGGTCACTTCATTCAGCATCAGTTCATGCATGTCTTTCTAGGTTTTTCTTAAGTCTGACTATTCATGAATAAAAACAATAGTACTCCATAACATTCATATATCATAATTTGTTCAGCCATTCCCCAGTTGGTGGACATTCCTTAAATTTCTGATTCCTTAACTCTATAAAAAGAATTTCTATAAATATTTTCCCCTTTTATATGACCTCTTTGGTATATAGACCTAGTAGGGGCATTGTTCAAATAATATGTCCAATATTACTGCCTTTAGGCACAGTTCCAATTTGCTCTCCAGAATGGTTGGAAGAGTTCCCAAACCACCAACAATGTATTAATGTCTCAGTTTTTCCACATCCTTTCCAACACTGATAATTTTCCTTTTTTTTTTTATCATTTTAGCCAATCTGAGAGGTGTGAGGTAATACCTCAGAGTTGTTTTAATTTGCATTTCTCTCATCAATAATGATTTAGAGCATTTTTCCATATGACTAAAGATAGTTATAATTTCTACATCTGAAAACTGTCTATACATATCCTTTGATCATTTATCAATTGAAGAATGACATATTCCTATAAATTTCACTCAATTCTCTATATACATTTTAGAATTGAGTCCTATAGCAGAAATGCTAGCTGTAAAAATTGTTTCCCATCTTTCTGCATTCCTTCTAATCTTGATTGCATTTTTGTGTAGAACATTTTAATTTAATGTCAAAATTATCTATTTTGCAATTTATAATATTCTTTATCTCTTATTTAGTCATGAACTACTCCCCTTTCTGGGATGTAGAAGATTGACTATTCCTTATTCTCCTAATTGGCATATGGTATCAACCTTTATTTCTAAATCCCTTACCCATTGTGACCTTATCTTGGCATAGGAAGTAAAATGCTGATCTAGGCCTAGTTTCTGCCATATTATATTCCAATTTCCCAGAATTTTTTGACAATTTATTATCTGATTCAAGTCTTTGTGTTTATCAAATAGCAGATTATTATATTCATTTAATACTATTTCTTTTGTATCTAATCTATTCCATGGATCTATTTCTCTATTTCTTAACTAGTGCCAATCAGTTTTGATGACTGCTGCTTTAATATACAGTTTTAGAGGGCAGCTAGGTGGTGTAGTGGATAAAGCACCGGCCCTGGAGTCAGGAGTACCTGGGTCCAAATCTGATCTCAGACACTTAATTACCTAGCTGTGTGGCCTTGGGCAAGCCACTTAACCACATTTGCCTTGCAAAAAACCTAAAAAAAATACAGTTTTGGATTTTCAACAGCTAAGCCACATTCCTTTGTAATTTTTTTCATCACTTCTCTTGATGTCATTGACTTTTTGGTTCCTCTTAATTTTGTTAAAATTTTTGTGACTCTGTATTATGATTTTGGTAGCATTATTTGTAGCACTGAATATGTTATTTAATTTATTTAGAATTATCATTTTTGTTATATTAACTTGATCTACCCATGAACAATTAGCATTTTTCAGTTGTTTTGATCTGACTTTATTTGTGTAAAAAGTGTTTTGTAATTGTGTTCATATAGTTTCTGGATTTGTCTTGGGAGGTAGATTCACAAATATTTTATGTTGTCTATGTTTAATTTAAATGTAATTCTTTTTTTATCTCTCACTGTAGGGCTTTGTTAGTCATATATAGAAATGCTGATAATTTATGTGGTTTATTTTATATTCTGCTAATTTGCTAAAGCTGCCAATTGTTTCAAGTAGATTTTAAGCTGATATTCTAGGATTCTCTACATATGCTATCACATCATCTGGAAAGAGTGAGAGTTTTGTTTCTTCATTGCCTATTTTAATTCATTTAATTTCTTTTTCTTCTCTTATTGATAAAAATAGCATTTACTAATGCAATCTAATACTGATGATAATGACATGGAGTTTTCACTTCTGATGGTTATGCTTCTGCCTTGTTCCCATTATATATAAGGCTTGCTAATGGTTTTAGGTAGATACTACTTATCATTTTAAGGAAAACTGCATTTATTCCTATGCTCTCCATTATTTTTAACAGGAACATTTGCTGTTTTTTGGCAAAGGATTTTTCAGCATCTATTGAGATGGTCAAATTTTCCTATTAATTTTGTTAATGATATGGTCAATTATGCTGATTATTTTCCTACTATTGAACCATCTCTGCCTAATTGATATAAATCCTACCTGATCATAGTACATTATCATAGTGATAACTTTCTGTAATCTCTTTACTAATATTTAATTTAAATTTTTACAGCAATATTCATTAAGGAAATTAGTCTTTAATTTGTTTTTTCAGTTTTTATTTTTCCTCATTTAGGTATCAGCATCATACTTGTAACATAAAAAGAATATGGCAGAATTCCTTCTTCATCTATGTTTTTAAATAGTTTATACAGAATTGGAATTAATTGTTCTTTAAATGTCTAAAAGAATTCACTTACAAATCCATCTGACCATGGAGAGTTTTTCTTATAGAGTTTATTGAAGGCTTTTTTCAATTTCTGAAATATTTAAATATTTTATGGGCAATTTATCTTTTTTGTAAACATTCATTCATTTCACTTAAATTGTAAGATTTATTGGTATACAGTTGGACAAAATAGTTCCAAATCATAACTTTGATATTCTCCCCATTGGTGGTGAGTTCACCCTTTTCATTTTTTATACTGGTAATTTGTTTTTCTTTTTTTTTTCAAAATCAAATTAACTAAAGGTTTGTCTACTTTTTTGATTTTTTCATAAAATCAATTCACTTTTAATGATGAGTATAAAAAGTTTTCTTATTTTTCATTTTGTTAATTTCTCCTTTGATTTTCATGATTTCTAATTGGACATTTAATGGGGGGGTTAATTTATTCTTTTTTAGATATTTCAGTTGCAAGTCCTAATGTCCTCTTTCTCTATGTTATTCATGTAAACATTTAGAGACATAAAATTTCCCCAATAACTGCCTTGGCTGCATCCCACAAGTTTTGGCACAATGTCTCATAATTTTCAATGTCTTGGATGAAATTATTGATTATTTCCATGATTTATTGTTCTATTCACACTTTTTATAAAAAATAGTTTTAGTTTCCAATTAATTTTTTGTTGTCTTTCCATGGCCCTTTATTACATATACTCTTTATTGTATCCTTAAAAGGATGCATTTTATATTTATGCCTTACTGCATTTTATTGTGAGTTTTTTTTGCCCTCCCACATAACCAATTTTTGTATAAGTTCCATGTACTACAGAGAAAGTATATTCCTTTCTCTCTCTCCATTCAATTTTCTCCAGAGGTCTATCATATCTAACTTTTCTAAAATTCTATTTACTTCCTTAACTTCATTGTTGTTTATTTTGGGGTTATATTCATCTAATATAGAGAGAGGGAGATTGAGATCCCCCCCATATAGTTTTGAGTTCTATGTTTTCCTGTAATTCATTTAGCTACTCCTCTAAGAATCTGTTTGCTCTGCCACTTTGTGCATGTATGTTTAATATTGATATTACTTCATTACCTTTGGTGCCTATTAAAATATATATAGTTTCCTTCCTTATCCTTTTTAATTACATCTATTTTTGTTTTTCCTTTGTCTGAGATCAGGATAGCTATCCCTGTTATTTTTTCATTAACTGATGCATAATATATTCTGCTCCAACATTTTATCTTTACCCTGTGTGTATATCTCTTGTTTCAATTGTGGTTCTTGTAAACAACATGGTGTATGATGCTGATTTTTAATCCACTTTGCTATTCACTTCTATTTTATTGGAAATTTCATCCAATTCACAATCACAATTATGACTACCACCAATGTTTTTCCTTCCATCCTATTTTCTTCCTAATTATACATTTCTCTCTTTCCTCCATCCTTCCTCACAGGTATTTTGCATCTAATTTTTGCAACTCTCAATTAGCGTCCTTCCCTTTTCTTCTTCCTTTGCCCTTTTAGTTTCCCCCCTCTCCTTTATCTCTCATTTATCAGCCTCTCTTTCCCCCTTCTTTCTCCCTTCCCTTCCTACTTCCCTGTTAGAAAGGATAAATTCCCAATTGGATTTATATTATTTCCTCTTTTGAGCCAAATTTGTTGAGAGTAAGTTTTATTCAATGATCACACACTCTTTTATCCCATCTACAATAATAGGTCTTTTCTACTCTTCATGTGGTGTATTTTTTCTCTTATGCCTCCACCTTCTTCAAGTATGATCTTGTTTTCTGTCTTAATTGTTTTATATCTGTCTTTAGTCAACACTCTTTAGCTAAGTATATTCCTTTCAACTGTTCTTTTTTAAAAAAATTTACTTATTTATTTTCATCAATATGCACATGTTTATTTTTAAGTTCAAAATTTCCTTCCACCCTTCCTTCCCACTACCCTCCCCTCAGTGGTTTTAGCATTGTACATTCATATTTTGATGAACATGTTTACAGATTAGTAATTTTTGGAATTATAATTAAAGGAAATAGATACATAAGAGATAATTTTTACAAAATGTTCATCAGATACTGAAGGGTTGGGGTTTTTTGTGTGTTTTGTTTTTTCCCCTCTGGATGGGGATAATATAGTCCCTAGGAAGTCTAATACAATTGTCCTAACTCTCTGGACTGCTGAAAGGAGCTGCTTCTATCAAGACTGTTCATCTCACAATGTTGTTGTTGATGTGTATATTGTTTTCTTGGTTCTGCTCCCTTGCTCAGCATCAGATCCTGAAAGTCATTACATGCTTCCTAGAGTCTGACTATTTATAGTTTCTTATAGAACAACATTATTCCATAGTATTCATGTACCATAAATTGTTTAGCCATTCCCCAATTGATGGGCATCCTTTCAACTGATCTAATAAAATTATAATTCTCAAGGTTATAAGTATTTTTACATCGTAATCTATTTTTACCCTCACCCTCTGTCTAAGCAAACTCTTTTCAACTGTCCTTATAGAAAAATAATTCTCAAGAGTTACAAGTATTATCTTCCAATGAAGGGACTTAAAAATCTGTTTTTTTTTCCATTTACCTTGAGTCTTGTATTTGGCCATCAAATTTTCTGTTCAGTTCTGTTTTTTTTTAAATCAGGTATATATGAAAGTTGTCCATTTTATTTAAAGACCATCTTTTCCCCTGAACAAACATGCTGAATTTTGTAGAGTAGTTGATTTTTAGTTGCAATCCAAGTTCCTTTGACCTCAAGAATATTATATTCCAGGTGTCCTGATCCTTTAATGTTGAAGCTGAAAAGTTCTGTGCAATCCTAACTGTGGTTTCCTGGTATTTAAATTGCTTCTTTTTGTTTCCTTGCAGTATTTTCTCCTTTAGCCGAGATTTGTGAAAGTTGACTACAAAATTCCTTGGAGTTTTTATTTTGGAATCTCGTTCTTGGGGTGATAGATGAATTCTTTCAAGGACTATTTTATCTTCTGGTTCTGTGGCAATTTCCTTGATAATTTCTTGAAAGATACTGTCCAGACTCTTTTTTAAAATTGTGACTTTTAGGTAAACCAATAATTTGTAAATTATCTCTTCTGAATCTATTTTCCAAATTGTTAATTTTTTTCTAAACAATACTTTACATTTCCTTTTATTTTTCCCATATTTTGGTTTTGTTTATGGAATCTCAATGTCTTATAGAGTCATTAGGTTCCACTTGTCCAATTCTAATTTATTTATTTTTAGTTATTTTTTGTGTCTCCTTTTTTCCCTTGGTTAACTTTATTTTAAAGAAATTGGCGTCCTTTTCCAATTGGTCAAATTTTCTTTTAAAGGAGTTCTTTTTCTTTTCCTGTTGAATTTTCCTTTAAAAGGAGTGCTTTTCTTGTTAATTTTTCAAAATTCTCTTGACACTCATGTCTTTTCTCAGTTTTTCTTCTTCCTCTCTTCTTTGTTTTTCAGAATCCTTTTCAAGTTCTTCCATCTTGTGAAATGGTGTTTTTATCCTCCCTATCAGCATAGGAGTTTTCTATGGTTAGCACTCCTTTTGATATTTTTGCTCCTTTTGGAAGTTGATCTCTATTCCTGAGGCATGGGGGGGGCGTTATAGTGACAGCCTTTTTGGACTAGGGGACTGGGTTCTGATGCCCGATTTTCTGCTCTGGACTCTCAGTTTGCTCACAGTTTTCTCCTTTGTGTTAGTGAAGCTCAACCTAGTCCCAATTGCTGTACCAGCATCCTGGGTTCAAACTTTAGTTTCCTGAACTGGAGTTGGGACCCTCACTACTGGCCTACTTTACCACTACCCTTCTGAGGTAGGACTTGAGTTGTGCTATGGCTAAGAGCCTCCTGATGGCTTCCAAGTTCTTCCACCTAGGCTGAACTGTAGGCCCCCCCCCACACACACTCCTTTCAACCATATGAGACAGACATTTCCTGAAGTTCCTCCAAGATATCTTGAGCTGAAAAACTGTTTCAATTCTGTGGTTTTTTTTGGTGGGTTCTGTTCCTTTAGGGACATTCAATTGATTCATTTAAAGGTGTTTTGGGAAAAGCTATAGGAGTTTCCTAGAACCACCCTCTTGGTTCTGCCCAGAAAGTTTTCCCTCACTGCTTTTAAATACAACTAGGTACCTAGTGGATTCCCAGTGAATAACTCCTTGATGACTGAGTGATTTTGATTGGAGCATAAAGAACCCTTTTCAATGTGGAAGGGACAGATTGAATACTTGTGGCCATAGTTAAAAGAAAAATTGACTCCAAAGAACTTTGAATTTTGAATTGTTAGCAAGGTTTGTGTATACATGGTATGATTTTATATTAAGTGTACCGGTTGTGTTATTACTTTGTGTGTTTGTCTTGGGCAATTCCATTAGACCTCTACAGTGGGGTAGAACATATCTTGAATAGGTTAGTCCTTACTTCAAATAGAATAGCTGATTGTTAGTGAACTCACAGAGAGCATTTTTGTTTGATGTATGTTGACTTTTGAGGTCCTTTCCAATACTGAGATTCTGTGGTTCTGTGACTCTCTAAGATTACTGATGTAATTACTGATTGTAAAGTTGCTGATCTGCAACAGTAGAGGTACTTGAAGAACCTCCCCCACTAAAAAAAGTTTTTGTGAATTATACATATATGTATGCATATAAGCAATGCAAATATGCATATGTATATATATGTAAATGTATTATATTTGTGTGCAAATACATGGGGATATAAATATATTTTTCACACTTTTATTTTCACATAAATTTCATTTCTCCTCCATTTCTTTTTCACCAAAAAAATTATTGTATATCATGTATTTGTACATACATTTATGTGAGCAAATATAATGAATGTGTGTTATAGATTATGTATATCTACACATACATTATATCTTTATATCTGTGGGTACAAATATGAATATGCATATACATTTATCAGGTATATAAATCATATATTTTCCATATATAATATATTTATATATATCATAAATATTATAGATAAATGAGTTTATATAAGCTCACTCTCTTTCTATCTATATATATATAAGAAATATATATTTCTTACATACAAACTTTTTTTTCCTCTAAAGATTTCATCCCATTCCATAGTTATAGACTTTTCATTTCTCTTCATTTCAAAATGAACTAGACTCCCCTACTTCACCTCATTACCATTTTACAGAGCTTCCAATGGTAAGGCAGTGCCTGAATGTTTTAGGATTCAAAAACTCTTTCCTTACATTAGGGCTCCAGAATTTTATGAGACTTCAGGAAACACAGGATGAGTCCTTGATCCTCAGACATGTACCATATGTCACAACCCAGATTGAAACAAAGCAAAAGCATTTTAATTCATTCTTCTTACGGTTTATTCATAGACTACAGGCTCTGTGGAAGCTGCACATTGGCTGGGGATTGGAATCCTTTAAAGAGGTAAACAGGTTGCATTTTCATTGCTTCTAAATATGTTGCTGCCTTAGGGCCTTCTGATTTATTTATTTTTTTTAATGGAGTGAGAGGCCATAAAAGTGATGTGCTATAAAGCTAGCAGACTCAGTACACACTATTACCAGCTCCCCAAACCCCAGGAACAAGCCAGGTATCTCTGTACTGACTGACTTTTTTATTTTTTTTGGTCTTTAGTCCTGGTAATTAAAACCATTCCTGATTCCAAGGGTCACATCTGATTTCATCTAAAATATTCTCTTTGGACTCCTGATTAACCGAAACTTTAAGCATTCATATGGTCTTCCTAGTCAGGAATAGAGGAGGGAGAGAAGTCTCATGGCATTGGACGGGTTCAGAATCTGGGTTAGTGACCTGATTCCTCTAACTAGGTATGTGGGGATCAATAAGCAGCTATTTTTGTCTTCTGAATGTTACCTGTGGTAGGTTGTTTGTTTTTGCTATAACTGATACCCTTCTTGGGCCCACAATTGCTATTGCCCTTTCATACAAACTCCCTTGATTTTAGCCACTTGTATTAGTTTGAATTTATTTTCATACCATAAACACATAAATATTTTTATTCACCTATGTATATGCAGACACATGTATGCACACAAATATATAAAACATATCTTGTGCATATAAGGATTTACAGTTATTAGAATATTTATATTTTTCTGTATATACATTTTCATATACATATGTATAAATACCTTTATATGTGTAGACACATATATACATATATATGTATAGCTATATATATATATATATATATATAATATACATTTATTTTCCTACCCATATATACATTTATTTCCTACCCCCTTCAAAATATCAGCTCCGTATATGTAGTAGAGCAACTTTGTATTATAGCCCCTGGTTTTTAGGGCTTGGCACATTGTAGGTGTCTAATAAATGCAAAAATTTTAAAAATAGAGCAATTAATGAGAATGCTTCGGCATAAAAAACTTAGAGTTACAATGTCACAAATAAAATAAGACATCTAGGTTTGTGAAATTGAGAAAGCACTGGAATCAGGAGAATACCTGAATTGGCATCTGAGCTCTGTATCTACAAGGTGCCTAATCGGAGACAAGGTATTTCCTCCACTAGAACTCAGTTTCCCCGATCAGAAAATGAGAATTTTGGATAGATTCATCTCTGAAGTCCCTTTTAGCATCAAGTTTCTATCATTATAATCTGTCATTTAATATTAATCATTTAAAATTTTTTCCCAGCTGAATGGTAAGTTTATAGATGACAGGACCAATTTTTATGTTTTCTTTGTTTCCTTAGTGTTTAACAAAGCATCTCACATATAGTAAACACTTCAAAATGCTTGATGGATCGATCATTGATGTTGATATAATGCTTGGAAGTTGACATCTAGCTGATGTCAAGACAGGATTAACACTCAGGTCTTTCTGACTCCCGGGTTATCACCCTATCCACAGCACCATGCTGCTACTTATTTATTTAAGTATTAAGTCAGTTATTTATTTATAATAACTGACAAAAGTCAATGTAATTTTTATTTATATTGCTATGATTTATATTGATAATGAATTATACCTAACAACCATTTTGGTATCATCTTCTTAGTTCACCTGTTAGACTCATTTTCTATTAACTTTTGTTCAGCAATCTTCATTCCTCAGTTATGCCCTCCTTAAGAAGACCAAATTCAGGTTACTTTAATAAAAATTCATATGCTATAGTACAATGGAGCCAGAGCTGGTTCTGAAGTCAGAAGAACTGGTCAGATTCTTTGACTAGCACATAGTACCGGGGTGATTTTAGACAAATCACTTAACTTAGATTCTCAGTTTCCTTATATGTAAAATAAGACTGTTGGATGAGAGCCTCTGAGATTCCTTTTTTAGATCGATGACCCTATAAATATAACTTAGTAACCTCTCTGACTATTTCATTTTGGGGGGCTCTGGAAGAGTTCATAATCACAATTAGGTCTTAGTGAGCGTGAAAGGATCTTAGCCCAATTGCTTAGGGGCATGTTGACAATTTACTTTCTCTGAAATTCAATTTGATTCAATTCAATAGATACTTATTAAGCTCCTGCTGTGTTCATTCACATTGTGCTAGATGCTGGGGGAGAGATATGCTATGTATCATATTTTTAAAGTCACAGGATCACAAGATTTCAGAACTGAAGACAGACCTTGGCAGTCAGTTTATCCAATACATATCTCCACAATGGTGTCTTTTATAAGTCATGTCCATTCAGCCTTTCAGGGAGCGAGGATGCTTTCCCCACCTCTCCCAGAGGCCCACTCTACTCTTAACTAGCCCTGTTAAGGCATTTTTGTTTTCATTTCCGAGAAACCGATTTGTATCTTTTGTAATATCCACCTCTTGCTTCTAGTTCTGTATTCTAAGGCCAAATGGAACAAATTTAATCCTTTTTCTGTGCCATAACCTCTCAAGGACTTGTTTTTAACAACAGCACTCTCATAATCCCCAATTTTAATGTATGTTCAATTATTTAAAATATATTCTGGACATTGGATAACCAAAATGAGTGTTTGCCTTTTAAAGATATTATTACCTATTATATAACCACTGCTGCAAATAGACATTCTGTGTTTAAATGTAGGACAACTAGTTTTTGTGGACAAAAGTTGGCCATTTTTTTGTTCTTTTTTGATAGAATTTGAAGGTATACCTAAATTCACTATATTTACTATAAATTCACTATTGGCTTCCTCTATGTACATTATTGTCAAGAATAGATTATATTTCAGTTTGCATTGAATGTTGGACAAGAAAATCTCTTTTCCAGTCAGAAAATAGCAATTAAAAATAATTCACATGAATTTAGTATTTTTTAGGTTTGCAAACCACTTAGACATATTACTTATGATGTGATACAATAAACATTTATTTAATACCTACTCTGTGTACCAGAATTGAACATAGATACAATTAAGAAAAGAAAACCTGTTGCTTCCCTCAAGAAGTTACTATCTATTGGGGTGAAGACAATACAAAAAATAAAGCTATCAAGTGGATAATGTGGTACCCCAGGGTACCTACAGTGGGAGCATGATGATAATGATGATGATGATGGTGGTGAAAACAGTTGGTGGGAAAAAGACAGATTTCATCTGATATTCATAAGAACCCTATGAAGTAGGTGCTATTATCACTGGACTATAGAAAAGGAAATTGAGACTGGGAGAGGTTAAGTGACTTGTCTAAAGTGACACAGTTAATAACTGTCGGAGGCAGAATTAAAACTCAATTTTTCCTGACCTAAAGTTGGGTGCTCTCTTCAAGATGCCACTTGGCATGAAATATATGTTTTTTCTAAAGATTTTGTTCATTGTGAGTTTTACAATTTTCTGCCTAATCTTACTTCCCTCCCCCACCGCCACAGAAGGTAATTTATCAGTCTTTACATTGTTTCCATGATATACATTGATCCAAATGGAGTGTGATTAGAGAGAAATCATATCCTTAAGTAAGAAACATAAAGTATAAGAGATAACAATATCAGACAATAAGATATCAGGTTTTTTTTTCTAAATTTAAGGTAATAGTTCTTGGTCTTTGTTCAAACTCCACAGTTGTTTCTCTGGATATAGATGATATTCTCCATTGCAGACAGCCCCAAATTTGTCTGTGATTGTTGCACTGATGGAATGAGCGAGTCTATCAAGGTTGATCATCGCCCCCATGTTGCTGTTAGGGTGTACAGTGTTTTTCTGGTTCTGCTCATCTCACTCAGGCTCAGTTCATGCAAATTCCTCCAGGCTTCCCTGAATTCCCATCCCTCCTGGTTTCCAATAGAACAATAGTGTTCCATGACATACATATACCATAGTTTGTTAAGTCATTCTACAATTGAAGGACATTTACATGATTTCCAATTCTTCACCACCAAAAACAGGGCTGCTATGAATATTTTTGTACAGGGGATGGTATAGACCCAGTAGTGATATTGCTGGATCAAAGGGTATACATATTTTTGTTGCCCTTTGGGCATAGTTTCAAATTTCTCTCCAGAGAGGTTGGATGAGTTCACAGCTCCACCAACAATGTATTAGTGTCTCAGATTTTACCACAACCCTTCCAACAATGATCATTATCCTTTCTGTTCATATTGGCCAGTCTGAGAGGTATGAAGTGGGACCTCAGAGATGCTTTAATTTGCAATGAAATATATGTTTTAACCAAACATGTCTCAAATGTATGGTCAAGAAAGAGAGGGAGTGCTTATTCCTTCAGCATCTCTATTCCATGATCTCTTTTCCATTTTGCGTTTACCTTTTGTTATATGGAAAAATTTTTCCCCTTCCAATTCTACATGCTCTGGGATATTTCTCAAATCCATCTGATCTTTGTTTGAAGAGCTGAATGAAGACATGTAGATTTAAAGATGGAAAACTACCTTGTTCATCTCTGTCATTTTATTGCTGGAGTCCAGTAACTTTTCCAAGGTCACAAAGGAAATGGGCAGCAGAGCTGGAGTCACACATGTAAAGAGCTTTTATTGAGTAATATCGGGGGGGGGGGGGCAGCTAGGTGGCATAGTGGATAAAGCACCGGCCTTGGAGTCAGGAGTATCTGGGTTGAAATCCGTTCTCAGACACTTAATAATTACCTAGCTGTGTGGGCTTGGGCAAGCCACTTAACCCCATTTGCCTTGCAAAAAACCTAAAAAAAAAAATAAAAATAAAAATAAAAGAGTAATATCATGTGGAAAATACCACCCACATTCAGAGAAGGAACTATGGAGTCTGAATGCAACTTAAAGAATACTATTTTCAATTTTTAAAGCTTGTTTTGTGTTTTTTGTCCCTCTCATGGTTTTTCCATTTTTTTCTGATTCTTCTTTTACAAAATGATTAAAATGGAAATATTATTAACATATTTATACATATATAATCTATATTAGATTACTCAGTGCCTAGAAGAGGGATGAGGGGAAAGAGGGAGAAAAGTGTGGAACTCAAAACCCTACAAAAATGAATGTTGAAAACTATTTTTGCATGTAGCAGGAAAAATAAATAATTAAAAAAGTATCATGATTTCAGGAATAACAGAATGAGAGGTTTGAATACACATGTTTGCAGGAAATCTATTGTTAATCCATTTAGCCCAATTCACTTTTAGGTGGTTATAATTGTTAAGCAATTTTTCTTTCATAATATCTAACTTTTTCTCTTTAACTTTTGCTCCTAGTTCTGCTCTGTGGGCAAAATAGTGTAGTCCAATACTTATTTTTTCCTCAGTGGCAGATTTTCAAATACTTAAAGATAGATAAGTTTTATCTTATTTAAGCAAAATAATCTGTTTTTTCCCAGTCTTCATGAAGCTGAGACAATCTGCTATTCTAGCTCAACCCCCCACCCCCCGGTAGTCTTTAGTTTATTATACTAACTCTGAGATCCTATGATTTTTTTATTTAATTCATCTTTGTATTCTCAATACCAAGCACAATTTGGACAAGGTAAGGGCTCAATTCTTATTTGTTGAAACAAATGAATTTAAAAATGAAATGTGTTTAATGTATCCCCAGTATAAAGCACAGTGCCTAATATTCAGGGAATACTTGAGAAATGTTTGATAATTTGACTTTTGAAAATCAGTTCTTCATAGAATTACAGAATTTTAAAATGAGAAGGGACCTTAGAAGTCATCTATTACAACTCATAATCTAGATTATAAAACATTCAACAAGTGGTCATCCAACCTCTGCTTGAAGATTTATAAGAAGAGGAAACACGACACCTCTCTAGAAAATCCATTTCACTTTGGAGTGGTATTAATTAGAAAAAAAATTTTCCCTTCTATCAAATTGACATTTGCCTCTTTGCAAGTTCCATTCATTGTAGTCTACATTGGCCTTTAGAGAATCACAAAAATAGTGTGCCCCACTATTTCCTCTAGCTCCTCAGTTTAATGAGGAGATTGTATTTAAATAATCCTATTTCAGACACTGATTAGCTGTATGACCCTGGTCAAATTATTTAACTGAACTTCAGTTTCCTCCTCTGTAAAATGAAGGTGACAATAACACCTCTGCCATAGGGTGGTTGTTGGGCTCAAATGAGATAATCATGCTATATGTAAAGTGCTTTACAAACTTTCAGGTATTTTATGAGTTATTATCTCTAAATTATGTTTCAGCTGTATATCCTATGAAATGTTGCTTTTACTTTTAATAGAAAATGTTAGGCTCCAGGTTTACCATCTCTCTAATCCAAATACATATATACATACATACATATCTACAAATAGACATGAATTGTCTGTGGCTTTAAGCTCCTCACTCTTTCCTTAACTCAAAACCTTAAACCAAGCTCCCGGAACAAGCTTCAAGGAAAGTAATGATCCTCAAAAGTGACTGCAATGTAACAGGAAAGAAGAATTTTAATTAGTTGACATAATAGCATCATTTAGGCTTCTTTTTATTTTCTTTCTTTTAAAAATCAATGCAATGACTGGAAATAATGGTTATCAATGCCTTAACACAATTAAACCTGTAACTGGGGTGGAGGGAAGTTTCCATCTTCTTTATTCTATTTATTAGAAGAAAGTCACTGACCGCTAATGGAAAAGGTGAAAAGCATAGTCCTTTTACAGAAGAGGAGAGGAGAAAATGTCAACTGTATATAGGGAAAGAATACTGGGTTGATCCAAGATGTGTGTGGCCTTGGATAAGTTAGTTTCCTTACTTTGGTTCTCAGTTTCTGGAAAACATGGAAAACAGTCATTTTTATTGAGAATCACCCTCTGTTAACTTCCTCTCTCTCAGGTTAAAGATGAGGAAGTTGCTGCTATCAAGTGAAGTTAAGAAAACAAATACCTTCTGGTTTTTTCCTACCCCTAGTAATAGAGTAACATTACCATGTCCCCTTCCCAACACCCCCTTCTAACTCATTTATGGCATTTTCCCCCTTCCAAAACTGATTTTGATGTATAGTTGACCTGATTTCCTGTGTATAAAAATGAAGGGAAAGGAAGGCAGGAAACATAAAGTGATTTGATTCATGTCTATCAAGTTGTGAATTATCTCATGTGATTCTCCCAACCACCATTTGGGGTAGGCAGTCCTGTTTTAATAGCCTGAATATTGTGGTGAAAGGCCTTGTACAATTGGTCCTGGAGTCAAGGAGAACTCGATTAAAATCCTATTATGTGATTTAATTCCTTTGGTCCTTGGGCAAGACCTAATATATCTTTGAGCTTTGACTTCCTCCTTTGTCAAATGAAGAAAGAGGTCTAGATGCTCTCTCAGATCTTTTCCAATTCCAAATCTCTATTGGCTAAGTGAACTAATTTATGAATGAATTGCCTACCTCAGAGAGTAGTGGCAAGGAAAGTAACAGAGAATATGTGCAAGCCAAAGTTCTGAACACAACTGATAAGATATAGGATGACTCCTTTGTCTCCCTCAGCTATTTCTAAAATAAATGTCAAAAATACTACTAGTAATGTAGTATGATGAAAGATGTAAACCTGGGATCTCAGAAGGCATCTAGTTCCTTTTTTCTTTTTTTTACAGATCCAAGGTAGTTAAGGTTCAAGGTAGTTAAGTGACTTGGCAAGTACATTCAGGTAATAAGCATCATAGGCAGGATTTGGAATAAGATCTGATTCCTTAGCCAATATTCTTAAACATTGAACTATGATGCATAGGTTAAATCTGTGCATAGGTTTTCAATTTAAATTCATCCATCCAACAACTATTAACCACTTCCTATTTGCAGGGATTTATACAAGGTCTCAAATCATCAAGAAAGATTTGTTCTAGTGATAAAAATCTCATCAAAATGTAAGTGGGAGGGAAAACTACGCCACCCTATTTTAGCCCTGATATCATAACTTGGTTGGAAAAATTGCTGTTTCAACCAATCAGTCATAGATTTCAGATTGAGCATGAGAAGTCCTTCAAACTGAGGGGTGGGGAGGATGCACAAAATCATCCTTGGCCATACCCTAGTGATTGTCTATAATTGATCAATTAAGAATGGAAATATTTATAAGTTGGAGAAAACATAGCATTAAGCTAAATTTCCTGAATAGGAATTGTTTAAAATTCTGGAGGAAAAGAAGTCTTGACTGGCTTCAGCCTCACCTAGGTCTTTTTCCTTTTATTGGACAGAAGAGAACCTTACAAACTTCAAGGGGTCCAGAAGATTGTGGGGTTCTCATATTTCCATCAGAATCATAGCTGTATGGCAGTTTTTGTCTAAAGACAGATGGATGAGATTTACCATACATAGAGAACTTTTTGAACACTCCATGAATGGGAGAAAAAGACATCTAACCACCAAGATCTTTGAATGACCTCTTTGCCATGTGTCTCATTCAATATGGGTTAGACTCAGTAGACTCTTAAGCTCCCTTCACACTGATTTTCTGTGTGTTGTTCTACCTCAGTCTAAGCTCCAGATTCACCTCAAAGACAGTTCAGCTGTATAATATCAATAGACCTGTTACCCTAAGGGCAAGTTAAGCAGCCTGGTCCCCAGAGAAGTGAGTCACTTTCTCTATTTTTTTAAGAGCTTTTTTTCCCCCTCAACTTTATGAATTAGAATAGGTTTTGGGAGACCCAGATTCCCCTGAAAAGGAAGTCAAGTTTTGCCAAAGGGAATCCTTACCCCAAGGAGGAATTATTTTTCACTTTCATATCATACTTTTTCCACACTGATTTCATATCAGCTGCCATAATGGGCCACAGGGAGAAAAACAAATATTTCCTGACTTTCTAAAGCGAAAAAAGCAACCACCAGTGTCCCTACAGGCAGCTACTGCCTGGTGGGGAAGGGATATAAACATTGCTCCATGTGACCACTGCCCTGGTAAGGAAAGTAGCAAATTGATCTGCTTGGCTGGAAGTGAATGAGGAGGAAGAGAGATTATTGACCTCATAAAGTCTCACTAATCAATAGACTAACCAAGATTTATCGAGCATCCCTTATGAGCTGGTTGGTTATGCTCCAGCTGACTTATTGGGGATGCACCGATAATGAAAACTGGTCCCTGGCTTCAGGGAGCTTAGTCCCCTGTTATGGAAATAGGACCCATATGCAAGAAATTTTGATTGCACAATTAAGAACTAAATAATACAGGTGGCAAGGATTCCAGAGTCAACAGCAGTTGCCGAGTGAATAGTCCTGGTTCAGTGTTATGAGTTCAGAAGCTCACTTTAAAATGAATAAAATAAGAAAGTTCTGGGGAGGAAGAATTTAAGTTTGCTCTGGAAGCATATGTAGGATCTAGATAGGTACAGAATGCAAGTGATAGGTTGATTGCAGGGATCTGGGCAATGGGGAATATTAATGATGTGTTTTTCTGGCTAGCCTTAGATACTGGTAAACTAACTTCTTTAATAGGAGAAATATTTGAAAAAATGAGATTCCATGGGTCAGTCACATATTTTCCTTCAGATATCAAAAAAATCATAAGTCCAAATTTTGTTGAATCTTATCATTTTGAGCTCCACAATGTCTTTTACACCCATCCCCTAGTCTGACAAATCCACTATACTTGTTCAGTCTCATATGCCACCTCTCACCTGGACTACAACAACGGTCTCCTAATTAGGATAGCTTGTGAGAAGAGTTGGTATCTCAAGTCTCTTCCCTAGCCAATCCATTACTCACACTGATGACCAAAGGATTTACTAAGACATAGGTCTTAAAAATATTACTTCCCTTCCTTATAAAATGCCAATGACTTCCTACAACCTCAGGAGGAGATAGAAACTCCTCTGGTATTTAAAGAGCATTAATGCTAGGCTGCCCAACTTACCTTTTCAGGCTTTTTTGTACATTAACCTACCTTTATACTTTATGGTTCAGCCAAATTGGCCTTTCCATTTTACCTCATACTTATATCCTCTTTCCAATTTCTCTGCTTTTGCTCTCATCATCTTTCTTTTTTAAAAGTATATATTTAAGGCAATGGGATTTAAGTAACTTGCTCAAGGTCACATAGCTAGGCAGTTATTAAGTGTCTGAGGTCCGATTTGAACTCAGGTCCTTCTGACTCCAGGATTGGTGCTCTGTCTACTGTGCCACCTAGCTGCCCTCTGATCATCTTTCAAAGCTTAACTCAACCATCTTACTCATGAGGTCTTTACTGATTATTCCAGCTGTTAATGCCTTTCACCCCAAATAATGTTGCACTTATTGTGGTGATGAAAGTGCTTTATAAACTAGTTTAAAACTGGTAGGAAACATTGGGTAGTGGAGAGATTGCACTCAATTTGATGTCAGGGAGATATGAGTTTGAATCCTTCGGATACTGCTTGTGTGACCTTGGAAAAGTCACTTAACCTTTCTAAGGCTCACTTTTCCTTTTTTATATAATGGAAATGATAATGCATAGCTTTGAGATTGGGTTTTGTCTTGAACCCTGAAACACTTGGGTTTAAGTCTTACTTCTGACACATATTTGTTGTGTGACCCTGCTCAAGTCAATGGTCTGGGTAACTTTTTTTTTTTTTAGGTTTTTGCAAGGCAAACGGGGTTAAGTGGCTTGCCCAAAGCCACACAGCTAGGTAATTATTAAGTGTCTGAGACCAGATTTGAACCCAGGTACTCCTGACTCCAGTTCCAGTGCTTTATCTATTGCGCCACCTAGCCACCCCCGGGTAACTCTTTAAGATGATAAGTTGCAGAGAAATTTTCTTAACTGAGAATTTTCTAAAAATAACATCTCAATAAAATCACAAATCCAGACATATTTTTTTTTTGTATTTGCAGTGATCAGCACAGAGCCTAGTTAGAGTAAATGCTTGATAAATAGTTGTTTGTTGAGTGACTAAATGAATTTTTAAGAATTTTCTGTAGGTTCTTCTTAAGTGGGATAAAAAGAGTAGCTTTTTTTGTTGTTGAATGGGGGCTATTCCTTTTCCCTGTCTGTCTAAAAGAAGGAAACCATTACAACAGCTTTATGTTTTTCCTTTGTTTCACTGAAATGCCAGAACACAGATTTAATGTGTGAATTATATTGCTCAGATGTTGCAGCAATCAATAAAAATAACCTATATAAGAAGCAAGGACTGCTGAGGATTTGCAGAAAGACTTGAAGGAGGAAGAAAGGATGGGCCTTATGTGGACAAATTGAGAGATATTTTCCCCATCTTCAGGATATACAACTCATTGATATATAGACTCACCCTAGGAAGCAAATATCTTGATTCCCAGAAGAAATCAAGGACATAATTCACAAGAAAGAGAATAACAAATGAAATGAGATTGCATATGTGGGAATAAGTAGTAACTGAAATTTGGTGAATTCAGTATTTATGCTGAGGACCCTTCTAACATCCTGGCCTCCTGATTCATCACCTTTTCACCTTCCAGGACTTCTATCTCCTCTCTGTTCAGATATACCTCAAATCCCTCAGATCCCACTCTCACTGAAACTACCCAGAGACTGAATTCCCAAAAGCTCTCTGATCAGCACCTCCTGTCCTTCTATCTATCAGACTCCACCTCACTTTCGTACTGTCTCCATCTAGACTCAATGGAGCTCCACAAATTTCAATTCTTTGCTTTTATCACCCTTATTGCTTGCTTTACTTTTACTCTTTTTCAACCATAATTTCAACAAGACAGTGTTCTTACTCTTGAGTTCTTTGTTTCTTTTTTCCTTCTATTATTCCCACCTGGATAATACCTAACCATTGACTTGTTTCATTTGCCTTTTATTTTCCCTACTCTGATCCTCCTAAAATCTCAAGTCACAAAATCATACAGACTGGATCTACCATCAAGCCATTATTTAATCTTATCTATTCTCTTCCAGCTCCATGAAGATTTTTTTATTGATCTCATTTCCCTGTTTCACATGCCACAGTGGCTATTTTAAATCTCTCTTGTCAAGAAACTCCACCTCCAGTGATATCTTTCAGTAGATGGCCTTGCCTCCTTTGTTTTTGTGGTGAGTGAAGTCATCTATGGTGACTTCCCTTAAGTCAGACTCCTCTTTCCTCTACTCTCATAGAAAGAGAGAATCCTCATCTTTAACAAGGCTCTCTCCAATTGTATTCTTGATTCCCCTCTCCTTTCTTCCTATCTTCTTTAGGAACTTGTTCCATGAATTATCTTTCTTCCCCTATAATCTTTAATCTCTCTTTCTGTGTCTTGAATCTTGAGCTCTCCCTACCAATAAACAGGACATAGGGTTATATTGGAGCCACAGGGGAATTTAGAGATGATTATTCCTCATTTTATGGATGAGAAAACTGAGGCTTATAGAAGTTCAGTGAATTAACTTAATTGTTAATTAAGAGTTAAATGACTTCCAAGGTCATAGAGGTAATAAATGGCAAAACTAGAATTCAAATAAGATCCTTTGACTACTTTAGCCAATAATCTTTTCACTGTGTCAGTTTTGCCATATTCTAAAAGCAAAGCCTATTAGCTATACCACCCCATTGACTTGTCATGATATATCTCTCCTCTTCTCCATTGCTATTTTTTAGGAGGAATATACTATATTAAAGAAGTTTCTTCTTTCCTCCACAACTTTCATATCACTGTTGTTCTTTCATTTCAGTCATGTGCAGCTCTTAGTGAGCCCTGTTTGGGATTTACTTAGCAAAGATTTCTTTCTTCAGGTCATTTTTGATGAGAAAACCAAGGTAAATGGAGTCACACAGCTACTAAAGTGTCTCAGGCCAGATATGAATTCAGGAAGATGAGTCTTCTGACTTTAGGGCTGACATTTCATCCACTACATCACCCCGCATATTTCTGTTATCTAGATTCAAAACCTTAGAACAATCTGTGATTTTCCTTTTCCTTTACCTACTACAACAATCAGTTGCCAATTTCTGCTTCACAATTTCTATCATATTAGTCTCCTCTCTCTTGCCATCATGCTTGTTCAGATCTTTATCACATTCCAATTGGACCTCACACTTATCATCCTTATCACTATTGCAATAGTCTCCCAACTGGTCTCCTTGTTTCCTTTTCTTATCTGCTTTCCTCCAATCCATCTTCCTAATAAATAGATTGGGATATGTCACTCTCCTGATTGATATATTCTTTGCTTCCTGTGGTCTCAAATGGATCTATGATTTCACCGATTTGGAAGCCATCTCCAATGATACAGATTACAATTTATCTGTGCCTGCCCAAACTGTACTATTCTTGACCAATCTTCCTTTAAGTTCATTCCAGGAGTCTACTCAAACTGGTGCAGGTCTTCTTTCCTTTCTCATGACATTTTGAGAGTATTAGTAGTGCTCTTTGGCTATCAACCTGCTATCTCACCCTTTTATCCTTCATGAAATCTTTTCTTCCTTTTCTTCTTCAGAATTCCTCATTGGTTATCTGTTGTAGCCTGTTCACACCCACTGCCTCTCCATTACCCTCCATGTGATATTTATCTTTAGGAAGCAATTGAATCATTCCATGACTATTGTTCTCTTTTTTAAAATTTAAGTTTATTTAATATTTTATTTCTTTTTCAATTACATGTAAAAACAATTTTAAACATTCATTAAAAGATTGATTTCCAAATTCTCTCCTTGCCTCTCAACACCCCCCCCCCCCACAATGAGAAAGAAAACAATTTTATGTAGGTCATACATGTGCAGTCTTGGAAAAACATTTTGATATTAGTCATATTGGGAAAAGAAAAACAGACCAAAAAGAACTCCCAAGAAAATCAAAGTTTAAAAAAAAATCTTCAATCTTTCATAAGTTCTTTCTCTGGAGATAGATAGCATTTTTATTGTAAATTCTTCAGACTTATTTTGAATAATTGTATTGCTGAGACTAACTAAATCATTCATCACTCATGATGTGCAACATTGTACAATATATGATACCCACCCTGGTTCTGTTCATTTAACTTTGCATCAGTTCATGTAAATCATTCCAGGTTTTTCTGAGAATATCCTGCTTGTCATTTCTCATGGCACAATGGTATTGCATCATTATCATATACCACAACTTACTCAACCATCTCCCAATTAATGGACATCTGCTTAATTTCTAATTTTTTGCCACCAAAAAAGAGCTGCTATAAATATTTTTGCAAGTCCAGCTCCTTTTTCTTTTCAAAAAAGTATCTTTGGGATACAGATTTAGCAATGGTATATCTAGCTCAAAGGTATGCATAGTTTTATAATTATAGAATGGTTAAATCAGGTGATAATTTCACCAACAGTAGATTAGTGTCTTAGTTTTCTCTCATCCCCTCTAACATTTATCATTTTCTTGCCAATCTGATAGATGTGAGATAGCACATTGGAATTGTTTTGATTTGCATTTCTCTAATCAATAGTGATTTAGGGTTTTTTATATGACTATAGATAGCTTTGAATGCTTAATATAAAAACTGCCTGTTTATGTTCTTCAACCGTTTTTTTCAACTGAAGAATGGCTCTTATTTTTATAAATTCAACTCAGTTCTCTATTTGAGAAATGATGCCTTTATCAGAGCAGAGGCCTCTTGCCTGAACTTTTTTTTTCATGATTACTAACTGTATTTCAGTCTCTCCTATTTTCCCCATTTATTCTTCTCTCTCTCCTTTTACCTCTTCATTCTCAAAAGTGTTTAGCTTCTGACTACCACCTATCCCAATTCATTCGTCTTCTTTGAACCCACTATACACACATACACACATACACACACACACACACACACACAAAGACACAGACATACACAAACACACACACACACACACACACACATTTCTTTTAGCCCTTTTCCCTCCTCCTTTCTTGTAATGTAAGATAGATTTCCATACCCAACTAAATGTCTTTGTTATTCTCTCTTTGAGTCAATTCTGATGAGAGGAAAGTTCAAACACTTCTTGGCATATCTTTTGTCTTCTCCATTCATCTTAAAAGCTCTTTCATGCCCCCTTTATGTGAAATAATCTATCCCATTCTACCTGTCTCTTTATCCTTATCCCAATGCATTCCTCTTCTTCATTTCTCTTTTTTTTTTGATTTTTGCAAAACAATGGGGTTAAGTGATTTGCCTAAGGTCACACAACTAGATAATTATTAAGTGTCTGAACCTGCATTTGAATTCAGTTCCTCTTGATTCCAGGGCTGGTGCTCTATCTACTGCCCACCTAGTTGCCCCAATTTTTTAAAGATATCATCCAATAATCTTCACCTCACATCTCTGTCCTATATCTATGTACACTCCTCTAATTGCCCTAATAAAAAGAAAATTCCTAGGGGTTACAAACATCTTTTACCCTTGTAGAAATAGAAACAATTTAACATCATTGATTAGTGCCTTATGAGTTCTCTCTCCTGTTTACCTTTTTATGCTTCTCTTGAATCTTGTATTTGAAAAATCAAATTTTCTATTCAGCTTTGTTTTTTCCCCCTATCAAGAATTCTTGAAGAGGGGTGGCTAGATGGTACAGTGGAGAGGGGTGGTTAGGTGGTACAATGGATAGAACACTGGCTCTGGAGTCAGGAGTACTTGAGTTCAAATCTGGTCTCAGATACTTAATAATTACCTGTTCAGTTTTGCAGGGTAGGTAATCTTAATTGTAACCCTAACTTCTTTATCCTCCAGAGTGTCATATTCCATGCCTTCCAATACTTTAATGTAGAAGCTGTTTAATCATGTATTAGTTATGACTGTGACTCCATGATATCTTAATTTCTTCTTTCTGGTCATTTGCAATATTTTCTCCTGGACCTGGGAATTTTAGAATTTGGCTATAATATTCCTAAGAGTTTTCATTTTGGGATCTCTTTCAGGTGATTGGTCTTTTAATTTCTATTTTAGTCTCCTATTGTAGATTATCAGGCCAATTTTCCTTGATAATTTCTTGAAAGATGATATTCAAGTTCTTTTTGGGATCATCTTTTTTAAGTAGTTCAATTATTCTTAAATTCTCTCTCCTGCATCTATTTTTCAGATCAGTTGTTTTTCTTCTTGTTTTCATTCTTTTGATTTTGTTTAATTGTTCTGATGTCTTATGGAGTCATTAACTTTCACTTGCATTTTTAAGGAATTAGTTTCTTTGGTGAATTTTTTAATTCTTCTTTCCCCCATTTGGTATAGTTTGCTATTTAAAGAGGTCCGTTCAGTGAATTAAATTTTTTTTATTTGATCATTTCTGTTTTTCTAAGGCATATTTCTCTTCAATGAAGTTTATATATCTTTTATCATTTGATCTCTTCTGTTTTTAAAGGTTTTATTTTCTTTACTTTTTAATGCCTGCTATACCTGCTTTACTAAGCTACTGACGTTTTCACAATTTTTCTTTGATAGCTCTTCTTTCTTTTCCCACTTTTTCCTCTATCTCTCTTATTTGTTTTTCAAAATCCTTTTTGAGATCTTCCGTGACCTGAGATCAATTGACATTTTTATTTGAGACTTTCAATATTGCAGTTATGATTTTATGCCTTCTAATTTTGTTTTGATCTTCTCAGTCACCATAGTAACTTTCTATGGTCAGGATTTTGTTTGTTTTCTCATTTTTCTAGCCTATTTCTTGACTTTTAACTTTATATAAAATTTAGTTTTGCTTTTGCGGTGGAGGAGGCATTGAACCAAATTTCATGTTTTTTTGTGCAACTGTTTTCAAAGTTAGTTCTAGAGGTCTGTAAGCTTTCTGTTCTGCCAAGGTATTATGATTTAAGGAAAAGAGTGTTATACTACTTCCCTATTCTGTGCTCTGAAATGTGAGCAATCATAAACATTCTTTTCTGTCCTGGAACTATGTCTAGCATCCTGATTCCCCTGTAATCACAAATTCTTACCATGGAACTGTAATCCAGATCAGCCAATGCAACAAGGTCCTGAGCCCAAAGACTACAAAGGAACAGATGCAATCTCCTTTGAACTCCTTATCATTAGTGATCTGAAAGTTCCTGATGCAACTATTACCTTTGTTTTGAGGCATTATTTAAAATTTTTGGAGGGGAATTTGGGAGACTTCAAGGGAATCCTTGACTTTTCTCTGCCATTTTAGCTTTGTCCCATTATTCCATGTAAAATTCCTGTAGCAAGTTTGCGGTTAGTAAAAAAGCTTTGCCCCCTTTCCTTTTGTTTCTCTCTTGTTTCCTATAAAATACAATGCAAATTCTTCAGGTTGCTATTTAAGCTTCTTCATAATCTCTCTGAGCTAACCTACCTTTCCAGCTACATTCCACATTCTTTGGGGGGAGGGGGGTTTGCAAGGCAAATGGGGTTAAGTGGCTTGTCCAAGGCTACACAGCTAGGTAATTATTAAGTGTCTGAGGCCTGGTTTGAACCCAGGTACTTCTGACTCCAGGGCGGGTGCTTTATCCACTGTGCCACCTAGCCGCCCCAACATTCCACATTCTTTCTCGTCATATACTTTTTATTCCAGCCAAAAGAACACTACCTATCCTCCTATTTTGTCCTGTAACCTCTTATATTCAATGGAGGCCATGACTCAGTTAGTTAAAACCTTAAGGCCCAGTTCAGATTTTATCTCTACTATTTAGCTTTTCTGATCCCTAATCATGTGATTTCTTCCTTTAGTTTGTTTAAAATCTGTTATTTAAATTTTTCTCTGTTTCATAGGATTTCTTCTTATATTATATTTATTTGTTCCATTTCAGTGGAAGGTCGAGAAGTAAACCCTTCACCTTACTCTATTTCTTCTTTTCTTTCCTTTCATTATTTCTCCCTAAATCCACATAGCATAATTTCCCAGACATATTATGGGAAGTTGTTTTCTTCACTGTAGGAAGGCAATCCATTTACTCATCCTAACTGATTTTTCTATTTGACCCCTAAAAACAGAAAAAAAAAATCTTCTCTTCTCCCCTTCTAACTCCCCAATCATATTAGCTGAAACCTTCGCTTTATATTTTTTTGTTGTACAGTTGTAACCAATTCTTTGTGACCCCATTTGGGGTTTTCTTGGCAAACATTACTGGAATGGTTTGTCATTTCCTTCTCCAGCTCATTTTGCAGATGAGGAAACTGAGGCAAACAAGGCTAAGAGTCTTGCCCAGGTTCAAACAGCTAGTAAGTGTCTGAGGTCAGATTTTTAACTCAAAAAGATGGCTTTTCCTATGTCCAGACCAGGCACTCTATCTGTTATATCTCCTAGGCTTCTGCTTCATGCATTACTAAAAAGCCATTCACTCTGTCTTCTTCCTTATTCTTTATCTCTAATCATTCCCCTTAATATCATTCCCCATTCTCCTCTTTACTCCAGGCCCATATGAATTGGTGGGCCTTGTTCCTTTCCTTCCCCTCCAGCAAATTGCCTCCACCATATCCCCTTTCTCTAATCTTCAATTTCTTCCCATATACTGACTCAATCCTCCTGCTACCCACAAACTTGTTTACCTTCCCAGCATTAAAAAAAATCTTCATTTGAACCTTCTATCCCCTTGAATTGTATCTCTCTCTCTTCTTTTTTCGGAGTAAAACTCTTAGGATTAAAAAAAAAAACACTTTCTCTCCTTTCACTTCACAGCTCAATGCAATCTGCTTTCTCATCTCATTACTCAATTGAGTTGGTTGTTATGGTTATTATTATTGTCATTTTTCCTGTTTGGGTTGGTATTGAATATTCATCATCCATGACCCTGTAGATTCTGAGCCAACATTACATCAGAAGGCTTTCATTCCTTGGTATGGATTATTTTCAAGTTGCAACGTCGCCTAACCTGAGATTCTTCATGCATCCACATGTGTCTCAGAAAAGAACTTTAATAAATGATAACAACATGTGAACAGTGTTTTCAAATCTTTGGGTAGATGACAAATTTTCCATTTGAACCTTTATGATACATTTCAGACCTAGTTTAGAGAGAGATTTCTCTCTTTCAGAAACTAAAGTGACGAATCAGAAGACAGCTTTTCAGTATTAACTTCCTGAAATCCCTTTGGAAGCTTGGGGACCCCAAAAATCTAACTTGGAACAAGTACAAATATTGCCCAAACAGCCCTTTAGTCTGTAGGGGATCGACCAAGGGACAAATTCACTTTGCCAGTATTTGTTAAGTATTAATAATGCTTAAGTAATATTAAGATAAGTGGAATATACAATTCAACAATAAAAATGGAAACAGTTTTTGCATCTAGGGAGTATATAGGTAAGGGTTGCACTATGATACATGTACATGGATTAAAAAATACAGATTATACATAAAGGAATGGGGAACATAGACAATTGGTGGAGGGAGTTAGAAAAGACTTGATGGGTCTTTTCTCAACTGAGTCTTATACTTCAAAGGGTCTCGAGAGGGATTGTGAATTGTTTATTTTGTCTTTGCGAAACTCTGAACAATTTGGCTTAGGTTTCCAGGACTCAAACTTCCAAAGTAGTCAGAAAGGATGGGAAGAATAGGTTATCAAGGTCATCTAGTTTGAACTTGAGCCACTCAGAACTGGTTTTGGTCACAGGATGTGCGGAATTGCACTTTTTTTTAATCAAACTGCTGGTGGAAACCCTTTTTATGCATAACTTTTATTCACAGGCTCCTATCTCAGGGACTGCAGCTGGCTAATACCTTCTTTCCCAGGAAGCTGTGACCAGGAAGTGATGACAAAGCTCCCAATGAGTGTGTGAGCTGTGTGACCACTGTAAACAACCCCCATCTGAGCTCCTGGGAGGAAAGGGATGGGGGAGGTGGGGTGGACTACCCCACAGTTTTCTGAAGCAAACTGTTCTGCCTTTTCTGTTGGATCTTTGGAATCCCTAATTATGACTTTTGGCTCAGGACCCTTTTCCCCACTGAGAGTCTTTGCTTTTGAATCTTTTTTTTTAAACCTAAATATCACCTCAAAATCAACAACTTACAGCTTGTTTAGTGTGATTGAAGAGAGAAAGAAAGGAAGATGGACAAAAGGAAAGAAGCAAAAAAAAAAAAGGAAAGAAAACAAAGGAAAGAAGGTAGAAAGAAAAGGAATAAAGGAAGGAAGGATGAAAGAAAAAAAAAGAAACTGTCAGAGTGTATATAAAGCCATCTTCTCTGCAGATCTCTGGCACTCAAAGCTAGCACTTAATCTAGATCTTCATCTCCTTACTTTGCTGACTTTTTTTCAAGTCCCAACTAAAACTTGCCTCTTACAAGGAGTCTTTCCTAACCCCACTAATACTTGTATTTTACTTCTATTGATTATCTCCAATTTATCCTGTATAAATCTTGTTTGCACATCATTGTTGTATATTGTCCTTCTCCCCCATTACTCCTGTAAGCTTAGTGAGAACAAAAAAATGGATATTGTTTTGCTTTGTATCCTAAGTTTTATGAGAGAAATATCTTCTCTCTGAGTTCATGTGACAGGTATCTGCTTCCAAAATATATTTACTGTAACACAGAAATTAAAGAGGTAAAAATCTAGATTTTATTATTATGCGCAATGATAGGTTCAAACCTCAGAGGAAACCTGAACTCTGATTAGGAAGCTAACAAAGCTTTGTATAGGTAGCAAACATGTCAGAGCGACAGAGAAATAATTTATTGATCTATTGCAATCTTATACATTCCTCTTAATTCATAAAAGTTAAAGAAAAGATAGATCTCATAATCCTGTGCTCCCTTCAATACCACAAAACTTGAACTAACTTAGAGTCATCATTTCCTACACCCCTTAAAGAAGCAAATTTCATCAAACTTTATAAGTAAACTAAGTTGGGTTACAGATTTAAAACTACATTAGAAGGTTTACAGATAGGCTGATTGAACATTCACATGTTGCCAAAAAATCAGTAGTTTAGATTCTTCTTTTAGCTTCTTATTTAAGGAACATTTAGAGCTCTAAAGTCATATTTCTCATCGTATAGGATAGGGTTTAGTCTGATGAGGTGACTATTAACTGAAAATTGCAGGAAGAATAAATGAATAATAAAAATTCTCAGCGCCAGTGTCATGTGTATATATATATATATATATATATATATATATATATATAGTAATTAATATAAGGGCCTTTCTGGTGCTTCTTGCAAGAATTTGTGGAAGAAGGGCTTAGCATAGCCAGAAACATACCTAGACTGTATGCCCAGTTATGGAACCTTCAGAAGTTAGGCAATTTGGGAACATAAACTTTTATTCTTTGTTTCCTCTTTATTCAGAAAAGTAAGTATTTCTTTAAGTATTTCTTTATTTTTATTTTATATCCATATGTACAAGTGTATTTTTAAGTTACAAAATTTCCTTCTACCCTCCCTTCCCAAGACACCTCCCCTCAGTAGCGAACAGTCAGATTGTACATACATATTTTTGATAAATATCTTTACAGATTAGTCAATTTTAAGATGAGGAATTAGGATTAAAGGAAAGAGATCCATAAGAGATAATTTTTATAAAGTGTTCATCAGATTCTGAAGGATTTTTTTTTCTTTCTCTGGATAGGGACAACATTGTCCATAGCCAATCTGGTATAGTTGTCCTAACTCTGAACTGCTGAGGGAGAATGCTTCCATCAGAGTTGATCATCTTACTATGCTGTTGTTGTTGTTGTTGTTGTATATGTTGTTCTCTTGGTTCTGGTCCCTTTGCTCAGCATCAGATCCCATAATTCATTTCATGCTTCTCAAGAGTCTGACTATTTATGGTTTCTTATAGAGCAATAATATTCCAAAGTATCATAAGTTGTTTAGCCATTCCCCAATTAATGGGCATCCCCCCAATTTCCAATTCTTTGCCACTACGAAAAGACCTGCTATGAATATTTTGGAACATGTGCGACTTTTCCTACTTTTTTATGATTTCTTCTGGATTTTGGTCTGGAATTGGAATTGTTGGGTCAAAGGGACTATTTATTGCTCTTTGAACATACTTCCGTGTTGCTCTCCAGAATGGTTGGATGCATTCTTGCTTCCACTAGCAATGCATCAGTGTCCTAATCCTCCCACGACCTCTCCAATATTAATCATTTTCCCTTTTTTTCTTATCTTGGCCAATCTGATAGGTGTGAGGTGATACCACATAGTTATTATAGTTGTTTTGATTTGCATTTCTCTAGTCAATAATTATTTGAAAATTCTTTTCACATAATTATATTTTTATATATAAATACATACATACATATATATATATATATATCTTTAATTTCTTTATTTGAAAACTATCTGTTCTTGTCCTTTGACCATTTATCAATTGGGAAATGACTTGTGACCTTATAAATTTGATGCAATTCTCTATATATTTTAGAAATGAGACCTTTATCGGAATTCGTGGTTGTGAAGATTGTTTCCTAGCTTTCTGCTTTTCTTCTAATTTTGGCGTCACTGATTTTATTAAAGCAAAGCCTTTTTAATTTAATATAGTCAAAATCATTCATTTTGCATTTTATAAAATACTCTATCTGTTTGGTCACAAATTTATTCTCTTTCCATGGATTTGATTTATTCCCTTTCCTTGGTCCATTAATTTATCTATGTTACCCTTTATGTCTAAATTCTGTACCTATTTTGACCTTATTTTGGTATAGGGTATGAGATGTGTGTGTGTCTATGCCCAGTTTTTGCTATACTATTCTCCAGTTTTCCCCCAAATTTTTGTCAAATAGTGAGTTCTTATCCCAGAAGCTGATGTCTTTAGGTTTGTCAAGCAGTAGATAAGAGCAAATATTCCAAAGAGACAATCTGAATATGAGGAAAACAGTTTATGTTCCATGAGCACACCATTAAAGAACACTGCTCTGCTATGCAACCTTTTACATACCCTTTTAGCTTTCCAAAATGCTTTCTATCTCCTGAGGAAAAATTTACAGATGAGGAAACTGAGGGTCAGAGCATCTTGGGTCATGGGTTTAGAATTGCAAGACAATATAGTCCACCACCATCAATGTTTTTTAAATGAACATTAATATTTCCTCTAGATTAGAAGGTGGATTTTAGCTGGAATTTGAAGGAAGCTAGGGATGACAGGAGATGGAGATCTTGGTTGACAGCTAGCTCATATATGATTCAGCAATGTGAAATGACTTGTGGACTTACTGTGGCAAGCAACTTGAAACCCAGAAAGTCAGTAAAGAAACATTTATAAGCATTTATTATATGATAGACATTGTCCTTAGCTCTTTACAAATATTAGCTCAATCAATCCCCCACAGTAACTCTAGGAGGTAGATGCTGTGATTCCCAGAGGAAATGAAGGCAGAGAGGTTAAGTGTCTTTCCCAGAGTCCCAGAGGTCTCATTTCAATTCAGTCTTCCTGGCTCTAGGGCTAGGGTTCTATTCAAAGCTACTCTACATTCTTCCCATTGAACTACCTTTCTTTTATAAATCCCTCTTAAGGGACCTGTTCATAGTTATATAGCTAGATTTAAAGATTTAAATCAAAACCATTTCATGATTTTTGTTGATATAAAATTTTAAAGCTATTTTGTTGTTAATTCTGGGGCAGATCAAGCATTTATAGCACCCCCCCCCCAAGACACACCTTTTTTCAAGTCAAAAAACTGTACCAGGTGCCTAGGTCATCAAAATCGACCAGCTCCAAAGAAATGTCTTACCAGAAGGAACCTCAGAAATTATGCTGTGCAAAGGAGAAATTGGTGAGACTAAGGAGTTTATTTCTCAATCTGTCATCAGTTTGCACCCTCAAACAGGGGATTTGATTACCCTCTTTAAAAAAAAAACTTAATCATAAATGCTATTGTTAACCATCAAATTACTCATCTTCTTTCTACTCCATGGCTACAATATTGAATTCTATAGTCTATGATTTCCACAGGGTGACTCCATGCTGTGTGATGAAGTATTAATTAGCTGATATATGTAAAGTGTTGAAGATGAAAAGCATCAAGAGCTAAGTAACATCATCTTTATCAGCAATTTCATTAGACTTTGTTTGGCTTCTATTTACCTGCAATTAACTTGTTCCTTTATTAGAGGACTTCCAAAGAAATGGAAGCATCCTTAGTCCTTATCATCCTTTCACTGCCATCTTTAACAAGAGACATTATACCTGCTCAGACTTTTCCTGAATATGGGATTAGCTGAGATCTGGGTTCTAATCATACTTTTCCTACTAATTAATTGGAAGGCATTGGGTATATCACTAACTACCTACCACAGAATTCTTCAAAATGGGGGCGGGTGTTAGACTAGAAAGCTCTCAAGTTCTTTCAAGCTCTAAAATGAAAATTCTGCAAAAATATTAAAACATAGAGAGAGATTTACTTCAGTTGTCTTTATTGCTCTTCTGTCCCCCTAACCCCCATAAGTACATCTATAGATGATATAGTACGCAGAACACTGGGCTTGGAAACAGGAAGACTCATCTTCCCTGAGATCAAACCTGACCTCAGACACTTACTAGCTCTGTGATCCTGGGCAAGTCATTTAACCCTGATTGCCTCAGTTTCCTCATCTATAAAAATGAACTGGAGAAGGAAATGGCAAACCACTCCAGTATCTCTGCCAAAAATAGTCAAAATGGAATCATGGAAGGTTAGAAACAACTGAAACAACAAAACAACAATAAAAGAAGCTTTAACTAGGTCATTTTCCATCAGACAATCCAAAAATGCATATTTCCCATATAGTTGCAGGGTACTCATGTTTATGGCAAACATGTTATCTTAAATGATTTTAGCGAGAGACAAGTTGAGGAGGTTCTGGTTGAGATATTAAAGTAAACCTATTCCTTGCCTCTCCAGCTATTTTAGAGTCCCACTTCTTGGACCTTCCACTTCCTATCTTACTCAGTCTGTCCATATTGCCTTTCTAATAATTAATTGTAATAATAGTGACAATATTAAAACATTTATACAGCACTTTGATCCCCATAACAACCCTTGTAGGAAGGGGCTATTTTTATCTTCTTTTTTATATATGAGAAAACTGAGATAAACAGAGGTTCAGTGATTTGTCCATGGTCACACAGCTACTTAGTGTCTGAGATCAGATTTGAACTTAGGTCTCCCTGAACTCCAGCACTCTTTCCACAGTACCACCTAGCAACTAGCAGAATTATGAAACCTAGATAAGCTGAATTGGGTTGGTAAAGGAAGGGCAGAATATTAAAAAGGAGAACTCACCTTCAACAGATTTATAGTTAGCCAATAGTGGTTTATGACTAGATTCTGAGTCTAGTAGAGTTTTTATCCAATTCAAAGAATTATGTTATGTACACAAATACTTGACAGAAACATAATTAATATAAATAGTATATATGTAAATAAATATGAACCATATATGTAGGGAGTTATTAACAACTGGGGAGAAGTCAGGGAAGACTTTTTATAGGTAGTATCTAAGCAAAGTCTTGAAGGTAGCTACAAATGGCAAGAATGAAAAACAAATAAAGTGCAATCCAGATTTGATAGACAAAGGCAAGATGGTGGGAGACTGAGTATTGTACTTAAGGAATATCATTAAGCATTAATAAGCAAATAAGCAATAATTGACTGGAATTTACAATGTGTAAGAAAGAGTTCAGTGAAATAAATTTGGACATGTAGGATGGAACCAGATTGTTAAGGACATTAAATGCTCAACAAAGAAATTTGCACTTCAGTTGGAAGAGTTATAGAACTTAAGAATCAAGGTGACTATCTACTCCATCTAGTCCAACTAAGTTTACATTAAAAAAACTCAATTTCGATTGTACTGTTTTTCCCTCAAAACAATTCTTTCACTTCAGTGGTTCTTTCTCCCCCTCCTTCCCTAGAAACCTCATTTTATATATGAGAAAAACTGAACCTAAAAGAAGCAAAAATCTTGATCAAGATTAAACAGGCTGGGTTGACTCTTATCTCTGGTTGGGGTCTTTCTCTTTTATCACCATCTTCAGCAATACTAAAGGCCTCCAAACTTGGGAGGACAAGTCATCTTGGGAAGGACCTAATCTGGCTCATGGTTGTGGGATCAACCAATTAGAAAGGTAACATTCTATCCTCACTGCAATAATTTACAACGGGACTCATCTCCCACAACTTTATCTTTCCTTCAATATTTCCCAACTCTGTACCCCACTTCTGCTATTCAACCTTCCGATGCCCTCATCTGAGTCAGATCTCTTTAGCACTTTTATTGTCTCAACAAACAACCCATAGCAGCTCCTAAAGGTCCCACTGGGAAAATTTTGCATTCTTTTCCCACACCTAATAGCTCTGACAGGGATTTTTCAGAGATCCACTTGACCTTCTGGGAAATAGTTGGTCAGGAAGGATACTATCCCCTTAGATTTTGGGTATGACAGAGTGAAACATACAGATTGAATAGGCATGGGTAGAATGTGATCTAAATCACAGCTGCTATTATTATATTATTATCTCCTCCCAAACCCCCATTACCTATTGAATAAAAATTATTTAGTATTCATCTCATTCTTTTGAATTTTGTTATATAGTTTTGTTGTATTATATAAATTTGCTCATATTTGTGCTATGATTTGAGTATAGTGGTAAGCTTTTTTATATTTGTGATATGATTTATTTATATACATATATAAATATAGAGATTTTAGATTTGTGATATGATGAATATGTATGTCACATTTTGACCAATGAGGCAAGCTATGAAAACAGTTTGGAGAACTCTGCCCTCTATTTACTTCCTCAGTCCACACTACCTCCACTTTATCTTCCATTTCTTTATGTTTAAAATGAAAGCAATGGTATCGACTTATTTCTTCAGGAGGAATGCAGGCCTGATCAATCTGTGCTAATAACTTCTGAATTTCTTAAACCAAAAATGAATGGGAGTGCAAAGGATCATTTTTAGCATCTTAAAATTTCTTGTTAAAATTGCTATTGTTTTGTGGTTTTGCTTTTATATTCATCAAGAAATTCATTTTTTCCATAATGCCTCCCAATTATGCAAGCCCACAAAGATTTCTCCTTTCCCTGAACTCTTACTGAACCATTTATTTAATACTTTAGCATTTGGTAGCCTGTGTTATTAATTACCTTCTTACAAATATAGGCCAAAACTTTCCCTTAAATCTGGTTTATATAAAAATATGACTGTATTCTATAAGGAGTGCAACATTTTAGAGTGTACACATATACATACTTATGTGTATCATATAATATATATGTATGCTCATACATATATTTATGTACACATGTATATATTTTTAATGTGGCCATAGCTTCTATTTGGGGAAGCAACCTTTAGTCAGTCAAGTTTAACCCGATAAGTAAAGCACTGTGCTGCAATAATAACAGAAATAACTATAACTAGTATTTATCCAGTTAAAGATTTGAAGAGCACTTTAAATATAATTTATCATTTGGGCCTCCTAACAACCTTATAACATAGATATTATGATCATGTCCATTTTACAAATAAGGAAACATCCTAAGAGAGATAATGTGATAAAATTGATGCCAAGCTTCTAATAGGCTTCTGAGGCAGGATTTAAATTGAGCTCTTTCTAACTCCAAAACCAAAACTCCATTCATTCTGCCAGCTAGTTAAAGAGTTGGTGCCAGAGTCAGAATGACATCTTTTATAAATCTTGCCTCAGGAAAATTTTGACTATGTGACCCTGGACCAACAACTTAACCTCTAAGTGTCCCAGATAGTTCTTTAACAATATAATTTGCAGGGTAAATGCAGATCTACATTGGTAGAGATAATTCTTCCCAAGAATTATTTAAAATCATAGAACCAATCCCCCTTTCCCCTTCCCTAATGGTAGGGAACATTTAAGTCCTAACAAAGATGAACCTAATTCCAGGGATATATACCTTCTTTTTATGAAGGTATTTTTAATTTTAAAAAAAAGTCTTACTAATTCTTTTCCCCTTTTAAATCACAGCTACTTGTTAATAACTATCCTTAAGAAAATTATTCTCCATCATCAGGTAGAAAAAATCAATTAAAACAATCATAGTAGTGATGCCTCATAGTATGTACATGTATATAATACATAGTCCATCATTTTACTGAGAAGAAAGCTAGAACCATTCTTGTTTCTTTGTAGCCAAGATTATTTTTTGTTTAATTTGAATATTGTTTTGCTTTTATTTTCATTTACATTATGGAAATTATGTGTATTTTTGCTTCTGCTTTCTTCACTCTTTGATGATTCATACAAATCTGACATTTTTCTGAATTTCTTGCAACTGTCCTTTCTTATGAACATTTATATACCATAATTTATTCAGTTTTCTATTGCTGCAAAAAAGTACAATGAAGAATATCTTAATATCTTGGCATAATTTGGTCTTTGATTTCTGTCCATACCTTCTTGGGTTATGTAATCACTAAGAGGATCAATGAATTAAAGGGCATGAATAGTATACTAACTTTCTTTGCATTACTAAAAATTGTTTTCTAAAATGATTGGAGTAAATCAAGCTTATGATGTCATATCCCTTGGTTCTTCCAACATCAAGTATTTCTATCTTTTGTCATATTTTCTAATTAACTAAGGTTAACAAGAAACCTCAGAGTGATTTTTATTTGCATTTCTCTTATTATTAGTGATTCAAAATATTTTTCATATTGTTATTGATAGTTTTTATTTCTTCTTTCCAAAGCTGATTAATCATATCCTTTGCAATTTCATCTCTTGAGTGTTAGCACAATTTCCTATCTATTTTAGTTATCAAACTTTAATCACAGATAGTTGACACAAAGACTTCCTCTCACTTGAAAACTTCTCTTCAAACTCTAAGCATATTGATTTAATATTTGTGAGAATTTAAATAAATCTATGAACTTATCAACTTAGATGACTCCTGCCCAAGCTGGTAGACTGTTGTTCTTCTTTTCTCATAAGACTAACACTGCAAGGGTGGAGGGATAGAGTGGTGATATCTAGTTATACAATATACTTAGGGGCTTTTTTTATTTCTTCTGATACCAAAAGGATTCAAGTCCACACTCTTGCTAGCCATGTGTCGTAATTCACTTTTACCATGTGGTAAATCAATCTATTTTTCTAATCTCACATTTCCAGAGTGATGAATTTTACTCCTGATCTCTAATCTCATTGGTTATATGCTGCAGACTACTGAAGTTCTTTCTGCACTTCTGCAGAAAATATATTCCAATTCTCAAAACTATCCATAATGCTACTAGATTAAAATATGCAACTTAGTTTCCAGGAAAATTAGAATTATCAAAAAGGATTTACAATTTCCTGAAGGCAAACTAGCCTTCTCCTCTTTAATTTTTTTCATATTGCATCCATTTCAATTGTGTATTTCAAATATATTTGTGATGGACAAATGCTATACTTTTCTTCCAATTATATATTATGATCTGAACAGCAGATAGTTTCTAGTTACTCGTCTTGCCTATGTGGGTAGATTTAAGATTTCATAAAATCAAAATTATTTATTTTATATTATGATTACCCACAACTTCTTTGATTATAAATATTCTTCTAAACACGGACTGAAATGAAGGGTATTCCCATTTATTTTCTAATATTTTTATTGGTTGACATTTTTGCAGTTAGTTTGATTATCCTTTTGGTATTCATTGCAGAATATGGTGTAAAATGCTTGTTTAGTTTTATTTTCTACTCAATTATTTTCTAGTTTCCTCTAATGTCCTGGTTGAATAGAAATTCCTTTTCCTAATACCTTGATTTCTCTTTGTTCCACATTGAATTACTGCTTTTATTTATTTATATCTGGAATCATGGAAATACTTTTTTATTTTTTTAACCATTATGAAATAGTTTGGGTGATATTTGGATCATAGGACCATATAGAGGTAGTAACATTATTATTATAATTATTATGTTTTCTTTTTGCAAGGCAATGGGATTAAATGACTTGCCCAAGGGCATACAACTCTAGTATTAAGTGTCTGAGATTGGATTTGATTCAGGTCCTTCTGATTCCAGGGACCATACTCTATGCACTGCACCACCTAGCTGCCCATCCATGGCATCACATAGCTGCCCTAACTAGTAACATTATTAATATGGTATCTTGTCCAATCATTTTACAAATGGAGACATTGAGATACAGTGAGATTGGATGATTTACCACAGGTCACACTGGTGGTGGGTAGCAGTATGATTTGAATGTGGGTCTTCTGATTCCAAAATAATGACATATGATCAGAATAATCTCCTTAAATTTGTGCGTTTTTCCCAATATTTCCCTTTGAAATTCTTCATCTTTCTTTTCTAAGTAAATTTCATTATTTTGTATGCTACTACAGAACAGCTCCCTAACTAATATAATATAGAGATCATTTGTAAATTAATTTGCATATTCCCATCTTTTATACCTTTTTATTCCCACAGTCAATTTTTCTTCAGCCACTGTTGTCTCATACCCTGATAATTTGACAACTTCCTAATGGGTTTTCCTTGAATCCAAATTCTCTCTTCTGTAACCTGCCTTACAAACAACTGAAATATTGAATATATTTAAAATATACTTTCTTTATGTCACTTCTCCACTCCAAACCTGTGACTCCTCATGACTTAAAGGGTAAAGTCTAAACTACTTAACATTCGATATTTTGGGAAGTTTTAGTTACAATCTACTTTTTTAAATTTTTTTCTCCCACTGATCTTTAAAGAAAATCTTCCATTTTGGCCAGACTAATCTATTCACTCTTTCCAAATATTCCTTGCTTATTCTGGATTATTGACCTTTTGTTCACATCATTTTACAAAATTGGAATATTTTCTCTTGTCCTATAAATCAACCCAAATCCTACCCCTCCTTCAAGATTCAACTAATTTCTCACCTCCTCCATTAAGTTTCTACCATATATAGTCTGTTTCTAATTCTCAAAGAATCCATTGCTTCTACTATTCATTGAAGCTGATCTTATATAGTACTGTTTTCAATTTTTATTTAACTCTTCCTTTGATAATAATACCTTTCCTTCTCAACTAGACAAAAAGTAAATACCATAAAGGCAAAGACTTAAGCTTCATGCTTCTTTGTATTCTCCACAGTGCTTTGCACAAGGTAGGCACCCAATAAATATTTGTTGATTGACTCATGAATATTTTATATCCTTTACCAAATCATATGCTTCTTGGAATAAACCCAAGATTTCAAGTGAAGTAGTTGTGATGTTGAAAGAATCATGCTGTAGTCTATTGTATGGTAGAATGGAAAGAGCACTGGAGAAAAAGGGGTCAGATAATCTGGATTCAAGTCCTAGCTAGACAACTGGCTAGATATATCATTGGCAGCAAAGGCCTTAATTAACCCTCTCAATTTCAGTTTTCCTAGTCTGAAAATGGAATCATTTTATTTGCAGTGCCTATACCTCAATATTGTTGCTTGACTCAAATTAGATTTTTATGTAGAAAATTAAGTTGTAAATCATAAGACTTTATACAAATATCTACTGATATTATTTGAAATTAAGTAATTGGTCTAGCAATCATTTAACCTTTTTAAAAAATTGTATTGGCAATATTTTATATTTGTGCCTACCATTTTATATGTAGTAGCTTTTTTAGTACTGAGAAAACACTTTGAGTCATGATGTTTAGATTCCAAATAATTTGTGTATAAGTTTTAATTTAATTTCAAGCACATAAAAACGCATACCAACATGGAATTAAAGTGATTTTTAGATGATATAGCATTAACACTTTAAGGATCTGACATTTTTTTCTAATTAAAATTGATTTTAAGTTAAGTTAAGCTTGTTTAATTTGTAATGCCATCATGACAAGGAGGCATGACCATCCAAATCTCTTGGATGATAAAGGCGGGTGGATTAATACCTGCAGGTCACAGGGTGATCCATATTCTGGGCTACTGTACTCAGTACCTGTCAGCAAGCTTGACATGATGCTTGTAATCACTGCCTCCAAGCAGCAGTCTCACTTGCCTATGTCTCTTCCACCCACACATTGCTTCACTTACCTCCTAAAAAGCAGAACATGCTGATAGCAACATATGGGATAGAAGGAAAGCTGTATGAGACTGGCTTGGAGAGAGCAGGAAGGGATAGAATTAATCTTTCATCTTTGAACAAAGGAAAATAAAAATTTCTTACTATAATAATGAACTAAGATTAAAGAAAATATGGTGAAACAGTATTATTAATAAAATGATAAATTATTATTATTGTAGATTTATTCTGATTATTAATATTAAGTGTTTAATTTATAAAATTAGCCTTTTTGAAAAAGCATATTCACATGGAATCTTATTAGATCTTTACAGCTACATTACAAGGAAATTGTTACCTGCCTTTTACAGATATAAGAACTGATATTCTGAAAGGTATCATGTTCTTCTGCCTGAGATCACATATCCAGTTAGAGGAAAGCTGGGACAGGACCTCAGCTTCTCTGACTCCTACTTTGGACTCTCTATTTAAAATCTTTTCTTTTAAGATAAAAAAATAGTAAAAATTATAGTGATCCATACTTTTTCTAGTGATATATGGTTTACAAAACACTTTGCTTATGTTACCTTAGCAATAAATACTGGAATATTTTTTTCTGACAAGAATGGTGTCAGAAGTTGGAACTAGTATCAATGGGTAGAAACTATCATAAAGTCAAATTTGGTTTGATATAAAGAGAAATTTTCTGACAAGTAATACTGGCCATAAGTGGGAAGGACTGCCTTCCTTTTACTAGAAGTCCCTGGAAGAGACCAAAAAGAACATATAATCCAAATACTTCATTTTGCTAGTGAGGAAACTGAGGTCTAGGGAGGTTAGGTGACTTACTTGCTGAAGGTCGTCTAGGTAATATATGTTGCAGGTATGATTTTCCAGGACTTTAGACTCTAGAAATGTTCTTTCTGTTGTGCTAAACTGCTGATTGAGCATATTATAAATGAGCTTCTTATTCATTGATGTTTTCTACTATATGATCTCTGGGACTCCTTTGAAGCCCCACACCATGGAATGGGATGCTAAATTAAACTACTTTGTGCCAATTGCTATGTTAACAGTAAGGGGTACAAAGAACAAAAGTTTTTGATCCTCAGGAGATCCCATTCTAATTGGGAGGAGACTATAGGAATAGAGTTCAACTCTGTTGACAAAGTCCAAGAGTCTCTTTTATGCATTGTTGGATGGAAAGGAGAGATCCTGGTCAGATCTTGATGGGGCTGGGGGAGGTTATGAGCCAGAGTTCTTAGGGCATGAAGGAATACCATGTGAAGTGAAAAGAGTTTTAGATTTAGAATTAGGATAGACTTGGGTTTGAATTCTATTTCTAATACTTAACTAACTGTGAAAGGATATGAAAGTTCACTTAAGTCACTTTAGTACCTACTTTGAGTCCTGGGAAAGACCTGAACTTTTAAAGGTCAAGGTTTCCCCACTGCATCCAGACCCATCTCCAGGCATCCTTACCCATATCTGGCCATTGGATCCAAATGGATCTGGAGAAGTAAGTGAGGCTTTGCACAGCATCCCTTCACTCTAATACAATTCAGGTGCATGTCATGGCATCACTTTCTTGATATCATGGTCTTCTTCGAGAACAAAGGACAAATATCATCAGTGTTGTGCCAAGCATTGGGGATACAAGGAAAATCTAAAGACCATCCCTGCTCTCAAGGAGCTTAGAGGAGGAGACAACTTACAAAATATATTCAAGGAAGCTCTATATAGGATAAATGGAAAATAGCACAGGGAAGACAATAGAATTATGGATCAGAAAAAGATTTCCCAAAGAAGGTGATATTTTATTTGCAAATTAAAAAGGAAGTCTTGGAAGCCAGGAAGTAGAGATGAAGAAGGAGAGAATTCCAGGCATTAGGGACAGTTAGTGAAAACACTTTCAATTTGGAAGAGTATCTTATTTAAGAGACATCAAGGAATCAAATATAACAGCATTGTCAGCTTCATTGATGAGATAGAAGGTATAAAAAGACTAGAAAGGTATGGGCTGGGGTGGGGGTGATAGCTGTTTTGAAGGATTTTGAATGTCATATAGTCAATGTGGAGGTCATAAGGAGCCCCTGGAGTTTGCTGAATTACAAGGAACTGGGTTGGAGGTGACATGGTCAGAAATGAGTTTCAGTAAGAATAATTTGACAGCTGAGTGGAACATGGCCTGGAATGGAGAGAGATCCACAGCAAGTGGATCAAGTAGCAGATTACCGCCATTAGTTCAAGTAAATGGTGATGAGGAGTTGATGTCAGGATCAAATGAAATAATGTGTTGGAATTGTAACAAAGGATGTTAACTATTTTGTAATTTGTTGAAATAGATTTCACTGTTACTCTGAATTTATCTCTTAGAGTTTCCCCTATTTCATTTCTTTTTTCCTTCCCAGAGAAATATGCCTTTAAGAATATTTTTTCAAATAAAAAAGAAAAAGAAGAGAAAATACATAAAATCAATGAACAAATGTACAAAAAATCTTACATTGCATACAATGACCTCATCTATAGACTCTCCTCCACAAATTCTGCAAAGAAAGCTGAAAGGGTTGTCTTTTCACAATTCTTTGTCTAGCTTAGTCTTTATTATTTCACAATATTCATCTTTGTGTTGTTTCTATTTAGAGTCATTTGAGTGTGTTTTTCTGCTTCTTCTTTTTCTTACTTCTCTTTGCATCAGTTTATGTAAGTCTTTCCGTGCTTTTCTGTATTCATTATGTTTGTCTTCTTTTACAGCAGAATAATATTATGTTATATTAATGTCATAATTTGTTTAGCTATTCTCCAATCAATGGGCATCTGTATTAAGTATTATTAAAAATTCATGACGTATATTGAGCCTAAACTCTGTCAGTAACCTCCTTGGAACAATGAAATCTCTGTTTCAAAGAGTATACACATTTTAGTCACTTATTTTATATGCTTCCAAATTGCTTTCCAGAATGTTTGTACTAATCCATAGCTCCACCAACAATGTATTAGTGTGCGTATCTTTTCATAGTTCCTCCAACATTAACTATTCGAATCTTTTATAATCTTTGTCAATTTATTGGATGTGAAGCAAACACTTAGGTTGTTTTGATTTGCATTCCTCTTATTATTAACAATTTGGAGGAGTCTTTCAATGGTTTTTAATAGTTTGCATTTGTTCTTTTGAGAGCTATTTGTTCATATCCTTAAATGTCAGCTCTTATTAGAATCAGCTTTTCCTACCAACTTCTTTGTTAAGAATCTCTGAGGACAAAGACTATCTACTACTTTATTTACTTCCTTTCTCTCCTTTCTCCCAATAAGCCAAAATGGCTCTCTATTCAAGTGTTATGTGTTCAACAAATAATGTTGGATGGTCAGATTTGTATATCTGTAGTCTATCTTTTTTTTTTAGGTTTTTGCAAGGCAAACAGGGTTAAGTGACTTGCCCAAGGCCACACAGCTAGGTAATTATTAAGTGTCTGAGGTCGGATTTGAACACAGGTACTCCTGACTCCAGAGCCAGTGCTTTATCCACTATGCCACCTAGCCGCCCCCTAGTCTATCTTTTAAAAAGGAAACTGTCAAAAAAACATTCACCCTTCCCTTCAGAGTTATACCTAAAACTGGAGGGTATTTTCATCTTCACTTAACCTCTATAGTCTTAGAACCTAGATATGGAGTAGAGTAACATAGCCAAGATCACTGTATCAGAAGGGAATACTTCACCCAGCCTTAGGGATTAGGGAATAGTATGTAGATGGAATCCATGTTGGGAAATAATGTTGGTGTATGAGCGTCAAACCAGTCTGTCTCTGGAAATATTCACAGAACAGTGTTGAAGACAATGGCAGGGTCAATTTAGACTCCAGGGATTGGTATTATATTTTAGCAACGATGCTTAGCTACCTTCACATTTCCCAGTCTCTAAATTCTGTATATCCCTTGTTGCCAGTTCTCTGGCATGCCTGTGCTCAGTATCTATCTTCCCTTCATTGATTATCTCTAATTTAGCCCTATCTATATCTTTTTTGTAATCATTGATTATATGTTGTTTCCACCATTAAACTGTATGCTTCTTGAGATTAAAGACTCCCCCCCACTTTGTATGTGCTTAATATACTGCCTAGTACAAACCTAGCTCCTAATCAGTGTCTGTTTACAGTTTGAACTACCTACTGCATCATATGGTTTCTTTCCTAAAGATTGCTTATCCTATGAACAAGAAATGGATCAGTCACAAATTTAATCACTGATTGGCTTTTGGATTCTGATTGTCACTACCAGTTTCCCAGCTCTGGGTCAGGACTCCCACCTGGAGAGGAAAATCTTTGCATGAAAGGGATAAGAGCAGGAGGATTGGTACATTAGGGTTTTTTTTTCTTTTAGAAATACTTTAGAAAACAAATGGAGAGAACTCCTCCACTCCACCAATGCAACATATTGTTCTAGACTCCTCTGCTGAAATTCCATATGCTACACATCACTGGGAGAAAAATAATCCCTCAAAGAGCAAGATTTTTTTTCAGAAGTTTCCACTTAAATTGAATTGTATTTTTTGTATTACTTTTATAGCAATAGACCTGGGCTAGGAGAGAGAGAGAAAAAAAAGGAAAAAAAAGAGAAAGGTTTCATAGTGTCAAGGGGAGGGTTTAGATATCCTCCAGATTTAAGGTAAAGAATGGACTAGATTTGAGTCTTACAATTGTTTAAAATAATTCTCACTTATTCAAACACTTTTTTGCTCACCCTGGTGAAAATATATACATTTATACTCAATATATAATTGATACACATGCATTTTGTCTGAATAACTGAATTCTTGGATCATTCTACCAAGATATTCACTTCCCAATAAACCATTCACATCCCCAGGAGATGTAGTCCACAAAACAGACAGTTCATCTTTTGTGCATTTTTCCCCTCTTAAACTGCCTATTCGACATTGCACCTCAGCAACTCCAACATTATGGAAAGTTTGCACTGAAAAAAAATATACACACGATCTAATACAGGTCCACCTAAGCTGTGTACTAGACCAGATTCTCTTCCCCAGGCCCTTCTTGACCATGTCTATGTTGGCAATCTCAGAATTAAGGAATCTTTGACATCTTATCTAATAGTACAGACCAATATTAAGAGCACTGGCCTTTACATCAGAAAATCTGGGTTCATATTCCCCTTAATTCTTGTGCTCAGTTTTTTTATCATTAAAATGGGGATAATTATACTTGCACTATTTATCTCTTAGAATTGTTGTAAGAATCAAATAAGATTACATAAAGCCATCAAAGCTTTATATAAATGTTAGCTACTATTATTTCTCCTTAAGATGTGGTATGGATCAATTCAATTTAAATGGGGCACTCAAAGATCTGTATTACTAAAACGGTACTTAAGTTATAGCGACCTCTTAAACTAATTTGATTGCTCTGAAGCACATGCACTTGATGAGCTTGAATAATATATTGAATCTATTTTATATGAGCATTCTACTTTCATACCTTCCAGTGGATATTCACAAGTCTAACTGCTTCCTTTATTATTGGTTGGTAGCACCTGTTTTTAAGGTAGAGCCCTAGGCTCTAGGCAGTTGTAGTGGATCAGGAGATCTCCAGGTTAAATGCAATGGACAATGTTGGTACTACTATGTTAAAGGTAAAACACATGTCTACCCTTTCTTTTAACAAACAGGAAATTTCAAAAGATCCCATTCTCTTCTTTGTTGTCATTTTGCTTAATGATTCCTGGAAGACTTGGTTTGTATTTGATTTTGTTTGCTTGTTTGTTTTTTAGATTTGTGAATTTTATTAAAATGAGATATCTGCCCCCAAACTGAGATATTGCCCACTTTCAAAGAGTCTATGGTCTAATTGGAGACACAAAGCACAGAAGGAAGGACTTGAATAAAAGTTCTTTGTAACCTGTGCCAGCAACAAAATGAAAGGTGCAGAAAATAAATTACTACAAGTTTTCTGAGAATGGAAAAGGCTGAAAGTTTTATAGGGAAAGTGGCACTTTAACTAGGTGTTGAAAAAAGACTTAGATAAAAGGAGGGCATTTTAGGCAAGAGGATCAACAGGAACCAGAATGTGGAGGGAGGGATATAGGTATTATATTTAAGACAAAATGGATAACTTGATTGGAGTAAAAGTATCATATAGAGAAGTATTGAACCACAAATGTGGAAACATAGATTGAGGTCAGATTATGAATGTTAAGTTAAGGAGTTTGAATTTTTGTCCTCTATAGGGTACAGAACATCTGAAAGGAGTAACTATATTTTAGGGACTATGTTTTAGGAAACTATATATTAGGATTAGTAAGTATATTTTATGATTAGTAGCTATATTTTAGGAAAATAAATATGACATCAGTATGCAGGATGTATTAAAGAAGTGGGATATCAGAGATGGGAATATCAATTTAGGAAGACTATTATAATAATAGTAATAACTATTTATATAAAGCTGTAAGGTTTGCAAATGCTTTTAACACATTTCTTCATTTGGGTATCACAACAACTCTGAGTGGTAGGAATTACAGATATTGTTAGTCTGCATTTTACAGATGAGGAAAACTGGTTTGCTCACACCATCTGGGAAAGGCCTTGCCAGATCTCTTGTTTCTGAATCTAGGACTCAATGCTATACTCCTTCGTGGAAGCATACAGCTAGGCAATGGATGAGAGGGGGGACAGTAAGAGTCCAATGCAGGTAGATATGACAGCTGGTTTGGGGGAAGTAGTCTGAGTTTTATTTTATATGTGTTGCTTATCATAATTTAAATAGAAGTATATCACATACAAATGAAAATATAGAATGAAAACTCATAAGAAAGGTATGATTAAAGATAGAGAATTTGAAATTTTTGGAAAGTCATCATTTGAGGCTGTAGAAATGGATGAGGAAAAAAGAAAATTAGAGAGCTAAGGATTGATTCTTGCTTCTGTATTTAGGAGAAAGGGTAAAATGAATCAGCAAAGATGTTATAAGGCAAGAATTCAAATAATAGAAGGATATATGAAGAAAACCATATTGTCCCAGAATCCAAAGGGCAAACAAGTTTCAAGAAGGGGATAGTTGCAAGTGTTAAGTGCTATAAGAGAGTGAAGCCTGGGTAAACTTTGGGCCATAGATCATGTTAAAGAATGAAGTTTTAGTAGGAGTAATTATTGTCAGGATAACCTTCCTAAAGCATGGGTCCCAACCATATTCCTCTGACCAATAATGTTCAGCCACTCTACCTTCCACCCAAACATCTACTTATTGTTCTCCAGACTTCTATCTTCTTCATTCAAGTCTTTGATTCAATACTCACTCTTGTCTAGAATGCAATCTCTTCCCTTATAATTCTTAGCTTTTCTTAAGACAACCCAGGCCACCTCCTATGGGAAGTCCTTCATGATCCACCTTATTTTTCCTAATTTCTTGCTTCACAAATTAATTTGTATTTTTATATCATATCCCCCAATAGACAATGAGCCTCTCAAAGGCAATTACTTTTTTCATTTTTTTCTTTAAGCTCAACATGTCTAGTACTGTCCTATACGTAATAGGCTTTTATTAATCCTTTTCCTCTCACTACCCCAATCCTATTCTTTCTCTCCTCTCCTTTTCCCTTCACTTTCCTGATCACTCTAGACATGCTTCAACTTGCATACTTTGATCTTTATTTTTTTGTGTGTAGCTTTTTCCTTCATTAATACCTAATGCCATCCCTCCTAAACTTGATGAGTGACTCTGAAAATTTCTGAGACCAAATAATCCATCACCCTGCTCTCAATTTGATAGAAAGCTCCTTTTAAAAGCCAAGCAGGTTCTCAGAAAATGTATCCTTGAGGCTCAGTAGGACCTCTCCACAACATGGCTCCATTTGACATAGACTTAGAGAACTCATAGTCCCCCCTCTATACGATGATAAGGTGCAGTTGTTTATTTCATCTCTGTTATGCATAGAACTAAACTCAATACTGCGGATGCAATCTTACCAAAGCAGCAGACAATGGAACTTATTGCCCCCCCTCAATACCTAGGATTAGTTTTTTGACAAATGAATCTCAATATACTGACTCCTATTGATTTCTTAGTGCATTAAAACCTTCATTTTTCCTATGAACTAGTATAAAGTAAAAGGAGAATGATAGGGAAACTGAGCAATAGAACAATACTGGAGGTTTAGAAGTGATACTAAACAGTAAGGAGAAATCTGAGTTCTTTCTCTCATTGAGTTAGGGTAAATAGAATAGGTGAAAATCTCCAAGAGAGGAAGCATCATTTTTTAAAGAATAGGTAGATTTTTTTATTGAAATAAGGAAGTCGATGGAGAATGTAACAACCATAAGAGACTATTGTGGATTGTGTCATCTTTTTCCTTTCTCCTACCTAGACATTTGGAAAGAAAAACATCATCATGTACAGCACTTTCTGACTTCAGCTACCTTAATGGCCATGGAAATTCAAAATTGCTTGTGGTATGTGAGAGGCCTAATGAGAAAATAGCCCACAAATGATGACTGGTGTTTTGTAAGTGCTGTATGATCCCATCTGAAAATTCTAGAACCAGCTAGGCAATTTCTGGTCATTGAATCTCAGAGGAGGCAAAACTATAGCAAGAGTCAACAGTAGTGTCTTCGATCGTTTTAAAACACTCTTAAAAATTCTTCTGTGAGCATCACCCTTATTTACCATTTTCCAATGTCCAAACTCAAAATACTCTTTTTTCTTTTAAACTCCCTCATTATATATTGTCTATACCATTTGACACTTGGTCTTTATGGGCTATAAATCATAAATATCATAAAAAAGATTTTAAAAAATCATAGATAGTATTTATAATCTTTTCATTATATGAAAGACCTCAGATACTTCCTAGTTGTGTGAGTAGTTTTCAGGCAAATCATTTAAAATTCTTATCTCTTTTTTTCCCCAAATGAGGAAACTTAAGTTGGGACAGATTGGGTGATCATAGTTACCTAGTCCTTTCCAGTCTCAGTTTCCTCATCTATATAAAAGAAAAAAGAAAAACATTCATATACCTCCCTGAACTATTGTTAGGGAACAAAGGCAGAAAATAAAACAAGGATACATGCTTACTAGAGAGCTGATCATTGCAATGAAAGATATTTTGATTAGTTCACAAATTGAAGAGGGTTTCCCTAAAGATGATAAGGTCATTCAGATAGCCTTGTTTGTAGATAGAATGTATATGTTGTATCAAGTTCTAGGACATTTCAATGCCTCCTAAATGAAATATAGAATCACTCAAAAGAGTTTGACCCAATATCCACACTAGAAAAAAACAAGTGGATGAAAAATGCTTGAAGTTCAGACTATGATATGAAATTGAATGGAAGCCTATAGAGCTCATCTATCAATATATTTTCCCATAAAATAAAAATAAACTATGAAACAAGGCCAGAATTGAATGGGAGTAGAATAGACTTTGAGAAATTATGCAGCGCTTTTTAACAACATGCATTTTCCTGAATAAGGGTATATCTTGTTAACACCAACAATCTGGTCCTGTTTTATGACTGAATTTTGGAATGTCACAGTCATCAAAGAAGTAAAATTATAAGCCTCTTAAAGATTATATGAAGAAATACTTGGTAGGAGTGAATAAAATCTTATTCATCTTAAACATTTTAAACAAAAGATTCATCCAAAAAGGATACTGTCAGAGAAACATAAAGCCTAAAAATGAGAGAGGGACTAATCCTATAGGACGGGGGAGAGAAAACTTAGTGGATATCCCATTTGTTCCATCAATACCGATACTATCTCTAGTCATCTTGAAAAAGTTCCCCAAACTAGTGTGTGTGTGGACTCCCTTTGGAAGACTGACTATCAAACCTAGGTAAGAGTAGTTTCAAATAAAAACTGTGCATTGGCTATTATCTGAATCTGTTAAGATCCTCCTCATTAGAATTTATTTTCCTTTTGTCTTTCATTTCTCATTACCTGGTACAAAGCCTAGCACTCCATGTAGACAACCACCAAATGCTTGTAGATTGATTGATTTTGATTAACTGATTGTACCATTAGAAGTTGTACCTACATCTATGAAGTTATAGAGTCAAGGGAACACTAAACGACTTGAGTGCTAGGAAGAAGTTCCTTAAGTTGATCTAAAACTACTTTATAAGAACTATTCTTCTTTGTTCCTCTTTCTGCCTTCTGACTCCAAACAATGAATTTAATTTCTCTTCAACATGAATGCAAATCAAAATTATTTTTTATTGGAGGAGGAAAGAGGTCAATGTTGCTGCCATATTCATGAGGAAAAATCTTGTTTAACAGATTGGTCTTTGCTGAGTCGTGAAGAAATTGTTTACATGAAGCAGAGCTGGAATTCTTTTTTAAGTATGGAGATCCATCAGAAGCTGAGTAGCTTGTCCAGTTATGTACATTTTACTGTCTTTCAGGAACTAAAGTGAAGGAGTTGTTTTATTTTGCTATTGTATCTATATAAAAGTCCTGATTTTACTAAGATTTCAAGTTTCTTCAATTGCTAGTTAAGATGAGTTTTGATCAACCCTCTAGATAAATCTTTTTTTCCTTTTTTTGTTTCCTCTTTTTTGCATGGCACAGATACTTATAGCTACTTTAAATTTACATTTCACCCAATGAATACAGAAAGAAAGAAATGAATGCTTTCGGTTCTAAAATTATAACAAGTGGCAAAAAGTAATAAAACATTAAAACTTCTGCAGAAAGGAAGTAATTTGGGTTTTTTTGCATCAATAAGAAGTCAGAACTCTGTTCACATATTACCAAAAAAAGTTACATCACTAATAAATATTGCTCTTGGAAATGCCCACAAGTCATATTAGGAACTCTATGAAACCATTCAAAGGATATGAGAAATTACCCCAGAAAAGGAAGAATGGAACTCTAGTTTGAACATCATATATCACAAAACTATACAGTCCAATGTATTGAAGAGAATTTAAAGTTAACATGAAGGATTTATGGAGCTTCTGGCTTAGAATCTAGAAGGTTTCTTAGAATTGGTAGGATTAGAGAGAGTTTCTTTAAAAAAGTAAGGTAACAGGCACAGGAAGTTTCTAGAAGGGGAAGAAATGTGTCTGTGTCAAAAGGTGGCCTTCTCTAATATAGCATAAGGAGGGAGAGACACAATTTGGAACTTAAAATATAGCAAAAAAAATTAAATAATAAAAAACCTGTGGAGAGAAGGAAAAAAAGGGAAACCTAGAGATAAAAAGTTAGCAAGTTATGATCAGAGGTCATATTTAATCCTACATGAGAGCCATAAAATTTTTATTTTGTTTAAATAAAGTTTGGATCCTTTTTCATTCATTTTTCACCAACCACAGGAAGATAATTTTAAAATAAAATAAAATCCATAAAGCAGTGGAAAATTCCAGTCTCATGAGCACCTTCTTTACTTTTTCTCTACCTTTCAGTTCCACAAATGCTTCAAGGCCAGTTTAAATCCCTTCTCCTTCATGAAATCTTCCATGGCTACTCTAGTCTTCACTGCTCTCTTCCTTGACTTCCTATAGGCCACAGTTTGTACCACAGCACCATATGATATACTTGGGGTGTTATTGAGTTTCTTGCATACTTCTTTTAGCTCTCTCAAGATCAAAAGCACTTGAGTACAGGGACCATTACATTTTACTTTTTAAAAAAAAAACCCACAATATTAGATATGCAATAAACCCTCATTGAATGTTTGTTGGTTGTAAAGACTTGAGTCTTTCAAGTTTCTGTGGTTTCATCATTGTGGAAGCTACCTCCACCAATGCACATTGCAACCTCTTTTTTTCAATAAGTCATTCAGGTAGTACACATTTATTAAACGTTACTATGCATTAGCCATTGTGCTAAGTGCTGGGAATAGAAAGAAAGGAAGAAGGTATTCCTTCTTCTCAAGGAGTTCACAGTCTAACTGTGGAGACAATATGCAAACAACTATGTATAAACAAGCCATATGAGAAGAAATTGGAAATAATGAAGTATTAAAGGAGACTAGGAAAAAAATGTAGAAGGGAGAAATCAAGCTAGCACTGGAAGGAAGTCAGGTAGCAAAGTTTCATTGCCATGGTCAAAAAATATTAACCTTGTAGTTAATCCTCTGGTGCTACACTTCGTTGCTTAACTAGGCTAATCTTTGTATGACATAAAAGCATGTCATTGTTAGACCCTGATTAGACGGCTTGACAGTTCAGCAGAGCATGTACTCAATTCTCATGGGAGATAGAAAAGTTTAAGTCTAGATGCTGCTATTTACTGTCAGTGTGTGACCTTGAGGTTTACTTCTTTAGGTCTTAGTTTCCTCATCTCTTATAAGGAGACAGAGAGAGAACACAGATCATGAGACAAAGATAGACACAGAGATAGAAACCTAAAGAAAATTAATATTTACATATTTTGAAAAAAGATCAGATCATTATTAGAGTTTAGTAAATGGTGTGTTATTCCTATGATGATGATGGACAAAATAAGCAATGAGATATCTCTAAGAAAAGTCAAAGGAGGAATGTGGGGAAATAGTTATTTGATATGGTAACAAATGCTGACCTCTGGGTGGATCTTACCATGAGGTATTTTGTTTTTTTCTCATATTTTATCCCCTTCACATATTCTATGTCCCAAATAAACTGATTTGTAAGCTTTTTAATTACTACATGAATGAAAAATTGCTATTAAACATTTGCTATGTTTCAAGTAGGAGGCAGCAAGCTGGTTCAGTGGATGGGATGCTGGACTGAGAGTTAAAATCCAGCCTCAGACACTTACTAGATGATCAAGGGCAAGTCACTTAACCTTTGTTTGCTTTAATCTATTGGAGAACAAAATGGCGAACCATTCCAGTTTCTTTGCCAAGAAAACCCAATGGACAGTATGGTCCGCAGGGTCACAAAGAGTCAGACGTGACTGAATGCCTGAACAAAAACAAATTATTCTAAGTTACTATGCTAAGAATTGAAAAGAGAGGTTGAAAATCAAAGTATACACTGCCCTCAAGGAATTCATATTCAATTCCCAACAAACAGTATCATTTCTACTGATAAAAACATCTCCTTTTCTGATATTGAACCATTTGACAGTATAGTACAAGGATGTTGTTGGAGATAACTTTATTTTGAGATCTTTAGTAATTGTGATTACCAAAAAGAATGGTGGAGATAAGGACATAATGGTGAGGATTATAGCTCCTGCTTGAGTTTCTAAAACATATGGGTTTCCCTAAATGTTGGCTGGATGATTGTGTGAGAAGAGGAGAAGAAGTTAGACTGGTACGCTGGTACATTATGGAAAACATAGTCCCAAAGTTTTCAGGCAGAGTTCTGGGATACTTCCACTGGGGCTTATGGAATAGTAGTGGTGGTAGTGGCGGTGGTGGTGGTGTGGTCTTCCTGGGACAACACTCCACCTTCTGTTTCTTGAGTTTTTGTTCCGGCTGTCCACCATAACCTGAAATGTAATCCCTGCATTCCCTCCTCATCCTCTGTTCTTAGAATTCTTGACTTGCTTAAAAAAACTCAAGTCAGGGGGCTCCCATCACATCAGGTGTGAGTGTTCTAATATTACTCAAATTCTCTAACATTTACTTATCTCTATGTGCTGCTTGTGCACAGGAAAAGGTAAGGCCCACTCCTTGTTTTTATTTTCATATATCCAGCACCTAAACTGTGATGTTCTCATAGAAAATGCTTAATTAATGTTTGTTGATTTGAATTGAATTAAACTGAGAATCAATTTCTAGGAGGTACTTTTATGGAAACATTAAAATCTTAAAGTTATCAACATGCTGGTAGGTTTTCTTTAATTTTTTAATTATGAACTTAATAACCAATCCCAGCAAAAAGAAAGGGAAAAAATTAAGAAACATGCAAAAATAAGGAGTAAAATCTCACATAAAACTCCTATATTTAACAGGGTAGAATCATATGAATTAACAAATATCAAATAAGCAGAAACTGCATTTATTCTGTGTCTTCAGTTTTCCTCCCTCTGGTTTTGTTTTCTTTGAAAGAAAAATTTAATATAGTTATAGTGAATGTGTATGGGGTTCTGGTTTCCCATGCTGGTCTTTTGACTGTGATATTAGCAGGGAAAATTCTTCTCTGCTTTGGTGGAAAAGCTCTATGGACCTTTTACTGTAAGTGCCTTGCTTCTAGGACATTATTGATTATTATCATACAAATATTGGGATTCATATTCAGCTGAAAGTCTCACCACTGAACTGAAAAATAAATTGTGCAGCATTTTGGAAAGAACATTGGAAGGACATTCACTCACCAGTCCATAAATTAACATGGCCACTAAGTAGCTGGGTGACCTTTGACAAGCCATTTCCCTGAAACTTTAGAGATGGTTTATTATTCTCTATTAATTTTTCTTCCAATTCTTGGAGATACTTCAATCTCCTATTCCCTTCCATCTATTTCTTTACTAGGTCTTTGATATTTTCCTACCCCATAAGGCAAATATTCCAAGTTCTTTCTTGACTCTCTCTCTCTCTCTCTCTCTCTCTCTCTCTCTCTCTCTCTCTCTCTCTCTCTTCTCTGCATCTCTCTTTCTCTCTGTCTCTGTCTCTGTCTCTCTCTCTCTCTCTCTGTCTGTGTGTGTGTGTATGTGTATGTATATGTGTTTCTCTCTCTTCTAACTTATATATTTATGCAGTAACGTCACTTTTCTATATCCTCTTTATTTTTCCTCCAGACCAAGCCTGAATTGGTGAAGACTAGGAAACTGTCAAGTAGAGAAAATTGGACATACTCCTTCACTAGTACTCTTAGAGGTATGGAAAACATAGGGCCAAGAGGTAGGTTAGATATGTCAGAGGAAAAGGAAATTCTTTGGGAAGGAGAAAATTTTCTTTTGGGAATTTTAGTCACTTGGATATGAACATTCCATATTTATATGGTCCAAATTTTTTTAAAGAACAAAGAAAACATTCTATATTTGATGTGCTTGCAGGGGAGTTAAGGGACCTTTTTTGGGGAGAGCAAAACAAAGGAAACACTGACATTCCTTGATTTTCTAGGGTTAGAAACAAAAGCCAAAAAGATTTTGTGAGAAATATGTGAAAATTTTCCCTGGATTAGGTCCTCAAGGGACAGTGGATTAAATTTGAGGGGTTTATCTAGCATTATTGCTCCATGTGTGGAAAGTGTTACTCCTAGTTGTATATATAACATACTTGAAAGTACTGAGATAAGTTGGATTCATGTTATTGTATGCGTTAGCTATCAATATGACTCTGCAGGTCTTGGAAGGCTGAGGCATAAGAATTAGGTATTCACTGAGAACTCACCTTTGTATTGTACTGAAGGCACAATTGAAAAGGAATTTGTAACCAGAAAACTATTGTGGATTGATGACAAAAGGGGCAAGCCCAGACCATTCAACAAGACATCAGTTGCAAATAAAGTTAGCAGTCCTACATCCCTACAGATAAAGACATCTATTCTCTAGGGGAAGGGAAGGGAGGGGAAGATTTATCTGGTGAAGAAGTCACATGTCATATGAACATATCACAATGACATCATATGAGTGTCAGAAATGTGATGTGGAAAAAAATGGACATATTTCTCAGAGACCTCAGGGGACAGGTTCTGGCCTTTTTACAACCTTAATGTTAACTGTTCTTAGGCTATTTACTGTATTTGTTCACTCTGAATAGTCAATTAGTAGTTACTGAGTAGTCATTCATGTTGAGCACCTAATTATCTCCTAACCAGAGGGAGGATTTCTAACTTTATGCCTAAATTGAGGAGAGGTTTTTGAAGTCATGGTTAAGGTACTGTGGTCATGACCCATTACGGTGATTCTATGTCATGAAATGTTATCATAGCACTCACTGCCTAAGCAATAGGAACTGTTCCTGTCTACTCCCACTCATCACCTACTGAGGACTAATAAGATCAATCAGGCAAGAAGTAGAGAGCTAAAACAACGGGGTCCTGAATAAGCCATGGTGTGTGTATTGGGGGGGTCACCAAAACCAAAAGAAAAGCTGAACCAAACCAGATAGATCTTATTCAAGAATCCAGTCCTGGTTTCAAAAAGGACTAATTTTTTTCAGAGTAATTTTTCCCTGAGGATCCAGATCCAGCTCAAGTTCACAGATCCAGGAGGCCATTTAAGGGAAGTGAAAGAGACCTGGGAGTGCTAGGTATATTCTAAAGGAAGAATCTAAAGAAGATCCTGAAGGCCTTAATACTTCAGTGATTGTTCATTGATATTTGCCTCAATGATCCACTACCTCTTGATGTGCTTCAGCATCTCTAGCTGGCTTCAAGTCACCAGAACATTAAACAGGTGTTCCACTTGTTTGCCTCCTCTTCTAGTTCTGGAAGTATAATGAAATCAACTGTCATTGCCCCATGCAAAGGGTCATCCTTCTACTCCCCGAGGAATTTATTTACTTTCTCAATAATTTTCTCTCTCCTGGTTTCTCCCTTATCTGCAATCTCTCCCATTAGAATGTAAATTCCTTGAGGTCAGGTATTTTCTCTTTTAAATTTGTGCAATCCATTTGGCCTGTTCTAGAAGGTCTAGCCCCTCTGGTATGAATATTTGCCAAACCCTTTTTTAGGAGTGCTCATCTATCTTTTGCATTGACTGTGGCTGCAAGAACTTGTAGCAGTGGCCACATCCTGGTAAACAGGATCAGTAAGCAGACAGGTTAAATCAGTTGAGGCCAGCTGATAGACCTCAAACCTATGGATGAGTTCAAGGATTCCTGCTGAAAGCATGTGAAGATTCCCAAGTGGAATGGGTAGATGAGAACAATTGGGTTCAAAGCCCATGAGGGTAACTGAAGCAGAGTCTATGGAGCACTTAGGGTTTAGTCAGTCATCAAAGACACCAAAGTTAGCCACTGTATCCTGGGTCATCCCTAGTCATCTTGACGTTTTTCTGGTCACTGCGCTCCAATGACTGGAAGAAAGAATGAGGTTGTTGACTTTGTGTAACTCTGCCTCACTTAAATACAATTCACACACGTCATCACCTCATGATGTCATTAGTACTCTTTGGAAAAAGGTCAAACAACAATAACAACCAATGCTTAACACATAGTAAGTGCTTAACAAGTATTTTTTCAACTATTTATTCAACCTAACAATTGGTTGTTCAGTTGTTCCAATTTCTGTCTGACTCTTCATGACTCCATTTTAGGGTTTTCTTGGCAAAAGACCATTTCCTTCTCCAGCTCATTTTACAGATGAGGAATCTAAGTCAAACAGGGTGAAATGACTTGCTTTGGGTAACACAACTAGTAAGTTTCTGAGACTGAATTGGAATTCAGTCTTCCTGACTCCAGACCTGGCAATCTATCCACTGTGCTACCTTGCAGCCCCTGGAAGGGGAAGGACTGGATGGAAATAAAAAAGAGATAGGAGCCAGGGCTCCCCCAACTCCATGAGACATTTCATTTTTCAACAAGAAAACATTACTTATTTATATTAGCTGGATGATAAGAACCTACGTAGTAATAATAGTGAATGAATGATAGAACATTTATTAAACACTCTATACCAGACCCTTTCGCAAGGGCAACATTCCCTCCTCTCAAAGAATTTATATATTAAAAAAGAAAGACAACACATAAAGGGAGCTAGAAGTATGTATGTATGTGTGTGTGTTGTTTAGAAATGACTAGAAAGTGATGGAGGTGGGAAGGGATTCCAGGCTTGATAAATTTAGAGTGCAAAGAGATTCCAAGAACAAAGACCATAGTACTAGTGAGATGATGATGTTGATAGTGAGATTAAAATTGATGGCAACATGGTTCAGAAATATTTGGTTATATGGGTATATGACTGTTAAATAGTGAATTGCAGATAAAAAGTAATTTTATGGATTAATTTTATAAATTAATTTTAAGGAATAATTAAAAGACTAATAATTAAAATGACAATTGTCATTTATATAATACATTTAGGTTTGGAAAATGCTTTACATTTGGGTTATATCATTTGAGCCTCACAATAACCCTATGAGGTAAGTGTTACTAATATTTTTGATTCCTTTATTTTGTAGATAAGGAAAGAGATTTGATGAACAAGATGCGTATGGTCACATGGTGACTAAAGATCAAAGGTGAGATTTAAATTCGGGTATTCCTGACTTTACTCTATTGTTCTTTATCACTTGCCAGACTATCTAATGAACAAATTTTATCTCAGAAAAGGAACTCTGAGACCTGAGCAAAGACTACTTAGATCAGTGTTATATCAGAATCCATTTGGCATTCTCCAAAGATGTGACTATTAGAAAAAATGTAAACTATATGACCCATATGGTAGGCAGTCTCTACCGGATTTCCACATTCACTGGGAATAACTTTAATCTATTAAACATCAAGATAGACAGCATAAGTGCCTACTATAAACCATATACTATTCTCAGAACTGGCAATATATGGAAAAGCAAAAAAGAAATCATCCTTGCTTTCAAGGAACTCAATCTAATGGGGAGCCAATATTCAAACAACTATGTTCAAGATTTTTACTATGTATCAATCATCTATCTATCTATCTATCTATCTATCTATCTATCTATCTATCTATCTATCTATCTATCATAAATCTATCTAACTGAATTGGAGATAATCCAAAGAATAAAGACATGAACATTAAGGGAAATTGGAAAATGCTTCCTTTGGAAGGTGAGAGACTTGAAGGAAGCCAGGAAGAGGAGATGAAGAGAGAAATCTGGGTGGGAGGGGGGGAAGAAGTGAAAATGTTAGCAACAGTAAGGTGGCCAGTGTCACTAGATAGCAGAGTGTGTAGGAGGGAGATTAAGAAATAAGAAACCCCAACGGGTAGGAAAAGGCCAGGTATCAAAGGACTTATAGAATTTTCCATTTTATCATGGTGGTAATTGAAAGCCATTGGAATTTGCTGAATAAGTCCATGGCACATCCAATCCTGTAAATTTTGTGAAGTATTTCAGACTGTGAATTGAGACTAAGTACTTGAATACCTCGACCATCCTTTGGTTCTATGTAAAAAATGCAGAGGAATGCTTTTATATAGAGTCCTTCATTTTCACTAATCTCAGTGAATTATCATTTCCATAATAGGATCTCTGTGTCAAAGGACATGAGAAATTTAGAGACTTTTCTCCCTAAGTGTTTTTCAGGAAAGGTGAATCACTTCATTGTTCCACAAAGAATGCGTTAGGAAGATGGCTTTCCCACAGCTATCCCAAAAATTAGTTTTCTATTCTGGGTGTGAGTCAGCTGTGATTATTAGTAATTGTAAACATTTATTCAAGTTGTTATTGGTATTTTCAGGATTGTGCTTGAGCCAAACTGCTAATGAAAACTGATGATTAAATTTTCAGCCTTGAGCATTACACCTCAGAAATCCACAAATGCTGCAAACTGGGGCTTACATTACAATTTTGGTAATTTTCTAAAAGTGATGGAGAAAATACTTATAATGCCAATTAAACTTGAAGATATATATATATATATATATATATATACACACATCTATCTATCTATCTATCTATCTATCTATCTCTCTCTCTCTCTCTCCATATATATATATGTATGTATGTATTTTAAAAAGCTAGTTGTTAAATATTTACCACCAAACTTCTGGATTATAATATATGTGTATTCCTTAAAGAATTTTATGCTCTTGTTTTTGGCTTATATATTGCAGTTGATCTTAAAATCATATATTTGTGTCAAATCCATAAAGATTTTTTGATATATGATATTTAATAGATATAACTAAAATATGTCCCCCAAAAGTTGCCTTTTCTTCTGCTAAATAAGGATACATTTTTTTGAAGAAGTAGAACGAAGGCAAGAGGACCTGGATTCAAATTTCACCCATATATTTACTAAATTTGTGAACAGAAGCAAAATCACTTAGCTTTTATGATTCTCAGTTTGTTTCCTCATTTGTAAAATGAGTATGTCAATAATAAGTGAAGTATCTACTTTATGAAATTATTGTGAGATACAAAGAAAATATGTATGCAAATGCTTTGTAAATTTTGAATGCTGTTATGAATGTTACTTTGTGAAAAGACTTCTACATTTCATTTAATCAAAATTGTCTCCTTTGTCATGATTTCTACTCTCCTGTTTTGGTTATGATTTTCTCCCTAACCATAACTCTGAAAGTAATAACTTTTCATTCTCTTCCAAAATTTTTATGGGGTGACTCTTTATATTTAGATTCTTTTTTCATTTGGAATTTATTGTGGTGTATGGCAGAAAATGACAGTTTAAATTCATTTTTTTGCTAGATTGTTATTGTAACCTAAGAGTTCTTGTCAAATAAAGAATTTTTTCCTTATTATTATGTCTTTGAATTTATCAACAAAAAATGGTTATACTTGATTGTTGCTGTCTTACATATCTAATCTATAACTTTCTTTTTAATAGAATATTAGTTAGTTTTGATAATCATCACTTTGTTGTATCATTTGCCATCTTGTCATGTGAAAGCTCACTTCTTCCAACTTCTCCCTCTTCTATTATGTCCTTTAATATTCTTGACCTCTTAATAACCCAAGTTTCTCATAATTTCTATATTGGCAACTAGTGTTTTCTTTGTCAAAATTAGGTCTAGAAGAATATCCCCCCCCCGATTCTTTCCTTGGCTTTTTGAAAAATAAAACTAACCTAATTCAAGAATTTTCTAGCTGCTATGCTTTTGATTACAGGAAAAAACCAACCAAACAACAACAAAAAACTCCAGCATCTCTTTGTGCCAGATTTTGGATCTGTTTCCTGAACTTATCATCCATTTCTTCCTTTTGGTTGGTTATTTATGGTTTGTTGTTGTTGTTACCCAGTTGTGCCTGAATCATCATGATCCCATTTGGGATTTTCTTGGGGAAAAATACTGGAATGATGTGCAATTTTCTTTTCTTGATCATTTTACAGATGAGAAAAAAAAGCCAAATAGAGCTAAGTGACTTACCCAGAATCATTCACTTGGTAAATGTCTAAGGCCCAGATTTAACTCAGGAAAATGAGTCTTCCTGATTCTAGGTTCAGCATCTTATTCTTTGGGTCACCCAATTTCCTTGTTATTTGTGGTATACCCTTGCATTAATTTCCCTTCAGCATCTTCCTATACTTGCTGCCACCTGATGCTCTCTACTATGCTTTCATCTTACCTAGTTCATGCCAAACCTTTTTTGTATAAAAATTTATGACTATCATTTTTATTAATGGTTCTCTTGTTGGACATTGTCTCTTATGAATTAAGTATCATCTCTTATGATATTGAGATTCCTATGTCATACTTGTCAAACTTGTCTTGCCTCTTTCAATGTCCCTTTATCAAATTTGGAGGTTAAATAAGTTATTTTGCCATCCATCATTAGATACACACCAATAGCCTAACATTTCAATATATGTGATATCTCACATGCCATCATCGCTTTATTAGGCACCATTTTTAAACCAGTTTATCTCTTCCCAAATCTGATTTTTTTCCCCTTGACGTTCCTTCCAGAGATTACTTCAGTGATTAAAATCCTCTCTTTGTCCATTTAGAGGTCCCATGGTACTTGACTCCATTCTTCATTGACTCAGCAACCCACTCTTAGGAGAGAGTTGCAAGCAGAATGGTGATGAAGAAAGAACATGGGATTAAGATGATGAAACCCTGCATCCTAATGCTGACTTTGTCACTGACTTACTTTATAGCTTTGTACAATATTAAATCACTTTTCTCATGGTCTTAATTTCTTCATCTATGAAATTAAGTGGTTAGTCTGGATAGCCTCTAAGGCCCTTTCTGATGCTTGAAATTTATAAAATTCTGGTGGAGATCACATCCTTGTGTCCATACTTCTATCTGAGCATGAGGCATTAATTTAGTGATGATGGGCAGCATTTAGAAAGATATTCTGAAAATGTTGATCATATTATATACCATCACCGACAAAAAGAGGGATGTTTCAGGGCTTTATTTAACTGTCTAATCCATGCTATGCCAGCAGTGTTTCATGTCAACCAAATACAATGTAGGTTTTAGGTATCTTGACTCCACTATCCATCAAGTGTCTCAAAAACACTCAGGCATGAGGCTACAACTAAACTTGATTCCTCAAATACCCTTCACTTCCTAATGTTTGCCTACTCCTTGCCTTGCATCCTTTACATCTGGATTTCTAAACCTCAACATTTAATCATTACTGCTGTGAATATTTCAAAGTTCACTAATAGCAACATTTCCTCTATGATCCCTTAAGGGTGAGAATTGTGTCATGGTAAAAATACTTGGCTCCACATTAGGATATCTAATTTCTAATCCCAGTCAGGAGGAACATGTCAGTTAACTGCCTGAGTCTTAGGTTGCCCATCTTTAAAATGGGGATAATAATGGTAGCATAAGCTACTTCACTGGGTTGTTATGGGGAGAGTTGTTTGTAACCCTTAAAATAAATGAGTTATCTATGGATAACTTCGATATATTCATTCTGTTCTATTTTGTATCTCTTGTGTATTCTACTAGATAGGCAACTTATTTTTTTATCATTGTTGTTAAGTTGTTCAGTTGTATTTGACTCTTCATGATCCTAAGGACTCTAACCTATCAAACTCTCATGTCCACTATCTTCCAAAAGTTCATGTTTGTTGCTTACATGACATTATCTCTCCACTTTACTCTGCCATCCCCTTATCCTTTTGCCTTTGGTCTTCTCCAACAAAAAAGATTCTTTCCATCACCTTATGTAGTCAAAGTATTTAAATTTTCAGCTTAATTATTTCTCCTTCCAGTAAATAGTCAGAAACTATGGTATTTATTTAATTCAATCTTTAATTCAATCAAACTCAGGAGTTCCAGACCAGTCATATCTTTTTTTCATTTTTAGAATACTTTCCTGACTCTCTCAGACTTTTTCTTTAATATGTCACCACCCACCTACCCATCGCCATTATGATGATTGAACAAAGTGATAATGTGAGGAGGAGGCAGAGTAAGGTGGGTGGGAATCATGGTTCCTGCTCTCAAGTTTTTTAATAACTAGAAAAAGAAATAAGACCCCTCAACAGAAAGAGATGATTGGTGGTATAAGACAATGTTGTCAAATAATCATCACAAACCACAAGGTATACAGCCCATTGGAGGAGATACAGGGCAGCGTGAGCTAGGCAATCAAGGAAAGTATCTTAGAGGAAGAGGACCAAGGGCAAGAGATGATTAGGCATCTCCAGGTAACCAAGCCATCAGCACTCATGGCAACCAACTCTTACAAAGCCTTGCTATTTATAGCTATAAGGTAGAGAAATTGAGAAGGGAAGTTTAATTCATCACACAAAGTAGAGCAGGCTTGCAAGAAACAGTATTGGTCAGGGTGAACAGAATCAGGGGGTGGGTGAGGCAGGATTTTAATAAGCAATGAAAAATTCAAGGAACCAGAATTTTTTTCGGGTTTCTATTACTTAATACTGTCAGCAATAATGTTTCTGTGTGGGAAAGGATCTTGACGAATGTTGTGGGATGGTAAGAATTGTTAGGAGTGGCAGATTTTTTTTTTTTATTATCTATGAGAATTGGACAAAAGACACTCATACTTATCAAACCCATGGTTTGTGTCAAACATTTTGTAAAATACCAATATCTTTTCATGGAATGAAGGTGACCTTGGGCTTGCTCCTGACAGGTAAGCCTGCAATGAGATTATGGAAGGTTCTGCCAAGCTAGAAAAACTTCTGGTACAGAATCAGTGATGGAATATATAGATCTGCTATCTGAGGACCAGTCTAGATGAGTTTGCCTACAGGGTGATGAATGTTCTTTGTCTTTAGCAACTCTCAAAGACTATCTGTTAAATCATAGAAGATTTGAAATGTGTGCTAGTGGAGTAGTTATTCATTCATCAGGCTAGATTCCTTTTAAATTTTTATTTATTTAGTTTTACATTTGTGGTAGCTAAGTGGAGAAATGGATAGAGTTCTGGATCTGGAGTCAGAAGGAACTTAGCGAAAATCTGCTCTCACTAGCTGTATGACCCTTAAATCCTATTTGCCTCCACTTTCTTATTTGTTAAATGGCAATAATAATAACACCTACCTTCCAGAGCTGTTTTAAGAAGCAAAAGAGATAATATTTGTAGAGTTTAGTACAATGCACATATAAGTACAATGCACTATTTAAATATTATTATTGCTATTATTATTATTGCTATTAACAGAAATCTATTTTCTTGTAATCTCTCCTCCACCAGAAAAAAAGAAAAATAAATTTCTTGTGAACAACAATGGACAGTCAAGAAAAAACAAATTCCTTCATTTGCCATGTCCAAAAGAATATACAGTCAGTTTTGCTATAATACTTGTTTTGAAAATGTGAATTTGTTCCAATGTGATTGATATATTAGGGAAATAATTGAGCATAACATGAATTTTATCTTGAGAAATAGAGTGCAAAAAAAACTGCACTACTTCACAATAATTCACAAGCAGCAACCTTTCCAACACTCAGTTCCACAAGCAAACTTCACTTCTTTTTTAAGGTAAAATGTCATATTTATTATACCTAATCTGACACAGAGGAAACCGGATTCATACACACCTGCTCCACCCCCAAACTCTGTCCCCACCCCCCACTTTGGTCATGACCCCTGTCCTGGCCATTTTCCTTAGCTTCCTAGCTGTGTGTGTATGTGTGTGCATGTGTTTGTATGAGTGCACGCATATATGAATATGTGAGACTGATGTTTTTGAGTGTTATCCCCCTAACTCCATCTTCCCCATAAACCTAGTAGGTTTTATTGTACAATTTTGCCTACTGCGTAGTGATTTGTTAGGAATGTGTATGTTGCTTTATAGTGATTAATCACATAGCACAGTGGTATTTTAAGGATGCATATGTTGCTTTACGACATAACTGACTCTATGTCTTAGTCAGTACCCTGATACATTATCTCTATCAGGAGGTGGGTTGCTTGCTTCATTGTGGATCCTCCACATAGATGAGTAAGGAGGTTTCTTTGAGTGTAGCATCCTAAAACTCCCTGTTCTCCTCCTGTGTAAATAATAAATTTCTTTGTCTGGCATTCAAGTCCCTCTAACTCTTCCACCTACCTTTCTAAACTGGAACTGGAAGAGTCTATAACTTTTCTCATTCTTTTAATTTTTACAAATCAGATTTGTTTGGGGTGGGGTTGGGAGTGCAGAAAAGGTTTAGGGCATAAATTGAATATATCATACTAGTAGAGACATTAGTAAAGGCAGTATTGTACCATTTTTTGACTTTGAAAAAGAACTTTTCTCTCTCTGAATTTTGATTTCTTATAGAAATGGGTATTCTAAGACCTAATCTCCCTGACTTCATAGAGTTAATGTGAACTTCCAAGAGGTTCTATATACAGAGATAGAGATAGAAAGCTGTCTGGTCCAATTCTCTCTTAGCTATGGGGAAAACAAGGCCTAAGGAAGTTGAGTAACTACCCAGTTGCTAAGTTTCAGAAGTATTTTGCCAATCCAGACCCTTTGATAACAGGGTTGCTTCTCTTTCCCTTGTACCACATAGTAAACTTCCTCTTGATAACCTCAGTTCTTGACAAAGGAATCTCTGCTTCCTCTAACCCTGTAAGAGTTGGAAGACAAATTATTGACCCCTCTCACCTCAGGCAAAACAGGAAGCAGTAAGTTTAGGAAGAATTAGCCTCTTATTTTGCTGGATGCTTAGTTTTGTGATAATGAGGTGAAATATCACAAAAGGCAGTAATGCCATCTCATTGGGAACCTTAGCTTCTAGGGTAAATTGACTATCCCTTTCAACCTGGAATCATAGCACCAATGAATTTCAGATTAGAGGAACCCTTGGAAGTCATCCACTCTAATCTTTTTATAACAGATGAGGGAAGAGAAAACCACAGAATATATGTGTGTGTGTGTATGTGTGTGTGTGTGTGTGTTTGAGAGAGAGAGAGAGAGAGAGAGAGGAGAAAGATAGACATGGAGGGAGGGAGGGAGGGAGGAGGAGGAGGTCCTTATGGATCATGAGATGAGAGATTTAGAACTGGAAGGAAGCTTAGAGGCCATTAAATCCAAACCCCTTCCTTTTACAGGTGAGAAAAATCAGTCCTGGACAGGTTACGTGACTCGCCACAGTCTCACATAGGGAAGATTCAGCTCCTTATTCACTGCACTGTATTATTCAATGTAACTAGGAAGTTAAACCTGTCCAGGGCTCTAAGTCCAATGTTATCTCCACTACAATAAACTGTGTTTCACTAGCTTAACATGAAGAGCATGTAGGTGACACAGTGGATGGAAAACCTGACCTGAAGTCAGGAAGACTCATCTTGCTTAAGTTCAAATACAGCCTCAAACACTTACAAGCTGTGTGACCCTGGTCAAGTCACTTAACCTTATTTGTATCAGTTTCTTCTTCTGTAAAAAAAGCTACAGAAGAAAACAGAGTATCTTTGCAAAGAAAATCCCATAAGGGGTTATAAAGAGTAGGACACAACTGAAACAACTGAACAAGAATAACAACAGTGTCACACTAGTAAAGTACTTGTCCCACATTATATTTACTGAAATAAACAACTTTTAGAATGGATTGATTCACATGAGCTCAGTTTTCCAAATATAACCTTCTGTCATCCTGGAACTTGCCATTACCTGCTGAACAAATCCCAACCTCCTTGCCTTGGTCCTCAAGCTTCCCTAAACTTGATTCACTGTAGCTCTCACAGTCCTCTTCCATATTGGTCCCCATATATTTCATATATTATATTGTTTGATGCTCCCTCCATTCAACTCTGGACTTTGACACCTCTGTTCTTTTATACACATATAACTTTCTTTCTTTCCCTCCTTTGTCCCACTGTCCTCTGCAACTCCCTACATTAGTTAGTTCAATTTTTACCCATCCCTATGACTGTTCTCCTTCCCAACCTTATATGCTTCACTTTCTCTTGAATATAGGATATGACTCAAATCATGATGGGTGATTTTGATAGGAACCTGCAGAGGGTTGATTACTTTTAAGTGAGGGAGATACATTCCCTGGCTTTCTTGGTTAAATGGCATGAAAATTCGAGTTAAGTGCTGTGTAAATGAGTAGACTAGAGCCCTTTGTATGCCATTGTTAAACTGTTAGAAGACCTTCTGGGGATGTAACCACAGAAATCCTGTCCTTTCCCCCATTTCATAGGATAAGTCTCTGAGACTCTTCCTCTTTTGTAGTCTGCTCTTTAGTAAAACATATTCCTTTAGTGAAATGTTCCTAAGACTTCCTTCTTGAATTTGAAATAATTGCAGTATTTTTAAAATGCATATGTTTTGAGTTTAATAATAGCTAACATTTATGTAGTGATTTAAGATTTGTGAAGAATTTTACAAATTTTATTTTACTTGATCCTTACAGCTATCCTGAGACACAGGTACTATTATTATCCACATTTTACAGATGAGGAAACTGAGACAGACAGAGAGGTCAAGTCTTGCCCAGTATGTGGACAAATTAAATCACTTAATAAAATTAGTAAATGTCTGAGGTAGGATGTGAACTCTGTTCTTCCTAATCCCATGTTCAGAATCCAACTCCCTCTTTGCCTGAGGATTTTGCCCCAAGTGAAAATATTTTCAGTATTGGTTCTACTAATAGATGTTGTAGAGTCTACAGTGTAGAGGACAAGTGACTTATCTGAGGTCATTCAGAGATTATTCCCATCTTTTCCTATATGTATCTTGTTTATAAATGTTTGTTTCCATGTCATCTCCTCTATTAGACTGGAAATTCCTTGAAAGAAGGTCTGGTTAAGAAAGAATTATGGAGCCCAAATGCAGACCTAAGCATACTATTTTCAATTTTTTTCAATGTATTTTTTTTCTTTCTCATGATTTCTTTTTCTCTTTTGTTCTGATTCTTCTTTCATCACTTGACCAATGGAAATTTGTTTAACATGATTTTACATGTATAGCCTATGTCAGATGATTTGCTATCTTGGGGAGGGGGGTGGGGAAGGAGAAAAATGTACAACTCAAATCTTACATAAAACAAATGTTGAGAATTATGTTTACACATAATTGGAAAGAATAAAATGCAAAAAAAAAGGTCTGGTTCCTTTGAGTTGTTTTGTTTTGCCTTTATTTCTATATTTATGTCTTATCCCAGTCTCTGATGCATGGTGGGTACTTAATAAATGCTTGTTAAGCATTGATAAGGTCGATGGTAGAGCTGACATCCACTAGGTTTCTTGGCTCTGAATGCAGTTATCTTTCCACAGTATCCTACTGTGGCTGCATCTGAAGTACATGGTCATCTACCAGGAACCCTTCCAACATCCTTTAATACCTCTAGTATCCTGAACTTAAAGTGCTGTATCTGGATCACTGGAGCTTTGAAAAGAAAGTTAAGAGTTTCTCTGAAACTTGCCTGGTAAGCAAACCTGGACCTCAAGGAAGATTAACCAAATGCTTTAATTGTAAAGGAACTTAGAGACCATCTAATAGTTTACTAGAACAACCAAGATAGAAGAAAAGTTGGAGGTTATCAAGGATAATGCCCCCTTCCCCCCCCCCCCTATTCAAAAGCATAGTCACTTCTTTAGCTTCATGACCCTGGACAAGTCACTTAATCTCAGGGTCTCAGTTCCTCATCTGTAAAACAAAGAGGTTGAAATAGACAATTTCTGGGGTCCCTTCCAGCTTTAATGGTTTCATCCTATGATGCAAAAAGTTCACGGGAGACCTAAAGACACAACTGACCAGTTTCATAACCATATTTCCTACATTGGTAATGTCACTCAACTAAAAATGGGGTAGGTGAAACCACATATAAGGATTCTGGCAATCATTTATTTACTAAAAAAAACACACATTCGTATTTTCTTTGTCTTACAAAACATTAAAATCAGGTAGGAACTACATATCAGCCTGTTTCAGGTCACACTCAGGAATAACTCTGGCCCAGATCGAATAGACCATCTATATGTTATAGACTCTACACTATAGAAGGAGGACCAGTAACTTGACTAAGGTCAGAGAATATATCCAACTTATCCTCTATGTGTTTATGTTCAGGCTCATAGTCCTAGATAGGGCTAACTCCCACCAGAATTTGGATCTCCTGACTTCCATTCTGTTCCACTCTCAACATTGGGAAACTTTGCTACCAGGTTATACAAGTTGGGCTTTGTGGAATGGAGAGAAATTTTTAGCTGGTGAGGGACTACAAGCCTATTTTTGCCTTGTATGATTTGCCTGCTGGTGAGGTAAACAGAAAGTCAGGCTGCTGTTCAAGGGTAGAGTGACCTTTCCAGTAGGAGGGCGGGGCAGGCTGGGCCCAGGTCTGGTGTGGGACTTGACTCAGATCCTCTATGAGGCAGGCACTAAGGAGAAGTATTTGGGAATATTCATGAGATGGGAACTTTCCCTCATGAAAATAGCTTTACTGCCTAGTCAGTGGTACAGAGCATTCTGTTTAAAATCTTTATTAAATTAAGAGGAAATGTGCCCCCACTAGGCTGAGCTGCTATGTATAGACTTCTATAATATTGTATGAACACTGGAGTTTAATATCAACTTGTGGCTTGAAAGATGTAGAAAATACAATAAAATTCAGATATAACCTGATTACTGGAGAAATAAAGACATAGGACATAAAAAAGCATATGTCTGACCGGAGGAAATATGAACTGCTCTTACTCTGTTTTTTTTTAAAAAAAATATCCCAAACCCCATACTCTTTTTCTCCACTCATCAGTATAATCTTCCCAGTTAATATGGCTAGTTTGAAGGTTCAACAGACATATGTACAACAATATGCTAATATGTCGTCTCCTTTGTCTTTGCTGATTCTCCTCTGAGTTCTTTTTGCCTTGGTCTTATTTTCTATGATTAAAAAACCCTCCCCAGAAAGGAAAGTGTGTTTGTTAATAGCTAGGACCTGATTCCTAATCATATTTCCTGTCCTTGCTATTTGATTTCAATAAGGCTTAAATGTTCTCCCAATTTAGGGGGGATGGGGTGAGTCTAAGAACAGGCTTCTTTGGAAGGCTATGATATATAACTTTAATTTACTTAAAAGAAATCCTTAATAGGGTCCAGTATTTTGCATCCCAATACTCATTTTTACACAACCTTGAGATGGCCTTTTGCCTCCTCCTTCCCCAGAGAAGCTCAGGGGGAAGGGTGCAACGCCTCCATAAATCACAAATAAAATTAGTTTGTGGGTCTGAATGGCATTTCTTCTTGCAAAGCTCCTACCCCTCCCTCCACACACACTCTTCACCACATTCCATTAGCTATTGTTCAAAGGAGGCAGTTCTGTGACCCCAAAGGGAGGGGGAGGGACTTTGGGGTTTAAATGTGTTTTCTGATCAGTGTATAGATGAACATTGTTCCTGTATTCTGTATGTCCTGTTTACAGGAAAAGGGTCCCTAGACACCAATCATGAAATCATTCCTCTAACCCTCCAACTTTTCATTCTTTTTTTGGAGAGGGATAGGAATGGGAGACAGAGATAGGTCAGTATTGACTAAATTAACACCACAGCTTTGACTCCTAGCAATTCAGTCATCATTGATGGACCCAATCAACTACTATTCTTTAAAAATCCTTGTGCGTGTTTACCAAAAATTTTATAAATGTGATATTTTTGAGGGATTACAAATATTGAGAAATATGCAATGTTAATAGTACATAGCATCTGAACAGCCATGAACCAAAGCCCAGAAGTACATAGACAAATATTCTGTTTCCTGTTTGCAGAGATGAGCAAGTCTGAAAACTCATTCTTCCTCTGATCTGAAGAGGACAAAAGGTCCACTAACAAGGAGGTCTTTTGTATAGGGCTAGGCCCTTTCCAATGCAACAAAACGTGTGAGTTGGGGGGTTTTTTCTCCCCTTTTTCTTTCGTTTCGTTCTTTTAATGTCCCAGTGTGCCTCTAAAGGCCCTGTTTGGCCTGTGCTTTTTGGAAACGTGCACACACATCTAATCCAATGGTACAAAGCTGCTAGAGCCTTAGCCCCAGGAGGCTTTGGGTTCCTGGCAGAAGCTCAACTTCTTTGAATAAGATGGAAATTTATTAGGAGGAAATTATTCTGGTGTCTTCAAAAAAACACAACATTCTTGATAAAAATCTTGTTCTTGACAGCAGCCTAACAAGATACATTTGTTAGCAGTTTCTATTGCTTGGATTTGCTGGTGGAAAGACAGGGAAATCATCCTTCCTGTTCCTAAAACAGTTGCATTTAGAAGTGGACATGATCCATGCATGTGCTGGGAGAAGATTTTATTTGCAACAGTAGCCCAAAAGTGAGAAAGACATAGTTAAGTTACATTTTTCCTTCCAGAATTCCAATTTTACCTCTTTCTTAGTCACTGATGGTTCCCCTATTCCTACAGGAAAAAAGAACTTTTCTTCTCTTGGTCCTCATTTAGCAATTCTATAATTATCTATGTATATGTCATAATTCCCTTGTGGGCTGTAAGTTTTATGAGAACTGGAGCCATAGTGTCTTATAGTGAATTCCCCATCAATGGCAGTCTTCAGTCAGATGTTTAATGCTTACTTTGGGGATGTTATTGAGGGGATTATTATAGGCTGATCTTAGATGATCTCTGGTTTCCCTTCCAACTTTAATATTCTATGAAATATAGTAGTAATCACCTTTCCAAAAAGGATTCATCAAACAATCTCAACTGTCCTGGGTATGCCAAGAATCAGAGAGGAAACATAAAGCAACCCAAATATTTGACATGCGAATTGATTAAAATATGTAAAAATAATTAAATTTATTCTTCAACAAGGCTTTCAGATTTTCATATCTTAAAATAACTTTTAATATGCATGGCCTTTTGCTAAGTCAATTCTTGTAGTGATTTAGTATCAAGTTCACAAAATTTTGACACATTCTTTAATTTTCATCACAAGCCATATATCATATTGAATTATCAATTATACCTTTTATGAATAATCTATTTTTCAAGTCTAGGCTTGATGCTAATCCAAAGCTTTCTATTGACATTTAAATTAATCTGGGTAGCAGGCCATTGAAGCATGTGTATCTACATAGTTTGGGAAAAAAAATCACCTTTTGTGATATTTAACAATGCAAGATTGTGCTGCAATACTTCATATTTTGGGGGGAATTCCTATAATTCTGGAAAAATCTTCTATAATATTAAAAAGGACTATATATTATAAGTACTTGAGCTTCTTTTGATAGTGGTTTTGGCTTATTCTGAAAAGAAAAGTTAATCTTATCAGTAAAATATCACTTTTTCCCAATCTTTAGTACTCCAGTCTTTGTATTGTTTCATCCATGACAAATGCTATTGTTTTTTCTTCTTCCTGATAATAACACATATTTTGTTATTGGTCTTCTTATTATTCTTCCAACTTGAAGAAACCCACTCTGCACTGTAGATTTGTCAATAATAACCCCTCCAGTCTGCAGATTCTTGTGAAGATCTTTATTTTCTGAGAATTATTGTTCTGTCTTGCAGCCTCTGAAGTTGAGATGCAACAAAATATGGATTGATTCTTTGCTGCTTGTGCTAATTTTGACCTAACAATTAACACCAAGAAAACACAGATGCTCCATCATCTGCCAATACCACACCATCCACATGTGGAACCATCAATTACAGCTAATGGAGAAGTTTTGATTACTATGGATAAGTTAATTCATTTGCCTTCAGAATATTTTCCAGAAATGTATACATTAAGAATGAGGTTGATGCATCCATTACCACATTGAGCTCAGTTTTTGGGAGGCTGAAAAGGAAAGTATGAGAGAAAAGACTGAAGTCTATAGAGCCATTGTGCTGACTTTATTGTTGTATGTCTGTGAAACCTGAACAGTCTACCAGTGTCATGCCAGGAAACTCAATTATTTCCATTTAAATTGTTTTAGGAAGATTCTGAAGACCATCTAGCAGGAAAGATACCAGACACTGAGGTCCTTTCTGAAACTAAACTGCCAAGTATTCAAATTCTACTATACACCTTGTTCAAATGCCAAATGTACGCTTGCCAGAAAGACTATTTTATGGAGGATCACACAGGGCAAGTACTCACATGGTGGTCAAAAAGAAGTGATACAAAGATATGCTGAAGTGCTCTATTAAGGATTTTATAATTGACCATATGACATAGGAGACACTGACACAGGATCTCCCACCTTGGAGTACCATCATCAGAAAAGGTTCTGTGCTCTATGAGCTAAACAGAATTGAAGAGGATCAAAATAAACATGAGATGCACAAATTTAGAGAATCCGACCCAAATGTTCATATAGACTATTTGTGTCTGACCTGTGCTAGAGCATTTTGAGTTCATAATCATCTGGTCAGTCACAGTTGAACACACTGTAACTTGACTCTAACATAGTGATGTCATTTTGGTCTTCAAGAATGAAGACTCCAATTAGGGTTTTCCTGGCAAAGATACTAGAGTGATTTGCCATTTCCTTCTCTAGCTCATTTTACAGGTGAGGAAACTGAGGAAAATAGGGTTAAATGACACAACTAATAAATGTCTGGGGCCATATTTGAATTCAGTTCTTCATGACTCCACATTTGGCATTTTATCCACTGCACTACCTACCTGATTATTAATTAAAGTATTTTTAAGGAGTCATTTGTCAATATTAAGAATACTTTTTGTCTTATGTACAACATGATTTTGCTATCTCTAATATTTTATTTTCTCCTCAAGGATATGATTTCTCTTTCAACACATTCAATTTTGATTAATGTATATCATGGAAATATTGTAAAGATTATAACTGTGGGGGGATGAAGGAGTGAAGGGAGGATGGGGAAAAATTATAAAATTTAAAACCTTAAAAATGATAGGTAGAAACTACTATTGTATATCATTGGAAAACTAATAAAATATTTTTAAAAATTCTTTTTAAACCATACTTTACTTGGAACTTAAATGTGATTGATTTATTTTTATTATGAACTTCATTGATTAATGAAACATGTGACCAGCAGTCACCAATTGTTACTAATATCCCTTAAGAATCAGTAAAGTGTACTCTCTAAGAGTTCAACATTTGTAGATTCCCTTAGAATAATATCCAAAATAACAATTTAAAACCCTTTTATGGAAGTAGTTTATAAAATTGGGTAGAGAATTGCCTAAAATTAATAGCAAAAATTTTTCATAATCACTGAGAGTTTTCTTAGTGACCCAGTTATTTTACTAAACATAAATAATTTATTTTCAGGGTCTATTGGTGTCTGCTTTGGCCCAATCCCTTTATTGGGTGGAGTTCCCAAATGGAAAGAATGGAATTCACAGATATTCATATGTGTCAGCTATGTAACTTGCCCTGAACTGGAATGCTATTCTTTTTTGTCAGAAGCAACATTTAACTAAGTAAACATTACTGCTATTTACATGCATTGGATATGATTTGAGGGACACTTAAATAACATTTTTTCTCACACTATGTTTTTGCCTCAAAAATCTATAAATATTTATTGCTTATGGATGAAGTCTGAACTCTTTAGTCCATTGTTAGTCAAGGCCCCCCCACAATTGTATGGCAACCTACTTTTCCCATCTTATGTTAAATTACTTCTTTATATGAACCATGCTTTTTAACTAAATTGATCTCTTAATCATCTCTTAAACCTGAGTTATATTTAGCCATCTCTGAGATTTTACTTGAATTGTGCTATCTTCTTGGAATGCTTAAATTATGTATTGTCAATATCTCAACTTAACATATTTATACCAATGTTTCAAGTTCTGTTCAAAATGTCCTTCCTCCATTATGCCTGTCCTACCACCTCTGTCCCTACTAATTTTCTGAAATCCCTTCCTTATCAAAACTCTCATTATATTATTTATTATAAGTGTTTCCTCTGTCATAGACCATAAACTTCTTAAAAGTAGGAATTATGTCTTAATACATCTTTGGTCCTAATTTAAATGTTTTGCTTATCACCTAGATGAATATTTATGTGATGAGTAAGTGATTGTGATAAAAAGTCACTTCCTCCCATCGCAAAATTCTAGACTTATCTAGGTTCTCCTTCCAAAACTATCACTTACGAAAGATGCCCAGTTAAGTCATGTCTTCATCTTCTACCTACTTGCACTCCTTTGGACTTTACCCTCATATCCTTTTGCCAGTTACTTTCCCTCCTCAACCCCTGTGCAACTTCGTTTTTTGTGATAGATGTTGTCTTCCCTCTTAGAGTGTTAGCTCCTTGAGAGTAGGTACTTTTGTCTATTTGTATCACTTGCTAAATGCCTGTAATATAGTAGCAGCTTAATACTGTTTTGTTGAATGACTACTTTTTGTTGGCATAATGTATACCTGCATCAAAAAGATCTTTAATGAAGGTTTGAGAATGAAGCAGATGTACTTTCACAAGTGCCACTCTGGAGTGAATCACATCTTTATGGTCACACAATTGAATGAAAAATAAGGAAAAAGCAAGATTCTCACAGTGTTTATCGGCTATATAAAATTTTTATCAAAAGGAGCATCATTCTACTTTAGAGTCCCTACTCCAATGAAGCATCTTTACTGTATATGTCAAAATCACACATTTCCTTGAAAAATAGAATAATAGGGAGTTTATTCTATAGTCCTTTCCTAAATAAATACCAAATGCAATATAAAATAGGGATACACCTACTCACCAAAAGTGCTTGCTAGCATTAAATGAAAAACATGTTGCATAAAGTTGAAATGGGAAAAATGTTTCCCTGTCTATAGTTGAGGTCACTAGATGTCCTTATTTGTGAAATTCAATAAATTAATTCAGTAAAAATTCAGTAACTTAACAAAGTTATCAAGCCCCAAAATATCAGAGAAATTCCTAAATTGGTTCTATAATTAGTTTAGAAAGTATTTAATTAGCTCATAGGAAAAACAAAGTGGATGAAGAATGTCCAATGTCTAGATTAGGGGTCTTCAAACCATTCTTATCCTTCTTAAAAAATAAAACAGTGAACTGAATGTGGGGCCATGGTTTGTAAAAACCCTAATTAGTACTATGATATATAGATGGAATTGACTACCGAAAGAGTTAATAAATTTGGAACTATATCTTCAACAGACTCAAAAATAAATAATGCTCTGGGCACATCTTTGAAAGGAGGAAAGAACATGAGCTGGATTGTCTATAAAAACTGTGTGGTACTTTTTCTCAAGTTAAACTTTGCTTTGAAACAAAATTCCACTTATAAAGACCTTTATTATTCCAGTAGTGTTATATGAATATGAATTTTGAGTATTACTGTTTTGAAGAAATTAAATCAAATATCATGCAAAATACATTGGAGATGAACCCAGTACAATCTGGTGGTCACAAACAGGTTGAAATGGATTATAAATGAGGAAGAAACTGCATAAGAGTTAATATCAGAGGAATGAAACCCTGGGAAAAAATAGACACACACACACACACACACACACACACACACACACACACACACACACAAACACACATACACAAGGGTTTGGGGAAAGTAGCAAGAGTGAGGGATAATTTGCAAGTTTCATTGGTATCCATGTAATGTCAAGAAAGCTAGATGAATGCCCCCCAAATATTGGGGTGACCCCTGGGGAGTGTTTGTGAGACAGAATGAATAAATTTGACTGGGCTTTGATTTGGATTGCTGAAAAGCATTAATTTGACAATGAACTTAGCAAAGAATCAGCAAGGTGTTGTAAGTATTTTATTCTTCACAATGCTGTGTGAAGAACTTTTGAATCATTTTCATAAAAAAACAAACTTTATGACTTATGGAGCACTTATTACCATCCCCACATTGCATATGAGCCATCTCTAACTCAAATAGTTTAAAGAAACTTGTCCAAATTCAAAGTGACAGAACTAAGCTCTCTGACTGTTCTTGAATATATATGTATGTGTTTGTGTGTGTGTGTGTGTGTGTGTGTGTGTGTGTGTGTGTGTGTGTGTGCCTCATTGGAACAGATCACCATTAGTCACTACAGATGTGGGAGACTTAAAAGATTTTATTAGAAATAAGAAATATCTAAAGCAAGGAAGCAGGATCATTGTCTGGGGAAGTTGAGAACCTTAGGGAGACAGGTTAGAATGAATGATGGGAGAGAAGAGGGAAAGGGATGGGCAAAAGTTTGGAGAATTAAGACAAATCTTGATCTTTCCATATTTACCTCATCCTGGCTCTGGTTATAAAAAAAAGTAAAGGCTAAATATAGCCTTTTAAGTTTCCCCAGTAGTAAAATGAGATATTTCCTACTAACTCTCAAAGGAGAACACCATCTAAATTAATTAATCCTGTATATGTCCAGACTTTGGACATTTGTAGGAATATATGCTGTGAAGGAGAAAAAAAAAGAGGAAGTAGCAGAAGGAATCAGAACAATATCTAAGGACAGAAAAAGGTGGAAAGCAAAAAATTGTCTTGCCATTTAAATTACCTTTGCTATTTGTCATCTATTCTTTTACCAGAGAAGTGTCCTACTGATAAGTATGTCCAAAGTGTGCCTCTTTAGACTAGATCTAAAGGAAAAAACTGAGAGCAGTGAGAGGAAGCTGAAAGAAGGCAGACTAAGGCAGAACTCTTTAATGATGGATTACCTCTAACATATTTCAAAATCATGATTTCTTGAGTACCGAACATACTCAAGCATTGACTAGATAGCCACTCACAGATGTGGAAGAGGAGATTCATCCAATGAGGTAAGGATTTTTTCTGATATCCCCGAATGACATTTTCAAAATACAGATTACAGGATTCAATTTTAATGAATTACATGCCAACTAATTTATTATTACTATTTAAAATGGGGGAAACAGTATTACCCACCTATATCTTGGAATACAGTTAGGTAGTGCAGTGGATAGAGCACCAGGCCTGGATAAAATTAGATTCATACTTCTAAATTCAAATCTACCCTCAGACAATTGTTAGTTGTGTGACACTGGGCAAATCATTAAAATCTGTTTGCCTCAGTTTCCTTATCTGTAAAAGGAGTTAGAGAAAAAAAAATCCAGTATCTTTTCCAGGAAAAACTCAAAAGGGGCATGAACAGTTGACTGCAATCTAAATAATTGAATAGCAACAACAATAATCTATTTCATCAAGTTATGAGTATCAAAGATGAAATATTTAAAGCATTTGGCTACCCTTCAATCATTCATCATCATCATCATCATTATTCCCAATACCTGGACTATCATAGTAATCTTTTTCCCCTAAAAATTAATTTTTATTTACCTGTTTTGTTTTTACAACACTAAATTCTCTTCTCTATACCGCCTCTTCAGGTAAACCATCTTTTATTATTTTTTTTCCGTTTATTAATTGTCCCTTCCTACTCTACTCTCCCGAGTAAGAAATTAAAAAAATTACAAAATCCTCAATACATAGTCTGGCATAACAAGTTCATAAATTGATCATGTCTGAAAAAATGCATATATTTATAAGTACATATCTTATGTCACTTTAACATCACCATCTCTCTAGCAGGTGAGTGGCATGTTTCAAATTCATTCTTTTGTCATGTTGAGTTTAAGCACAGTTCTGAAGTTTTTCTTTGTTTCTCTTTTATTTACAACACTAAAACTCAAGAGTTTTTTTTAATATTTTCTGATTATATGTGAGGATAGTTTTCAGCATTCATTTTTGTAAGATGTTTTGAGTTCTAAATTTTTTCTCCCTTCCTCCTTTCTCTCTCTGCTGCCCAAGATAGCAAGCAATCTGATATAGTTAAATATGTGTAATCACAGAAAAAATATTTCCACCTAGGTCTTGTTGTAAAAGAATCAGAAGAAAAAGAAAAACCATGAGAATAAAATAGCAAAACACACAAAAAAGTAAAAATAATATGCTTTCATCTGTATTCCTACTCCTTAGCTCTTTTTTTCCTTATAAGCATTTTTTCATCACAAGGCTTTTGAAATTGACTTAAATCATTGTATTTCTGAGAAGAGTTAAGTCTTTCATAGTCAATCATCATATAATGTTACCATTACTGTGCACAATGTTCTCCTAGTTTGGCTCACTTCACTCAGCATCAGTTCATGTAAGTCTTTCAATGTTTTCCACCTGCTCATCATTTCTAGGGCACAATAGTATTCCATTACATTCACATACCATTTGCTTAGTCTTTCTCCAATTGATCGACATCATCATTCTTGATACCTAGTTATATTAATAGGTTTTTAACTGGCTTCCTTGCCTCCAGTTTCTTCCCCTTCTAACCACACCTTTACATGGCTAACAATGTAGTGTTCTTAATTCACAGATCTGCTTCTGTCACTTCCCTTGCTCTAAAACGTTTTTGGATTCTTTCTATTGTCTACTATTTAAAATGAAAATTCTTTAATACAATTTTAAATCCTCTACAAACTGACTGCACCCCAACTTTGCACCTTTATTTTGCACCAGTCTTCTTGGAACATTTTATATTTACTACTTTTTTCATTTTAGTGTGCATTCTCTCTCTTTCTCTCTCTCTCTCTCTCTCTCTCTCTCTCTCTCTCTCTCTCTCTCTCTCTCTCTCCTATGTGATTATACTTAGTTTATTTTTTCTAGTTGAAATCCATTTTCACTCAAGGCCCAACATCTGTGCTTCATGAAGTCTTCCCTGGCTGTGTTAATTAAGAAGGTAATATGTAGTCATTGGACAAACAAGAGATTTTATAATTAGAAAACATATTGCCAAATCTGCTCTGTGACTTATCTATACAGTACTGGATGAGTCATTTGACTTATCTTCATCTATAAAATAGGATTTAGAACCAAATGACATTTATGGCCCCTTTCAGTTCTAGAGTCTATAAATGCTATCTCTCTGTCTCTGTCTCTGTCTCTGTCTCTGTCTCTGTCTCTCTCTCTCTTCTCTCTCTCTCTCTCTCTCTCTCTCTCTCTCTCTCTCTCTCTCTCTCTCTGTCTTCAAGTTTTCCAAGACAATATTGTTTGGATCTCTCCTTTACTACCTCTATCATTTTATTTACTTCCATACTTATTTGAATGAATACTGTATCCCCCTAACAATTCTTGAGTTTTTCAAAGGCAGACTTCTTTTTAAAAAAAATCTTTGAATCCCAACACCTATTATATAGTAGATATTTACTAAAAGTTTGTTGGATGAATGAATGAATGAAGTCTCTGTCCCCAAGTTACCCTACCAGAGTAAATGAAATTCCATCACTAGAGAGCAACTCTTTTGGGTTAAGGAATTGCTGTCTTCAAAAGTCCTCCTTAAAATATACATTTCTGCAGGCACAGCATTTTAAACAATTATTGATCATTTGTATGTTGTGCAAATTCATAGCATTACAGAATTTGAAGATGAAAAAGACCTTAGAAATGATGTATTCCAATCTGCTTATTTTAGAAATAAGTAAATGGAGGGCCAGAGAAATAAAACAATTCACTACATTAAGTAGTAGTGTAAGAAACAGAACTCAAATCCTTCAACTTCACATTAAGTTCTCTTTCCACTAGAAGTTTACTATGGTTACACACCATCTCCTATTCCCTTTCCCATCCACAATGCTCTATTATAGATGGAAAAAGATTCAAATGGATGGATAAGGAAATAACCTTCTGTTTTATATTTACTTGGAGGAGAGCAGAGATATAGCACTCAGTAAAAAACAGGCCAAACAGACCATATAAATTTCAGAAATTAAGCATGTTAGGCGAATAGCAAAGGTTTAAAAAAAATGAAAAACAGTATTAATAAATTTTAAAGTGAGTGGATTCAAAGAACAGGGCCCTAACATCAGAAGGCAGATGTGAAGGGGGTATCACATTAAGGAGCCTGGGCATCTGAAGTAGCAGTGATGAAAGGGAAAAGGAAATAGAAAGAAAACATGGGATGGCAACAAAGAAAAACCACTTCTACTAGTTTTTGTCTGTTTTATTGATGTAGATGAGGGATGGAAAGGGTAGTGTGGCTAGTTCAGTGCAGTTAGTTTCCTTGCCCTCTCACATACTTGGAGAATTCAGATTCGGAATTTGCATAAAAGTTGCATTAAATGGTCTTCCTATCTTATTATCTTTTTTTTGATAGAAAGCTTATTTAAAATGTGGCATTGTATTTAACCTTTCCTCATGAGATTTGTGGAATTCTTATGATAATTGCTTCAGAGACATGAGGAACCACCTCATTGTGCAGATATTAGATAATGCCCAGCTCTATCACATCAAGGATGTAAATAACTGAAAAAAAAAAGAGGTGGGACCATCATGTCGTGAAAACAGAGTACTTGACAATCAAGAAGAGTACGGCATTAACTCTTATGGATGTTAAAAAATCCAGAAGTTCATGAATATAATGGCTGATTCTTCTGTGAATGATTTATGAACAGACAGAAAAGAAGTATAGGTTGAAAAGATATGGATGTGTTTTCACTGACTCTAGTGGAGGGAGTATTCTCATTGATGAGATCATATTTAAATACCAAGTATTGAAGTTTGTTAAATAGGTCAATCAACAATCATACAATAATTGATCCATGCTCAGTATTAAGAAACTTGAATAAGATGAGGAGGAGGAGGAAGAGGATTATTTCAGATTCAGATGTTCTATTTCTGTATTAGGTTACAAATACAGTAAGGAAGCAATATGGTGTAGTAGAAAGAGGATTGTGTATGTAATTAAAAGTTCTGTATTTTAATTAATACTCTCTTACAAACTCAAGAAGTGACTTATTTTCATTAGAGTTATTTTCCATTATGCACCTCAAAAATATTTTATGTCTTCATTTGTGGACACATATCTATTTAAAGTGGTACTTGAGAGTCCCTCTCAAAATAACTCATGGCTTCTGACTTAAGCTAAGCAAAGCACATAAAGCAAAGAAACCTATGGAGGATGTTTGTAAATATACATGCTATGGCGATGCTAAAATGATTTTTAAAGGTAATTTAATTAGATCTACTTTGCTTAGTTGAGTAACTGTTTAAATTGAGTCAGAGATGTTTGGAACATATATCAATTATTCCTCTTTAGGTCTGTTAATGTTCTCATTATGTGGTTCTAATTTTTAGTCATGAGATGCTAGGTGGTTTGGTGGATAGAGGCATGGCCTGGAGTCAGGGACCAGAGCTCAAATCCAGTCCCATACACTAGCTTTGTGACCCTAAGCAAGCCTTAAATAATAGGAGAAGGAAATAGCAAACCACTCCGGTATCTTTGCCAAGAAATAATAGGGTCACATAATAGGGTCACAATGTACAGTCACAACTGATCAACAATTTTTTTGTTTTTTGTTTTTTGCAAGGCAAAGAAGTTAAGTGATTTGCCCAAAATCACACAGCTACGTAATTATTAAGTGTCTGAGGGAGGTCACATTTGAACTCAGGTCCTCCTGACTCCAGGGTCAGTGCTCTAGGTGTGCCACTGACCAACAATTTTTAACCATAGATAAAGACACCAGAGTGGGGACAAGTCATTTAACCTTGTTGGCTCAGTTACCTCCTCTGTAAGATGAACAGAAGAAGAAAATGGTATATCACTCCAATATCTTTGACAAGAAAACCCTATAATAGAGTCAAGAAGAGTTAGACATGACTGAACAAGAGTTTTGAATTTTAGATAGTGATGCTAGAAAGTGATTCTGGGCAAGTCACTTAATCCTATTTGCCTTAGTTTCCTTATCTGTCAAATAAAAAATGGAAATGGCAAACAACTTCAGTACCTTTGCCAAAAAGCCCCAACTGGGATAATGAAGAATTGGACATGACTGAAAGCAAGTGAACAGCGGTGACAACAGAGAGAGTGGCACAATCAAAGAAGACATAAATAAACAACAAACTTGGGAAGAGAGAAAAGCAAAGAAGAGATAAGTGTCTGTAAGATGGATATCCTCAGAAGACCTTCTAGCAGTTAAAACTGGAAACATCTGCTGTTGGCATTAGGAATCTGGCAGGGATCTGCTAATTGAAGATGAAACCAAAAGCCAAAGTGGGAATGTCCATTCTCTTAAAAAAAAACAATCCTCACCCCAAGTCTCTAAACAAACAGCAACTTAGTGCAGCAAACAGGGAGTTGGTTGATGCAGATACTAATAGGAGTTTCTACAGAGAAGTCAGGATCTCAGTTTTGGCAAGTATGAAGGGTGAGGGCAAGGTTCCAGTGACCTTCAGAGAGTATACTATTTTTGTAATCTGTTTATTGCCCAGAAAACTATGTGTGCACTAAATGCAGATTGATCTGCCTGCTGGGGGAAAGGCTGCAAGGGCTGAAGGAATACACATCTACTGTAGAGCCTGTCAGGGAGAATTGAATGTCCCCTGGAAAAATGCAATATGTGTTTCAAGAAGAAAACATAGAAGCAAAGGAAATCAAAAGAAAACAAAACAGCAGAGGAGAATCTAAGCCTATATCAGGAATTTTGAGGGTGGATGAGAACAAAGAGAAGAAATGCCATCATACCAAATAGAATATGGAATTAGAAGTGTATGCTTAAAGCCAAAGAAGCAAATTTGATTTAAAGGAGTGGTTAAGTGACATTTTGATATAGTTTGTGTGGATGTCCCTGAATCAAAGATATGAAGCATGGTGGAGAACATTTGTTTAAGGAAGAATGAAGGTAGAAGCAGATGCAACAAAAACAAAGGAATCTATATGATTAAAAAAGAAAATAAATTCTGCACATAGTAATTGATTAAAAATGCTTTGTGTATCAAATATTATATACTTAATGTTTGTAGAATTAAAGTGAAATGGGTTCAAGGAACAGATCACAAAACATCTGCAAGAACTTCATCACCTCCTTCTCTCTCTCTCTCTCCCTTCAAGTCTCTGTTTCTGTGTCTGTGATTATGTCTCTTTCTGTCCCTCTGTCTCTGTCACTCTATCTATCTATCTATCTATCTATCTATCTATCTATCTATCTATCTATCATCTATCTATCTATCCATCTATCTGTATGTCTGTCTCTGTGTGTGTCTCTTTCTCCTTAAACAGAAGAACTTCAAGTGGGAGAGACTGCAGACATGAGGAAAGAGGAAGGGATAACTGATTTGGAACATTAGAGAAAAGGTAAATAAATCCCTAGAGGAGTAGAAGTATGGACCCTTTGCAGGCACAATGACAGAGTTGATTTCATAATGCTTCCAGAGCTAGAAGATGGAGATCAAGAAGTATAACAGAAGAGTTCTGGAGACCCGGAGCCAGGTAAAGAGGTCAGAGTCAAACTAGAGGTTGTAGGTCAATGAGGTAAATATTAATCAACAATCACTAAAATATTTTGTCCTCCAGAATCTTTTTTAGATTCTTCTTTTGGAGTATACTCAGCACTCAGCCCTCTTTCAGTTAATCCCCTTAATGGGCTTCCTGGATCTGTGAACTTGAGCATTCTGGTTCCTTGTTATGGGAAAGAGCTCAAGAAGAGTTTTTATCAAGGACTCAATATCTACTCACCCTCTTGTCATCATGTCCTTTTCTCCCTGGGTGTAGACTTATGGACTCTGCCAAGAATGCACAAAGCTTCTCAGATCCACAAATAACACTGACTTCCTTGACACTCTTCTAAAAGAGAAAATAACCAGTAAAGTACATAAAATAGTCATAAAATAGGGTTTTGATTGAAGTTTCTGTCCCATCCACTCCTGCTTACAAAAATCACCAGGTTGCTGTCCTCATGTCTCTCATTTGTACAAAATCATGGCCCAGCTTCTTAAACAAGATACCAGCAATTCCCCTGTTCTTGTCAGGTTGGAATCCTGTCTTTATCACTTTCTGACTGTGTGAACTGGAGCAAATTATTGACCTCTTCAGGTATCAGTTTATTTATAAAGTGAGAACATTAGACTAAATAACCCCTTAGGTCTCTCCCAACTCTAAATCTATGATCCACCTGTAGAGAACCTTGTGCCCTTTGGACAGGTCAGTCACACTATTCTAAATGCTTTTCTCCTGAAAAATTTATTCTCTCTTGATCTAGCATTTCCCCTTTCTTCTAGATTTTATCCAGTAATTTATTCAAAAGAAATTTGTTAAGCATCAGCCCTCTGCCAGGCAATAGGAAACAAAGACTGAAACAGATGCCATCCTGAAAGAGTTATCAGTAACACTGATGGGACACATACACAAATAATAATAATTTTGACACATTTATGCATTTCAGTCCTTGACACCATCAATCAGTTACTGGATAGAGCACTGACCTTGAAGTCAGGAGCATGGGGCATCAAATCCAACCTCAGACATTTATTAGCTATGTAACCTTGTGCAAGTCACTTAACCCTAATTGCCTCTCATCCAGAACCATCTCCAGTCATTCTGATCCATATCTGGCCACTGGACCCAGATGGCTCTGGAGGAGAAAGAGAGGCTGGTGACTTAGCATAGCCCCCTCTCAGTCATCTCCAGTTCATGTGCTTGTCATGACTTCAGTTCCCTGATGATGTGGTCTTTTTCAGAAATGAAGGGCAAACATTAGTATTAAATAAGTTTGTAAAGAATTTTGCATGCATTATTCTTTTGAGTCTCACAGCAATTATACTAGGTCATTATTATAGGTATTATTGTTTCTGTTTTACAAATGAGAGAATAAATTCAGAGAATGGAAATGACTTTCCCTTAGATATATAGCTAGCAAGTTTGAAAGGTGGAGTGTGAACTCAGGTCTTCCAGACTCTAGAATTAGTTCTCTATTGTCCATGTCAGAATGCCATTCAAATTAAACTATAGACACAGATGAAAGGCAAATACAATACTGCAAGAAGGAGAAATTTATTTCACTTGAGGGTGTTAGAAGTAGTTTTTAGAAGGGTTTCATGGAGAAGATTCATAAAAGAAAAGAAGCAAAATTAGGGCAGGGATTAGGGATACCATTCCACAGAGGGAGATGGAAAGGATAAAAAAAGTACAGGAGAGCAGGATAAGAACAAGAAAAGGCAAGTAAATCAGTATGACTGGATAAAAAGAATCACAGAGATGAGGTTGAAAAAAGTAAGTTTAAAATCAAATTGTGGCAAACATTAAATACATTTGATATTTATTTGGTGTACATGGAATATTTGATATACATGGAAATTTTTTAAATTGAGAAGTAATGTGCTAGAGGGAACAGAGAAGAGAAGAATTTAAGAAATAGTAGAGAGGTAAAGAACAGTTAAGTTGATAGAACTCCAGATCTGGAGTCAGGAAAACTCATTTTCTTGAGTTCAAATTTGACCTTGGATACTTACAAACTATAGGACCCTAGGCAAGTCATTTGACTCTGGTTGCCTCAGTTTCTTCCACTATAAAACCAGCTGGAGAAGGAAATAGCAAACTATTGCAGTATCTCTGCCAAGAAAACTCCAAATGGCTTCATGAAGAGTAGGAAACAATTGAAATGAATGAATTAATGACAATAAAGGACTCCTTAAGGTATTTCAAACTAAGTTGTCTTCCTTATTCTTCTTGACCTCCCTTTGGACTTTGACATGCTCAGTCCGATGATAAATTAGCATTTACTAAAGCCTCCTCTTAAGGAAAGGGCCTAGGGAAGCCACCTTATCATTTCTTAACTGGCCACTCTCTCTCAGACTTTGTAATTGTCTACAGAAATTTATTTTCCTGTGAGATGACATCAGCTCTAAAACTCACACCTACCCAGTATCAGCTATTCCTCTTTGCTACCTTTCCAGTCTTCTTAAGCTTTACTCCCCTCCCTTCCTCTAAGATCCAATGACATTAGCCTCTGTGTTTTCCTCAAATATGATATTCCATCTCCTGCCTCCATGTCTCCCCCGCCACTTCCATTGGTCATGCTTGCAATGACCTCTCCTCCATCACCCCGATCTGTTGATTTCCCTGATTTCCTTCTGTTATCAGTTCAAATTCTACCTTCTACAGTATTCCTTTACTAGGCATCTCCATCCTTGCTATCACCTGCTTATGAATTCCTTCTGAGATCTATCATCTTTTACTTGGATTTACCTTGTAAATTCAATTTTGGCCATATATTGTTTTTTCTATCAGAATGTGAACTATTTGGGATCAGGGATCATTTTTCTACCCCCCCCCCTTTTTCTGTATCCCTAGACTTTATCACCATAACTAACAAATAACATGTATTTAATAAATATTCATTGACTGACTCCCATTGTGACAAATTTGAGTGACATTTAGATGAATGAGAGTGTGGAAAAGATGAAGTTATTTTATATAAGTTTAGTCTGATATTCAAATGCAGATCAGGTAGTTGAAGATGCAGGTCTGGAACTCAAGTCTGAAATAACAATTGGGGATTTAATTACATGTAAGAAATAATTGAAAATTCTAGTTCAGTATGGGAGAAAGCATAAAGAGAACCATGCAAAAGTGGAGTGAGCAGAATTGGGATTAAGGGGATGGGTTGTGGGTGTGTATATGCTCACACCCCTATACCCTAGCTCTCACTGAAGGTCTTCAAGTAAAGGTTTGATGACCACCTGCTTAATATATTGAAGGAGGGATTTCTGTTCAGGTGTGATTGGGATGAATGACCTCCAAGTTCCTTTCCAACTCTGAGATTAAGTGATTCTCAGGGAACAGAAGAAATAGAATCTTGATGATATCCACAAAGAGTTAGTAGGACTGAAAAATATAAAAAATCCCCTTTCTTCCTACCCCTTCCCTGTAAAATTTTATTAGCTAATGTAAGTCAATATAGGCAAGATATAAAATATAAGGTAAAACATACTTAAAAGATAGAATTAGGGGTGGCTAGGTGATATAGTGGATAGAGCATCAGCCCAAGAGTCAGGAGTACCTGAATTCAAATCTGACCTCAGAAGCTTAATAATTACCAAGCTGTGTGGCCTTGGGCAAGCCACTTAACCCCATTTGCCTTACAAAAACCTTTAAAAAAGACAGAATTAGTAGGGAAGGAGGATTTATTTTTTTAAAGAGAAAATAATATTTATCTATCTATCTATCTATCTATATAGTCAGAGGTATATAGATATATAGATTGTGTTGCTAGTTTTTTTAAAATAGATAGTAGAATATCTATAAGGCTACAAAGTATATCTATTTTATTGAATTAGAAATAACTCCTCTAATAATATAATCTTCAGGACATATTATTTGATAAATAAACAGGAATAAAACATGTAAAAACCATAAGGCATTTCTTGTTATAATTAGTATTAATTAAGCCATTATGAGAACTTGGCATATACTGTTGAATTCCACAATCTAAGAGAGATGTAGAAAATTGATTTGCCAATGACTTTATAATGAGCAAAGTGAAATCCTTGTGATGTAGTGAAAAGAAATATATCCCTTGAAAGCACAAAGTTAGGAGTCTAGAGACATGGGTTCAAGTTTTTTTTTAGTTATGTGACTTTGAACAAATCAATTTATCTTTCTGTATTTTACTTTCTCATTTATAAAATGGGAAATCTTTAGTAGATTAGGTATTATTAATCATTTTTATATCTTACCCATTTGACAATTTAGTAAAAACTAGGAACCCCATTAAGAATAAGATTTTTAAATGCCTAAAATATGTATATAGGTTTACAAAGAAAATCATCAATTACATTTAAATAGATAGATAAAGTCCCCAAACTCAGAACCTCTAGGATAGATAATTTTTAAGACTTTTTCTGTGCTGATACTTTCTGATTTTAGATACTTATAATTAGGTAAATGCCTGTTCATAACTTTGATGTGACTGATCCTGAATGAGAGACGTTTCCAAGATTCTATCCTTTTTTGTGATTGTATAGTTTTTGTTTAGGCAAAGTTGGAAAAAAAATCTTTAAAATATCTTAGCTGAATCCAACTTGTATTTTTTTTCGAATAAAAACAAGTTTTAAATCCTATTTTGGGTTACAACAATCTGTTTACTGTTTTGCCATACTCGTTTTTCAACTTTCTATACTTCCTTCTAAGGATAGCTCATTACTTTCAAAGATACATTGCCTTCCCTTTTTGTAAAAGGAATATGGCAGAATCTGGAAAACAGAGAAATGAGAGCTACATATTTCCAAATCACTGTGCTCACCAAAGGGCAGTAAATGAGAAATTGAGGGGCGAATTGGTTTTTATAAACTCATTTAGTATTTAAGCTCTGTAGATGAAAATTGTCACTGACTAATAATGGTTGCTAAGAAAATAAACAAGATAAATACCCTATATACATATGGGGCATTAGCTGTGATGACTTTAAAACTTCTTCCCAAATTTCTGGCTTTGATAATTATTAGAATACTAGAATCAGAAACTTTTAAGTTCCATAAGATGCAGAGAATTTATGGTAAGTCAAGGAGCATATGATGATCAGTAAATTAGTTACCGACTAGCACAAGCCACTCACAGATCATACTATTCCTCCTATTTTCTCCTAGAAGGGTGTGTCATTGGAACATTTATCAAGCATGGAAGATTATATACGAAGGGTGTTAGTAACCATGTTCTTTAGAAATGGAAGAGTTTATACTGATCTTTTTGAATCTAAGGATACCTTCTCCACTGGGTGCTCTTTATCCATATATAATGTGGACCCAATAACTATGGGTCCATCATTCATCCCATAATAGTGTTAGAGGAATTATGTTCATGGAATATAGATCCAGAAACATGGAGATAATATTTCCACAAGGATATTTTTGGTTGGTTTGACTTAGATTGGTTTTAGTCTGTGGATATCACACAAGAAGTAGGAACAGTTCAGAGAAATTTAAGAAAAAGGGAGAAAAAGAAATGCTAGCCCAAATGTGGCGACAAAACATCTTGGCTTTTTGTCTATTTAGGATGGATACAGGGTTGTTCTTTAGAGTATTTAAGCAATATCCTTTTCAGTGCAGGTATTTCAGGAATAGACAGGTGCATAAATCAGACCAGCATACCATGGAATTTCTGGGACCATGTTGTTCATTCTTTGTTTTCAAAGATAATATCCCAATGATATCATGGAGTGATGGCTTAATTTGCATATAAACTGAATTTAAGTGAAGCTGAGTTGTGTAAAATCATCACCTTCACAAGTCCAGTGGCAAGACAAGACCAGAATACAATGGATGACCTTGATATCTTTGATATCTAACCAAACTCTAAATGCTCCACAGAGCATGCTTCAGACACTTCCAAATTGTGTTCATCCACACGTTCCACCAAGGTAAATTTTCATATGATTGGCTTAAACATCTCTATAACTCACCCATATATTTGAGACCTGTCACTTATCCTTAATGTAACAGCCCATCTGCTGAGATGGTTTTACCAGGGTTGACTACTATACATGCTACTACACACATTCTTGGAGACACAAGTGAACAACTGAAAGGGGTTTGGAAAGTTCTACAACAAGAAGTGGCAGAACTAGGAGAGAACCATATTTGGAACGATAATACCCATCTAGGAACATTAAGATCTTGAAGGTAGTCATTTTTATGTCCCAATCACCCATTAATTTATGATCAAGAAAATAACTTCATGCTCTTGTAATTTTTCTAGGACCCATATGACAACCCATTGAATTTAAACTGCCTATATCTTCTCTCACTCAGCTGAGAGACAAATAATTTATTATAATATATTAAATACTGGATATGACTCTTCCATAACTAGGAAGACTGATGAAAGAGGAAGCAGACTCCAACCTGAAATGAATGTTTTATCTTAGGGAATTGAACTGAATTGGAAGATTATTTTCTATGATGCATTTGTTTAGTGTTTCTTGATTTTGCCAAGATTTTACTAATTTAATTGAACAGTTTGTTAAGCTATGGGATCTGAGTGAAAGTAAATGGACTGCATATAGCAGAGGGAATTGCCAATGTGTGTGGGTGAGACAAGCCAAATGACTTAAGAGTACATCTAAATATAGAGCCTCAGATGAAATAATCTAACCTGGAAAAGAACCTCAGTCCCCGAGTAGTCTTCTGGAACCTCACATTTCAGGAGTGGCACCAGCTTGTCATGTCTCTGGGGCTGGCTTATCACATGTGAAAGATAGTAGGACATTTGTTGCCATCTGAGTGTTCAGAGGGAGCATCTCCTGTCCTGGGAGATGTGACTTTAAATTGAGTGCTAATTGGCCAGCTTGACATCATTCTCCATACCTCAGTCATTTATTTTAAAAATTATTTATTTATTTTTAACATTCTCTTTAAAAATATTGAGTTACAAAATCTCTACATCCCTTTAATGCCCACCCCCTAAACCCATGGAGAAGGAAAGCAATTTGATATAAATTATGCATGTGAAGTCATGCAAAACATTTCCATGTTAGCCACAGTACTAAAAAATGCAAAAAAAATGCTTCAATCTGCATTCATAGTTCATCAGTTCTCTCTCAGAGCATTTTTTAAATCTTGGATTCTGTGGAATTGTCTTAGATCATTGTATTAATCAGAATAGCTAAGACTTCCATAGTTGACTATTGCTACAAAATTGCTATTACTGTTTTCATTGTTTTCTAGTTCTGCTCACTTTCGTATCAGTCTCATAGTTATTTCAAGTTTTTGTCATTTCTTACACCATAATGATGTTGCATAGAAATAATATACAATACTTGTTCAGTTATGCCCAAATTGATGGATGTCCCCTCAATTTCCAATTTTTTGTGTACAACAAAAAGACTGCTATAAATATAAATACAAATACAAATATAAATGTTTATATTTATACGACCTTTCCACTTTTCTTCTTTTCCCCCTTTTTCCTCTTTGCAACACAGATCTAGCAATGATTTTGTTGGATCAAATTGTGTACACAGTTATATTGCCTTTTGGACCAAGTTCCAATTTGTTTTCCATAATGGTTGGCAAATTCACAATTGCCCCAACAGTGCATTAATGTGCCTATTTTTCCGTATGTCTTCTATCATTTTAATTTTCAGACAACCTGATATGTGAGGTGGACCATCATTAGAGTTGTTTTAATTTAAACTTCTCTAATCGAGTGATTTAGAATGTTTTCATGTGACTTTTTATAACTGATTTCTTCTTCTGAAAACTGCCTGATCCTACCTTTTGACCACCTGTCAATTGGGGAATGGCTTTTATTTTTTGAAATCTGGCTTGGTCCCCTATATATTTGAGAAATGTCCTTTATCAGCATCAGAGGAAATGCTATGAAGATGTTTTCCCTAGTTCCCTGTTTTCCTTCTAATTTTAGCTACATTGATTCTGATTATTCAAAAATATTCTAAACTTCAGGTAATAAAAATTATCCATTTAACTTCCCATCCTCTCCATCTCTTGTTTAGTCATAAATTCTTCCTTTATCTACAGATATGAATGTAGTAAGTATAGAATGTGGTAAGAGACTCCTTCCCTGTCCATTTTTCACTTCACTTTCAAATTGCCCCATTTCTTTCATTGTCAAACTTCCTCACATTTTTGAAGAAAATTTTGCAAAGAAAGCTATTTTGAATTTTTTCTGACCCATCGATCTCAACATAGCAATCATTCCCTTCTCTTCTTCTTGATATTTAAGGTCTTCCACAACCTGATTTCATTTGCCTTTTTCAGCTTTACCTCTTTTTACTCTCCTATTCTGAAGAATGCAACCAAATTGTATGAGTCTTTGCCTTCCTCTGCTCTGCTGAACATTAAATAATGCAGTATTTACTCTAGGGGACAGAACCAGGGGTAATTGGTGGAAGTTGTAAAGGGGCAAATTTACACTTGATTTTAGAGGGAATAAAACTCCTGAATGATTAGAGTTTTAGAAAAGATGACACTTTCTTTGGGAAGTTCTGAATTCCATTACATGGACTGCTTTAAACAGAGTCATGTTATAACTTTTGTGAAGTATATCATAGTAGGGATTCCTTCATGCAATGGTTTGAATAGATCATTGGTCAGGTCCCTTTCAACTCTTAAATTCTGTGATATTTTTCGTATTTTAATACGATTATTATTCGCCATTACATTTTTCCCATTTAACCTTCATGACAAAAATTCAGTTAAGCAAAAAAGAAAACAACACAAAAACATACCTTAACCATGTCTGACAACATCTGTTTCCTCTACCTTAATCCACTGTTTCTCTTTAAAGAGTATGAAAGTAATTTTTCTTATGTAGTTAATACTGGTCATTGCATTGATCTTAATTCTGATATCACTTAGTATAGTTTACCGTTTAAGTTTTTAAAGTCATTGTGTATATAGTTCACTTTCCCCTATTTAATTCACTTCACATTTTATCATGAGTCTTCCAAAGTTTCTCTGAATTTCTTATTTTCATTGCTTTTTACTTCATATTAATAATTCTTTACATTCAAATTCCACAATTTGTTTGATCTTTTCCAAAATTTGTTTAGAGATTTTCTAATTAAAAGAAAGCCCATTTTATTTCCATTGTATTGCTACTTAAGATTAGAACTTATAGAAACCATATTGATTTTAATCCAAACCTATTATTTCCTCAGTTTGGAGGGACTTCTATATTGGAAATTTCCTTCATCAATGAAAATTAGAAAATGATCTGTAAACTGATTATTTTAGAAAGTACCATGAGATCAAGAAGAGGCTCAATTACCTTCTGGAATTCATATACTAATATTTGTCAGGACAGAAGTTTCCAGATGGCAAATCTGAGCCTATATCCACTAATTATGAGATAAAACAAATAGAAAAAACATTTTCAAGAAATGTTATGATTTGACCATTATCATTAAGTGGTTCAATAACAGAATTTAAGATAAAACTAATAAAGAAAAGATAATTTGTCTTATTATCTCTTATTATTCTTTTGTTTCAACAGGTTTCCAAGATACACAGCAGTCATGTAATAATAGTATTTCTATCATGTAAATAGTGTTGTCTCCTGCTTATGTAGACTCTACCACTTATGGAACATTTTCCTGTCCATTATCTCTCTCTATGGTGAACTAGGGTAAATATTATTAATATTTCAATTTTATAAATGAGAAAGTTAAGGGTTGGTGAGCTTTAAAATGGCTGCTTAACAGAATGATTCAGACTGAGGATCAATATATATTTTTTACTCTCAAGATGTCTTTTGTGTACTGAGAATCTTCAAGTTGAAGAAGAGAAGAAAAATAAGCAGTAACATTTAATGTGGTTCTTCAAAGTTCTCTGTGTGCACACATCTCTATGGTTAACATGTATAACATTTTCAAGACATCTGTCCTGACTATTTATTGACCCTGGGAAAGGATAAGTTAATACTTTTATAAAGACCCTTCTCACTCTGAAATGGGAGGATACACTCTATAATAGTAAATATCTAATAAAACTATAACATATAACTTTTTAAACCTATGATAATTATTGAAATAAGATATTATGTTAAAAGTGCTAAAAAGTGACTGTTTAAAGATCATAGAGCTAGTGGTAATCATATTTGGAACCCAGGTCTTCTGATTCATTATTCAATTGGTAGGATGAAAATGTCAAATAACATGGTCAAATAAACTGAATTATTACTTTCCATTTTTTTCATTAAAGACCTAGAATTTTCATCTTAAAGTATGCCTTCATCTTGTGACTGAAAACTTGCATATATTTCAGAAGAAATCTAACTGGTCCAATGTAGAACTCTTAAGAATAAGCCATGAGAGCTAAATGTGACCTATGTTGATCAATTGAGTTGGTTACAGTCAAATACAGCCCACTTATGGCTAATAATAATCATGTTGTTTCATGCAAGGAGGGCATCAGTAGCTGGGTTACTTTCATTGCCTATAGCAAATGCTAACACTGTTTCCATGGTGTCATATTTGGCATTTGGGTTTTTTTATATATGAATTGAAGTTCAGATTTCAGGGTGGTTGCAGAATCTGTGCTAGTATTTACTACAGGAGTGGACCAGAATTGTTGGTCTTATACCAGAGCTCTTGAATCATAGAAACAGACCTAAGTATACGAGGCTAGTCTTATTTCTCTGTTCACATCATGTGGCTAACTACATAGTGGGATTTGAAGACCATATCTTGCCCCTGACACCTGAGGTGTCACTTTTGGGATTCATTTTCTTATTGTGAGATGGTGGAAAAAGCATGTCTTGTTATTGGGACCTGCTGTATAAAGTTTTCATCTAATATTTTCTGGGTGTATGATCCATTTACTTGCTCTGATCTTCCATTTCCTCACTGTATAGGGATAGTGATAATAACCATAGTTCACAGAGTTATTGGGGATAAGCCTTATGAAATGCTTTGTAAACTTTTAAAAATTCTATGTAAATGATTGGTTCCATTCTGGCAACTGGGTGACTTTTATTTATTGCAAGGCTACTTCTAATTCTCTGGGGTAAGCTCCATCGGAATAAAAAAAAAAACCTGGCAGAAGGCAAGAGAAATAGACATGAACTATGGAGTTTCTTACACTTTTTTCTCTCAATGGCCTTTTTTGCTTCTGTTGCAAGATCTCTGAATCCTGGAGTCACTTTACTTTGGCCATGATATTCTGGCAGGTAAGCTCATGCTGGTTGCCAGGAGTCATAACAATGGGTGGCTCAGGTCCTAGAGAGAGTGTCTTTCCTGGAGCCAGAAGGACCTGAGTTCAAATCTGATTTCAGACCCTTATTAGATGTGTGACTCTGAGCTAGTCATTTAACCTTGCTTGCCTCAGTTTCCTCATCTGTAAAATGATCTGGAGAAGGAAATGTTTACAAGAAAACCCCAAATGGGGTCACAAAGAATTGGTTACAACTTAACAACAAAAAAATATAAAGCAAAGGTTTTGGCTAATATGATTGGGGAGAAGTAGTATAGCAAGTTAGAGGGGAGAAAAGAAGGTTTTATTCTGTTTTGAGGGGTGAAATAGAGAATAGCTAATCAACAAAATAACAGTAAAAATATTGCTATTGTCTGTTCAAATACATTTATGCATGGAAAACAGAAGGAAATTCAGACAAACAGGAGCACTTTGAAAGCTATAGGTTGAACTTACTATATACTTCAAAAGAAAATGAATATGAATATATAAATGCCAATTTTATTTGGTATTTATTAAGTTCAGAATTTTCAGAGAAAAAATTTTAAATTTATTAATCTCAGGAAAAAAGAGATAACTAGTCTATGGAAAACAACTAAAAAGTTGTTTTCCATATCTGGGAAATTCTAGTTGAGGTGAATAACAAAGACTGTAAAAATATGTTTCAAAAGGTACCTGGACTGGACTAGGGAGTTGTGTGATAAGGGTCTCTGATGCCTGATAAGCAAGCAGAAACATTATCCCTTAATCATTGATAGTTGGGAAGCAGACCATGCTAACAGACCAGTAGAGCTGAGTTTTGTGAATAAGAATGTAGTCTCTAAAGCTGTGCTGATGTTTAGTCATTTTTCAGTCATATCTGAATATTAGTGTTCCCATGTGGGATTTTCGTGGCAAAGATACTGTAGGACTTGCCATTTCCTTCTCCAGCTCATTTGATGGATGAGGAAACTGAGGCGAACAAGGTTAAGTGATTTGCCCAGGATTATTCAACTAGTAAGTGTCTGAGAAAGGACCTGAATTCAGGTTCTCCTGACTCCAGGTTGACCCTCTATCAACTGTGCCACTGGTGATTAGCTAATCCAAAGCTAAGACCTGTGTCACAAACAACCCAGAGACTATAAGAAGCAGACAGAGTGGAAGTAGCAATATTGACTGAGTCCAATCACCAGGCTGGCATCTTAATAGGCTAGGTCCTGGCACGTTGAATCAAAAGGAACCACTAATGAGAAAAAAGAAAGATAAACACTTAGCTTGTGGTGAGGTTGGTGAAAGCAGAGGAGAAGTGGGGAAGAAAGAGATGAAAAGGGAGGAGACAGGTAGCATTTAAGAAAAGCCACTAATTTCATAATTTCCTGTGGGCTTGAAAAAATTAGACTTACTTTTCACAGGGAAAATAAATGTAAAACATTATGGAATTGGAAAGTGAAGGTCTTAGAAACAAATGATTTCTCTGCCTCTTGAAGTTCCTTGGTACACTAGAATATGTGACTTTTGTCAAATTTGAAAGTCTAGACTAAAAACTTCAATTGCAAATAAGGCATGGTGATAAAATGGAAAAGGTGCTAAGTTTGGCTTCAGTACAACTGGGTTCCAAGTCCCTTCTCTGATACTATCTTTGTCACTTTAATCAAATGGCTTAACCTCATTGGGCCCCAATTTCCTAATCTGTAAAATGAGAGGGTTGGATAGGATGACTTCAAAGGTCATTTCTAATCTTTAAATTTATGGTCTTTTTTAAAGAAAGATTTTATTTATTTTGGGTTTTACATTTCCCCCCCTAATCTTTCTCCCCCCCCACAGAAGGCAGTCTGTTAGTGTTTACATCATTTGCATGATATACACTGATCTAAATTGAATGTGATGAGAGAAAAATCATATCCTTAAGGAAGAAACACAAAGTGTAAGAGATAGCAAAATGATGTAATATGATAAAAGGTTTTTTTCCCCTTAAGTTAAAGGTCTTTGGTCTTTGTTTAAACTCCACAATTCTCTCTCTGTCTGGATACAGATGATATTCTTCATAGCTGATAGCCCTAAATTGTCTCTGATTGTTGCATTGATGGAATGAGCAAGTCCGTTAGGGTTGATCATAGCCCCCGTGTTGCTGTTAGGGTGTGCAATGTTTTTCTGGTTCTGCTCATTTTCGCTCAGCATCAGTTCATGCAAATCCTTCCAGGTTTCTCTGAATTCCTATCCACCCTGGTTTCTAATAGAACAATAGTGTTCCATAACATACATATACCACAGTTTGTTAAGCCATTTCCCAAATGAAGGATATTTACTTAATTTCCAATTCTTTGTCTAAATCTATGGTCTTAAGACTCCAGGTGGATAACTTGAACACCAAAGACTATAGCCAACAAAAAGCTTTCATAACATTTTTCCCCTTAGGGCAAAGCATGAGGAAAAATTTACAAATATAATATGTGAATGGAATCTTATTTATGTGTACATATTGAACTTTTCCTAAAACCCTACAAATACTATGTGTCAATGTTACAAAGTGCTATTCCTGTGAGAAAAAATACAAACTCCAACCAGCTACTTATCACTCAACACTTCACAGCAAGAAGAATGGGCTGTAGGAAATGAAGATGTAGCCAGAAGCATGTTTGTTCAGGCTCCCAAAGCCCTGCTCCTTTTGGCTATTCTGGCTCTACACAGATACTCAGCATTGAAACCAAGTTCTTTCATGGATGATGAAATATGTTGAAGTTGAGATGAGAAGCTGCCTCTATTTGTAAAGTAGGAGCTATTGATCATTCATTCATTCAGCTAGAACTTGTAGTCCAGTAGGGGAGATAAGAAGGCACAAGGAATTAAAATTCAAGGTTAGATGTGGAAGTGCCTTAAGAGAGCTATAAAGTGATTTGGGAGTTCAGAGGAAGGAAAGATTATCATGTCTATTGGGAACTGATATACGACGGTTTCTTATAACAGCTGCAAAAAGAAATGGAAGTTATCAAAAGGTGATGACAAAAGTTTGGCTAAGGTAGAGGCTAATGAAATTGTGATCCATGAAATAAAAAAAAATCAATACAAAAAGTTACTAAGTAGATATGTCAAGGACTTCCACTAGTCACTGTCTAGGATTGAAAGGGTTATATAGTCTAATTAGAGAGACAATAGCTTTTAAAAAGGAAAATATCATAAAGAATGTAAATATCAGTTCATATCCCTAAATTAAGGCCATTGTAGTTTTCTTATAGCTATTAGGAAGATTCTCTAATATATGTTTTCTTAACCTGAGCATCAATTGGTAGCCCCCAAAGTACTTCATGGATAGATTTCAAAATGTCCATGAACTTGGGTGGTGAAAAATTACATTTTAATTTTCACTAATCTCTAATTGAAATTTCCTTTAATTTTTCAAAAATATTGTTCTCAGAAGTCTATAGGCTTGACCAAAGCCTGACCAGAAAGACAAAGGAGCCCAAAGTTAAGAACCACTTCTCTAGCCACAATTATGGACTCTGAAACTTAGAATCTTATCTCATTCATCCTTCTAAATGAATCACAAATCTTTTCTGCAACATCTCAGACAAGTGGCTAACTTCTGCTCGATCATCTCCAGTAACCAGAATTTTTTTACCTTTTTTTTACCTTTTTTTACCTTTAGAACTAAATTTTCCAAAACCCTACCAGTCTACTCTATTCCTAATATCTATCAGAGATGTTTTCACTCAGAGAATCTTCTAGATTCTCTTCTAGAAGTTGGAATGTTCCAGAGGAGTGTCAGTTTTCTCCTAACACAAGTAGGAATCACAGCAGAAATGATGTCTGGTTAAAGACTGGTTTACTAAAAACTTTCCCTAAAGAAGAAGGTTTAGAAGAAACAATATTATTGCTTTGAGAGAAAAAATTTTTAATTTTAATTTTAATTTTTAATTTTAATTTTAATTTATAGGAAATTTTTCATCTATAGGAAATCTAGTTAATTGAACAGCATGGTAGCATTCATTGAAGGGGAAAAGAAGTACCATGAGGAATAGTCCCATCCCCTTTGCCTTGATGACAGAGCTAGGTTACAGTAAGGATATTATTGTTTATGTAAGAGAGAATTTTTTAAACAAAATTCACTCTTGGACCCTGGTTGTTCCATTTAATGTATGTAGAAATGAACTACGTTTAATATATGTTATGTTTTTGTCAACATTCATCTATATACATAAGTATATCTTTAAGTTCCATAAGTATATCTTTAAGTTACAAAATTTCCTTCCACTCTCCCTTCCCATTCCCCTATCCTCAGTAGCAAGCACTCAGGTTAACATTGTACATACATATTTTTGATAAACATGTTTACAGATCAGTCATTTTTAGTATGAGGAATTAGGATTAAGGGTAAGATAAATTTTATAAAGAGGTAATACAATTATGAAGGGTTTTACTTTTTTGGTTTTTGTTTTGCTTCATTTTGGTTTTCTTCCTCTAGATGGGGATGAAATTGTCCATAGCTAGTCTAATATGGTTGCCCTAGCTTTCTGAACTGCTGAGAGGAGCTGCTTCCATTAGGGTGATCATCTCACAATGCTGTTGTTAAGGTGTACATTGTTCTCTGGAATCTGCTCCTTTCATTCAACATCAGATCCTGTAATTCGTTCCCTGTTTCTTTAGAGTCAAACCATTTATAGTTTCTTATAGAATAATAATATTTCATAGCATTCATTTGCCATAACTTGTTTAGGCATTTCCCAATTGATGGGAATCCCCTCAATTTCCAATTCTTTGCTACTAAAAAAAGAACTACTATGAATATTTTGGAACATGTGGGACTTTTCCAATTTTTCATAATTTTTTTCTGGATATAGACCTAGAATTGGAATTGCTGGGGCAAAGGGCATGAACAGTTTTATTGTTCTTTGGGCATAGTTCCATGTTACTTTCCAGAATGGTTTGATCCATTCATACCTCCACCAGCAATGCATCAAAGTCTCAATCCTCCCACAACCTCTCCAACATTGATCATTTTCCCTTTTTTCTCAGCTTAGCCAATCTGATAGATATGAACTGACATCTCATAGTTGTTTTAATTTGCAATAATGATTTGGAGCATTTTTTCATATGATTGTATATAGCTTTAATTTCTTCATTTGAAAACTGTCTATTCATATCCTTTGAACATTTATCAACTGAGGAATGACTTGTAACACTATAAATTTGAAGCAATTCTCTATATATTTTAGAAGTGAGACCTTTATCAGAACTCCTAGTTTTGAAGATTGTTTCCAAGTTTTCTGCTTACCTTCTAATTTTGACATCATTGATTTTATTAGTGCAAAAACTCTATGTCTTGTTTGGTCATAAATTTGTTCCTTTCCATAGATCTGATAATTTCTTGGTCTATTAATTTATCTATGATGTTGCCCATTTATATCTAAATCTATACCCATTTTGAGCTTACTTTGCTATAGAGTGTGAGATGTGGGTCTATGCCTAGTTTTTGCCATACTATTTTTCAGTTTACCCAACAATGTTTTTCAAATAGTGAGTTTTTATTTCAGAAACAGATGTCTTTGGGTTTGTCAAACAGTAGATTTCTTTACTGTGATTTATTCTGATCCTATCCTAATCCACTGATCCATTACTCTATCTCTTAACTAGCAGTTTTGATGACTGCTGCTTTATTGTGTAGTTTTAGATCTGGTAGAACTAGGCTTCCCTTCTTTACATTTTTTTCCATCAGATTGCTTCTTATTCTTGACCTTTTGTTGCTCCAGATGAATTTTGTTACTATTTTTCCTAGCTCAATAAAATAGTTATTTGGTAATTTGATTGGTATGGCACTGAATGAGTAATTTAATTTGGATAGAATTGTAATTTTTATTATATTAGCTTGATCTAACCATGAGCAATGGACATTTTTCCAATTATTTACACCTGACTTTATTTGAGTGAGAAGTGTGTGTTCATACAGTTTCTGGCTTTCTCTTCAGAGGAAGATTCCCAAGTATTTAATGTTTTCTATAGTTATTTTAAGTGGAATTTCTCTTTCTTGTTCTTGAGCTTTGTTGCTCATATATATATAGAAATGCTGATGATTTGTGTGGGTTTATTTTTTATCCTGCTACTTACCTGAATTTGTTAATTGTTTCAAGAAGTTGTTAAGATGATTTTCTTGGGTTCTCCAAGTATACCAATACCATTATATCATCTGCAAAGAGTCAAAGCTTTCCTTCCTCTTGCCAATTCTGATTCCTTCAATTTCTTTTTCTTCTCTTATTGCTAGAGTCACTGTTTCTAATACTATATTGAATAGTAATGTTAAAATGGGCATTCTTATTTCAATCCTGATTTTATTGGAAATGCTCTGAGATTATTCCTATTACATATAATACTTGTTGATATTTTAGATAGATACTATTTATTTTTTAAGTTAAACTACATTTAATCCTAAACTTCCTAGTGTTTCAATAGAAGTGGATGTTGTATTTTATCAAAGACTAAATTAGCATCTATTGAGTTAATCATATGATTTCTGTTGGTTTTGCTATTGATATGTTCAATTATGTTGTGTGATTTCCTAGTATTGAGCCATCTCTGCCTACATGGTATAAATTCTACCTGATCATACTATATTATTATAGTAATAACTTGCTGTGGTCTCTTTGCTAAAATTTTATTTAAGACTTTTGCATCCTTATTATTAGGGAAATTGATCTATAATTTTCATTGTCTATTTTGGTTCTTCCTGGTTTAAGTATCAGCACTATGTTGGTGTCATAAAAGGAATTTAGCAGAACTCCTTCTTCTCCCATTTTTAAAAATAATTTATGTAGACTAATAATTAATTGTTCTTTATATCTGATAAAATTCACTTGTAAATTCAGCTGGACCTGGAGACTTTTCCTTAGGGAGTTTATTGAAGGTTTCTATAGTTTCTTTTTTTTCTGAAATGGGGTTATGTCCATAATTTTTTTCTTCTTCTTCTGTTAATCTGGGCAGTTTGTATTTTTTGGTAACCATTCATTTCAATCAGGTTATTCAATTTATTGGCAAAATAGATTTGAATTATCTCTTTAATTTCCTCCTCATTGATAGCTAGGTCACCCTTTTTGGTTTTGATATTAGCACTGTGGTTGTCTACTTTCTTTTTTTTAAATCAGATTAAGCAATGGTTTATCTATTTTATTGTGTTTTTACTCAGTTTTATTTATGAGATCAATGGTTTTCTTACTTTCAATTTTATTAATCTTTCCCTTGATTTTCAGAATTTCTAATTTGGTGTTTAATTGGGGATCTTTAATTTGTTCTTTTTATAGCTTTTTAAAGTTGTAATCCAAATGCATTGATGTCTTCTTTCTCTGTTTTGTTCATATAGACATTTAGAGATATAAATGTTACCCTCATAACTGCCTTGGTTGCATGTCATCAATTTTGGTATGGTGTCTCATTAGTATCATTTTCTTGGATACAGTTATTGATTATTTTTATTATTTGTTGTTTGATCCACCCATTATTTAAGATTAAGTTATTTAGTTTCCAATTAGTTTTTGCTTTATTTTTTCATGACCATTTATTACATGTAATTTTTATAACATCATGGTCTGAGAACTGTATTTATTATTTCCGCCTTTCCGCATTTGATTATAAGATTTTTGTGCCATGGTCAGTTTTGGTATAGATGTCATGTACAGCTGAGAAAAAGGTATATTTTTTTTCTATTCCCACTAAATTTTATTCAGAGGTCTATCATATCTAAGTTTTCTAAGATTTCATTCACATTCTTAACTTCTTTCTTGCTTATTTTGTTCTGAGAGTGGAAGGTTGAGGTTCCCCATTATTAAAGTTTTGCTGTCTTTGTCTCCTGTAATTAACTCAACTTTTCCTGTAGTAATTAGGATACTATACCACTAGGCGCATATACATTTGGTAAAGATATAGCTTCATTACCAATGGTTCCTTTTAAGAAGATGTAATTTCTTTCCTTATCCCTTCTAATGAAATCAATATTTGCTTTTACTTTATCTGAGATCAGGATCACTACACTGATTTTTTTTTATTTCAGCTGAAATATAATATATTTTGCTGCATACTTTCACTTATTTTCTGTCTGTATCTCTCTGCTTCAAATGTATTTCTTGTAATCAGTATATTATAAGATTCTGGTTTATAATTCACTCTATCTGTTTCTGTTTTATGGGACAGTTCATCACATTCACATTTACAGTTAAGATTACTAATTCTGTATTTCCCTCTGTGCTTTCTTTCTCCATTTATATGTTTCTCTCTCTCCTTTACTCTTATTCCTCCTCTCCAAAGTTTCACTCCTGTTCTCTTTTAACTTTTCTTTTTAAAATTTAACTTTCAGGAGCAGCTAGGTGGTGCAGTGAATAAAGCACTGGCCTTGGAGTCAGGAGTACCTGGGTTCAAATCTGGTCTCAAACACTTAATAATTACCTAGCCCTGTGGCCTTGGGCAAGCCACTTAACCCCATTTGCCTTGCAAAAAAAAAAACCTAAAAAAATTTAACTTTCAGTTTATTTTCATTTATATCTTTGCCTTCCCTTTTATCAGTCCCTTTAACTTCCCCTGACCCCTCTTCCCTGTAGGTTAGAATAGATTTTTAAGCTCAAGAGGGAGTGTACCTTTATTCCATCTCTGGGTCAAATATATTGAATAGAACTTTTTTTTTTAGGTTTTTGCAAGGTAATGGGGTTAAGTGACTTGCCCAAGGCCACAGGGCTAGGTAATTATTAAATGTCTGAGACCGGATTTGAACCCAGGTACTCCTGACTCCAGGGCCGGTGCTTTATCTACTGTGCCACCTAGCCACCCCATATTGAATAGAATTTAATCAGTGTTCATACTCTCCCTTCTTTCCCTCTAAAATTATAAATCTTTGTGCCTCTTTGGATGTGTTACTTATCACTAAAGTACTATTATGAAGGTATCATCAATCACAGTTTGATTATTTGATTGTTTGATAAGCTCAAATTGTCATCAAAGAAAGTATTATCACAGATTGATTGCTTGACTGTTTGATAAGCCCCATTGTCTCAAATTACATCAATTTTTAATTATAATCATTTTTTCCCTAACCCCTTTTTCACATACCCTCCAAGGACATACAGTCCTCATGATCCAAAGTATCATCCAAAGCCAAATCATTTCATGAACTATTTGTACCCCTCCCTCTAGGTCTATTTTCTCTCACACTTTACCCCCACCCCCAGGGTACTTAACCCTTGTTAAGTGAAGCAAGGATTACCTCAAACCCTAATTTAATTAACTATAAGAATCTAAAAGGCTCTAAGTACTGGGAGGTTCTGAAGGTCTCACTGAGAACTTTACAAATGATTATGAGTTATGGGAGACACTGACTCAGGGTAGACCATATTATGATGCCCTCATTAGACAAAGTGCTAAGCTTTGTCAGAACAGAATTAAGGTGAATCAAAGGATAATGAGACACCTAAATCTATAGTTAAGACCCCTGCTTTTTATCAGGGCTTTTTGTCTCAAAAATACTGATGTCATCTTGAACCTGTTCAATGGAGAGATAAGATACAACTATATCCTTTAAGTCCAATCTCTTCAATTATATTTGACCCTTTATCCTAAGGGAAGTAAAATTCTCAAGAATTAGAAGTGTTATATCTTCCCTTTTATGGTTGTATACTATTTGATGACCTTGACCAATATTTGTTTTCTTTTATTTTGTTTTTTCATTCCCCTTTTACCTTTTTATGCAACTTTTGTGTCATGTATTTGGCAAGTGAATTCTCTGTTCAGTTCTGGTCTTTGTATCAAGAAATTCATTGAACATCCATCTTTTCCCTTGACAATAAATACTGGCTATAACAGTCCTTGGAGTTTTTATCCTGGGGTCTCTTTCTGGAGGGGTTCTATGTATTCTTTCAATGGTTATATTGTCTTCTTGTTCCAGCAAATTTGGACAGTTTTCCCTAATAATTTCCTGCATGATGTTTTCCAGGTTCTTTTTTTTTTATCTAGACTTTCTAGTAGTCTGATGATTCATAGATTATTTCTCCTGGATATATTTCCAATTCATTTGTTGTTCCTAAAATGTACATTACATTTTCTTCATTTTTTTCAGCTTTTTCATTTTGTTTGATGGAATCTTATGATCTCATAATTCATTGGTTTCTACTTGTTCAATTCTAATTTTTAGGGTTTTATTTTCTGCAGTTACCTTTTGTGTTTCCTTTTTAAAGGTATTGAGTTCTCTGGTCAATTTTTTCATAATTTTCCTGCATGCCTCTCTTTCCTTTTTTCCATTTTTCTTCTTCCTCTCTTCTTTGGTTTTTAAATTATTTTTTAAGCTCATCTATGTGTTTTTGTATTTGAGTCCAGTTCATGGACTCTTGAGACTTCCCCTGTGAGTGATTTTTATCTAATTTCTCCTTCCAACATGGCATTGTTATCATTTTTGTCTGTAAAGTAGTTTTCTATAGTGAGCACTCTTTTAGCTATTTTGCTAATCTTTCCTGTTTTAGCTCTGCTCCTGTGGTATAGGGAGTATAGATCCAGACTTATTGTGCTGGGACTGGGGTATGATCCCAGGCATGTTGTTGGCCAAGGTGTTGCCTTTGTATTCCAGGCCTTGTCTTTGCAGAGGTTTATATTCTCCTTTGTGTCCAGATTCTGACTTGTTCCTGGACCAGTCCTGTCTTTCCCCCCAGTGTGCCCAGGGTTCAGACTTTGTTTGGGATTGGGACCCTCCCTGTTGAATTTCCATCCAGCTGCTGGAATGTCTGCTGTGGTCAAGCTGGTGGGACCTGGACTGAACTGTGGCTAAAAATCTCCCACTGGCTTTCCTGCTCTTCCGCTTCCTGGACTTTAATTCTCCTTTCCCCCCAAAGAGGCAGACCCTTACTGATGATCTTCCATGATGTCTACCATTGAAAACTTTGAATCTTCTCTTTTTCTTGGTGGGATCTGTAGCTTGAATGTCAGAGTAGAGGCTTCATTTATCTTTGGTAGGACAAAGCTCTGGTAGCATGTTAACTTCACACCACCATCTTGGCTCTGCCCTGGAAATCCTTTCAGTCCCATTTTCCAAATGTTGTGATGTATATCTGTTGTTATCCTTCACTAGAACTATTTGTTCCAAAAATGTTTCTGTACCTGTTCAACCTGATTATTATGTACTCCGGAGATCTAACAACCATCTTCTTTTTTTGTTTTTTCTTTTGATGAGAAAGTACTAATCTTTTTCTTTCTTTCTTTCTTTCTTTCTTTCTTTCTTTCTTTCTTTCTTTCTTTCTTTCTTTCTTTCTTTCTTTCTTTCTTCCTTCCTTCCTTCCTTCCTTCCTTCCTTCCTTCCTTCCTTCCTTCCTTCCTTCCTTCCTTTCTTTCTTTCTTTCATTTTTGCAAGGCAATGGGATTAAGTGACTTGCCCAAGGTCACACAGCTAGGTAATTATTGAGCATCTGAGGTCACATTTGAACTCAGGTCCTCCTGACTACAGAGCCAGTGCTATATCCACTGTGCCACCTAGCTACCCCCAGAAAGTGTTAATCTTTATATAGTGTGAATAAGTTCTAGAAAACAAAAGTTAATCCTTCCAAAGCCTTGGTATGATGAATTCAAAGTTTCATTAACATTAACCTTTTTGTTTTGGGCAATTTTCAGATCTGTAGTCATGCTTTTTTGCCATCAAAAATATGCTATTAAGGGGTGGCTAGGTGGTGAAGTGGATAGAACACCAGCCCTGGAGTCAGGAGTACCTGAGTTCAAAATCATCCTCAGACATTTAATATTTACCTAGCTGTGTGGCCTTGGGCAAGCCACTTAACCCCATTGTCTTGCAAAAAGTAAAAAAAAAATATGCTATTAAGACAGACATCACATAGAAAAATATTAATTGTTTGAAATGTTTTCTTCCTGGTCAGCTTAACTTCAGGATACTAGTCAGTCTCATCACAGAAAACCTTCAACTTTTTCCTTATGCTTGATGTATCTTTTTTTAGAAAAGAATTTTTAGGCGTGTGTTTCATCTATTATTTAAATATTACCTTTAATTTTGAACTCAAATATTTCAATTTCTGTTCTCTTTGGTAGACATTAAGAATTTTATACTTCTCAAGCCCAAATGTATTTTACTATGAATGAAGAAAGTTTTCATCATATGCAATAGCTAGCTAATACGTTTTTCAGAAGAGCCAAATAGCATGATACCATGCACATATATTGGGTGGTCACTTTTCTATATTGATATGAATATCCCTTAAATCGAAAAGTCATATTAATTTCTTCTCAAGGATAATGATAATCTGTTAAAGGTTGGGCAGAGATAAAGTATGTTTAAACTGCCAGAATTAAATTTCCATTGTTTAATATCATTTTTTTACTTTATGTAGTTTAATGAGTATTGTTATTATTATCATTACTTATATACTTATCTTTTTGATGAAATTCAGATAGAAATATTTCTAAGAAAATTGCTATCCTGCTATTATTTTTTATTTAATGTCTTGTAGACTATTGCACAGGTAGATAAAATAAATGTCCTTGGCAATTTAATAAGAGTATTTGAGTGCAATCTCATTTTCTGTAGAGTCACTGAAAGCATCCACTATTCAACTGCAAGATGATATGGATCACATCCTGTTCCCATATGTTTTCTTTCCTCTAATGGGTCTCTATATTTTGAAAGAATTTTGATCTATGTAGCTTGGATATTATAAGTATTTGCTACAAAAACATCTAAATTTCTTAGCTACCAATTTTATGACTGGGAAAATATAGCTGGTGTCTATATCTATAATAATGACCCAATTCCAGTGCAACTTATTTGTTGAATTACTAACTCTTTCATTGCTGAAAAATGTTTTTCGTTCATCACAGTGTTGAATATTTTGGGCCAGGTTTGGGTCAAAAATGAATTTCACTAGAGATCAATTATGGTTGAACTTTATGTTAGTTTCTTTCTAACTACCCTGTAAATGCACCTAAAACAACTAAATAACAAATAAGGCTTGCAGAAAAACCTGTAATTTTTTAAAATATAATATGCTCCCACACCAAAAGAATTAAGAGTATTTTGAGATCACTACATAGTATTAAAGTATTTTTCATTGTCTAGTTTATGAAAAATAACCAATTTCTGATATATAATCATAGACAAGTAGAAAATATGGGTCGGTATACCTGAATCAAAAGGAAGGGTCAATGCTTATGCTTCCCCCAAATCTGATGGCACTTACAACTCATATTCTGTTCATGCCTATATGCCTAATTATTGCCACCTGCTACTTGATGGATGTTAAATTTTTATAGCCTATATTGTACTTTCATATAGTTTCTATTATTTATATGGTGGTTACATTTATATAGTTATAATTTTTATTAATTAAATAATACTATTTCAACATTCTATTATTTTGTTATATATTATGCACTGATCAGTAAGACCAGGCTCCATTATAATAACCTCTTTTTAATTTCTTATATTGGTGGCCTGATTCTTAATTGTCAACATGAATTCCATTTCTAGTCAAGTGAACTGAGGATATAAACAAAGGGCAAAAACAGCGCCTGTCCTTGAGAAACTCACTTGCTAATTGGGAAGATAATATGCAAATAGCTGAATATATAAAATATATACAGGGAAGCTGGAGGTAACATCAGAGGGAAGACACTAATATTAAGAAGGATCAGGAAAGGTCTCCTGAAGAAGTTAGGATGTAAGCTAAGAATTGAAGGAAGACAGGACAATCAGGAGACAAGAAGGAAGAACATTGTAGACTTGAGGGATAACCAATGAAAGACCTAAGATTTAGGATATAAATTGTCACATTTGAGGAATAGCATAGTGGTTAGTATTTCTAGATCATAAAGTTAGATGAAAGAAAATAAAATGTAAGAACACTGTAAAAAATATAAATGATCAGGTTATGAATAGCCAAAGCTTTTTTTTTTTAAAGTCACTATCCAATAGTCCAGGTGTGAGGTAATAAACCTGTACAAAGGTTGAAACTATGTCAAAATGGGGCATATATGAGAGATGTTGGAAAGGTAAAAATCAATAGTACTTGGCAACAGATTTGGCTATAGGTGTTGCAGAGTCAGAGTGAGGAGTTGAAAATATCATTTAGATTAGGAATCCTGGGTGATTAATAGGATGTTGGTGCTCTGAATAGCAATAAGGAAGTTTGGGAAAAGGTGATTGTTAGAGTTTGGGGTGGAAGATAATGAACAAATTATAAGTTCTAGGATAGCAAATTTGAAATATCCAATAGACAATTAGAAATTTGAGATTAAAGATTAAGAGAGAAATTCAAATTAGATAGATACCTATAAGAATCATCCTCATAAAGGTATAATTAAATCACTGGGAACTGATTGAATCAAATGAATTAGCTATGATATCACCAAAAACATTTATATAAAAAAAAGAAAAATGAATTCAGGACTTGGGGGGGGGCAGAGAAGGAGAAGAAGACAGGGATAGTAGAGATTGCCTACATGAAGATCCACCAAAGGATACTCAGTAGGAAAATCAGAATAGAGCAGTGTCACAAAAATCTTGAGAGAAAAGAGTATTAAGGAATTTGATTGGCAATGTCAGACATGAGAAATGAGAAAATGCCATTAGATATGGAAATTAATCAATCATTGATAAGACTGGATAGAAAAATTTTGTTGAATGGTGAGGTCATGAGCTAGACTGTGGAGAGTTAGGAAAAATGAGAAAAGTAGAGACAGTAATTGCAGATAGGTTTCTCAAGGATTTTAGACATAAAAAGGAGGAGAGGTATAAGATGATAGCTGCGCAGGATGGATACATGAAGTATAAGATATTTTTTAAGAGGAGAGGAAAGAGACATGTTTTTAGATGAAAGGAAGCAGCCAGTAGACATGAAGAAACTAAAGATTTGTGACAAAATAGGGATGATAATTGAGGGCAATCTTCTATGAAAAAAATGAGACAGAATGAATCAAAGATGTATTTGAAGAAACTAGGCTTGGCAACAAGTAGTTCTATAAACAAATCCATATGACTGCTTTTTGTTAAATTTGTTTTGCAAGGTAGTGTCTAATCCAAAAATATTTCCATAAATTTTCAACTTTATCATGTGTATCATCATGATCATCAACTATTCATTTCATTTTATATTTTGATGGACTTCCAATAGATATGTCCCTAGTCCAGATCACAATCTAGTTATATTTAATATTTGGTCTCCTTGAGAGGAGCAACTATCTTTTTTTGTACACGCAACACTTAGTATTCAGTGTCTTGCACATAGTAGGCACTTAATTCATTATTATTGACTTGACTTGTGGACTCTTACAACTAGCTAAAGTAATTATTTTTAGTCTTTGAATAAAAGTATTAAACTATAAGTTTAGGTTCTATGAATATCCTGAAATCTTCCTTGGGATAATGCCAATAGCAGAAAACATGATGGAGTTGATATGTGCTTCATCCTATCACCACATGATTTTGATTTTTTTCTGTTTAGGCCTCTAATTTTTAAAAACTTTTCATTTTATATAATTGGAGATATGAATATTTGGAATGAAAATAAATATTTAAAGCATCATTCTTAAAGTTTTATGGATTAGTGTTATACCTGGGCAATTGTGGGAAATTGTTCTGTATGTGATAATGGACCATTACCATTATAATTTGTTATATGGAGTTCTCAAGCATATTTCTAAATCAGTGCTCATATCAGGAGGATTTAGAATCTGTGTTTTTTTAAAATCAGTGAGCTTCTGATGTCGAATTCCAGCCACCACGTCATGTCTTTCTGGGTATTTGTGTTGCAAAATTTTAGCAAGCTACAGTGATGTGTCCCATTGCTTCTACTATTTCTTTGAATAATCAACATTGATCAATATATCTTGGCTCTCTCTATAGATCTCCAGCTTTTAGCAATTTCTGCTGGTGATGATCTGATCCTGAAATGCTGTCATAAACTATTTTTTTCTTTGAACAAATCCATCTGACTCAACCAATGCTTATTTGTGGGCATGTTGTTGCTTTAATTCATGTGATATCATCCATGGATGACCATTTGATTCCACTCTTAGATCATAACTGTTTCATGGGCTCCATTAAAAGTAAAGTATTTCTGTAAAATCCAGCAAATTGATGATGATGTTCAAAATGGTAGGAATAGTAGTAGTAGTGGTGGTGGTGGTGGTGGTGGTGGTGGTAGTGGTAGTGGTAGTAGTGGTAGTAGTAGTAGTAGTAGTATTAGTAGTAATATATCAGTAGTAGCAGCAGCAGCAGCAGAAGCAGAAGCAGCAAGATCACAAAAATTAAACATTATTCATTATTGGCTATGGAAATTAGGGAAAAGGTAAAATAGATAAAAGAAAGTACCATTATGATACTTCCTGAAATCTAGACCCACCATTCAAAAAATTTTTAAGGATTACCAAAGGAAATCAGAAATCAGTTCATTAAAAATGAACTCCATACTAAATAGTGGGTTTGAATAGCAAGGATATTTTGAGGGAATTACTGTGAAATGGAACAATGGGAATGAGAAAAGTATTGATCAAAATAGACTCCAGAAAGAAATTTGGATAGCAAGTATGCTTCCCAGAATCTGCTGTCATTCTTCTTTTTCATGAAAAACCCTCACTTATCAACCTGTGCTTATGGGTTTAATGTTGCCTGTGTGCTTAGAGGACCTAGATCTTAAAGGAACATTGAGGTTATCTAGTTCTATCCCCTCGTTTTATATTTCATGAAACTGAAGTAGAGAGGTTAAATGAATTATATGATTAATAAGATCATAAGCACAGATTTTGAGCTGGAGTAGACCTTATGTCTATTCATGTCCAACTCTCATTTTACAAATAAAGAAACTGAGGCACAGAGAGATTTATCTCAATTGACTTTCCCAGAGTCATATGGCTAAACTATCTCCAAAAAGTTGTGATCTGGAGTAGGGACATATCTATTGGAAGACAATCAAAATATAAAATGAACTGAATAGTTGATGATCATGATGATACATGATAAAGTTGAAAATTTACAGAAATGTTTTTGGAGATAGTGTCTGAAGAAAGATTAGAATTATAGTGTCCTAGGGATTCATTGTAACATGTTGCTGATGAGAACCAGGAGACCCTGTTGAACAAGTTGCTTAATCTTTCAGAGTCTCAGTTTTTTTTTTATCTGTAAAATAAATGGCTAAAATAGATTGAAAATAAGTTAAAATAGTTGTAAAATTATTTCAAAAGATCCTCTTAACTCTGACATTGTAAATATGACAAAACATACATTGATGTTTTGAAATTACTGTATTTAGAAAGTTATAACACTAAAATATTGACATTTGGGGATCTTATAGTTTCCTGAGTTGCCACATTGGTACAAATAAAAGGCTAAAATAAAAATAATAAAAATTGCAAGTCATTTTCTATCCATCCATGTATAAAATGAGGGCTTGCAAATTCCTCTGTGTACTATCACAAATAGGAAGAAGGCTATCTTATGACCAAAAAAAGGTAGTTCTGAGATACTTTGTTGTAAAAATGGATTGAATTGAGTTGCAAAGAACCAATTGTATTTAAATTATGGCATCCATAATGAAAGTTTCAACACTGAAGGGAATAAAGAAGCAAGAAAAATAGTTGGTCCACATAGTCTTAATTCCTTTTTCTATCTTCCTCCTTCTTCTATTCCTGGTCAAAGCATATCCACCTCCTTTGAAAGGATTTCCCTGTTTGCACTTCCTTTTTCAGATTCCTGTACCTTCCAACTCACTTATTTGTCATCTATCATGTCCTGCCTTATATTTATCAATCAGTCAATAAAGATTTATTAAGAATTTTATTGAGAACCTATTATGAAAAGAGGCAAAAGACAGTCCCTGCATTCAAAGAGTTTGTAGTCTAATGGAGGAGACAATATGCAAACAAATATATTCAAAGCAGCCTATATCCAGGATAAATAGGAAATAATTAACTGAGGGATGGCACTAGAATTAAGAATGATTAGTGAAGGTTTCCTGGGGAAGATAGGAGAATCCTGAGAGAGCAATAATTAAAGCAAAGGAACAAAGCATATGAGTTAGGAAATAGAAAGGTAGGAAGGGGCCAGGTTATGAAGGGCTTTGAATGTCTAATGGAATATTTTGTATTTTATTCTGAAGATAATGTGTTTACTAAGTAGAGGGGTAACATGCTTAGACCTGTACTTTAATGGCTGAATGGAGGATGGATTGGAGTGGGGAGAGACTTGAAGAAGACAGACCCCAACAGAATATTGCAATAATACTGGCATAATGTGATGAGGGTCTACACTAGAGGGGTAGCAGTATCAAAGGAAAGAAGGAGGCATATTGGAGAGATGTTACAAAGATAATGTCAACAGGCTTTGGTAACAGATTGGATATTGGGAAGTGGGAGATAGTGAAGATTCCAGGATAACTACCAGGGAGTGGGAAGTAATAGAGAAAGTAGGGGTGGTGGGGATTTGGGGGAAAAGATGATGAGTTAGGTTTTGGATATTTTGAATTTAAGTGATGTGCTGGACATTCAGATTGGAGGTTAGTGGAGTTTGAGGCAAGATAAGGAGAATTAAGAATCATCAATATAGAGATGGTAATTCCATGGGAACTGTTGAGAACCCAAATAAAGCAGCATATAAAGAAGAGAAGGAGAACTATGGACAGAACTCTAAGGGTCTCTCATTGTTCGGGGGCATGATTTGGAAGATGTTTCATCAGAAGAGACAGAGAAGGAGTGATGAGACAGGTAAGAAGAAAACCAAGAAAGAATGATATCTTGAAACCATAGAAGGAATAATGATCAAAAAAGGAAAAAGCTGCAGAGAAGTAAAAGAGAATGAGAATTCAGAAAAGACCATTAAATTTGAAAATTAAAGTATTGTTATTACTTTGAAGTAAACTATTTAGATGGAATGATAAGGTTTGAAGCTAGAGAAGTTAAGAAGAGAATGAGAGGAGAAAAAGTGAAGGCACATATTGAAGATGGTCTTTGTCAATAGTTTAGCTACAATGAGAAGAGGAAAGAGAGAAGTGAAAGGAAAAAGTTAGAATTTCTTCAGAATGTGGGTGGTGGGAATAGGCATGTTTGAAGGCAGGTAGGATAGATTCATTAGACAAGGAGAGATTGAAAATAAATGAAATATTGGAGTTGATAAAAGGGACAATCTGATGGAGGAGATAGGATGTAATGGGATCTCTTGAAGAAGGAGAGGGGTTAAGACCACTTTATCGTGTGAGATAGAGGTGAAGGAGTAAAGCGTGAGAGAAATCATCTACTTATAGGAGATGAGGAAGAAAGGGGAAGAGAGAGTCCTGGCAAATGTACTCAATTTTTTTCAGTAAAATATGAGGCAACCTTCTAAGCTGAGAGAAAAACAGACAGGGGGAAACCATGAAAGGTTTGAGGAGGGAAGATTCACTGTAGACAACAGGATAGAGTTGATAAGGGAAGTGTAGGATAGCTTAGCAGCAGTGAGGGTCTGGTTGAGGGCTGTATTGAAAAAATTTGTAGTAGACCAATTCAGAATGTTTTTGTCATTTTCCTCCATCTTCATTCAGCAGCATGTGTATGTAGGAATGACAGCAGTGAGTGATGGGAATGATGAGATCCAAGACTGGGACTTGGCTAGGCATAACTGGTAAAGGCAGTTAAGGATTTAAAAGAGGAGGACGGGGCGGCTAGGTGGCGAGTGGATAAAGCACCAATCCTGGAGTCAGGAGTACCTGGGTTCAAATCTGGTCTCAGACACTTAATAATTACCTAGCTGTGTGGCCTTGGGCAAGCCACTTAACCCCGTTTGCCTTGAAAAAACCTAAAAAAAACTTCAAACAAAAGAGGAGGACAGTGTAGAGTGGAATTGATTCACCAAGGAGTCAAAATTGGAAGAAAAAAAAGTGACAGCATTTTTTAGACCTTTAAAGACTATATAAATATAGGTATTATTATTATTATTATTATTATTATTATTATTATTATTAACTTTTAATTTTATCATCTTTGAAAAGCAAATTTTTCTTATATTTAAGGACAATTAAAATTTGGATGAAGAATATAGAATGACTTAGCTAGAAGGCAACTTAGTACAATAAGTAGAACTGAGAATGTTAGTAACAGAAGGGACTTTATAGTAGTAATAATAAAAACTGATATTGATAGAACATTAAAGATTTCAAAGCACTTTATAAGTATATAATATATATGTACATATACATACATACATATATATATGCATATATATATATATATATATATATATATATATATATATATGATTTTAACCTTACAACTCCTCAAAGTAGGTACTTTTGCTGTTCAGTCATTTTTCAATCATATCTGCCTCTCTGTTACCACATTTGGGGTTTCCTTGTCAAAGATACTGGAGTAGTTTGTCATTTTCTTCTACAGGAAACTGAGACAAACAGGTTTAAGTGATTTGCCACCCAGCTGACCTAAAACAGGTATTACAAACATCAGTATCATTCCCATTTTATAAATTAGGGAAACTGAAGCTCATTGTGTTTACATGGCTACACAGGTAGTCAAATATCAGAGGCAACAAGTGAACCTGATTCTTTCTTACTCCAAGTTCATTAGTCTATATAGACTGTTATCATATTCTGCCTTTAATTAAAGTTGGTCATTTGAGGCATGTTATAGAGATTTCAATTCATTTGGTTGCATGTATCCTCTCGAAGAAGCTCAAAGAGCTATTAAACTTTTTATTGAACTCTACTATAACTGTGTTTTAGTATCTATGAGTTTACATTATTGACATCTAATCTCTAACTCTCTGCATTCAAGGACTGAGAGGTCCCAAATGATTAAATGACTTGTTCAAAATAGACAGTAACTGATTGTAACATAAGTCCCTTGCCTCCTATTTCAGGGAATATAATTCACCTGATGGAGCCCCTTATATTTGAAATGCTACGTGGATCTCTCTACTTGTCCTCTACTGGCAGAAGCTTTGGGCTTTGAAAATTATTTTTTTTTAGTGCAGGGGGGGTGGAATGTTGTTGGAAGGCAGCAGGGTTAAGTGACTTACCCATGGTCACACAGCTTGGTAATTTTTTTAAGTGTCTGAGACCATATTTGAACTCAGGTCCTCCTTACTTCAGGGTCAGTGTTCTGTCCACTATACCACCTAGCTGCCCCGGCTTTGAAAATTATTTCTTTTAGGTTTTTGCAAGGGAAACGGGGTTAAGTGGCTTGCCCAAGGCCACACAGCTAGATAATTATTAAGTGTCTGAGACAAGATTTGAACTCAGGTACTCCTGACTCCAGGGTCAGTGCTCTATCCACTATGCCAACTAGTCACCCCTTGACAATTATTAATAGACTATCAGGAACAAGAATTGAGAGGCAGGAAAATGTTCAAGGAACACTGGAATAGGTGACAGATGATAAATGATTATTAAGTACCTTGTATGTCTGCCAGGAAATACAAAGAAAAGTATAACAAAGTCCTTGCTTTCAAGGCGCTCACAATCTAATGGGGAAGATAACATATGGAAACATATATGTACAAACAAATTGTATATATATATATATATATATATATATATATATATATATAATATGCATGGAGATTATTGACAAGAAAGAAATTAAAATTAAGGAGGATCAGAAAAGGCTTCTTGTTGAAAGTGATTTTATCTGAGACTTAAAGACAGGGAAACCAGGAGGTGAACATGAGGATGGAGAGGATTCTGGACATGGAAAACAGCCAGTGAAAAATTCCCATAGTTGGGAAATAGAACATCTTATTATAGGAAGAGAAAGGAGATTGGTGTCATTGGATCACAGGGTGTGTGAAAAGTTGTAAGAAGACTAAAGAGTTATTAATGGGAGATGGGGAAGGATGGTGCAGGTTATGAAGGGTTTTATTTGAACACAATGTAAAACCTGATGTAAAACCCCTGGTTTTTTGTCATATTAAATTGTGAGACTTTGGCCAGGTGTTTTCATTTCTTGGTCTTCAGTTTTTTTTTTCTCTCTGTATAACAAATAAATGAGGAATAGATGAATGAATGAAAGTATGCATCAGAGAAGTCACTGCCTGGGATGCAGAAACATCCCTGTCTTCTTCCTGCATTGTTTGTGAGCTGGGGCTTGATGTATAAACCTAAACCAAGATTAAAATCTCTGCTAGTTGAAGCTTTTGCATGCTTTATTAATCAACATTTTGAGATTGGTTTGAATTTTAGATGCATAGTATTATCAATCATCACAAGAAGATTAATTTTGCTTGAGGGGGAAGGGGAAGGGAATACTTTTGTTTTCCAAATTTCTTTTGAACTACACCCAAGTGCAGACTTGTATCTTCATGTATCAGTAGGATGTCTCCACCTGTTTGCTCAGTTGTCACCCCAATATAAAACCCCCTTAAAAAAGCTTCTTGTCTGTCTTACCAAACCTATTCCTCATTCTGTCTTTTCCTTTTCTGTCTGATCTCCCACATTTGAGTCTCTGGTGTTGGCTTTGTTGTTTTCCTCTTGCTCATGTTGTTTGAGCCAGTCAGAACCATGCCCCAATCATTCTCCTCCTCTGGTTTTTCTCCCCTGCAGATGACATCTTCCTGCCTAGTCTTATTACAACCCATTATTATAGTCTATCATCATTACTCTCAATTCCAGGTGTGATATAAGGGAATATTTTGTAAGAATTAAAACTATCCAAAAAATGAAATTGACTTCCTTCCTCAGGAGGTGTTGGGGGTCCTTTTCAGATGGAAGTCAAACAATTCATTTCCAAGTATATTGTGGAGAAGATTCTTAATCAGATCCTGGATGGACTAGATGATCCCTGGAAAGTCTTAATAACTCTAGATGCTATGATCCTACAAATCCAGAAACTGGAAGGTCACTTAAACTAGTCAAAACCAGTGAGCTACCTAGTTCTACCAATTTGAGTTTGAATCTACTGTATTGTATAGGTGATATCAGAGATGTTTGGACCATAATTTCCTATCCTAACCCCCAATCTTCAATCTCATCAAAATATTAGCTATCATCTTTCTTACCAGTTACCATTTCACTTTCCCCACCTCACCCACAGTTTGATGGGTGAATTTTATATTAATGAACCCCATAAAGCATATAAAATTATGAGGGAAATAATAATAAGTATTATTACAATAATAATATTTATATTGCATTTTAAATTTTGCAAGGCACAGTGTCTTAGGAAGGCACTTGTTGCTAGATCTTGAGCAATCATTAGCAAAAGAACCAATGCCAGAGTAGTAGGTTTAGAATCAGAAGGCCTGGGTTTGGATCATCATTCAATTATTGCCATCCATATCTAAGTTACAAATTATGGAAATTGTCCAAGAGGAAGGGTTCTTAATCTATTTCATGATATAAATTCCTTTGGTAGCTGGTGCAAACTATGGGCTCCTTCTCAGAATAATGTTTGTTAATCCATAAAATAAAATATGAAGTATTATAAAAGAAACAATTAAAGTGGTTTATCTATCAATCTACCTGTCTGTCTATCTATCTATCTGTTCATTCATCTCTGTGTGTATGTGCTTCTGTCTGTCTGTCTTCTCTTTGTCTCTCTCTCTCTCTCTCTCTCTCTCTCTCTCTCTCTCTCTCTGAATCCCAGCATAAGAAACCCTGGATAGTTTCTTAGTTTCTTCATTTATTGTTCTATGATCTCTAAAACCTTCTATCTGATAATGGACCAAGATTCTAATCCCATCAATTTCTCATCTTTAGCAGAAAACTGCTAACCTCTTCTCCCTAGCCCATCACACAGGGAAACAAATATACAGTCACATGCGCATGTGCATGCGTGCATGCTCATACACACACACACACACACACACACACACACACACACACACACACACTGATACACTCTGACCAGAAACCTTCCCTCATTTTTTTCTGAGTAAGGATAAAATGCACTGTTGTACTTGGGAAAGGAAAGCTGTTGACCCATATGGAGAAGGTCAAGGTTTTTTTGTCAATCCCCAAAACTATTTCTTATGGGAGAAAGGAGTGAGGTAGCTTCAAAGAAATGTGGTGGCACAAAAATAGCAGGATTCCACCTTCTCATTGTCATTGCCCTATCTCTTAACTCCTTAGACTTAAATGAAGTACAAGGAGTAATAGCTAAGGCATCATGTTGGACTGATATGTGTTATACAGATTCCTGAGTTTCTAATAGAACTGCTTCTGTTATATGACTTCTTGCCTATGGTCATGAGATGAATAATAATAGTTAATACTATCCTAGGAAGTTGAATAATTTAAGTATCTGCTTTCAAAAGGAAAGAATATTTTATAGTAAGTTCCTGGAGGCAGGGATCATGTCTTACATTTTTGAGTCCCTCTTTAGTAAGGATCACCTAGGGCTATGCCCTTAGCAATTGCTCAATAAATATTTATTAAATTAAAAGGATCTTCTTTTGCACCAAACAAATCATTTCATTTCCCTTCCAATCTCCACTCTCAAATTAAGGAGTATTATGGTCAAAGTTTCCTGTCTGTAAATATCTGAGCAGCTAGGTAGTATGACTGCTGCAATGACATTCGAAGTCTCTTTGAAGAAAGTTAGAATTAATATTGAGACTTAAGAACACTGGCAAAGGACCAACTAGCACAGCAGGTCCACATCAGGGAAAGCACTGTGCTTTATGAGGAAAGCAGAATTATAGCAGCTCAAAAGAAATGTGAGATGTACAATTCCCTTTGGAAACATCTCTACTCTTAAATGTCCATGTAGACTATTTTTGTCTCACCTTGGTAGTTCTTTTAGAATTTGTATTGGTCGGATCAGTCACAGTAAGACACAATGTAACTTAATCTCAATTTTGGTCCAGAATGGACACACTGTAACAATCTCAATTTTGGTCCAGAATGGACCAAAACAACTTTTCATAATTTTCTTCCATCGTTCACATTTCTTTTTCCACTCTCTCTTGGTTCTTCCTGGAGTTTTTTTTTGAAGGGGGGGGGGGCTTTTCTCAAATTCAAATCTTATTCTTTGAATTTTTGCTTGTAGCTATTTAGACATTATTATCTTCTCACAGTTTATGTCCTAAACTTCTCTGTCACCACAATAATTTTTTTATGGTTAGGTTCTTTTTTATTGTTGTTTGCTCATATTCTTGACTTTGAACTTTTCTGCTAATGTTAAGCTCTGGAAAAGCTTTCAACCCTATTTACCTTCTTTTTTTTAGAATTAGTTCTGGAGCTCTGAGCATTTTCCGTGCTTCCAAGGTGGAGTTATCCTGGGAGAAATGTTGTAACTGGTCTCCTGGTCTGTACTTGAGTATTTTTCAAGAAGAGACCCTGAACTCTTGTAGCCAAAAATAACTATTGCTTCTCAGAGTCCCTGTTCCCCTGTGACCAAAAGTGCTCTATCCTGGAATGCTGATGGAGAAATGTGTCTTGGCACTGGATTTGCTAAACAGCACCTGGTCCTGTGCCTATGGTAGCAAAGGAGTCACTTGTAATCTCTTTCTGGTTTATCTTTGCTTGTCATCTTTTAGCTGAGAAGTCTGAAAACTGCTGCTGCTGCTGCTGCTATTGCTGTTGTAACTGCTAACAAGATGTGCCACACTTACATTTCTCTTCTTTTTTTTTTTTGAGAGGCAATGGGGTTAAGTTACTTGCCCAAGGCCATTATTAAGGTAGGTAATTATTAAGTGTCTGAGTCTGGATTTGAACTCAATTCCTCCTGATTCCAGGACTGGTGCTCTATCAACTGTGTCACCTAGCTGCCCCTACAGCTTGTACTTCTATTATGAGTACTTTGGGCCATCCCATACACATATCACATACCTCTCTTGCTCTCATTGTCTTAGTTTGGGAAAAATCTCAACCTTTTGTTCTCTCTGCCACTGCAGATTTTGATTTGGTTCATCATTTTAAAGTTATTGGGAGGTGAAAGTTAGAAGAGTGTGACTCTAGAGCTGTACCCCACTATTTTGTTTTCTTAATATTTTTACTTAGATTTTGTGATTTACAAGAAAGTTGTGATAAGTGAAATCCTCAGAGCTCGTGTATCAACTTCTTTTCAAGATATGACTTGTTCAATGAATGTTTGTTTCTTGAATTAAATTTTGCTAAACTAGGCAGCAAAGGTGATAAAAAAAGTTTAAGTTCAAGGGACTTTAAGTTCACTAAATATCATCTAATTCATGTTCCATATTACAAAGAATAAGTTAAGGCCCAGAGAATTCAGAGGATTTGTGAAATATGGGCCTTTATTAGAGCAATGACAAATTCCAAATGGTAAAAAAATAGGAAGTTTTTGTTCTATAATGTTGAATTTGTTAATAAATGTTGCTTAAATTTATGGCCCCAATTCCCACCTTTCCAATCTTCTGGGCAATACCTCTTCTTTTTTCCTTTCTCCTCTCCTGGAATTAGCCATACTGGGCTTAAGCCATAAGCAACCATTTCACACCTTGAGCTGTGATGGTAACTACAAGAAAAGAATTGATGCATGTGCCCTTGCTTCTGGTATGTTCTTGTTGCCATGGTATCAGACCACTCCAACCAGAGACCATTTTCTAATAAAATACTTACTAGTTTCTTTTAAAAGAGAAAAATTGGGGCTGCTAGGTGGCGCAGTGGATAAAGCACCAGCCCTGGAGTCAAGAGTACCTGAGTTCAAATTCGCCCTCAGACACTTAATAATAATTACCTAGCTGTGTGGCCTTGGGCAAGTCACTTAACCCCATTTGCCTTGCAAAAAAAAAATCTAAAAAAAAAGAGAGAAAAATCACACTAAATAAGAGTGGGTGACTTTTGTCTGCATCTGTGAAGAGAGATAGCTAAGCAAATTTCTTTAAAGTGGATTACATCTGGGGTGGATAGGTGGTACAGAGGATAGAGCACCAGCCCTGGAGTCAGAAGTACCTGAGTTCAAATTTGCCCTCAGACACTTAATATTAATTACCTAGCTGTGTGGCCTTGGGCAAGTCACTTAACCCCATTGCCTTGCAAAAAAAACCCCCAAAAGTGGATTATATCTATATATAGGCATACACACATACATATATAAATTATGTGTTAAGTTTGCTGTTATTGACAGGCCTCAATTATACTATAGTCTGAACCAAAAGATACTTGTTTAGACTCAAAGGAGTTCAGAGGGCAGGGTGGCTGCTACTGTTCTCCGTCTTATTGCTTCTGTGCTCCCACTGCCCTAGGCAACCTCTGGGCAACACCATCTCAGCACCCATTGACCCTCCATGGTTCCCAGAACTTTCCCTAACCTAATCAGATACAAATGTAATTAGAAATCTTTATTAAAGTAAATTTTAAAAGACTACAACACAGATAATGTTAATTTGTATTTTTAAGTCAACATTCGACCGCAGAGTTCCTATTTGAGCTTGATATCACTGATCTAAATAATCTAGTCTTCTAGACACATTTTTTAAATAGGGGAATACACTGATACCCAGAGAGGTAAACTGAATTGTCTAAGGTTAAAATGATAATGGGAAGCAAAATTTAGATTTAAACTTACATCTTAGAACTCCAAATCTTGAATTCTTTCCATTATTATGCTTTATCAGATTCTTTTTTTATGAACCTGAAATCCATTTTTTAAATTAAATTTATTTTTTTTAATTACATGAAAAGATCATTTTCAACATTTATCCTTTTGCAAACTTCTAAGTTCTACATTTTTCTACAATCCTCCTTTCCCACCCCCCTGCCAATGGTAGTGAACAATCTGATAGAGGTTGTACATGTACAATATTGTTTAGCATGTTTCCATATTAGTTATGTTGAAAAAAAGAGTTAGAATTAAGGGGGGGCAGCATGAGAAAGAATAAACATAAAAAATGTTTTAAAAAGTGAACATAATATATTTTGCTCTGCATTCAGATTCCATAGTGTCTTCTCAGGATATGGATGACTTTTTCCATAACTGATCTCAAACTGATTGCTCAAATTTGTCCTTGATAACTGAACTGCTGAAAGGAGCTGCATCCATCATAGCTGATAATCTCACAATGTTGTTGCTAAAATGTACAATGTTCTCCTGGTTCTTTTCACTTCACTCAGCATTAGTTTATGCAAATCTTTCTGGAATTTTCTAAAGTCTGGCCACTCAATTTCTTATAGATCAAAAGTACTTCATAATATTCTTATACTATAACTTGTTCAATTATTCCCTAATTGATGGGCATCCCCTCAAATTCCAATTATTTGCCTCTACAAAAAGAACTTCTACAAATATTTTTCTACATGTGGGACATTTCCATTTTTTATGATTTTTTTGTAATATAGACTAAATAGTGGTATTGCAGGATCAAAGGGTATATACAGTTTTATTATCCATTGTGCAGAGTTGCAAACTTCTCTCCAGAATGATTTGATCAGTTCACAATACCACCAACAATACATTGATCATTGATCATTTCCTTTCTTTAATTATCGTAGATAATCTGTTAGGTGTGACTTAGTACCTCAGAGTTGTTTTAACTTGTGTTTTTTCTTCATCTGAAAACTACCTTTTCATATTCTTTTACCATTTGTCAATTGAAGAATAACTTAAATTATAAATTTGATTCAGTTCTCAATATATTTTAGAAACGAGAATATGATTCAAAATACTAGTGGTGAAAATTGTTTCCCAGCTTTCTGCATTTCTTCTAATCATGGGAACATTTGGTTTTATTTATGCAAAACTTTTAAACTTCTTATAGTTGAAATAATCCATTTTCCAATTTAAAATGCTTTCTCTTGCTTGTTTGGTCATAAACTTCTCTCCTCTTCATACATCTGAAAGATATGGTATCCTCCTTTATATCTAAATCTGTACACATTTTGATCTTATCTTAATTTAAGGCATGAGATATTGGTCTATGCCTAGTTTTTGCTATATTATTTTCCAGTTTACCCAGTAGTTTTTGTCAAAAAATGAATTCTTGTCCCAGAAATTAGAGTCTTGGGAGTCATCAAAAGTGAGATTAAGATAGGCATTGACTCTTGTTTCCATTGTACCTAATCTATTCCACTGATTCACTTTCCTATTTTTTAGCCAGTACTAGACAGATTTGATGACTGCTGCTTTATAATATAGATTTAGATCTGGTATAGCTAGGTCACTTTCTTTTGCATTTTTTTTGTTAATTCCCTTGATCATCTTGGCATATTGCACCTCCAGATGAATTTTGTTATTATTTTTTCTATCCCTTTAAAATATTTTGGTAGTTTGATTATTTGACACTGAATAAATAATTTAATTTAGATAGAATTGTAATTTTTATTATATTAACTTGATTTACCCACAAGCAATAAATATTTTACCAATTGTTTAGATCTGACTTTACTTCTGTGAAAAGTATTTTGTAATTTGGTTCATATAATTTCAGGATTTTTCTTGGCAGGTAGTTTTTCAAGTATTTTATGCTGTCTGAAGTTAATTTAAATGGAATTTCTCTTTCTATCTCTTCCAGTTTGTAAGTAATACATAGAATTGCTGATGATTTATGTGGGCTTATTTTATATTCTGTTACTTTGCTAAAGATTTTAATAATTTCAAGTAGTTTTTTTAATTCCATTTTCTAGAGTTCTCTAAGTATTATACCACCATATCATCTGTAGAGTGAGCTTTGTTTGCTCATTGGAGATTTTAATTCTTTCAGTTTCTTTTTCTTCTCTTATTGCTAAAATTAAAATTTCATATTGAAAATAGTGGTGATAATGGACAACTTTGTTTTATCCTTGATCTTATTGTAAATGCAGTTTATCCCCATTACATATGAGGCTTGCTGATAGTTTTAGAAGGATACTACTTATCATTTTAGGGCTGCTGGGTGGCACAGTAGATAGAACACTAGCCTTTGATTCAGGAGGATGGGCAAGTCACTTAACCCTGATTCCCCCACATCCAGGGTCATCTCCAGTTGTCTTGATTCTTATCTGGCCACTGGACCCAGAGTACTCCAGAAGAGAGGCTATAACTTCGCATGACATACCCTTCACTGAAATCCAATTCACATGCTTGTCATGGCATCACCTCCCTGAAATCATGGTCTTCTTCAAAAGTGAAGAGCAAACATTAATTTTATTATTATCCTTTTAAGTAAGACTCCACTTATTTCTATGTTCTCTGCTGTTTTTAATAGGAACATGTACTATATTTAGTCAAAAACTTTTTCAACATATATTAAGATATTCATATGATTTCTGTAAGTTTTTATTTGATATAGTCAGTGATGCAGATTGTATCCAGATCTACATTCCTGGTATAACCCCAGATGGATTACTCTAGTGATAACTTGTTGTAATCTCTTTGTTAAACTTTTATTTAAAATTTTTGCATCAATAATCATTAGGGAGATTGATCTATAATATTCTTTGTCTGTTTTGACTCTTACTGGTCTAGGTATCAGCACCATTGTGAAAGGAATTTAGCAGAACTCCTTCAACTATTTTTTCCAAATAGTTTATATGGAATTGTAGATCATTTTTCTTAAAATGTTTGGTAGATTTACTTATAAATCCATCTGACCCTGGAGATTTTTTCCTTAGGATTTTATTGACAACTTGTTTAAATTCTTCTTTGGAAATGGAATTTTTAAAGTATTTTATTTTCTCTTCTATTAATCTGAGTAATTTTTATTTTTGCTAATATTCATCTTTTCCACTTATTTGTCAAATTTATTAGCATATAGTTGGGAAAAATAGCTCTGAATTATTTCTTTAAATTTCTTCTTGGTGATGTTGTTACCCTTTCCATTTTTGATTCTGGTAATTTGGTTTTCTTCTTACTTTTTTTTAAATCAAATTACTCAAGTGTTTATCTGTTTTATTTTTTTAATAAAACCAATGCTGTTTTATCTATTAGTTCAATAGTTTTCTTACTTTTAATTGTATTAATTTCTCCTTTGATCTTCAGAATTTCTAATTTGGTATTTAATTGGCTATTTTTAATTTGTTCTTTTACTAGTTTTTTAAGTTGTATGTTCAATTCATTGATCTCCTCTTTCTCTAAGTTATTCATGTAAATTTTTAGAGATATACAATTTTCCCTAATAACTATGTTGGCTGCATTTCATGAGTTTTGGTATTATGTATCAACATTGTCATTATTCTGGATGAAATTGTTGGTTCTATGATTTGTTCTTTGGTCCATTCATTTTTTAATATTAAATTATTTAGTTTCCAAATAATTTTAGCTCATCATTTCAAAGTCCTTTATTACATGTAATTTTTATTCCATCATATTCTGAAAAGGATGCATTCAATATTCTTGCCTTTCTGTATTTGATTAGGAGAGTATTATACTTTAAAACACGGTCAATATTTGTTTACAGAGAAAAAGGCATATCCCTTTTTATCCTCATTCAATTTTCTATAGAGTTCTATCATATGTAACTTTTCTAAAATTCTTTTCACCTCCCTGACTTCCTTCTTGTATATTTTATGAGTAGATTTATCTAATTCTGAGAGAGGGTGAGTAGGTCCCTCACTAACATAATTTTGTTGTCTATGTCTTCCTGACACTCCTTTAGCTTCTCCTTTGAGAATCTGGATTTATTCCATTTGGTTCATATATGTTTAATATTGATATCATTTAACTGCCTATGCTACCTTATAAGATGTAGTTTCCTTCCTTATTCCTTCTAATGAGTTTTAATTTTGCTTTTGCTTTGTCTGAGACAAAGATTACTACAGTGCTTTTTTTTTTTACTTTAGTTGAAACATAATATATTCTGCTCCAGTCTTTAACCTTTACCCTGTGGTTTTTTTCCCTCTGCTTCAGATATGTTTCTTGTAAATAAAATATTCTAGGAGTCTACTTTTTAATTCACTCTGCTACCTCCTTCCATTTTATGAGAGAGATCATCCCAATCACATTCACAGTTATGATTACTAATGCCATATATCCCTCCATCCTATTTTCCCCCTTTTCTCTCTTCTTTCCTCTGAACTCTCTCCTCACTCCTTGACATTGTTTTCCTTCTGATTGCTGCCTTTCTCAATCTGCCCTCCCTTCTTTCATCTCCTTTTCCTTTTCTTCTCCTTTTACTAAGCATTCACATCCTCCCTTATTTCCTTCTAGTATAATAATTGTTCCTTTGCATCTCTTCATGTGGAGTTATTTGTCCTCTGATGGCTCCACCTTCTTCTTCTAGTTTAAACCTTTTTATGTCTTAATGCCCACACCCTCTATTGTAGTATACTAATTTTACCTATCCTGATAGAAGTACAATTTTCAAATATTATAAGCATTATCACATCATAATCACTTCATTCCTACATTCTTTCTAAGTACACTTCCTCCAATTTTCTTAATAGAAATACAACCATTATAAGCTAAAAGTTTCATTTTATCACAATTATTTTATAGCCATACCCTCTGCCCAAGAACATTTCCTATAACTATCCTAATAGAAATACAACCATCAAGAGCTCAAGTAGCTTCACATTAAAGATCAATTTATAACTATACCATCTATCTAAATATGCTCCTTTCAACTGTCCTAAGAGAAACCATCTCAAGAGTTATTTTATTATTTTTCCCATGTAAGGATGTAGAGAGTCTAGTCTTATTAAGTAATATTATTTTTTTCCATTTATCTTTTTATGCATCTTTTGAATATTACCTTTGAAGATGAAATTTTCTGTTCAGTTCTGTTTTTTTTAATAAGGTAATTTTGAAAGTCTACTATTTCATTAATAATCTATCTTCCCCCACCAAAAAAACATGCTGAATTTTTCAGACTATTGACTCTTGGTTGTAATCCAAGGTCCTTTGTCCTCCAGAATGTTTTACAATGAAGCCCTGATTCTTTTTTATCCCTTTTTTGTTTTTTTTTCAATTTTTTTCAATTTATTTTTAAGATATTATTTGAGTTTTACAATTTTCCCCCAATCTTGCTTCCCTCCCTCTACCCCCCCCCACAGAAAGCACTCTGTCAGTCTTTACTTTGTTTCCATGTTGTACCTTGATCCAAATTGGGTGTGATGAGAGAGAGAAATCATATCCTTAAAGAGAAGAGAAGTCTAAGAGGTAACAAGATCAGACAATAAGATATCTGTTTTTTTCCTAAATTAAAGGGAATAGTCCTTGCACTTTGTTCAAACTTCACAGCTCCTTATCTGGATACAGATGGTACTCTCTTTTGCGGACAGCCCAGAATTGCTCCCGATTGTTGCACTGATGGAATGAGCAAGTCCTTCAAGGTTGAACATCACTCCCATGTTGCTGTTAGGGTGTACAGTGTTTTTCTGGTTCTGCTCATCTCACTTAGCATCAGTTCATGCAAATCCCTCCAGATTTCCCCGAAATCTCGTCCCTCCTGGTTTCTAATAGAACAATAGTTTTCTATGACATACATATACCACAGTTTGCTAAGCCATTCCCCATTTGAAGGACATTTACTGGATTTCCAATTCTTTGCCACCACAAACAGGGCTGCTATGAATATTTTTGTACAAGTAATGTTTTTACCCTTTTTCCTCATCTCTTCAGGGTATAGAACCAGTAGTGGTATTGCTGGGTCGAAGGGTATGCACATTTTTGTTGTCCTTTGGGCATAGTTCCAAATAGCTCTCCAGAAAGGTTGGATGAGTTCACAGCTCCACCAACAGTGTAATAGTGTCCCAGATTTCCCACATCCCTTCCAACAATGATCATTATCATTCCTGGTCATACTGGCCAATCTGAGAGGTGTGAGGTAGTACCTCAGAGAAGCTTTAATTTGCATTTCTGTAATAATTAATGATTTAGAGCATTTTTTCATATGGCTATGGGATTACTTTGATCTCCTCCTCTGTAAATTGCCTTTGCATATCCTTTGACCATTTGTCCATTGGGGAATGGCCTTTTGTTTTAAAAATATGACTCAGTTCTCTGTATATTTTAGAAATGAGTCCTTTGTCAGAATCATTAGTTGTAAAGATTGTTTCCCTGATTCTTTTTATCCCTTTTTTTGTTTTTGTTTCAATTTTTTTCAATTTATTTTTTATTCTCATTTTGTACAAATGTTTTTTTACATTAATAAAATATTCTTGTTTACAAGTAAACAAAATGCCCCTCCCCCATGAATATAGATAGACTTGCTTAGGTGAAAAAAGTAAAGGGGCGAGAAAAAAATTAAAATAAAAAAAATAATAGTAATAATTGTAGGTATGGCCAGGTGGCGCAATGGACGAAGCACTAGCCCTGGAGCCACGAGTACCCGAGTCTATATCCAGCCTCGTAAACCCAATAATCACCCAGCCATGTGACATGCAAGCCACCCGATCCCCACTGCCCTGCAAAACCAAAAAGAAGGAAAAAAAAGACCCAAAATTAAATAAAATGGTAATAATAGTAGGGGTGGCTGGGTGGCAGACAGAGCATTGGCCCTTGAGCCAGGAGCACCTGGGTGCAAATCTGGCCCCAGACACCCAAAGATCACACTGCTATGTGGCCCCAGGCAGGCCACCCAGCCCCACTTGCCCTGCACCCTCCCCCAAATAATAATAACAAAAAATGTGCTTCAGCCTTTGTTCCAACACCAACAACTCTGTCATGGGTGGATCACAATCTTTATGATAAGTCCATCACAAAAGTTACTTCCATATTTTTCCAACATTGCCATTGCTGATCACAACTCCCTCCTTTCTTATTTCTCCACTACCATGTACTATATTTTCTCTCTCCTTTCAGTCTGACTCTGCTGTAGGGTAGCTGCGTGGCACAGCAGATACATCCCTGGTCCTGGAGCCAAGAAGCCCTGAGCCCCCATACCACCCCTTAGGCCCAGAATCCACCTGGCCCTATGGTCCTGGGCAGGCCATCCAATCTCAGACCCTTGCAAGAAGTAAAAAAGAAAAGGTGTTATATCTGACCATTCTCCCCCCATGGTCCATCCTTTCTTCCTTTATTCACATCCCCACCCCTTCCCCCTGCTCTGCCCTCCTTCTTACTCCAGATGCCTATAACCCATTGAGTATATTTGCTGTTTCCTCTCCTAGCCATCTCTGATGAGAGCAAAGGGTCCCTCATTCCCCCCTTGCCTCCCCGCTTCCATATCATTGCAATAGCTCACTGTAATAAAAAAAAATCTTATTATGTGAAATATCTTGGACTATTCCCCCTCTCCTTTTTTCTTTCTCCCATTCCATTTTCCTTTTTTTCTATTGACTCCATTTTTACACCATATTTTATCTTCGAATTCAGCTTTCTCCTGTGCTTCAACTATAAAAGCTCACTCTACATGCTCTATTAACTGAGAAGGTTCCTATGAATATTATCAGTATCATTTTTCTATACATGCAGTTCGTCCTCATTAAGTCCTTCATATTACACCCCCCCCTCCAATCTCCATGCTTCACCTGAGTCCTGTATCTGAAGATCAAAAGTTGTGTTCAGCTCTGGCCATTCCAAAAGGAATCTTTGAAATTCCCCTGGTTCATTGAAAGTCCATCTTTTTCCCTGGAAGAGGACATTCAGCCTTGCTGGGTAGTTCATTCTTAGCTGCATTCTGAGCTCTTTTGCCTTCCGGTATATTGTATTCCAAGCCCTATGAGCTTCCAATGTAGTTGCTGCTAAGTCCTGTGTGATCCTGACTGCAGCTCCACGATATTTGAACTGTGTCCTTCTGGCTGATTGTAATATTTTCTCTTTGACTTAGGAGTTCTGGAACTTGGCTATAATATTCCTGGGGGTTGGTTTTTTGGGATCTCTTTCTCGGGGGGATTGGTGGATTCTCTCCATTTCTATTTTGCCCTCTGCTTCTAGAATATCAGGGCAATTTTCCTGTAGTAATTCTTTGAAAATGATGTCAAGGCTCTTTTCCTGATCATGATTTTCAGGTATTCCAATAATTTTAAAATTATCTTTCCTAAGTCTGTTTTCCATATCAATTGTTTTTTCAATGAGATATTTCACATTTTCTTCTAATTTTTCATTTTTTTGGTTTTGAAGTATTGATTCCTGATTTCTGGTAAATTCATCAATCTCCCTGAATTCTATTCTTTGTCTGAAGAATTTGTTCTCCTCAGAGAGTTTTCTTATCTCTTTTTCCATCTAGCCAATTTTGCTTTTTAAAGCATTCTTCTCCTCAATAACTTTTTGAACTGTTTTATCCATTTGACCTAAGCTGGTTTTTAGCATGCTATTTTCTTCAGCATTTTTTGGATTTCCTTGACTAAGCTGCTGACTTCATTTTCATGTTTTTCCTGCATCTCTCTCCTTTCTTTTCCCAGTTTGTCTTCCAACTCCCTCATTTGATTTTCAAAGTCTTTTTTGAGCTCTGTCATAGCCTGAGCCCAATTTCTGTTTTTCTTGGAGTCTTTAGATGCAGGAGCTTGTGCTTCCTCATCTTCAGACTGAGTATTTTGATCCTTCTTGGGCTCATTTGCAAAATATTTCTCAATAGTCTTCCTCTTATTTCTCTGCTTGCTCATTTTCCCAGCCTGGACCTGGTTTTGGGGTGCTTCCTGAGCTTTTGGGACACTCCCACAAGGGTCTCAGTGTGTGAGGCTCTGTCCTCCCTCCTGATCTGTGAATGACCATAAGCTCCCCTCTCTGCCACGGGCCTGAGGTGGGGGGGCCCTGTTGTTCTATAGGGGGGCCTAGACTGGGATCAGGATCTGAATGTGGTCAGAGCCCCAGAGTCCTGTTCCAGGGGCAGAGGACAGAGCTCTGCAGTCTCTCTTCACTCCCCTCCCTCAGCTCAATGGGCTTATGCCCTGGGGGCTCCTGTTTACCAGCTCCACCTGTTTCTGTTTCTGGGTCTGGGCTGCCAAAAGACCAAGCTGCCTGCTGTGTGCCCTGATGGCTGGGCTCCACGTGCTCTCTCTGGCAGAGGTCCCCTGCTGTTCCCCCCCTTTTTCCCGGTGCTCCCCAGGGTGCAGCTCATAAGACTCCCCTACTGCTGTGAGCTGCGGCTCCCAGCACCCTGGGGCTGCCTCCAGGAGGCTGAAGTTCTTTCTCTCTGGCGGGCCACCCCTCTAGTGGGCCGCCCCTCTGACCCCAGGGAGCAGAGCCTTTCTGCTCTTTTCCAGGTTACCTTGAGTAGGAGAACTGCCTCACTGGGTCCCTTTGTGGGTTCTAGCTCTCGAAAGTTTAGTTAGAGTCCTTAGCTGATGAGTTTTATCAGAGAGCTGCTAAGACTCGATCCCTTCATGTCGCCATCTTGGCTCCGCCCCTCTTTTTTCAATTTTTTAAAAAAGTTGTTTTATTTTTTTATTTACACATTACTAAATATAATGTCCCCTCCTCCGCAAAAATGTAAAACATCATGAGAAATAAAGTAAAAGAAAGAGGAAAAAAAAACTGTGTTTCAGTCTGTGTTCCAATACCATCATTTCTGTCTCGGATGGATCACATTCTTTATCGTAAGTCCTTCATAGAAGTTACTACTATATTTTTCCACAGTTCCTGTTGCTTATTGTAATTCTCTCCATCCATTCCTCCCTACTACCATCTATTATATTTTCTCTCTCCTTTCACTCTGTTCCTTTTCAAAAATGTGCTGTGGGGCAACCAAGTGGCACATTGGACAGAGTAGTGGCCCTAGGGCCAGAGACCCAACAACCACCCAGCCCCATGGCCCCAGACAGACCAACCCAATCCTAGCACCTTGAAAAAATTAAAAAAGAAAATATGTTATATCTGACTATGCTCTCCTATGATCTACCCTCTCCTCTATCACCCATATCCCCTCCTTCCCCCTCAAACCTTCTCTCCTTTTCCCTCTAGATTTCTATACCCTAATGAGTGTGTATGCTGTTTCTTCTCTGAGCCATTTGTGATGAGACTGAAGGTTCCCTCATTGCCCCCCCTCCTTCCCCCTTCCATACCATTTCAAAAGTTACATGAAATATTTTTATATGAAATATCTTAGCCTATCCTATCTCTCCTTTCTCTTACTCCCAATAAATTTTCCTTTCACCCATTGACTCCATTTTTACAATATAGTATATCTTCAAATTCAGCTCTTTCCTGTGCTTTGTCTACAAATGCTCCCTCTACCTGCTCTATTAAATGAGAAGGTTCATATGACTATTATCAGTATGATCTTTACAGGCAGGAATGCATGCAGTTAATCATCAAGTCCTTCATAATTTACCCTTCTCCTCCACTCTCTCTACTATATCTGAGTCCTGGGCTTGAAGGTCAAACTTGCTGTTAGCTCTGGTAGTTTCAACAGGAACATCTGAAATTCCCATTTCAATGAAAGTACATCTTTTTCTCTGGAGGAGGATGTTCACTTTTGCTGGGTAGTTGATTCTCAGTTGCATTCCAAGCTCTTTTGCCTTCCAGAATATTATATTCCAAACCCTAAGACCAATTAATATAGATACAGCTAAGTCCTGGGTGATCCTCACTACAGTTGACTTGGGAGTTCTGGAACTTGGCTATAATATTCCTGGGGACTGCTTTTTTGGATCTCTTTCAGGAGAAGATTGGTAGATTCTCTCAATTTTTATTCTACCCTCTGCTTTTAGTATATCAGGGCAATTTTTCTTCCAGGTATTCTTTAAAAATGAGCTGAAGGCTCTTTTCCTGATCATGACTTTCAGGTGTCCCAATAATTTTTAAATTATCTTTCCTGAATCTATTTTCCAGATGAGTTGTTTTGTCAATGAGATGCTTCACATTTTCTTCTAATTTTTCATTCTTTTGGTGAAGTATTGTGTCCTAATTTCTTGTAAAGTCATCAGCTTCCTTTAGCCCCATTCTACATCTGAAGGATTTGTTTTCCTCAGAGAGCTTTCTTATCTCCTTTTCCATATGACCAATTCTGCTTTTTAAAGTATTATTCTTCTCAATAACTCTTTGAACTGTTTTATTCATTTGACTTAAGTAGTTTATAAGGTTATTTTCTTGAGCATTTTTTTTTTGGATCTCCTTGTCTAAACTGCTGACTTCTTTTTTCATGTTTTTTCTTGCATCTCTCTCATTTCTTTTCCCAATGTTTCTTTTTTGATTTTGGGTTTTTTTTAGGTTTTTTGCAAGGCAAATGGGGTTAAGTAGCTTGCCCAAGGCCACACAGCTACGTAATTATTAAGTGTCTGAGACCAGATTTGAACCTAGGTACTCCTGACTCCAGGGCTGGTGCTTTATCCACTATGCCACCTAGCCTCCCCCCCCACCATGTTTCTTTTATTTCCCATAGTTGATTTTCAAAATCTTTTTTGAGCTCTATCATAGCCTGAGCTCAACTTCTATATTTCTTGGAGTCTTTAGAGGCAGAAGCTCGGACTTTCTCATCTTCAGATTGAGTATTTTGGTGCTCCATGGGACCAAGGTTATTGTCAGTTATCAGGTTCCTTTTTTCTGTTTACTCATTTCTCCAGCCAGTGCCCTGGTTTTGGGATGCTTCCTGAGCTTTTGAGCTTTATTAGGACCTCAGTGTGTGAGGCTCTGACTGCTCTCCTGGCCTATAAATGACCACAAACTCACCCCTCTGCCATGGGGCTGTGGTGTGGAGAGGTAACTACTCTATGGGGGGCTTAGACTGCAACCAGGGTCTGAATGTGGTCAAAGCCCCAGCATCCTGTTGAGAGACAGAGGTCAGACCTCACCAGGATCCTTCCACTCCCTTACCTTCAGTGGGCTGAGCACTCAGGGATCAGCTGCCTGGAGGCTCCTGCTGGGTGACTCCATAGGCCTGCTTCCATTTCCTGGATCTGGGCTTCACTGAGTGTTGGCCATGCTGAGAGCCTAGGCTGTGCTGAGTGCCACAGCCACGCTGAGGGCCTGGGCTTTATGCTTGCTCTGTCAGAGGTCTCCCTGCTGATCTTCTAAGTTACACATGATGCTCCCTGGGGTGCAGGTCAGGAAACTGCTTCTGCTGCCAGGAATCAGCACTCCCAGGTCCCTGGGGTTGTTCCCAGGAAGCTGAAGTTCCTTTGCTCTTTTGTGGCTGCCCCTCTAACCCTGTGGAACACAATTTTTCCACTATTTTCCAGGTTTGCTTGGACTAGAGAATTACCTCACTGAATCTTTCTGTGGGTTCTATCACTTGAAAATTTAGTCAGTCATAATTTTATGATTTTTGAAATATTTCAGAGAACCTAAGAGAGGCTTTTCTCCTGCCACCATCTTGGCTCCACCCCTCTGAAGCCCTGATTCTTTAATATTGAAACTGATGGTTCCTTGCTTCTTTTTGACTGTAGCATTTTCTCCTTTATCTGAGAATTCTGAAGTTTTACTACAATATTCTTTTGAGTTTCTATTTTGACATCTCTTTCTAGGGGTAACTGATAGATTCTTTTAAGGACTATCTTGTCTTCTTATTCTAGGATACTAGTGCACTATTCCACAATAATTTCTACAAGATTTTGTGCAGGCTCTTTTTCTTTTATGGCTTTCTTGTAAACCAAGAATTCATAAATTATCTCTCCTGAATTTATTTCCCAGGTTGATAATTTTTCCTAAGAAGTAATTTACATTTTCATATATTTTTTCAAATTTTTTTTGTTTGATGAGAACTTGATGTTTTGCAAAGTCACATTTCCATTTGTCCAATCTAATCTTTAAGTTTTTTATTTTCTTCAGAGTTTGTGTCTCCTTTTCCAGTCATAATTTTACCTTTAGGTGTGTTGTTTTCCTTTAAATGAGTTAGTCAATCTTATTTATCAAGGAGGTTTTTCTTTTACCATTTGATCAATTTTACTTTTAAAGATATTGTTCTCTTCGGTCAATTTTTCATTATTCTCTTTCATAACTCATTTTTTCCTCAGTATTTCTTCTACCTCTCTTCTTTGGTTTTTTTTTTTTGCCCTCCCACAAAGTCTTTTTCAATTTGAGACCAAGTCATAACCCCCTTTGAGACTTCACATGTAGATATTTTGTCTCTGCATTCCTCTTCTGATATGGCATTTTTATTGCCCTTATTGAAATTGTAGCTTTCTATGATCAGGCCTTTCTTTTGCATGTGTGCTCATTCGATAGTTGAGTTTTGCTCATGGGGCATAGACAGGTATAGTCTGGACCGCAACCAGGGTCTGAATGTGGTCAAAGCCCCAGAGTGCTGTTCCAGGGACAGAGGACAGACCTCAGAAGTCTCCCTCCACTCCTGTACCATCAGTGTGCTCAGCATTCAGGGAGCAGCTGCCTGGAGGCTCCTGCTGGGCGACTCCATGGGCCTGCTTCCATTTCCTGGATCTGGGCTTCACTGAGTGCTGGCCAGGCTGAGAGCCTGGCCTGTGCTGAGTGCCACAGCCGCCCTGAGGGCCTGGGTTTCATGTTCTCTCTGGGAGAGGTCTCCCTGCTGATCTTCCAAGTTGTGCTTGGTGCTCCCTGAGGTTGTGTCCTGGACACTGGGGTTCTAGTCCCTAGCTTTCCACTCTGGTATCTCAGGTGCTTGAAATTTGTTCCCTGCATTAGGGTAGCCCAACCCAGTCCTGTCTGTTGCACCAGTGCCCCCTGGCTTGAATTTTGCCTTTCAAGCTGGGGTTGGAACTCTGCGGCCCACCTGCTATATCACTGTCCTGCTGAGCCAAAACGCAAGATGTACTTTTTCTAAGAGCCTCCTTCTGGCTTCCCAGTTCTCCTATCTATGCTGGGCTACATTCCCCTTTTACCCACATGAGATAGACATTTTCTGAAGTTCCTCCAAGATATCTTAATGTGAAAAGCTCTTCCACTCTGCATGTTTTTTGTTGTTGTTGTTAATTTTGTCTCTTAGGGCCTTTTTAGAGGCTTCATATGGGAATTCTTTATCTTCACACCAGCATCTTTGTTCTGCCCTGAAATCTTTTTAACAGTCACAAAGATCACTTCTTTTCTCCACATACTTGCAACCTCCCAGAGTTAAATCATTGTCTAATTGGTATAACATGATATTTAGCACAATAATTCCAATTCATTTTGCACTAGTGAAAAATCTAAAGAGGGCAGATTATACTGACCAAATCATGTACAATAATACCATTGATAAACTAAGACTTTGCATAGCAAAATATTTCTAAACAATTATGCTCTCCTCATCCTCATTACCACCTGACACTCAGTACATTTTGTACTAAAACTATGAGAAGTCAAAGGTATTGGTTGAATTCCCTGCAATTTTAAGACTTTGATGAGGAGGGGAGTGTTAGGAAAGCCAAGCAATTTCTGCATAGGTAGGGATCAGAACCTTAATGAAAATAAATTATTATTATTGTTCTTTGTCCTTTGTTCTTGAAGAAGATAATGACATCATGAAAGTGCTACCATGATAAAAAATAATAAATTGGATTTAAGCAAGAGGATGCTGTGCAAAGTCACCAGCTTCACTTTCTCCTTGGGAGCCATCTGGGTCCAGTGGCCAGATATAAATCAGGATAACTGAAGATGGTCCTAGATGCAGTGGGAGACTGTCTTTTTTATTTTAAATTTTATTTTATTTTATTTTTCCAGTTACATGCAAAGGGAGTGAACAAGATCCATCCAATTACATGTTTTTGAATTCTACAATTTTTCTACCATCCTCCTTTACCTCCCACCTCCCCATGGCAGTGAACAATCCAGTAAAAGTTGTACATATACAATCCTGTTTTACATATTTCCAATTTAGACATGTTATGAAAAAGGAATTAGAACTAAGGGGGAAAACATGAGAAAGTAAGAAAAAAAAAGGAAGGTTTGAAAAATGAACATAGTATGTTTTGCTCTATATTCAGATTCCATAGTTTTTTCTCTGGATACTGGTGGTATTTTCTATAACAAACCTCTCAGGATTATCCTTGATCATTGAACTGTTGAGAGGAGCTGCATCCATCATAATAAGTCATCTTACAATGTTGTTAAAATGTACAATGTGCAATGTTCTCCTAGTTCTGCTCACTTCTCTCAGCATCAGTTCATGCAAGTCATTCCATGTTTTTCTAAAGTCTGGTCACTCAAGATTTCTTATAGTACAGTAGTACTCCATAACATTGATAAACTATAATTTATCCATCCATTTCACGATTGATGAGCAACTCCTCAATTTCCAATTCTTTGTCACTTCAAAAAGAGCTACTAAAATATTTTGTGCATGTGAAACGTTACATTTTTATGATTTCTTTGGGATATAGACATAATAATGGTATCGCTGGATCAAAGGGTAGGAACAGTTTTATTGCTCTTTGGGCAAAATTCCAAATCTTTCTCCAGAATGGTTTGATCAATTCACAATTCCACCAACAATGCATTAGTGTCCCAGTTATCCCACATCCTCTTCAGTATTAATCATTTTCCTTTTTTGTGATCATAACCAATCTGAAACATATGACAGTTGGTTTAACTTACAATTCTCTAAGCAATAATGAATTGGAACATTTTTCATGAATATGAATAGCTTTTATTTCATCATCTGAAAACTACCTGTTCAAATCTTTGGTCATTTATCAATTGTAGAATGATTTGTAATCTTATAAATTTGATTCACTTCTCTATATATTTTAGAAATAAGTATTTTACCAGAAACACTAGCTGTGAAAATTGTTTCCCAACTTTCTGCATGCCTTCTAATCTTGGTTGCATAAGGTTTTTTTGGTGTAAAAAGCTTTTTATTTTTAAGTTCAGTGAAGATCACCTGTTTTGCAATTTATAATATTCTCTATCACTTGTTTGGTTATAAACTTCTCCCCTCTAGACAGAAATACCAGATAGACTATGTCTTGTTCTCTTAATTGGTCCACACTCTCTATGTCTAAATCCTGTACCCATTTCAACCTTACTTTGGTATAGGGTATGAGATGTGTGTTTATGCCTAATTTTTTCCATACTATTTTCTACTTTTCCCAACCATTTTTTGTCAAATAGTGAATTCTTATCCTAGAAACTAGTCTTTGGGTTTATCAAACAGTAGATTATTATAGTCATTTACTATTGTATCTTTTATACCTAATCTAATCCACTGGTCAACTATTTCTATTTCTTATCCAGTACCAGATAGTTCTGGTGACTGCTGTTTTATATAAGGTATGGCTAGGCCACATTACTTTGCACTTTTTTCATTAATTTCCTTGAAATTCTTGACCATTTGTTGCTCCAAATGAATTTTGTTACTATTTTTTCTATCTCAGAAAAATAGTGTTTTGGTAAATTAATTGATATGGCACTGAATAAGTAATTTAATTTAGATGAAATTGCCATTTTTTTATATTAGCTTGGCCTTAACCATGAGAAATTGATACTTTTCTTATTGTTTAGATCTGAGTTTATTTCTGTGAAAAATATTTTGTACTTATGTTCATACAATTTCTGGGTTTATATTGTCTATAACATAAAGACATTTTAAAAGGATTTTCTCTTTCTATTTCTCTTGGATTTTGTTGGTGAAATATAGAAATGTTGATAATTTGGTTTGTTTTATATTCTGCTACTTCACTAAAGTTATTAATTGTTCCAAATTGTTTTTAGTTCATTTTCTAGGGAACTCTAAATATACCATCATATTATCCACAAAGAGTGAGAGTTTTGTTTCCTCATTACCTATTCTAATTCCTTCAATTTCTTTTTCTTCTCTTATTGTTAAATCAAAAATTTCTAATAAAATATTGAATAATAGTGATGATGATGAGCATCCTAGTTTCACCCCGATTTCATATTTCATTGAAATATTACTAGCTTATCCTTATTATATATATATAATATATATATATATATATAATTCTTGTTGATGGTTTTAGTTAGACATTACTTATGATTTTAAAGAAAACTTCCTTTATTCCTTTGCTCTCTAGTGATGTAGTTTATCAAAGGCTTTCCCAGTATCTATTGAGATAATTATAGGCTTTCTATTCTTTTTGATATGGATATGATCAATTATGTTGATTGTTTTCCTAATATTGAACATCCTGAAAACCTGTAAAAATCCTACCTTATCATGTTACAGTATCTTGGTGATAATTTAAGTTTATACATCAATATTCATTAGGGAGATTGGTCCATAATTCTTTTTGTCTGTTTTGGCTCTTCCTGATTGAGATATCAACACCATTTTAGTATCATAAAAGGAATTTGGCATAATTCCATCCCCTTTTCTTTCAGATAATTTCTATGGAATTGGAATTAATTGTTCCTTAAATGTAAGAATTCACAAGCTATCTGGCTCTGAAAATTTTTTTCTTAGGGTGTTTATTGACAGTTTATTAAATTTCTTTCTGACATGGGGTTATTTGATTATTTTATTTTCTATTCTGTTAATCTGGGTAACACATTTTTTGTAAATATTCATCCATTTCACTTCTATTGTCAGATCTGTTAGCATACAGTTGAGCAAAATTAGTGCCAAATTATCACTTTAATCTGCTCCTCATTGCTAGTGAGTTCAACCTTTTCATTTTTAATACTAGTAATTTTGTTTGCTTCTTTCTTTCTTTTAAATAAAATTAACCTGATATATATATATATATATATATATATATATATATATATATATATTTACATAAAGCCAACTCTTGGTGTTAATTATTAGTTCAATAATTTTCTTATTTCAATTTGATTAATTTTTCCTTTAATCTTCAGAATTTCTAATTTGGCATTTAATTAGTGATTTTTAATTTGTTCTTAATTGTTCTTAATTTGTTCTTTTCCTTAGTTGCATACCTTATTCTTTAATCTTCTCTTTGTGTTAAGTGCTTTGCCTGCTTCTCACAAGTTTTGTTATGATGTCTCTTTATTGTTTTTGTCTTAGATGAAATTGTTGATTATTTCTATGATTTATTACTTGATCTATTTATTCTTTAAAATCAGATTATTTATTAGACAGTTAATTTTAGTCTATCTTTCCCTGGTTATTTATAAAAGTGATTTTTATTGTATCATGATCTGAAAAGAATGCATTTAATTTTTCTGCCTTTCTGCATTTGATTATGATATATTTATATCCTATTACATGGTAAGTTTTTGTGTAGGTGCAATGCACTGCAGAAAAAGATGTACATTTCTTGCTATCCCCATTCAGTTTTTCTCCAGAGGTCTATCACATATGGATTTTCTGAAATTCTATTCTTCTTATCTTCCTTCTTGCTTATTTTGTACTTAGATTTATCTAATTCTGAGAGAGGGAGGTTGAGGTTCCTCACTATTAGAATTTTGCTGTCTATGTCTCCCTTAAGTCATTTAGCTTCTCCTCTATGAATTTGGATACTATGCCACTTGTTGTATATATGACTAATATTGATATTACTTAATAGTTTGTGGTAAATCTTAAAATAATGTATTCTTATCCCTTTTAATTAGATATTATTTTTGCTTTTGCTTTGACCAAGATCAGGATTGCTACTCCTGCTTTTTTTACTTCAGTTGAAACATAATATATTCTACTCTGTCCTTTTACCTTTACCCTATGTGTATCTCTCTGCATCAAACATATTTCTTGTAAATAACATATTATAGGATTCTAGTTTTTTAATTCACCCTTTTGTCTTCTTCTGTTTTATGAAAGAGTCCATCCCATTCACATTTACAGTTATGTTTACTTTGTTTATCCTTCCATAGTATCTTCCTCAATTTGTAGTTTTCTCTTTCCTTTCCCCTTCTCCCTCTTCACAAATGTTTTACTTTTGATGGGTGCCTTTTTATCATTCCTTCTTTCTATCAATTCTTTATCCTTTTCTTCTCCCTTTCCCCTTTTAATTTTTCTTTTTAATTTGTACTTTAACATTTGCCCTCCCTTTTATTAGTCCCTTCTTTCCCTTTTTTTCCCTTACTGCCCCCCTTATTACCTGTAGGGTAGAATACATTTTAAACCCGATTGGGAATGTATATTATTCCCTCTTTTGAGAGTAAAGTTTACACAGTAATCATACTCTCCCTTCTTTCTATTTATCCTCCAATGCCTTGCCTTCTCCTAGTGTGCTCTTGCTTTTCATGTCTTAATTTCTTTAAATCTGACTTGCACCTACAGCCTTTGGCAAGATAGACTCCTTTCATCTGTCCTGATAGAAAAACAATTCTCAGGGGTTGATTGATTTATTGATAAGCATCATTGTTTCATAATCACTTCATACCCACAGCCTCTGTCCAAGTACACCTTCCCATTAGAAATACAATTCTCAAAAGTCATCATCAAATTATACCACATCCTCTTCCCAAGTACCTTTTATAGTAATACAAAGCTAATGAGCTAAAGTATCATGTAAAATAAAATCATGTCATGATCTGTTTATACCCACCCCTCTAAGTATACTTCCTTCAACCTATTGCTAAAGTATTATGTAAAGTAAAATTATTTCATGATCTGTTTATACCCAGACCCTCTAAGTATATTCCCTCCCATTGTCCCAATAGAAATACAACCCTCATGCACCATGGAAAGTAAAACCACTTCATAATCCATTTAAACCAAGACTTTCTAAGTAACTTCCTCCAACTGTATTCAATTGTCATGAGTTAAAGTATCAGCTAAAGCACTATCACTTTCATGACCAATTGATATCCACACCTTCTCTCTGTGAATACTTTCTTTAACTATGCTAGGAGAAATACAATTCTCAAGAGTTACAAGTATTGTTTTCCCATGTAGGAGGGTATGCAGTTTATATTACTGATTAATATTTTTTTCCCATTTCTTTTCATTTTTCATGCATCTCTTGAGACAACTATTTGAAGATCAAATTTTCTGTTCAGTTCTTGTCTTTTCATCTGATAAGTTTGAAATTCTTCTATTTCATTGAAAGCCATCTTTTCCTCTGAAGGAATATGCTAAAACTTGAAGAGTACTTGATTCTGGGCTGTAATCCAAAGTCCTTTGCCCCCTGAAAAATCATATTCTATCCCTCTGATACTTTAATTATGAAGCTGGTAAATCCTGAATAATACTATCACTAGTTCCTTGGCATTTAGATGGTTACTTTTTGACTGCTTGCAGTATTTTTCTCAGTTGAGAATTCTGAAAATGGCTAAAATATTCCTTGGAATTTTCATTATAGGATCTATTTATGGAGGTGATGGGTGAATTTTTTAAAGGACTATTTCATCTTCTTGTTCTAGGACAGTTTTCCATGATAATTTCCTGAAAGATATTTACCACATTCTTTTTATTTATGGCTTTCAGGTAAATCAATAATTCATAAATTTTCCTTCTATCTATTTTCCAGGTTGTTCATTTTTCCTTAGAGGTAATTTAGATTTTATTAAATTTTGGTTTTCTTTGATAGAATCTTAGTGTCTCATAGTTTCTATTATCATTTTCCATTTCTCCAATTCTAATTTTTAGGACTTTATTTTCTTCAGTAAGATTTTGTGTTTTTTTATTGACTCATTTTATTTCTGAAGGTATTGTTTTCCTTTTTAGTTGTCATTTTTACTTTTAAAGGAAGAATTTTCATTTTAAATTTGGTCAATTTTACTTTTACCTTAAGACCAAAATCAAGAATGGGTATATGATTCATGGACCAATACAATTAGAGGTTGGAGACTGTAATTTAATAAAAGTCATTTCAAAACCAGAATTTACATCAATAATGTAAGACAGAACTCAGAAGAACAACTGAAAAAAATCTAAAGTTAAATAGATTGATATTAGGCAATAAGTTGGAGCATTGTCTTAATTAGAGACGTCCATTGACCTATGGGTATATATTTTATCTTTGGATGTAGATATGGAGCCCTCCTTTCAGTTTCTTCTGAAACAAGAGTACTTTCATCTCCCTTAGTCACATTGTTTTGCATAGTAGTAGCCAAGTGCATAAAGTATTGACTACCCTAATATATTGTCCCCACCTATCATTCATCTCTCACTTATAGTTTCCAGAAACTGTACAATGTGCAGTAGTCACAACCCAGAAAAATCATCGCAGCAGACAGGCTAAAACAGCTTGAGGGTAACTGATAGTCATTAAATGCACAGTGAGTTAGGGGATGTCCAACCCAAACATGTGAGCACCTCCCCACAGCAGAATGGAGTGATGAGAACAAATTTGTTCTAATGGCTGTGAAAACAGCTGAAGAGAGTTTGGAACTTGTTCAGACATCAAAGATACCAAGTCATTCACTTCAAGGTAATCTTGAGACAACTCATCTCACTTAAATCTAATTCACATGCAATTCAAGACACTATCCTGGATGTCAATGGACTTCAAAACAACAGTTAATGATCCATTTCTTTTAAAATATTGTTGACCTATCAAAACTCAATGACAGCAAAATAATGTGGAACATCCATTAATACTTGATATACTGGCTTCTTTAATTGATTATGGGATTATCATTCCTTGTCTTTTTGGTCATCAGTCTTTCCCTATTAAATAATTTATTGTGAAACCATCATTTGATCCTCATGAGCTAACAATCTATAATCTCTTTCCCCATTTGTCATTAAATTCCTTGAGAAAATCATCTTCGATAAATGTCACACTTCTCTTGTCTTGCTTTCTTGAAACCATCCACACTCTGGCTTCTGATATCCTCATTCAATTGAAATTGCTGTCTCTTTCAAGATACCAGTGATCTTCTTAATTGCTAAATGAAATAGCCTTGTCTCATTCCTGATCCTCCTTGAACTCTGGGTAGCATTTGTTGCTGTTATTCATCTTTTCCTTCTAGCTACTGCCTTGTCTCTGAGTTTTCATATTTCTCTCCTGGCTCTCATCTTTTCTGTTAGACTGCTCTTAATCTCTTTTGCCTGGGTTGTTCCTTATCCATGCCATAATCTCTAACTAAGAGTATCCCTCAATGCTCTGCCTTTAGCCCATTTCTTTATTCTCTATATTCTGTCTTACTTGGTGATCTTATCAGCTCCCATGTATTCTACTTTCAGCTTTGAAGAACTGATTCTCAGATCTGTATATTCAGTACTACTCTCACTGCTTCACTGGGATCATATATCTTAAAATTCCTATTAAACATATCAAGCTAGATTTCTTGTAGACACCTCAAATTAAATGTGTCCAAAGAAGAACTCATTATTTCCCCTTATCAGATCCTAACCTTTCAGGATCTTCTATAATTTTCAAGACACTATTATCTTCTTCATCAACCTCAGCATTGTCTTCAGCTCTTTTTTTAGTTTTTGCAAGACAATGGGGTAAAGTGGCTTGCCCAAGGCCACACAGCTAGGTAATTATTAAGTGCCTGATGCCGGATTTGAACTCAGGTCCTCCTGACTCCAGGGCAGGTGCTCTATCCACTGTGACACCCAGCCACCCCTATCTTCAATTCTTCACTAGAATTCATCTACATATGCAAACTTTTGTCAAACTTTGTCATCTCTACCTTCATAACATCTCTCTAATACAACAGTTCCTTTCTAGTAGTGCACCCTAATCCTAGTCCAGGTCTTTATTATCTTCAACTGGATTATTGCTACAATCTTCTAACTGCTCTCTGTCTCTAGCCTTTCATATTCTAATCCACATTCCACTTCTTTGCTCAGGATATTAAAAAAACTTGTCTGACCATATCAGTCCCCATCTTTACCCCTACTCAAAGAGTCTCTTCCTTTTTTATTCTAGAGACAAATATGAATCCTTCTGTTTAGCATCGAAAAGTAACCTGAATCCTTTCTACCTCTCTGGACTTCTTTTACCTCATTCTTCTGCAACATTAGGAGACTTTTCTGTTCTTTGAACATGATACTCCACCTCCACAGTATGTTCCTTTACTCTGTGCCTGAAATGTTCTCCATCCCACCTCTGCATCTTAGTTTCTACAGGCTTTTTTAGGACTAATTGCAAATCCTATCTCCTGTACGAGGTCTTTCTTATTCCTCTACCACCAGCTGCTGATATCTTCTCCTTTCAGAGTACCTTCATCTCTCTCTCTCTCTCTCTCTCTCTCTCTATCTCTCTCTCTCTCTCTCTCTCTCACACACACACACACACACACATATTTGTACCTAGAAAATTACAGGTTGTCTGTCCATTAAAAATAAACACTCTTTTTGAAATCTAAAGTTATAAAAGAGAACAATAATTATTTCTTACCTCTTTCTTTTTTTCTTTTTCACCTCAAAGTTTAGCAGTGTCTAAAACTTAGTACTTACTTAATAAACGGTTATTGACTCAATGTGACTAGATTTGTCCTGAAATTGAAATAATGTGTAGGTGTGATGATCTCAAAGGAAAATAGAAGTCATTTTCATAGGTTTTAGTGAAACTGAAGTAAATATCTTCATTTACAGTAATTTTATTTGGTTATATGTCATGTAATTGTTATCACATGAAGGAAGCAAGTGCAACTGAGCTGTTGGGAGTGGTGAAGCAGCAGCTCTAGGCAGTAATTCCAAGCAAGGCATGAATATTTTTCTCATACTCAGACTATAATAAAAGTGAGAGAAGTAGTACACCTATACTGGTGTTGGAGGTTGGCCAGTTACAGTGAAGGTTGTTTTTGAATGAGGGAAAGCAAGTCAGATTAGACCTTTTTTTGTCTGAGTAGGACTATTTTAAGGATTTGATGTTAATATCTCTCCTTATGTACCTGTTTATCCTTGTGTGTTTGTGTGTGTGTGTGTGTGTGTGTGTGTGTGTGTGTGTGTGTGTGTCCTAGGGGAAGTCATGTACTGGGCCATCCTCCCAAAGTTTGGGACAGAAAATAATGAATTTTTCAGAAATAAATCATTTAAAGGTGAGAAAAAGCTGAGCCTTTGGCATTACCTTCTAATTCCTTCTCTTTTGTCTCTAGTATGCCTATCTCACTAGTCATAGGGCTCTATTGACTGAATTACTTATTAATGCTTGATGAATACATTATGAAAGTCCAAATTATGATTGCCCAATTGCAATAGGACAAAAGTAAATACCTTGGGAAACTCATGGATACAATATATACTCAAATGCCACAGATAATTTTATGTTGTTGCTCTACAGATGTTAGAATTTTTCTGCAACTTACCCAGATGTGACTACTGCAAGTTTGGCATGTGTGCAAGATGGAGAAATAAGCATCCATTCCCTAACATAACTTAAAATTTTGACGCCAAGGATAGAATTCAGTTCAACTCAATATGTTAAGCAGAATGTGTACTTGATATTGAATTCATTCCCACCCAAAGACTCCAATCAGAGAAGTATTTCCATCCTGAATCAATATTCCAGCTGCTCAACTAAGTCCTGAAATGCATTTTATGTCCCCAAGATTGAGCTACAGCCAACATTATAACTAGTTCTGTCTGTGCTTTGTTATGTATATGCAGATATATTTTTTCTATAAAACATGGATAATCTAGGACCCTATTAACCAGAATTCCACAATTAGCCAAGCTTTTTTCCCCATACTTCAGTTTTAGGGGTCAAATAATTTTAAAAGATGATATTCATTTACTAAGTACAATGTTTAAAGAAGTGGGTGCATAGAGGATATAATTTGATGTTCTCTCCACATTTTTAGTCTATTTCTGATTCTATTCTATTATATAAAAAATGAGGCAGCAGAAGATGGAGCTTCCATAACCTAATATGTCCTTAAAAGGAAAGGACTTAACTATTTCTGTAAAATTGCCCAGTCTGCCTCCTCTTCTCTTTCCTCTTCCCAGAGCAGGGATTCTTCTGAGATGGGAACCAGAAACAAGCTTAGCTGACATGGCCCAGATAAGTGGTACTAAGCCAAATCTGCTCTGAAATCTCTCACCATTACTTGTTCATCCTCTGGCCCCTTCTGTGTGATATTCTAAAACCAATAAGCCATGAATTCCAATTGAAAGAAACCCACCCATGGACATACCACACTGGATGAGGGTGGCTACTCAGAGGCAGCAGAATCAAGGCCACTAACTTGACATTACAATTTCTCCTAGTTACTGTCCTTCTTTCCTGGCATTTACTCAATATCTCCATGCCAAGAAACATACAGTTTGCTAGAAACAGAGAGAGAAACCACTCTCTAATTTGTTGTTGTTGTTCAGTCATTTCATTGTCTGATTTTTTTGTATCTAAGATACCATACAGTATCTTCATAAAGATACTGGAGTGATTTCACCTTTTCTTATCCATCTCATTTTACAGGTGAAGAAACTGAGCAAACAGCATTAAGTGACTTGTCCAGGGTCATATAGTTAGTAAATGTGAGAGTCTAGATTGAATGCACAAAGATTAGTCTTCCTAATTCCAAGCCCAAATCTACTACACCATAACACTCTATACTAGACCAGTATCAGTTAGCCTCTTTGCTACCCCAGAATAGATTGGGTATTAGACTTAAAACCTGGCCAATCATACTGTTGGAGCCTCAATTTCCTCATCTCTAAAATAGGGATGATAATATTAGCTCTACCTACTTCACAGGGTTGTTGTAGGAAGAAATGATGTATTAATTTTAAAGAGATAGACCAATGTGAATTATTAGAATTATCATCATCAGGGCAGCTAGGTGGCGCAGTAGATAGAGCACCCACCATGGAGTCAGGAGTACCTGAGTTCAAATCCGGCCTCAGACATTTATTAATTACCTAGTTATGTGGCTTTGGGCAAGCCACTTAATCCCATTTGCCTTGCAAAAAACTAAAAAAAAAAATAAGAATAATTATCATCATCACGTCTGAAAAACATTAAATACTCTAATTAATCATTCCTCTGGCCAGCTACTCCCAGTACTGAAACATCCTAATTTAACAATTTCACTGTCAAATCATAGTTATGAAGACTTAAAATCTTTTCTTTTAAAAAGAGCAAAAAGTATTTACAAGATGTAGACTATATAATCCAGATTTTTGATAGTGGCAATGAAATTTTTCCCTGTCTTTCCTGTGTGCATCTGTAAATGCATGTGTGAATAAATGAATGACCGACCATATGTATATTTAAGTGAGTGAGTGTATGTGTTTGTGTGTGTGTGTATTGTTTGTGAAAGCTAGAGGCAAATAGGTTATTGCATGTCCAGAATGCTGACATTGTATGAGATTAGGATCTTTGGATTTATAACTGGAAGGAATCTTAGAGAAAGCTAATCAACTTATTTCTCTCCTTTTACTGCAAACACTGAGGTTTTCTTATCTGAACTGTATGCCAAACTATTTAAAAGTAAGGTCATTATATAGCAATCATTTTTGTAATTTTCATGGAATTTTTGGATAGAATTTATGGACTAGTTATAGGAAATGTATTCTAAGTGGACTCATATGCCAGATACCTGTTCTCAAGTAGCTTACAATCTAGACAAGGAGACAATTTATAATACCTGACAGCTAATGAAGGAAAGGGAGTATCACAAAGACATGGTTTTCAGAAACAGTTGTGATCAATCATTATATTCATAGTACTTTGCCATTTGCAAAGTATGTTCTCACTATTTTAGTATATTTATTCCTTAATGAAGTAGGCAAGATTGGTTACCAATCGTATTTTAGAAGTCAGGGAAATGGGATTCAGAAGATTACATAACTACTCACAATTACATACCTGACACATTTGTAATAGTGATCATGTTAGAATTGAAACCCAGGACTTCTGACACCAGGTCCAGAGTTATGTCAGAAGCATGATAAGTGTCCCGCTGTGCAGAAAATCCTTTTAGAAGTGATGATAAGTGACAGGAAGGAAACACACACACACACACACACACACACACACACACACACACACACACATATAGCCCTTTGTGGAAAATTTGTTATTGTATACAGTTATTTTACAAAATAAATTGTTTATTGTGGATTCGAGCAAGGGCTTTCAAAAAATCCAAACCACTTCAGATGTCAGTGACAACAATAAATAGCATGAAATGTCAGTTCTGGCTTAGAACAGTGGCACCTCAGGCCCCATTGTTCTGTGAAGATTGTCCCTCTGTTCAAAGCATATCAATGTAAACCTTTCCTTGGAAGGAGTTGGACAAACTCCACTGGACAGTATGGTCCTTTCTATAGCTTTTTGTATGTTGTCATCTGAGCAGCATCCTATACCCTTTCTTTTCCTGATTAAATCTAACAGAACAAGAGGAGAATGGAAAATATGCTGGCCTAGGAAAGGGAAGACATGATTTCCCTTCTTGGCTTTATGAATTGGTAGTTGTGCAATCATGGATCCTTTTTAGTGCTCTGGATTTTAATTTCCCTAAACATAAAATGAAGGTGGTAAAATTATATCAGTGTTCCTAAGCCATTGGTTTGTAGCAATTTTTTTTTGGAAAAAAATGGATGCAATTTGACCAACATCTTTTGTGTTGATATCACCCAAACCTCTCTAGATATTCATCTTGACTATTTGTTCCTTACCTGTGATAGAACCTTTCAAGCTCGTATTTATCTGATCAGCCAATTGGACACACTGTACTTTAATTCAGCAATAGTGATACCATTTTGATCCTCTTTGAGAAAGAAAGATAACAGCCAACCAATCAAACAACCAACCAATATCATCCGCATTTCCCAATGTATGCTTCTCCTTATTTTAGAGAACCATCCCCTACTAGAAAATATTTTTAAAATCCACCGAATTCAACCAACTCATGGAAATAATCTAACACATTTGTCCAGCATTTCCTACCCCTAAGTCTTACCTCTATAAGGGTATTTTTTTTGGAAAGCCCAAATTTGATTATTATTATTTCATAGCATTGTTATAGTCATTGCATATATTGTTTTTTCTTGGCTCAGCTTATAGAATTTTGCATCATTTTATATAATTTTCATGCTTTTTCCATGTTTGTTTTCATTGTATTCTTACAGCACTTTTTATAGAACAGCACTATTCTGTTACATTCATGTGCTATAATTTGTTTAAGCCATCTGCAGTCTACTTTGTTTTTTATTCTGCAAGTTTCTTACCATCAACAGATCTTAATTCTCACAATCAGAAATTAGAAAACTCAACTCATTTTTCCACTATTTCCCTATTCCTTCCACCTCAAGCTCCTGGTTCCTGCCCACTAAGTCATTTCTGGCAAAAATCAGTCTGTGAGGAAAATTAATGCAAAATATTTTATTTTTTTATAATACAGTTTTGAATGAGAAAACCCTTTAATACCTGACCCTAGCACTTCTAAGTTTCCCTCAAACTTTAAAATTCTGTTTCTAAGTAACAGTGGGGGAGACAATAGAAAAGTGAAACTTGATTAGGAGTGATAGATCTGCCCCAATTTTGTGTGTGTTGGGGGGGTGAGCTAGGATTATGATTTGTAATTTCAAAGGTGCAGTGAGAAAACTCTGTAAAGGGCAACTTGAGTAACATAAGGGCTTGGAGAACTGATTTTCCCAGCGTCATATAGCCAATATGTGTCAAGGATATGATTTGAACTCAGATCTTTTTTTTTTTTTTTGCAAGGCAATGGGGTTAAGTGGCTTGCCCAAGGCCACACAGCTAGGTAATTATTAAGTTTCAGAGGTCAGATTTGAACTCAGGTACTCTTGACTCCAGGACCGGTGCTGTATCCACTGCGCCACCTAGCTGCCCCAGACTCAGATCTTCTTGTACTTCAAGGTCAGTTCTTTTATCCCTAAGTCTTTTTTGTTTTTTGGAAAGTCAGCCACCTATTCACAATATCATGCTATTTCTTATGACATTTAATTACATATTTTCTACTTTCAGACCTTAGCACTCATTCTACTTCTTTATTTGCTACTTTTCAGAACAAAAAGCATGCCATCTCTAAAAGAAGAATATACTTAAAATAAAATATCTATCCTTGACATTAGGGGAAATGTTGTGATTGAATGGATTTTATAGTTTAGATAACAATATCTTAAATTCATATAGAACCTTTTCCCCAATGATGAACAGTTCATTGTATAAAATTTCAAACTTAAAACATTGATAAAGTAAGCTTCTGAAGTATCTTACACAAAAGTGCTCGGAGGTGAGAATAAGGAGACAATAATGCCTCACATTGATACAAACTACTTTCATATCCATTATCTCATTTCATCCTCATAACAACACTTTAAGGTAAGTAGTTATAAATATGATTATCCTCATTTGGTAGATGAGGCAAAGCTAGGCACAGAAAGCCTCAGTGACTTGCAGAGCATCATAGCAGATCAGTAGAAGAGTGAAGACTGGAATCTTATTCATTTGATTCTCAGTTTTAAAATCACAGTCATAGAAATCAGAACTAGAAAGAGAATGTAGATATTGGTCATCTTTCTTGTCCTTTCTTATTTTCTTTGTTCTCAATTTCTTTTTTTATCAATGTTTTACTTTTCCAAATAAATGTTATGAAAGTTCATCATATTTTAATATTCATTCATATATAGATTATTAAGTTACAAAATTCCCTTCCAACCAGCTGAACAGTCATGTTAATGTTGTATTTACACATTTGCGTTAAGGATGTTTATATGTTATAGCCATTTTTGATATGAGGAATTAGGATTAAAGGAAAGAAATACATGAGAGATGTTTTTTGAAAGGTAAATGTAGTTTTCCTCAGCTTCTGAACGATTTTTTTGTTTCATTTTGTTTTGTTTTGATTTTCTTCCTCTGGATGGGGATAGCATTGTACATAGCTGGTCTAATAGGTTTGTCCTAGTTCTCTGAATTGCTCAGAGCACTGGCATCCATCAGGGTTGGTCATCTCACAATGCTATTGAATATAGACCTACAATTTAAATTGGTGGGTCAAAGGGTATGAACAGTTTTGTTGTTCTCTGGGTACCCATATTGCTTTCCAGAATGATTGAATCACTTCACAACTCCACCAGCAATGCATTAAGGTCTCAATCCTCCTACAAACTCTCCAACATTGATCCTTTTCCCTTTTTGTCTTGGCCAATTTGATAGGTATAAGGTGATACTTCATAGTTGTTTTAATTTGCATTTCTCTAATCAATAATTATTTGGAGCATTTTTTCACATATTGATTATATATAGCCTTAATTTCTTCATTTGAAAACTATTGATATCCTTTGACCATTTATCAATTGAAGAATGACTTTTAATCTTATAATTTTGATGCAATTCTCTATATATTTTAGAAATGAGACCTTAATCAGAATTCATAGTTGTGATGATTATTTACCAGTTTCTGCTTTCCTTCTAAGTTTGGTAACATTGAATTTATTAGTGAAAAACCTTTTTAATTTAATATAGTAAAAATCATTCCTTTTTCAGTTTATAATGTACTCTTTTTCTTTTTTGGTCATAAATTTGTCCTCTTTCCATAGATCAGATAGATAGAGTATTTCTTGGTCTATAATTTATCTTTGGTGTCACCCTATATGTTTAAATCCGGTAACCATTTTGACCTTATTTTGATATAGGATGTGAGGTATGCATCTATACCTATTTTCTTTTTTTTTATTAAATATTTTCTTTGAGTTTTACAATTTCCCCCCAAATCTTATTTCCTTCCTCCCACCCCACCCCACAGAAAGCAATTTGTCAGTCTTTACTTTGTTTCCATGTTGTACATTGATCCAAATTGAGTGTGATGAGAGAGAAATCATATTCTTAAAGAAGAAACAAAAAAAAATAAGAGATAACAACATCAGACAATAAGATAACTGTTTTTTCTCCTAAATTAAAGGGGATAGTCCTTGAAATATGTTCAAACTCCACGGTTCTTTATCTGGATACAGATGGTATTCTCCATTACAGACAACCCAAAACTGTCCCTGATTGTTGCACTATGCCTATTTTCCCATACTATTTTCCAGTTTTCCCAACAATTTTTGTCAAATATCTTTTTTCTTTCTTCTTTTATTCCTTCATTATTTCTTTCCTTCCTCTTCAATTTTTTCTCCCATTCAGCCTTTCTTTAGTTTCTATTTCAGTTAATTTCTTTTTTTGTCTGGTTTTTTCCTTAGTTTTGCAAGGCAATGAGGCTATATGACTCACCCAAAGTCACACAGCTAGATAATTATTATATGTCTAAGGATGGATTTGAACTCAGGTCCTCCTGAATCTAGGGCCAGTGTTCTATCCACTGTGCCACCTAGCTGCCCTAATTTCAGTTAATTTCAACTTATCAAAACCAATAACACCATTTCAGCCATTCCCTCTAGGTTCTGATCAGAATTCTTTGTCCATTTAAGCTTACTTTTCTTTATATGAACATAGACAGAAAATACTCCAGTAGTCTAGCTGTGCTTTATTTGGCTTTATTTTGTAATATTCTTACCATATTTCTTTGTCTTTCAGATATATTAATTTTTAAAATATGAAGAATATATATGATATTTGGATATTACAATAAAACCCTGAGCTGTTAGGAGGAGGTAATTATTATTATTATTATTAATAATAATAATTTTTAATTGACAAATATTTCATTTTCTCCTATATATGTATATATATACATGTTTCTACATACATATGAATATGTGTTTGTGTTATCCTTGGCTCCCTATAAAAACACTATTGTGTCTACTATGGTTTTGGGACACAATTAGGAAAACCATGGAAAGTCCAACTCTTCTGACCTATCAGAGTTCACAAGGTCATCTTTTGGCCAAAGGTAGAAGAAGGATATTGGGACTCTTCTCCATGCACACTTCAAACTCTTCGTTCTCAGGGTCTGGACTAAAGTCTTCTTATATTTTGACTTATCTAAGACACCCAGATGATGCATAAATCTAAATTGACTTGTTATTTTATACAATGATCCATAATGTACAGGTATGTCTCCTTAAACAATTTGTGGAACATCATTTCATTTCAACCAATAACTTGAGGAACTCTTCTTTCCCAGTTTATTGTTTATATTCACTTAGGTGATTCAGACTTAGTTTAGTGCCATTGATTGATTCAGTAGAGATGTTCTCACTTGGTTAGGTATTAAGGCATTGTTATTTCATTAGTATATCAATTAGGATATAAGTGATTGACTAGTTTCTTCAGTTGACACCAATCCTTATATATGGATGGAAAAACTGAGGTTAGGATTACATGAGGCTTCTTAAAATGAGCAAAACCTGATAAGATGTGAACTTAAGTTTCATGATCTTTAGTGTAGTATTCATTTTGCCAAGCTATATTTCCTTCATTTTGCAATGGGGAAAAATAAATAATTTACTGTGAAAATGCCAAATTTCATCAAATCTTACAATTTTTGTTTTATAGCAAGTAGAATTTCAGCCTTTTTTTCATGAACCCATACCTAATACTCCTGGAGCATGAATTAGAAATTTAGGGCAAACATTATAAGGGTGGTTTTGACTTGGTACTTGTCTAATTGAGGGTATCTTTTTAAAAGAGTTTATAGAACTATAAAAAAGTGATAAATTATGTTACTAATGCATATTATAGAATCTAATCTTACCTCCCAGGCAAAGAATTTTGAGTTTGTATCTAAACCTACAGGAACTTCCATGATGAAGAAACATGGTGAAGTGGCCTAATGTGTCCCAACTGCATCAGTTAATATTAATCACCAGATGAAGTAGGAAGTACTGCTTCCATTTGTATTTCTTTTCCTTAGTGTACCACACTAAATTCTGAGAACATATAAAAACTATGGATCACCTAGTAACATAGATTGGGAAACTAAGAAGGGATCTTAGGTGACAATTAGACATGAATAAGGTTCCCTTCTAGAACATACTCAGCAAATGGTCATACACCTTTAGAGGAAGAACCCTCGACATGCATTCCATTGGGGGGAAATTTCAGTTGTTAAAAAAGCCCCCCTCCCCTTATAACAAGCTTTAGTTTCCCTCTTTGCCACTTTTGGTTATTGTCCGTCCTTCCATGTGTGAGGGTCAAACAGGTTATGGCTACACCTCTTCTATGTGCTAGCCCTTCCAAAACTTGAACACTGCCCTCTCCTTTACCACCAAATATTTTCTTCCTCAAACTAAATATCCCCATTTGTTTAAATTTAGGGTGAAAAGGTATGCTAAGAGAGAAAGGGCTACACAGTAAAAGTGAAAAAAACATCATGAATGTAACAGGAGAAGATAAAAAGTCTGCACTCCCGTGTCTTTGGACTTTCTTTACTATGTCATAGAAACCTCTTCACCTTGAAAATTCACCATACCTCGCTAATTCACACACTGAGGGTATCATCTACCCTGCAGCCTCTTCCTATGATTGACTGGGTCCTCCAAGACCCTCTAATTTAAGGAGGATTCTGAAGCTAGCTATAGTGGTATCCTTTCCAAGTTTCAGTCTTGACTGTTTCCTCTACTATGCTCCCAAAGATAACTCCCAGTTCCCCTGATCCCTTTCAGCTCTCTTGTCTGGCAATAAGCAAGCTCTTAACACATAGGTTGACTTAACTTTTTATGATTTGAGGACCTTCACCATTCTTATTGTCCTCTTCCAGATTCCTACTTATCAATGATCTTCTTCAAATGTGGCACCTAGAACTGATCAAAGTATTCTTTTTTTTTTTTTTAGGTTTTTTTGCAAGGCAAATGGGGTTAAATGGATTTCCCAAGGCCACACAGTTAGGTAATTATTAAATGTCTGAGACTGGATTTGAACCCAGGCACTCCTGACTCCAGGGCCAGTGCTTTATCCACTATGCCACCTAGCTGCCCCTGATCAAAGTATTCTTAATGTCATCTGGATCAGGGTTAACAACAGCAGGATTGTTATTTTTCTCATCCTTGATGAAATCTATTATTGTATAATATTGTTTCTTGGCAGCCACATCAAACTGTCAATCCTAGTGATTTTATAGTTCTCTAAAACAGAGGTATCAAAATTGTGGCAGGGGCCCTAAAATTTGCCAGCGTTCAAGAACCAGATTAAGTTGTAAATGTTCAATAAAATAAATAAAAATAAAATGCAGCATTGACAAAAGTTATTTGTGGTTTTCTAATAAATTAGATGACCTGCTGGTATCTATTTCTGTTTGAGCTTAGTCACTCCTCTTCCCTGTTGTCTTTCTGAAGGTGATTCAGTGAGATCAAACCTAACTTTACATTTATTTTTTTTTAAATTTGAGTCTTGTAGATTTGGCCCATCACGACTGAATTTCAAGATCTTTGGATCTCAATTCCATTTAGGATATTAAGTAGTTCTTATAGCTTTATAATTCATAACATTTCACAATTTATAAAACATTTTTCTATGACTTCTCCCTTACTTTCCTGTTCTTTGAGAGGTGATGGACAAAGTTGTAGAGAGGAAGGATTATCATTAAAAGATTATCACCCAAAGTATTATAGTCTTTGATCTCTATTGTTTTAATGGAAGCTTTTTAAAGACAGTTCACCTTTCTAACACGGTTTTAATGGATTCAATTTCCCCTTATAATATTTCAAGAGATGTGTAATTAAAATTACCACAGTTAATAAGCTCCTGGCCTCAGTTTGCACATCTGTAAAATAAGTAGATTTGAAATAAATGGATTTTAGTGTCTTTCCATTTCTAAATCTATGGAACTAAGAAATTAATTGGATTAGTCTTTATAATCCCATCCTCTTTTAAGAAGACTTTAGATTCTTGAAGTTAATACCTATAAAGCACAGATTATGTCAGGTCGTTTGTCAAGCAAAAAATGCTTCAAGGACCAGCTATGGAACTAACATTGTCAACAGACTTGAGACTATCCTCTAACCTGTAACCTACCTTTTCTAGGCCAGGAAAACTTTTCTCCAACAGGTTTTTTTTATAAGATCTTGAGATTTCAAACTGGAAAAGACTTTGAGAATCATCTAGTCCAATCCCCTCATTTTACAGATATGCAAAGTAAAACTCAAAGAGATCAATAGATCTCTTTGCCAAGATTGCATAGCTAGTAAATAGCTATGCTGGGATTCAAATCCAGGTTCCAAATGCAGTGGTTTTGCTATTACACCACAATTGCCTATATGATGACAGATTTGGAACACAGCAAGCTTAGAGGGAACTATAATCTGTTAAGTGAGAGGGAGACCCAAACCAATGAAATCACAGTTTCTGTTGATTATTAGAATTGAGGATAGATCTACATGTTAGTTAGAAATATTTCTTTTATAATTTTACTGAAATTCATCAACCCTAGAAATAAAGTCATTCCTTTGTAAAATGAATAAATTAGAATGGATCTCTGGGGTCTCTTCTAGCTTTTGTTGTTGTTGGTCATTTTTCAGTCATGTCCAACTCTTTGTGATTTCATTTGGGGTTTTCTTGGCAGAGATAATGGAGTAGTTTGCCAGTTCTTTCTCCAGCTCATTTTACTGATGAGGAAATTGAGGTGAACAGGCTTAAGTGACTTGCCCAAGTCACATAGCTAGTAAGGCAACAGTCTTTGATTAGTTTCCACTAATCAAAATACTTGAGATAGTGCCCTTTAACAATGAATTCCACTTTCAATGTGTTTGATGGAATCTGGAACAATCCTTAGCTTCATCCTAAAGGTTACTCTTCCCATCTTATATAGCTTGTTCTTAGAGATGGACTTGAGAATCTAGAGAAAGAGAAGAAAAATGATACAATGGAATCAGCTCTCAATATTTTTTCTGAATTTTATTTTGCTTGAGCTCTGCACATTTAGTCCTTTACATATTCTTGCTAGTAACTAAATTAATTGGGTTTTACATGTTTCTTATCAAGCAAGGAAAATAAGGCCAAAGGTGGCAAAACAACTTCAGGCAGGCCTAGAAGGGGATAGAGGAAAGGAAAAACATTTTCTATTGCTTGTTTGTTGTCTCAATTTTTTTCTTGTTAAAGACAGAAGGTTTTGTATAATCTGATTGTTTGATTGTAAAAGTTCCTTATGGGTGCAATTCCATTAATAGTAAAATTTGATGTTCTTAGAGTAGGTTCATTAGATTCTAGATTTGGAGTTGCAACAGATCCTAAAGGTCAACAAGTACAATTTCCTCATTTTGCATAGAAGGAAACTGAGTCCCAGAGAGATTAAGAGATTTGCAGCAGAGTTTGGAGTATAACCTAGATCCTTTGTCTCCAGCCTAGCACTCTTCATTTTGACACACTTGGAGACTTAAGGTCATTCCTTGACTTTGACTAGATGACATGCTAGGTTTTTTGTTATCTTGAGATTGTATAATACTATGAACTTAGTTTATTTTAAATACCTGTGATGTGATTATAGTGCTGTCCAGGGTGCTGTTTGTAGGCTGCAGACTTATTTTCAAAGAATTTAGAATCTCAATATGGAGATAGGTTTTATAGGCATAAAAATAGATAAACAGCAAGTAAGCAATTTAAGACTGAATTTCAGGAATATTAAAAAGATTTTTGGTTTTTGTCAGTATAGAGAACTCAAATTAGAGCAGATTGAAAATAGTCCATGCCATAGACATTTTCTTGGGACTTATGTACATTTCATGACCTATGGAGAGTTATTGTAAGCATCAGATGGAGGATTTGAACTCCATTTTTTTCTGACTATAAACCATTACCCTTATCTACTAAGTTACATTGCTTCTATAGATATAAAGTATATCAAGTGGCAAATGGAGTAAAAACTACACAATTATGAATTCCCTTAATCCAACCCACACTCTCATGTAAAAACCTCTTTTACATGACAAAAATTTGTCATCTGGTTGCTCCCTGAATACTTCAGTGTTCAAGAGTAATAAGGAAATCGCTACCCTATTCTATTTTTGGAAAACTCTAATTGTTAGAAAAATCACCCATATCTCAAATTCAAATCAACATTTCTTTTACTTCTTCTCATACACTTTAGTTTTGCATTATGGAAAGATACAAAATCATTCTAAGCCCTAAGCCCTCTTCATTATAACAGCACTTCTAATATTTGAAGATAACTATCAATGGCTCCTCTCCTTCCTTACCTGTTGTATTATCTCTTCTATTGACTAAATATCCCTAAATCCTTTCTGCTTCTCTTCTTTCTATATTCCTTCTCCATGGTGAATCTCCTTTTCTTCCATAATTCCAACTGCTATCCTGTATGAAGACCTCTCCAAAATCTATATACCTAGTCATGATCTCATCAGCCAGATCCTGATGTCCAACTGCTTACAGGGCAACATCTGTAGCCATCTGGCTGTCCTCTCAGCACCTCAAATTTAGCTTGTGCAGTATTGAACTTATTATCTTCCTTCCTAAACCTGCCTCTCTTTCTCATTTGATATTTCTGTCTATGACACCAGCATTCACCCAAGTTTCTCATGGGTGAAATATTATTGGCTTTGATTCTTCTTTCTCTCCACTTTTCATTTACAGGCAATTGCCTAATTATCAATTCGAACTCTATAAAATCTCTTACATCCTCTTATCCTTCTTTAATCCCACTGCTCACTCCAAAGTTACCAATGACTGTTTAATTCCCATACCATTTTTTAAAATTCATCCATGTTTGCAACTTTAGAATAATCTTCAAATCTTCATATTCTCTGACTTCACACATGAAATCATTATTCTTACTATTCTTCCTTTAATTAATCAATAAATATTTATTAAGCACCTACTATGTGCCAGACTCTACTGAATGCTGGACAGTATTTCTTTTAAGAATCCCTTCTCTCCACTCATATAGCAACCGCCTAGTTTAGACCCTCATCAACTCTTACTTGAACTCTTGAAAAACTCCCTTATTGATCTCCCTTCAGTCTCTTCTCTCCCTAATTCACCCTTCAAACAGCTGCCAACGTGAGATCCCTAAAGCACAGTTCTGATCATGTAACTTCCCTGATCAATAAATTCCAGTTGCTTCATAGCAACTTTAGGACTGAATCCAAATTTCTATGTTTGAAATCAAAGTCCTTCAAAAACCATCTCCCTCTTGGCTTTCTAGTCCTGACCTTCATTCATTTACACTGTTGTCTGGCCAAAAATCATCTGTGCATGCTCATAAGATGGGATTCATTGGACAATCCCTCCTCACCTTCGCCACTCTTACACTTAATTGGATACATGTGTACCCTCCCCCATCAAATGTAATTTCCTTCAAAGAAAGTACTAGTTCATTTTTGTCTTTATATCTCTTATAATCAGCACAGTGCTTGGTCAAAAGTAGATGCTTAATAAATTATTGTTGGGGAACAGTCATCCTCCAAACATGAACTATATTGTCCCAATCCTATGCCTCATTTTTCTTCTTTATCTATTAAATGCCTACTTATCCTTTGAGGCTCCATTAAAATTCTACCTCCTTTTGGGAACTATATTAATCCTTCAGATAACAATGATTGTCTGTTTCATAACTCATACAGCTCTTTGTTTTGTAACTCTCTAATATATTCTTCAGTTGTATATCCTATCTATCTGTGTTGGATTCTGAACTGGAAGCTCTTTGAGGTGAGGACCTTATCCCATGACAGATATTAAAACATTTTTGCTTGTTTAGCTCTTTCAGGCCAAGTCTTCTTGTGGTTTTATTGGCAAAGATACTGGAGTGGTTTGCTATTTTCATCTCCAGCTTATTTTACAGGTGGGGCAACTGAGGCAAATAGGTTTAAGTGACTTGCCAGAAGTACACAACTAGTAAGTGTCTGAGGCCAGATTTCAACTCAGAGAGATGAGTCTTATTAACTCCAGATCTGGCATTCCATCTAAGGTGTCACCCACCAATCCACTGAAACATTTATAGTATTTAAAGAATGGAGGAACACATTTTTGGGAGAAAGCATTAAAGGTATAGGGGACTGTGTAAGCAAATGTTCAGTGGTGTGTATGAATCTAGTCTGCAGGAAATGATAAGGATACTCCCCATATTAGGATACAATCTAAGGAGTAAAGGAAAAAAGTTGGGAAGATTTTGATCAAGTGAAATTATGGAAAAGACTGAATCACAGATTAAAAAGGATGAACGTGACCTAATTTGCAATTGTCACATTCTCATGTTAAATAAATATATAATTGCCACAGCATTTTCATGTTAAAAAAAATAGAACCCTAGTACAGATTAAGTACATTGAGTCTTTTGGGAGTATTAACATATTTTTTTTTTTTCCATTTGATCACATGGTATAGTGAAGGAGTTCCTTTGCCTTCCAGGAGAAAGAATTTAATTTCTTTTACTAGGACTCATCAATTGACCAATCAATGAAGAAATAAGCAAAGCTTTAGTACTCAGCATTGTGTTGACTGATGCATTTTGGGAGATATAAAGGTGTTTCTTGGCATCTAAAATGCTTACAATCTCATTGGAAAGACAGTTCACATCCATGAAACAAGAGCAAGCAACACAAAATAGTACCAATTAAGTGTGAAAATATGGGGGCTGCCATCACTGACTTTTTATAAGCAGTCCATGAATCTATTTGCCAAACCTCAAGTAAACAATATACTAAGGACTGAATAAATTAAATGTCTTGAACAAATATGACTTATTGTTTTCAAATGTATATTAGATGTATTATTAATACCACAGAAATTCACTTAAAATGTTTGCTGACTTTGTAGTAGCTTTGTGTTAGTATGTATTTTAACAACCAGTGCATAATAGCACTATAATTACTTACACATGAAGTTCTTAACATTTTTTTAATCCTAAAAAGAAGTCTTCTTACTTGAAAAAAGTTGAGAACCATTGATATATAGTCTGAAAAATGAGAGGGGAGGACTAGCTGATCTCTAAGGTCCTTTCCATTTTTAAATTCTATGACAAAAAAAAACCCTATGATTATCATGGAAGAAATGGGACTTAAACTAGACCATTAAGGGGAGTTTCAATCAGAACTACTATGTTTTCTCCATCTCTATCCCTTGTTCATCTTCCAATTCTCTTTAAGCATCCTGAGGTTGCTGGCATTTCTGATCCTGAAACCCTTATACACTGCCAGTAAGAAGTTATTTCTGATTAGATCTAGCAGCAGTTTGTCCCTGTAGGTACATGGGATTAATGAGAGCAAAATCCTAGCCTCTGTGTTAATCCAAAGGAGTCACTTGACTATTCCAGGTTTTGATTAGCAGCCCCCTGCAGCTCCATGCTTACTTTGAATGTTGTGCTCAAATGGTTAAGTGAATACAAAAGGGGACCCCAAGAAAGCACAGATTTTTCAATCTAAAGGTTTATAAAACAAAAAAAAAATCTTTGGGGTTTGCAGTGGTCTGCACACCAAAACATAAATCACCCCCAATTTGTTTGAAATCCTGCCTCTAGAAAGTGGTGTTCCTTGAGAAACCTTGCAGCATATTTGGTCTAGGTCTTGGATTTGTAATGAAACCTGATACCAAGCAAGCTTGGCTGGTTTGGGGTTTGCTTACAAAATTTCCATGCTTGCCTAGTATAATACCTGCTCTAATCACATACTGACCAACAGCACTATATTTAGTATTACTAGAAATAGGGGTGGGTTGTGGCAAATCCCTGCTCTTTATGGAAAGGAAAAGAATTGATCGAGCTGGGAATGCAAAAGAGTTTTATTTTTCTATATTATAACTAGTGTGCCTGCAATTCATTCAACTTTGAAGTTAAAGACGTGTCTCATTTGAAGCTCTTTTCCAGTTTGTTCCTAAGCGTATCGTGACTTTCAATGATCTCCTAGATTCTCTATTTTTTACCTCTGTCTTTCTTGTCCATCTGTGTCTGTCTGTCTTCATTCCTCTACTGAACTTTCCACTTACTTAATTTTCCCAGATATTAAGTATCTGTTTGAGTCCCATACTGTTGAACTCTGGACTTGATGGTTCCAGCAAAGTTTAATTGTCATCTAGATCACCCAGTTTTCAACAGAAGGTGATTTCCCTTTTCTCCAGCAGACAATTTGGGCTTATTTCTAGTTATAATACATTGCCATTGGGGGAGTTATATACTTCAAGAGCCCTATAAAATGAAGGCCTGGTTCTCTATCAGGGTTGAATATATTATTTTAGGATGATTCCATAGATTATCTGCAATTTACTACTCAGCTGAATTTTCCGTGGTTATTAAATGAGGCATCCATTTCTTTGCTTTTAATAGACTCATATACATACATGCATACATATGTGTGTTGCTTTTGGGTGGATTGCTTTTTGAATTTCTCCCTATTATCAGTGATGTTAGCCAGATTATCTATTTGGGCTCAAGTTGCCCCTTCCTATTGAGACTGTAAGAAGTAGTGTACCTGGGTATCTTAACCCTGCCCAACATCTAACTCCCTTAACTAGGTTTTTTCCTTGGGGAGGCCAAAGTGCAGAGATGTGTCAAGCTGCTGCAACTACCCAGTAGTAAGAAATCCTCCCAGAAGCATCCTTCCCTGGAAATGAATGGGCCGCCCCAGATGCCAGTATCGGTGAGTTGATCTGGGGGATCAATCCCATTTCTGATATTGCCCAAACCTGGACTGCTCAGGCAGAGGTTCAACCACCTATGTGCCAACAAGCTCTGTTCCTAAGGGGTCCTGGCTGGGAAAAATTAAAACCAAACCTTAGACCTCTGTCAGATTGGGAGGAAAAATTATATTTTGGAACTAGTCTACAGTGTGGACAGGAAATGACCCCTCCACAAATACTGCTTCTTTAAAAACAAAAAGCCAGCCCGAGCAGTTGTGCCTGAAGCTCTCCAGCCTCTTTCCACCCCCCTCTCTCTCTCTCTCTCTCTCTCTCTCTCTCCTCTCTCCCTCCTCTCTCTCGTGCGCTCTCTCGCTCTCGCTTGCTCTCCCTCCTCTCTCTCTCTCTCTCTCTCTCTCTCTCTCTCTCTCTCTCTCTCTCTCTCGTGCTCCCTCCTGCCTCTGCCTCTCGCTATAGAGAGAGGGCTCCCACAGCAGTTTCCAGTCAGTGTGTCTCTGAGGCTGTGTGTGTGCGTGTGTGTGTGTGTGTGCGCGTGTGTGTGCGCGCAGCTACTTTGTACTGGGAAGAACACACAGCCCATGTGCTCTGTATGGATGTTGGTGATACTCTCTATAGCTTGATCTCCTCCAAGCAGGCAAGATGTCCAGCACACCACATGACCCCTTCTATTCTTCTCCTTTCGGCCCATTTTATAGGAGACACACACCGTACATGGTGCAACCAGAGTACCGAATCTATGAGATGAACAAGAGGCTGCAATCTCGCACAGAGGTAAGTGCCCCAACCTCCCCTCTCCTGGCTGGGCATGCATGGGCAACGAGGGGCTTCCCGTGGAGGGGGGGGATCCAGCCCGAGCGTCCCATGCCATCCAGCAGCCTGGGGAGACCCTGGAATGCACTCCCCCCGCCCCCGTTCCTGCACGAGTTTCAGTGGGTGATCCCTCATTCTATTGCCAACCACTGCAACTCTTGGAGCAGCCCACAGTTGATGCTGAAATCTGGAAATAGAGCCCAGCAGCACTTCAGGTTGAATTCTCCAAGCCCTCCTTCCCTCTGAGCAAATGCTGCCTCTTTCTCCTTCTTTTTCTTTTTCTTCTTCTTTTTTCTTTTTAAAGTGGCTTGTTATAAAGTGCTGGGGTGGCCGTCCTGCTGACATAGTCCGGGAGTATTTTGCAAGGTATCGGATGGTCATTTGCATGAGTTGAAATAATCTTTGTAAATTTTAGGAGAGGGGGGCTGCCGGGAAACTGCATTTGTTTTCCTGGGGTTTTTTTTCAAAGTCTTCCCCCCACCTACGCACACCCCCCAGCAAAATGTAAAGGTAACCCCGGAAGAGCCCCAGAATACACTTTTGAAAAACTTGTCCTATGAGTCGTCCTTAAGGAACACATGTTCATTATAAAATATGCACATATTTCTGTATTAATTTCGGAAAGCAGTTGCCTTTGGAAGGGGAAGTGATCAGTAGTTGACTTTATCGCTCAGCTGACAGTACCTCCTAACGTGGACTGCTGTGAGGGGTTTTGTAGAAACTGTTCCTAATTTTTACACACTTGGGATCTTTCCCCCCTCAAAATACCAGCAAGCTCCGGTGTAAGCACTTAAGTGTACAGGAATAATAGAAATACTTGGGAGGACTTTGATATAAAAAAAACAACAACTTAAAGCTTGCCTCCTGCAATTTAAATATTTAATGAAACCTTACTTTCTGGAGTGAAAGCATGCCTGCTAAATTAGGCTGCATTTGGGTCCATGTGCCTGTGTTGATGCCAGGGCAATGCTTTGGATTGAAATGTTTCCAAAGGGAGTTTGGTGGGGATGCACTGACAGCCCTTGAAGTATAAATCTTATAGAATTAATAACCTGCACATTGCAAATGTTCAGTACTGGAATGGAGCTAGAGTGAAGGATTTGAGGGAAATTTAAGATGAACCTGATTGTTGAATCATAACTTTTGAAAGGAACTACTCAAGGTTTTCCTAAAATAAAACACATGCATGAATTATCAGCCAAGTCGTGGAGAATTCATAATGTTTAATGTATATAATATAGCTAACAAAATGGGACCTGCTGTCTGATTGGCCAACTCTTGGAGAGAAGGACTGATTTTTTAAAAAAATGTGTTATCACTGATATTTTTCTTACATATTATTACTCCATAAATGTTATTTGCAATTCCTAACATCACTAAAATCCAAGAAAAATTAATCTCCTGAAGTGTTAGCTGTGCTTTGCATAGAAGGCACTAATTGCTGCCTGGAACTTATGCTTGTTTGTACATAAGCCTTTTTTTGGTGGGGGGAAGGTTGTTGGTCCATTCAGAATCTCACAACTGGCTCTTAGAATCTTAAATTTCTGCATAAACTACAGTATTTTTAAAAATTGGAAGAAAAGAAAATATCTTGTGAATATATTGGTGAAAGTATTTGATTTGGAATGGGGGATACAGACATACACACACACAGATATAAAAATAATTTCTATAAGAGAAGAGATTGTTGGCTGTTGAAATGCAATCTGTGACTAGCGATAAGATGTAAAAGGAACTTAGATGAACATTTCAGAAAGTTTTAGAGAAGTTGTGCAAAAAAGATTCCTGTCCTTCAGTCCCTTTCCTATTTTGGGAACCAAGGCAGATTTCACTGTATTCACAAGTCCTCTTTCAAACATTAAATGGCCAGTTTTGAACTGCTAGACTAGGCATACCTCCTTGCACTGGCCCTCATAAATTTCAGCAGGATACAATGAAGTTGCTAAGTTTGTTTTAGATCCAAAGGAGAACTTTTGAAAAGATCCCCATTTGTATCTTGTTTCTTTAAAAACAGTATGTTTTCTTTGAGGGTAGTCAAATGGTAGGAACTCCTCTAACTTTTTTTTATTAGTTTGTATTTGGTTTCAAGTTTTGTATTTCTTTTAAAACCTAGAGTGCTTCTCTGTTTAGAAAAAAAATGTTTAAAAACCCCTTTAAACTTTATCATAGAATAATTTCGTTGACAGTACCCTAAAATTCAGCAGATTTTATTTGTTTTTACCTGTGTTCATAAAAGTAGGGACATGATCTGGCATATTTAATGAAAACAATGTATCAAACTAAATCTTTCAAACTTTAAGGCCCTTTTTTGGGCCTAATTACAAGGGTGAGAAAATTATCTAAATGAATTCGCATGACATCTGACATTTGTGTAATCAAATGTAATGTACAAGCAGAATCAAATCAATATCCCCAGGATATTATGCTCAAACATAATTTTGGCATATCGTATTCTTGGAAAGAAAGAAAATTTCCTATCAGGAGTAGCCCATGTGATCAGTGGTTTAAAGTAGCAATGTGATGATACAGTCCAACCCATGTTTCTAACTTCAGGTTTATCAAGTGCTTTCCACATCACAATAATGATGTATTCAATGCAAATGTTATTATGCTCATTTTACACATAAGTAAACTGAGGCAAGATCAGTTAAGTTGTCTTCTGTGGTCATCAGTCTTCCAATACAACTGTCTTTGCATTACAGAGGAGATTTGGAATACAGGCAATTCAAAATATATATACAAGGAACTCAGTTACTTTAGCCAGGTCTTTGGATAATGAGATCAATATTCTTCCCTACCTTTTGCCTGCCCCACCCCTATCTACTGTCTCCACTTACTTTCCTGAAGTAGATTGATATCCCTTGCTTCTCTACACCCACATGAAATTATTTAGGTAGTTATGTCTACTTTCAACTCTGACTTCATGAACCTGGGCTTGGTCCAAAGGTTTGTTTGTTTTGCACCATGTCAGTGAAAAGTTTCTTCGTAGAAAATAAAGGGAGTTAAATGTTGTAGGAATTTCTTAGGGGAAAAAATGTGAGTTCTTTCCTTTAGGAGGTTGAAAAGTGATAAATAAACCAAGATACTTAAATACATTGAGAAAACCACACCCTGTGTCTAAGTCTGACATACAGGAAATTGTGTGAAGGCAGTAAAGGGGGTTGGTGCATTCCTTTCTTTTAAACAAAACTAAACTCAACAAGAAACACTTAAGCAAAGTATGACTACTTTCTTGGGCAGTTTGACACATGCCATGAAGGCTAGACTATGGTTTTAGTCTATCTTTGAAAGGCAGTGTGGGGTAGTGGAAATTGCATTGTAACAGAGATCAGGAGATCTGGTGTGTAATTCCAGATCTGTCATTACTAATTAGGTATATGACCTTGGCCAATTCACTTCACCTCCTCTGGGTCTCAGTTTATTCATCTATGCAATGTATGAGTTGGATTAAATGGTCTCTAAAAATGCCTTCTACTTCTAAGATTACTTTGAAAGCCTTGCACTTTAATATTCAACAGTTTTGCTGATAATCCTTAGACTAACTATAAGAAGAGTCCTGAAATCCTGGGTAACAATGAAGGAAAAACAAAACAAAACAAAATTACAGCATGCAATATATTTTGCTTGGTGCTGAGAGAAAACTGTGCTAATAATAAAAACTAAAGTTGGATGGTTTCTCATGAAAATTCATATCAAACACTTTAATTTTTTGATGGGTGTATGCTTTTTGGTTGAGAGGAGAGTTGTGATGGCAGTATCCTTTCTCCTCTCCAATTTTCCTCCCTTCTAAACCCACCCCCTAATCCCTACTACGAAATGTAGACCGGGCAACTTTTAGAATTAGGTAGTAGTCATTGTGAAGAATAAAAGATTAGTGCATAAATGAATTTCAGAGATTCACCTTTTTCGATTTAAATGAATGTAAACATTTTTTAGAATATATTTTTAATGTGGGCAAAATGCAATCACTGTTGCTATGAAGAGTGTGGTGGTGATGGTAGTAGTGATGGTGGTGGTGTTTGTGTATGTGTGTGGGCTGTGTGTGTGTGTGTGTGTGTGTATGTATGTGCATGATTATCTAAATCAGATCAGAGTTTCATAAAAATGTATTTAATATTCAGATCCTTTTTGAGAGCTTTGTCTTACAATTGTGTGCTTCAACAATCCTGTAATGAAAGGAGGAAAAGTGATCTTTTGCATTGGAACACTGCTGATCTTTATTCTTCTAAAACTGTATTTTGACATCCAGATCATATTTTTGTAGGAACTTGATATGCAAGTTTGTTATGTCCTACAGTAAACTACATGATCATAGCATGCAAACGTCCTGGAATCAGAAAGAAATGAGGAAAAAACTGAGTGTTCCTAAATTTCTATGTTTCATGAAAAAATTTTGATAGGAAAAATAATAATTCTTTGATAACATTAATCGGCTTGCATTTTAACATTTACTAAATGGTTATATATGCATGCATGTACACACATATATTATATATATATATATATATATATTTGAAACAAAAATGGAAGAAAAACAAAATAATGGTCATTTCAAGTGATCAGATTTCTGTAAATTGGATCGTTCAGTGGCTTAAAGTTGACCAAGTCCTGATAATGTAAAAATTACCAGTTATGAAAGATAACGTGGTACTATATTGGTTTCATTTATTTCTTTTGCTCATTCAGGTAGTTTCTGTTTCCAGGAGGGCTGGCTTTCTTTCCTTTTAGCAAGATCCTCTTTTAAAAGATGAAAGTTTTTGTTTTGTTTTTAACGATTTTTGTTAGGGCCAAAATTATTAACAGATCTCCCATAGATATTTCTCTTTCATTGATGCTCCATGGTGGTAGCTTCTCTTTCATATTATTCCTCTTCTTCCTGTCCCCCAGTCTCTCCAGGATTAAGTGAAAATTATGATGACAGTTCAGAACAAACACACATGAATAATATTCTGGACTGATAAAAGTTTTAATTCCATAGAGTTGAACATGAATGTTGGTACTGAATCAAATATTTTTGGCAATGCTAACATTTAATGCCTATTGTTTAGTTGTTGTGTCCCCCAGCTTGTCGTCAAGATTCCCTGTGAAAAATAAAAGTAATTTTTACTCCTGCAGCTCCATTTCTTTATGCTTTAGTCACTAGGATTCATGTTGTAACCTCATATTTATTGGTGGAGCAGCTTGTTATCACTGATTTTGTGTAGATAGAGTATCGTTAAAATGAATTTAGATGTTTGAGCTGGGGGGGAGAAAAAATGGTTTGCAATTACTTGTTTTTAGGAATTGAGGAAAAATATTGTTGCATTTTCCTTGAGGTACCCTATGAATTTGCAATTTAATAAGAATTTGGGAAAGAAGGGGAGGAGATCAAACCTACTTTGACAATGGTTAGCAGAAACCCAAAGGGCATTTTTCAAGGAGGGAGCTTCCATACTCTCCTTTATATCAACATGGCCTTAGAGAAGAAATTGAAGGACGGCTGGACTGATTTTATTTTCCCTGAAGTTTTTTTTTTGCTATTTTCTTCTATGGGAGCTGTTTTTAATTAAAAATTGCTACAAACTAACAATTCTTAGGAGGCCAGGACTGGGGGAAATCAGTCAATTTGCTTTCAAGGCAGATACTTATCAGCTTAGAATCAATGAAAGCTTAATTTTGGGAGGTAAGTGCATTATGATAAAAAAAAATCAAACTGTATACATTTGGTAAATGTTTAGTTTTCTTTTTTGGGTTTGAGAAAGAAATCAATTTAAAGTGACTGAAAAATTTCTTTTTATTTCAATTGTCATTACTAGTTTGTTTTTCAAGAAGAATATACATAATGCTTTTGTTGTGCTTTTAACAAATAAAGCAGCTTTGCAAATATTGCAAGTTTAGAATTTTTTAAATGCATTTATTTTATTGTAGTTGCTACATTTCTAACTATATCTGGTTTTGAAAAATAAAGTCTTTCAGATTACTTAAAAGCCTTCATTTGGCATAACAATTACATCTATTCAGTTGAATTAGATACATATATTTCTCATTCAGGAATAGCATCTGTCATATTGACCTTCAAAATTCAGTTTGGACCCTGACTAGAACAAAGGCAACTTATTTTCCTAAGGTATTATAGCACCAATAGTCCAAAAGATTGTGGTAGAAAAGGCAATGATAATTGGAATATTTGATAGAGCATTTGACCAGCAGATTGAAATGTATTTATCCAAGTCTGACTGGTTAGAGCTATATAGGACTTGCTGCTAAGGAGTCTAGAAAATTAGATGCCATCCCAGAAAGTTCAATAAACTTTTCTCCATGCTGCTGATCATATAGAGCAAAGTTATCTACCTGGTCATCCAAACAACTGTCAACCACTTAACTGTTTTCCAAATGACTGAGTCACCAGACAACTGACAGAGTATGGATGACCACATCAATCCATCTCCACTTTTAAAGAAACAATGGAAAGTACAATGCTTTACTATTCATGAATCAATATTTTCATTTTATGCAATCATTACTTTATAAACAGACTAGATCTTAGAGCTCATTTAGTCCAGAGGTTCTTTAACCTGCATTTGATGATTTGTTTTAAAAAAATATATTTATTTCAACATAATTGGTTTCCATTTGTAATCTTATAAATTTAATTTTATATATATTTAAAAAATTAAAATTTTTAAGGGGTTCAAGAGTGCCTCCAGATTGTCAAAAGGGTCTGACAAAAAATGTTGAGTTTCCTATCTAGTCCAACCTTCCCATTTTATTGAGGAGGAACCTGAGGCCCATAGCAAAGTAATTTGTCCAAAGTCACACAGATAATGGTATATAGTAATTCTGGTTTTCTGGTAGTTAAGATTCTTTGAGTCCAAAACCAATGTTTTTCACACTTTATATCTTCATTAAAACATATTATCACACTCTTGTTGAAGTAAATTCTTTCTTTATAATGATCTGAAGGTATTTAATGCATATGTACTTCTCTAAGGCTCAGTGTCCTTGTTTGTAAAATAAAAGATTCTTTTACGGATGTTAGTCATGTGGCCTACTCTATTCCTTAGTTCAGCAAAATAGATTCAAATGCTAATGAAATATTTCATGAAATAAGAAAAAATAAGGTTGAACATAGAGAATATTAATATATTGTTTTCTAAGTCTTTATCTGGGCTGTAGAGATACTTTTTAAGATTTAGTAGCTCCGTTTCTGAGTTTGACATCACTGTGATTATCGCTCAGATTCCTCCTATCCTTAGTGAGTATTCTTTGATTCTGAGGGAAAGGACTAGGTCCATGAGTGTTTGTATGTGTGTGTGTGGTGTGTGTTTGTATGTGTGTATGTGTGCAAACAAGGATTGTTGATATGTATGCACACTTGTATACATGCTTGTAGCCTTATTCAGTATGTGGCTATATACATATATATATATATAGCTGATCATTTCAGATAAACAGGATGAATGGTTCTTTTCAGGAATAGGAGAACTTGTAAGCTGGAAGTATATTTAAGCTAGAAGTTTTTGAAGCATTTTATGTTTTCATGTAGTTTACAGATTTGGATTTAATTAATTTTGATTAGGAATTTTCAAAGAAATAAATGTACTTTTTCACATTTTGAAAATCTGTGTTCAGCTCCTTATCAGAAGCTACTCTCTCCAAGCCTATCCTCTCTTCCTACAATTCACCTGTCCTTTATGACAGATGGCCACTTCTCTAAATGTCCTCTGTGTTAAAGGAGGTGAGACTTTAGATTCAGCAAAACATTCAGAAAACCACAAACATTTATTGAGCACCTACTATATATGAAGCACTTTATTAGGTGTTTTGGAGTCAAAGATAAGAGGGAAAATTACTATTTATCTTAGCCACTATTTATATAGAACCAGTACTGATATTTTAAGAACTATCATCTGAGAGAGGGGATAAATTTATTCTTTGTTGCTCTGGCAGAGGTGTGGGAAGGGCAGTCATCCAGGCAAACAAACATTTATTAAGTGCTTACTGTGTCACTGAAGATCCAGTGAAAGGCAAAACAGGACTTGGCAGGGCTAAGGGGTGAGGAGGAGGCAAGTGAGACAGAGGGGAGTCTTGCCTCTGTTTACAAGGGCTGAATACATATACTTGGTGTATACTAAGTGCATGGCAAGTGAATGGACCCAGCCTTTTCCAATCAAAAGTAAAGCTTAGCTCTGCCTCACTTGCAGCCTCCTCACTACATATCCCTGGCACCTGCCCTAAAGGAACTCACGTTATGATGGAGGACATAACATGTAAACAGTTATATACATATCAAAATATAGAAAGTAGAAAGAAAAAAGTCTTAGACAAGAAGACATTAAAAGTTGGGTGAAGGGGCGGCTAGGTGGCACAGTGAATGGAGCACTGGCCCTGGAGTCAGGAGTACCTGAGTTCAAATCCAACCTCAAACACATAATAATTACCTAGCTGTGTGGCCTTGGGCAAGCCACTTAACCCCATTGCCTTGCAAAAAAAAAAGTTGGGTGAAACTAACTGAAGAAAGGTGAATTTGACCTGAGTCTTTGAAGGAAGCCAGGGACACTGAAAAAGTGGCCTGGGGTGCAGGTAGGGGGCAGCTTTTGCAAAGGTAAGACAGGAGATGAGATGGAGTGTGTTAGGAGATGGAGTGTTTTGTGTGTGTGTGTGTGTGTGTGTGTGTGTGTGTGTGACAGAAAGTAGACCATTGTAGCTAGATTGCAAATTATGTAGAGGAAGACATATTTTAGGACAGGTAGGGAGGGACCAGATTAGGAATAATTTTAAATACCAGCAGACTTTATAATTGATCCTCAATGAAAAGGGAACCACTGATTTTATTTGGAGTACAGGGTGATATGGTTGGATTGGTTAGGAAAATTACTGAGCAGCTGTGGGGAGGATAGGTTGGAGTGAGGATAGAACTGAGACAGGAAGTGCAATTAGAAGATTTGCAGTCCATCAGGAGAGCGATGATGAGGACCTGTTTTAGGTGGTAGCTGGGTGAATGGAAAGTTACATTTAGGAGTGATATGAAGGTAGAAATGACAAGATTTGGCAATGGATTCACTATGTGGTATGAGAGGGAGAGACTGAATTTGCAAACTTGGGTGATCAGGACAAAAATCTGTTTGAAATACAGATACATTGAGCTATCTAAAAGGATATAACTGGAGCTCAGAAGAGAGAGACTAAGATTGAATACAGTAATTTGGGAATCAGCAGAGATGTTAATTGACCTCATGGTAACTGCTGATTTCACCATGTTAAGAGAAAAAGAGAAAAGGACCCTGGACAGAGCCTTAGGGACACCCACAATTATTAGATGTGATTTGGATAAAGAACTAGTAAAGTAGTCTGAGAACCAGTACTCAGGCTAGGAGAAAGAGAACCAGGAGGTCAGAACTAAGAAAAAGTGAATTCATGTTATAGGTAGGAAGATAAGGAGGAAGGGGAATTTCCTAGGAAATGGAATTATGCAGCACTGTTCTGCTTTGCAAAGTAATGATTTATATGAGCAGAAACTAGACAACTACCTGTCACAGATATTGTAGAAAGGGTACCTGCATTCGGTGAACCAGATTGCTACTAGCACTCCACCCAACTCAGTGATTCTATGTATCCCATACCAACATTCGCCTAGGTATTTGGAAACATTTACTTACCATTCTGGCTTGTAGAAGAAAATCTGTGGTAATCATTTAGCTAGTTTATCAAAATTCTGAAAAACCCAGGCGAAGGCACACACATACTATTGTATACTATTGTATGTTTCTTATTATGTGTATATATACATTGAAAACCTACTTTGTTTAAGGCAGTATTGAAGGGAGATTTTTGCCTGTATGACAAAAAAGGAATACAGACTCTTTTAACATCTAATTGGGAAAGTTAGGTGGCATAGATAGAACCCTGGAACTGGAGTCGGAAAGGCCTGAGTTCAAGTGTGGCTCAGAAACTTACTAGCTGTGTGTCTCTGGGTAAGTCAGTTAATCCTCTTTGCCTCAGTTTTTTTTATCTGTAAAATGAGCTAGAGCAGGAAATGGTAACCCACTCTAGCATTTTTTCCAAGATCCTGGAGTCAGTAAGAGTTGAATATGACTTATACTACTGAACAAAAACATTTAGTTAAAAGTATTACATATATCCATTCTTCTTCTCCTTGTCCTGTCAACCTCTCTTTCACCTCCAGGATGATACTTGAATTCATGTATCCATAATTGTTATCTCTTAATTCATATCAGGAAATAAAGGAGATGGAAAAAAATTAAGTATACTTACTTTTTCTTAACTAACAAAAATATATTTTTGTTTTGTGTTGTTTTCTGTTATATCCCTGAAACTTTCTAACAATTCCCCCTTGCCACTCAAATAACCTTTCTGTAAACTAAAGAATTACAGTTAATTAAAAGTGACCTACTGTCCATTGTGACAGGGTTTGCCTCATTCTGCTCCTGTGGTCTACCACCTCTTTTCTGTCATGAAAAAAAATATATGTGTGTGTGTGTTTATATGTATATATGCTGGCAAGGCAATGGGGTTAAGTGACTTGCCTCAGGTCACACAGCTAGGTAATTATTAAGTGTCTGAGACCGAATTTGAATTCAAGTCCTCCTGATTCCAGGACTGGTCCTCTAATCACTGTGCCAATTATCTACTCCTCATGAATATATTTTAAAAAAATCAGAATGATAGTTGCTATATATTGGTTACCCCTTTTAATAATCAAGGCACAACATCCACATTGTATTATCTCTAAAAGCCTGCTTATTCTACATCTGAGACACATTACTTGCGTCTCAACAGTTAAAAAATGATAATTGCTTAACCATTATCTATCTACCTATTGTGAAAGAGTCACTATTCTGCAGAATGGAATCCCGTATACATTTCATGTTTCCATAAATTTGAATTGTAATTATCCTACTGACACACCCTAAGTATTAAGAGCTGAGCTTTTGCGTTGAAAATCATGACCAGATTCAAAGAGACAATGCTGTATGTGTGTCATTATGATGAAGAAAAAAGAAAACAAAAACAATCCCTAAACCTGCCTGGGTTTTCACTGCGTTAATATTCCAGTCCAAGAAACTCGGTCAGGATCCTGGGATGCTAAACCCAAGCCCCTCTAAAATCAGGTTATACAGAAGAATATTCCATATGTCCCTGAGGGCAGAGATTAGAAGCAACCTGGCTGGCCTTGCCTGCCCATTTCCCCTAAAGAGCAGGGCTTGGGAATATGCAGCATGCCACAGACTTCTAGAAGAGAGCTGTGTCAGCCCTGGTAGGGAACCTGAAGCCCCAACCTGCGTGTCTAGACTGACAAGAGCCCTGGCTGCCTGCTGAAGCACTGGGACACCTTGTGGCTTACTTCTTAACAGATTCCAAATGCAGTAACAGGTAGAAGGGCTACCTTGCCAGCGACTGCTGTGGGGCCTTTGGCACAGGTATGCATTTCACGTGGAGGTAAACTACCTGGCTAGATTAGTCTCATTTCCTTCTGGAGCCAGCTGCAAGTTCCACCACGATGATTTTTATCTCATTTTTCTTCAGGGTCCTTGCTTCTAGTGTTCAATTGCTCCAGTTACACATTCCTCCCCGTGCCCCATTTCATTGACTAAGACACCTATGATATTTACAGTACTTCAATAATAATTTCTCATCTGCCAGACTCGAGAAATACCATGTAGCTGCTGTGCATAGCCAAACAATTACATTATTTTCTATCTAGGAAAAAAAGGCCTTCAACTTTTGCTTTTCTACGTGCTTCATTTCTTGGGATACCTAAGATTTTTTTTTTATCTTGTTGCTGAAAATCCTTATTGGTAAGTCAGCCACCAAAGCAATAAACAAGAATGTCCCTTTACCAGTGAGTCTCTCTTTCTTTTTTTTTTAATCAGATCTGTGATTTCATTGATATGAGGAACACTTGGTTAGGAAACTCCCTCTAGCAATGTAGATCTGCCCTGGCTCTTTGATACATAAGCTTAGAGAGGTGTCTTGGGATGCTGAGAAGTTAAGTGAATGGTCCCCTATTGGGGTTGTTTAGCCAATTTGTGTCAGAGGCAGAAGTCAGTCTATCATTAAGTGCCTACTATGAGTCAGACTGTGCCTGAAGATATATAAAAAAAAGCAGGGGTGACCTGGCATCAGGTCAAAGTTTTTCTGACTCTTAAGATGGACTCTCTTGTCATGTGTCTAGGGGCCACTTGAGTCTCAGTTTTAGTATGAGAAACACAATGGCCTTGCTTGGTTTTGCATGAACTTTTTGGGTTTTTTTTTGTTTGTTTTAAATGGAAGTTCTTAATCCTGTTTGGTGAAGATTTTATTTAAACAAAATATCTTGACAACTGCATTTTAATCTAATTGCTTTCCTCAGTAATCCTATGTATTTTATTTTTTGGTTGTAAAAACATTTTCTAAGGAGTCTGTTGGCTTTACCAGGCTGCCAAAGGGGTGCACAACACAAAAAGGTAAGGACCCCTTATTAAAAATAGAATTTTCCTGCAGCTGACTGAAAGTTCTCATTTGAAATTATAATTGCGCATAAGGTCATTATTACCTACTTATGGGGATGTTCAGAGTCTTGGGATGGTTTTGATTTGGTAGAACCAAGTCACATATTACATTAGCAATTAGGAACTAGGAACTCAGTGATGGAGTCAAACAATCCATCCCTGACCACTGCATTACAGAGATCTGACACAATTCTGAGTATTTTCTTTACTTTCACTGGATACTGACTGTCTTAAACATCTGTGTCTGGGCAATGGGGATATATTAATGTTGAAAACAAAAGCTCAACTGTTGTCTTAAATATCCCACTACTTTCAAAACAGGATTGTTTTGTTTAAAAATGAAAAACCGAACCCTAGCATTATGGTCCTTGGAATTTCTAAGATGCCCCAGTATGATGATTTGCATTCAGAGAGCTCCAAATTCTCAATGAATCATCCACATGCTCAAACTATATCTGAGTCAAGATTGAGGAAGGAAGATTGCCAAGGACTCTTGAATGGCATCCACCAAGTTAAAACTGAACTTCTTGGAGAGCTTCAAATTGCAGGACAGGAATTCTAATACAGGAATTCTGCCTACCTTTAGGAAATATTTACCCTTATTTTCCATTTGAAAATGTGAATTTTTTTCTCCTGTTTTCTTTGTTGCAACTGATCCTGGTTTTGAAACAAATGGGGGGGTGTATTTTGAGTTGTTAGCATTGTAACCATGAACAGAGGTTATAAATCATTTGCTTCTTTATGCAGGGAAGGTGGAGTCCAAATTAATTTTAAAAGTTAATGTGGTTTGGGTCATAGAAAGTTTCTGATGCAGCTTGAAGGACATGTTGAAATGTGTAATAATTCAAAAAGTGTTCTACTTTAATCAAAGGGACTAATGCATGGGTATTATAAATATAAGGTATTTGTATGCCATTAGTTCCCTATTGCCTCTAGGATGAAATATGAATTCTTCAGCTTTGTCCTCCTCTGTTGTGCTTCAACCTGTCTTTCCTGCCTTATTTCATATTCTTCTTCTTCAAATACTATCTGTTCCCACCTATCTGCTCCTACTATTTCTCAACCTTGTCATTGCATCTCCATCTCTATGGTTTCATACCCAACTATCCTCCTGGACTTGAATGTAGCCCCTCCCTCTTACCTCCACCTCTTAAAATCATCAGCATGAAGGATCAGTTGCTTGAAGGATCTTTGTATCATCCTCAACTTATCCCATGTTTGGCACATAAGAAGACCTTACTAAGTTTTGAATGTTTGAATGGCTGCCTTCAGAGGGTGCCTCCTGGAAGCTTTTGTTAATGACCTTTCCACATTTGTGTAATTACCATCAATTTACTTATCCATATTCAAATTGTATTCTTTCAGTAAAATCTTACTGTGGTAGTAAAAGTCATCTCCCTCTGGTCAACCTGGTCATGTTCCTCTACAATTTTAGCCGGTCTTGGATTTAGCCTTGACAACATCCATGTGATCAGACAGTAGAACACATAGCAACTTGTGTTCCTCGAGAATTCAAAGACTTTTCCATCCCACTTCTAATGGTATCTCATTGAAAGAGGGAAAATACTTGTCTATATAATACAAATTTGATTGAATCCATATACTCACATATTCAAATGTCTGTATATACACATTACAGAGAGAGAGAGAGAGGGAGAGAGAGAGAGAGAGAGAGAGAGAGAGAGAGAGAGAGAGAGAGAGAGATTGAGAGAAAGAGAGAGGGATTGAGAGAGAGAACTTTTTCATTAAATAGCGAGAATATGAGAGACCTGAGAATTGAATGTAATAAATGAAATCACATTTGTATAAGTGAAATTTCCAGAAACAATGCAGCCTTTTCTTGGACTAATGTGGGTTTCTGAAAAATTAGAAATCAATAGTATAGGATTCCCTAAGCTAAATTCCAAGGACTGGCACAATACATTTGAAGAAGCTATTGTTGACTGGGGCGTAGGGAGAGTCAGGGAAGTTTCCCCAAGAGATCTAGATATTGAATTGGAGGATAAAACTTTAGGAGATGAGAGAAGAGGACATTTCAAATAGAGGGAATGAGTTAAATAAATGTCAAGAGGAAAGAATTAAAGGACTAGTTTGACTGGTTTCCTAAATTTGGGGTCATCAGTCCCTCACTCTCCTATTTCTATGGCCCTTTTTATAACCAATTGTCCTTCCTCTAGTGGTCCTTTGCCTTTCTCTAAATTCCAGGCTTTTTATAGATGAACTATTATTCTATTTACATATATAAGAAATTCATATTACATATAAATTATATATACATGCATATTATATTCATAACAGTGTTCACTAAAACCTGTTCTACATGCCATTTAACAGCTTTTCTCTTTTATATAATAAAAAATACATGTTTACAGAGGCATATTATTCTTAGCCTTGGATCTCTGAAAACAAAGGACAGATTTAAATGGCAAGTTTAAAACAAACCAGACTACATTAAGCTAAGGTTATGTAATGATCCTGTACTCTGGTCTATTGGATGTCGTTGAAGCCACCCCCCATTTATACAGCAATGAGGCTAATGTCAATGTAGTGCTGAAGTAACTGAACCTCAGTATCCCCTATGATGAATGTGCTGTTTTCCAGCTTAGATCTGAGTCTGATCATCTCTTACTCCATTTCCTCTCTAATATCACTCTCTGATAATGGCATAATGTTTTAGGGGGGAATTTATTCAGCATGCATGTGGATTTGGGGAGAAAGACCTTAGTTTCTCTGTAAACTAGACAGCAGTGTTTTTTATTCATCTAACATTTATTATGTGTCTACCCTGTGGAGAACTCTTGCATAGGTGTTGGGAGAGATTTAAAAATTTAAGTGAGACAATGGCATTCACTGCCTTTAGAGAGAGTTTATAATCTGGGGCCAGGAAGAGGGGAGGAGAATGAGAATAAGCTCTAACATGGCTAGCTGTAATATAAAATATGACATGATTATAGCTTTTCTAGAAGTATAGAACAAAGTTCAAAGAGGAAAGGTCTTAAGCAAAGGGAGGAAGAGCAGATCAGGGAAAGCTTCATAAGCTCTATACCCTGGTATGGCTTAGAAGGTTTTCTCTGGATATTAATATTGGAATGCAGTTTCATCCAATTCAACAAGCATATGCTGGGCTTTATGTTAGAAGAAACATTGGGGATACATAGACAAAAAACTAAAACTATTCTTGTATTCAAAAATCTTACATTATGCTTGTTGAGGGGAGGCTACAATAGATACACAAAGAAGTGTATATGAAGTAAATTCATAGCAATTCAAGTGGGAGAACTAACAGTTGAGGAGATCAAAAATGACCTTATCTATGAGATGGCATCTAATTCAAGCTTAGGGATTCCAAGAAGTAGAGGGGAGTTGGGAAAGCATTTGAGTTTGGGATAACTTGTGCAAAAATATGAAGGCTGGAGCTGGAATGCTACAATGACAAAATAACAAGCAAGCCAGTTGGTCTACATTGAAGAGTGCCTGTTAGGAAGTAATGTGAAATCAGTTTGAAAGGCTAGAATGGAGCCAGACTGTGAAGGGCAAACCCTTTCATATGTGTGGCTCCCTTTTATAGGAAAGGTGTTGTCAAGGAAGCTCTTTTGAGTTCTCTTACACTATAACCTCCTTTCCCTCCCACCCCTTCCAGGAAACCTGGATGCTCCATCCTGGACAACATCTGGAAAACAAGGAGGGTTCATGACCTCCTGGATCCCTTACAACTCTAAGAATTCTATAGTTGGATTTGGGGTCATCTTATGTGTTAGCTGTTCATTTTCCATTCCCCCCCCCTCCATATCGATAATCAGGATTAAGATGAGCTGATTTTGCTTTTATTTATCCCTAAGGTTCATTTTCCTAATCAAGCTCTTCACCTTTCAGGAATGGGTTGGCATGGCATAGGCAAAAGCCAATGCCAGGGAGCACATTCGTATCCTGGTCTTAAGTCGTCATAGGTTAAGAGTTGCAAGGGATCTTATTTTCCTGATCTACTACATGAAATTAAAAGGGAAAGTCAATAGACCTGTTTGTGATTAGCACCAAGTAGAGTGGTCATGGTATAGCAACTCTTATAGATCCTTATTTCACAAGTCCTTGTTATATTGCTCCCTCTTGTTATTTTCTTTTCTGGTGGGGTGAGGGGAAATCCTGTTTAATCTCAATGGCCTTGTTGTTACAGAAAGGAACTCCAAGGTTATATTTGTTGTGGAAACATAATTTTGTCATTTTCTCTAAAAATATGCTTTGCTCAGAAAAAAAGAAATAGTAAGCTTCTTCCTCTCTGTCATTTGCACATTAAGGACCCATCATATATAGGACACAAAAACAAAGAGAAGTAGTTGCCCTGTCCTGACTGAGAACGCATCTGAACTAAGACTGGAAAATAAGCCTGTAAGGTATTAGTCTTTTCCAGAAAGCCTGTTAATACCTGTCACCTAAGTGCATTAAACTGCTTGGAATTGGTCACTTGAGTCTATTATTTAAAAAACAAAACAAAAACACTTGCTGGGATGGTGATTTAAGCCAATTTTATAAGGACTTTAAACTTTACATTTGATTTGTCCAAAGCACTCTTTTTGAAACAAATAATCATTAAAAAATAGATTATAATATTTCCATTTGTCTGCCTGAAAGGAAAACATGTCAAGACTCATAGAATTTAAAGAAAAATTTTAACCATAATTCATTCCACTGTACTTCCAATATGTAATATTACCCAGTCTCCTGAGATTTACCTGTAGTGATCTGGATACTCTTGGTATAATAAAATAATAGGAATAAGTGGAAGAAAAAAGATTAGGGAATAGGCAACTTTCTTGCTCTGATTCAAAATTCTTTGAGATTTTTTTTCTTGGGGAAGGAAAAAAATCCATACTTGTTAGCTCATATTTATATAGTATGTTAACTTTTACTAAATTCTTTTCCTTTATTACTTCATTTGAATGAGAAAAGCCAACAAAATCATTATTATTTTATCTCCATCTTATAGATGAGGAAAAAAGTTTATAGGAATCAAGAGACTGTTCAAGGTCACACCATTATTATCTATTACTATTATTTTATATTTTGTCAGGTGAGTGGAGAAGTGTCCTGGACCTGGGGTCAGGAATACCTGAGTTCAAATGTGACTTCATATACTTAGTAGCTGTGTGATTCTATGTAGGTCACATATCCTTGATATGCTTCAGTTTCCTCATCTGTAAAATGGGGCTAATAGCACTTCTCGACTCAGTTTGTTGTGAGGAACAAATGAAATTATATTTGGAAAGTACCTTGCAAATCTTAAAGTGCAATATAAGTACTAATTATTAGACAGGATTTGAACCCAAGGCTTTCTGACACTAGAACTCTATTCATTATCCTTCACATTACCAGGACAAAGTAGAAATCATCTCAGAAGGGTCATGTGCCACCCCTATTTTTCCAGTTGCTTGTTGACATTTACAGATTCAAAGGTAATGTTCCAGTATAGAATGCTACTTGTGTGTAGTGATTCCTAATCTCATTTTTAAAAAGTTTAAAAAATTTTTTTAATTTATTAATTTTTGTAATTTTGAGTCCACTGAATATATGGTGATCTTTAAAATCACAAAGTCATTTAATTATTTTTTCCCAAAGGGGATATCTTGAAAGATAATACCTTACTTAGTGCTAAACTGAATAACCAGAGGCTCTTTAAATTATAGTGAGGGAGTAAAACTCAAGGAAAGCTGATTTATACTTCCAAATTTGCTTCCCCTCTTCCTTCCTCCATTCCTTCCTTCCTTCCTTCCTTCTTCTTTCTTCCCTTTCTCCATTCGTCCTTTTTCTCCCTTTCTCTCTCTCTATGTTCTTAGTGATACATGAATGTTTCTGGAAGAAACTTCTTCCAAGGAAGATAAATCAACATCTTTTTTGGTAATGTATGTTCTTTGAGAATCACTTAGTGCAGTAAAATATTAAATGAGTCACACAACCAGTATTTTATCAAAGGCACAACTTGAACTCAGGTCTTTGAAAATGAAGTCATCTCTTTATACACTGTAAAATATTGCCTAACTATATTTTTCCTCTAAAAAGAAACCAAAAAGTCATGCCATCACTATCTATTGTTATAATGAAAGTATTTTGTAAAATGCCACATATTAGTACTATTATTTTATCATCATCATCAAAAAATTATTGCAGTTTACTTTATGTCATTCAATTCCATTGTTTTTTAGCAGTGTGTTCTCTCTGAAATTACCAATTTTCTGACCTTCCTTTCCTTGCCTGTTTTTGATTGGTTTCTGCTTTGGCAAAGTCTTCTTTACTAGTTTTTGAACATTTAAAAAAAATATCTTTTTTTAGTAAAGATTGAACAAAATATTCTGCCCATTTTAAAGTACTCCTTATTTTACTATCTTTCCTTGATTATTAATGATCCTGTTTTCTTTTAAGTGGCTCTTGTTTCTTAAACTTTTTCATCTTTCTCTTAGCCTTTGATCCATTTTGTTGTTTGGTCTTTATTTCTGTAATCTTTGAGTCTTATGATATTGTGATTCTCTTGCTACTACTTTTCTCTTTCCTGAGATGACCAAGCAATGTACTACACATAGTCGGTACATTATTAGCATCTTTTGCTTTCATTCATACTGTTCAATGAATGAATGAATGAGTGAATAAGTGAAAGAGTAGACTTTTATGAAACTGAATCAGCATTTCTTTTTATGCTTTGCCATTCCCCCCCCACTCCTCTTTGTTGAATGGAAACATGTACTGTAATCATGAATGTTCCAGTAGAATGTAAATTCCTTTATGGTGGGAACTATATATTATTTCCTTTGTGTAGTGCATTTCATACAACACATGCTTAATAAATGTATGTTGAATATCATTGAACTTTACAAGGATTTCATGAGGATAATATATTCCTTTAACATAGGAGGTTCAACTTCAGAATCATGACACAATTCTAATCCTTGGCTACTAGAATGAGTCTTATTCATTGGCATTCCTCTGATATGTTTGTTAGTATTTATATACATTTTAGGTTGTTCAGTAGATCCTTATTTGATATTAAAACTTATACCATCTGCCATCATCTTGCATGACCTTAAAAAATCCATGAAGCTTCTCTGGGTCTCAGTTGATAAAAATAGCAATATTCAGGAAAGAATTTTGAAAAGTTTAGAGCTTACATGAATTGATGCTAAGTGAATTGAGGTTACCAGAAGAAAATTATACACAGTAAAAGCAACATATATGATGATCAACTATGATAGATTTAGCTCTTCTCAGCAATACAGTGACCAAGACAATTCTAAAAGACTCGTGATGGAAAATGCCATCCACATTCAGAGAAAGAACTGTGGAGTTTAAATATAGATTGAGACATACTATTTTCACTTTTTTTATTTGCATTTTGTTTTTTCCCTTTCTCATAGTTTTTTCTCTTTTGTTCTGATTCTCCTTTCATAGCATGGCTAATGTGGAAATATGTTTAAGATGAATGTATATTTGTCAGATTGTTCTCCTGGTGAGGGGGGAAAGAAGGGAGAGAGGAAGAAAAATTTGGAATTCAAAATCTTACAAAAATGAATGTTGAAAACAATCTTTACATGAACTTGAAAAAAAATCAAATGCTATTAAGACTCCCAAAATTGAATAGTTTAAGGTTGCATCTATGCCAAAGTGATGTGATGACATTACCACTAAATTAATTTGAGGAAGAAATGGCCTGATAGATGGGACAGTTGGTTGGTGAAAAGAGATTTCAAGGTTCAGCAAAAACAGTTATTTAGTAAAAATGGCCTCATAGTTGCTAATTCTTGTTGGTAGGCATCCTTATAATGTTTTTTTCCTCTCACCTCCCAAGAGATTTGTGATGGAATTAGTTATGTAAATTGAAATATGAAGAAAAATATGCCACAAGACTGTATTTTATATTTATAACCTTTATATTGTACTAAAGTCAGGAAATGTCACTGAATTAAAATCAGTAAATGTAAAAGTGAAGGTTTCCATAGCAACGTTAACTAACCCATATTGTAGATCTTATGCAATGTACATCAAGGTTTATATTTAACTGTCAGCTAATATGGAAAAATTCTATAAAGAGCAGGTGTCATATAGATAAGTTAGTAAGACCTTAAACTATTTGAATTCTATTCTTCCTGATTCCCCTTTTACAATTATATCACATTTTTCAAATTTTAAAAAAAAACTGAAAAATAAAAATGAGATATCAAACAAAATTTATTATAATTACTATGTTCCAACTACTATGCTAAGCACTGGTCTCAAAGAGTTTACAGTCTAAAGCAGGGGGTGGGGAACCTTTTTCTACCAAGGGCCATTTGGCTATTTATAATATCATTCTATAATTTGTCAAACATTTAAATAATTCACCCCTAAAAAGCTCCTAGATTTATTGAATTTCAAGTCCTAACTGCAGTTGCCTGGGCAATGTCAGACCAGTTCAGCCTGTAGGGCAGAGGTTCCCCACCCCTAGTCTAAAAGGAGTGTATCAGTCTATCTTTGCATTTAATATAGAATAAATAATCATCTTTGCATAAATTAACAATCAAATCAGTAGTCATTCTGCTGGAAGAATAGATAATGAGTGATTAATGTTTATGTAATGTTTGGATTTGCTTCAGTAGAACCTGGAACATTTTCCAATGTAGGGCTTTCATCCAGCATTGCTGGGTTAGATCATTCAGGTCTGATTTCTTAGAAAAACAAATTTAAATCTTTGGGCAGTGGTTCCCTCCTCTTTCTTATCAAGTTACTGAATTCCTTCAAATTTCTTATATCCCCTTAAGATTCTAATGTGATTACTTACATAATAAAGAATACTCATATAGGACTTCTCCAGGCCCCTTTCCTTGTTCTCTGTGATAAAGGAGGGACTTTAGTCATAGTCTAAGATTCCTTTAAATGTCTTCTCCTATTCCAATACAGAGATGAAATTGTACTGCATTATGTGAACTATACCTTCTTCTCGTGGGTGTGGGTGTGTATGTGTGTGTGTTTGTTTTTGCATTTGTTTTTGATTCCATTACCAATTTGGAAAGAATTATAATGACAGAACTTGGATTATTCACTTTAAAATTTAATTATATTATTTAAAAAATCAAGAGCAAAAGAAATCTGACATTTTAAGATAAGAAGTATCCTGTGAGTTTTCTTTAGTATAAATAATTCAAGAAGAGTAGACTAGATTGATATATAATACTTTTTGAGTGGCAGCATGGTGTCATGGATAGTAGACCTTTGTTGGATTCAAGTATATTTGAGTTCAAGTCTTGTCTACTGAGTTGATCCAAGAAATTCTTTAAGCACATAATTTGCAGAGATGCTCATCAACCTCTATGTTTGAAGCTTCAACCCTGGGAGTCCCTAAAATTGATTAAGTTACAAGATGTGAAGAACAAATAAATAAGCAGAATGCCATGACTCTGAATATAGTGCTCTTCTTATTTTAAGACAATTTTTTAACCCATAAGACATTTTCTAAATTGAATTGAAATAACATTTCACATTTATGTAGCACTTTAAATTTTGCAAAGCATTATATATACATATGTATTATATATATAATATAAATGTATATTATGTCACTTGATCATCAAAAGAATTCTGCAAGATAATTGCTACTATTATCCCCATTTCATAGATGAGAAAAACTGAGGTTCATATATGTTAAGTACTTGCCCAGTATTGTACAACTAGTAAATGTTTCAAGTGAGATTTTAAGCTAGTCCTCCTCACTTCAAATTCAGTATTCTGTCATGTATCATTACTTCTCTGATCCCTTATCATCCTAGTAACCCTCTTTTAGATGCTTTTTACTGATTCTATCTCTTAGAAATGTGGAGCCTAAAGCAGAACCAGTTCCACATTGAAGTCTGATTACCTTATCAGAATACTTTTATAATGGGAGAAAAAAGTGAAAGCATGTCTATAAAACATAACTGTAAATCTTACTATTTATTATAGACATAATAGAAAGCTAACTTTTAATGCCAGCTACATGAAATTGATCAAAAATATACAAACAATGAATTTTTTTATGAATTTATTTTCCAAGTACTTAAAAGTTCTTCCTTTGTATCAAATCTTTTAAGAGACTATCTTTATTGACTAATAACAAAAGATTAAATGAATTTCCCCCAAGGATACAAGATAGTCAATTGGAGAGGTATTGTGAGAGAGGGAAAAATCCTTTTTTTCATGATTAACACAGTATACTTCATTCCACATTAGAAAGAGTCATGGGGGGGGGGGGGTGGCTAGGTGGCACAGTGGATAAAGCACCAGCCCTGGAGTCAGGAGTACCTGGGTTCAAATCCGGTCTCAAACACTTAATAATTACAAAAACCTAAAAAAAAAAAGAGTCATTCAGGTCTACACTTGTGTGCATGTTCTCTTGCCCAATCACATAGTTCTAACCCGTTCAGATTTATTTTCACATGGTCTTTGTTCACCTGGCAAATACTTGGTGAGGTTCGATCTTGAAGAAATGCTTTGAGGTCCTGGTATGGTTGCCAAACTTTAGTTTACTCAATGTTTTGCTTTCCTTAGTAAGCCCCTTAAACTCATTTAAGTTGTTTATGATGTTTACAAGTATTTTCAGAGATATGGGTAGGCAATGTTTTCACCTGCATTGTTATTATTGCTTTGTATCCCTGATTTTTGTGTGACCGCCTACTCACATGTTAACATTGTGTCATTGTCAGTAGGAATAAATGAAACTCACAAAAAGGAAAGATATTTTAAATAACTGTTTAGAGAAGAAATTGGAATATGGCTAAACAATTGGTAAACAGATCTGGGAGAAAACAAAGCAATAGATATGGAGTGCTGTACATAAAACTTGTGAAAGGAGTTAGTGAGTTGCAAAAATAGATACTCACCAAAAAGTTTGTTCTTTATTGGTTTTAAGAAGAAATGGGGCTAATCAGAATTCTTATGTTGGAAACCAGAACTCATGCTCAGTGCTGTGTGCCTAACCTAAGAGACAAAAGCAAATTTATAACAAAATTGATCCAAACATCTTCTTTGTTAGATGTTCAGCAGTCCTAGAGAGTACAATATTGTCTGCCTAGAGATGACCCCCTTCTTACAGGGTTCCAATGTTGTTTGGTAGTATGACTGTGTATTGGCATTTTAAAATCAACACACAAATCCCATGGTTCCAGATACAGTGCTGCAGATCCTTTAATTCAAACAAGCATCACACCTTCGCTGTAGCTGTAGCTTAATTCGATTCAGTAATCATTTATTAAGTGTCTATCATTGCCAAAGTCTGTGTACTGGAAGCCAGGGATACAAAGATTAAAAATAACATACTCACCACCTTCAATGAACGCATAATCTAGTTGTGGGGGTGAAAGACAATATCTATGCACAAACAAATATGGTCAAAGATTGTAGATAAGGGGGAGAAGGAGATGCTTATACAAAATACTGTCTGGAATTTCAGAAGAGAGAGCCCATTTTGCTTGGGATATATCCCAGATCAGACAGAATTAACAGTATCTGAGTTAGGAATGACTGTTACTTTCTAGCAAAATAGTAGCTCAGAATATAGTATAGAAGCAATCTATAGTAACCTGAACAATGAATACGTTGAATTTAGGAAACCAGAATTCACCTTAATACAATCTTAGAGATAACAATTGTAGACAAAAGAATAAAATGTTAGAACTAGTAGTCGAAATAATGTTGTAAAGTGGAAATAGCCCTGCACTTTTCCCTACTTGGGGGGTAGGAAATAAGTTTCCGACTCTCCTATCCTTTGTCTCTAAACTTCAAACTATGTTTGTGACCTTGGCAAGTCATATAAACTCTGTACCTCAGAAAGCTGCTTAGCCCCTAAAATAGGTATTAATATGGGGGCCAGACTGGACAAATTTTGGAGATATTTTTCATTTATCTGTTTATATTGAACTTAGGAAAGGTGGCCTTTTTTCTTTTTGGTTGTTGTGGGTTTTTTTAGCTTCTTACCCATACATTTTAATGACCAGTTAAAACTTATGGTAGACAAGTGGTAAAGAAATTTACAATTTTTTTGGTGTCTAGATGGATCAGGTATCCCAGGATGAGACTAGATTCGTTTCATTCATTTGTTTTTTAAGGAAGAGTTGGAAAAGTTTTCATTCTAAACTGTAAGACGGGTTTTACAGTCTGTGAAAACATTCCTAGGATATAAAATTGCTAATCTTCAGACACATACAGGAATGTTACTTTTGGGGAAGTTAACTTAGAGAGACAACTGTAAGTCTGCAGGCAACATAGATATGTTCTCTGGAAGTATACTCACATAGCTGAGCCCTTGATCAAATTTCTCTTAAGTCTGAATAAATCAAAAACTTCATGCATAGAATTATTTTGTTACTTTGCACAAAAAGAATTCTAGTGTCTTCAGGCTAATGGAGTCCATGAGGATTCTAATGCTAAACTCTGTGAATAGTTAAAGAAGAAGGAACAGTCAACCAGTTGCAATATCTTTGCCACAAGTATGGTGATGATATATCCAAGGATTGATATTTCTATTTAATTTATCTTTTATTATTAATGGTGGTGCTAAGTGGTACAGTGAATAGAACACTGGCCTTGGTGTCAAGACAACAGGAAATCCAATCCTACCTTAGACATTTGACTCTTACTAGCTGTGTGACCATAGGCAAGTCACTTAACCCCAACTGCCTCACATCCAGGGCCATCTCAGTCATCCTGATTCCTATCTGGCCATTGGACCCAGATGAATGAGGAGGAGAAAGTGAGGCTGCTGACTTAGCACAGCACCCCATCACTCAAATCCACTTCATGTGCTTGTCATGTGCTTGTCCCTGATGTTATGGTCTTCCTCAAACAAATGAAGGACAAACTTTTACCTAGATTGGACTTCTAGCAATGAGATAAGGCATTTCTGAATCTTACTTTATATACCAAGATATAACTGGCCTAAATTGTCTTTAGCCCACAGTCTATACATTTTTACCAGAACCTTACTCATTCTGTGTAAAAATGGAAGTTGGGTGAAGAGCTAAGTCTCTATCTTGGATGTGCAAATGTAGTCTCAGAGAGTAAGACTTCAAGGGAAGCCTCATCCATGCATCTGAGGACAGAATTAGACCTTGATGTGCTAAGTGAGTGTTTGACCTTCCCCTAAGTATTCACTATTGTTCCCAGAATAAAGATTTTACTCTAGAGTTTAAACAGAGCATCAGTCCAATGTGTGCAGTGGAGTAGAAAGCAAGGAGGAAAGTGATCTAACCACTGAATCATGCATGGGAAATTACATACTCTCCATTTTGAATTCTCTAAATTTTAACATTCTTTACAAATAATGATGATAGTCATTTAAGATCAAATGAATTGAAGTTAGATGGGACATTAGAGACCGTATATTATTTAACTCTTTTTACAGATGAGGAAAATGAAGTCTGGATAAAGACGTGACTCAAGAATGGTTACCCCAATATTAAGGAGGAGAGTCAGGAATGAAGTCCAGTATTTTGTCTCCAAAGTCAGAGTATATACTCCACTATACCACACACTGCTTCATTAAGTAGCAAGCCATCCTTATTGATAATAATGCTTTAAATCAAAGCAAAAAAAAAGTAACCTGAGTTGTCCCATTTTAGAGGACACTACAGTGGTTATCAGTAGGAAGTTCTCCAGCAATCTAAATTGCCTATTCACTTATTTTAAAACAAAACAAAACAAAACAGCCCTTTGTTATTTTCCTCTGTCCTTGGTTCCCTGAAACCAATGCCCTCTAGGACTGTCAATGTGCAGGATGCCTAGTGATAGTTTTGTGATGGATAACTCTTGCTTAGATGGCGTAACCTCTCTGCATCCCCTTCCCTTTCCTTGTTCCTTTTCCTTTTCCTGGTGGCTAAACTGAGAGGGTCTTGGCATCTTTTGTAAACCTTATACAAATAACCTGAAATTTGTATAGAACAAGGGTGGGAGAACTGTGAACTTGTTCCTGTTTCTTTTATCATTTAATTTAATCATTCCAGTGCCCTTTTATTCCCATGGGAAGCCAAAAGGGTTTTTACTCCTATCTACAAGCAATGGAAATAGCAGGTAGAATGGTAGTGGAAGAATTCAGACAGGGCCATAAGTGAAGTTATATTTGAAATATGAGTGTTTCTATAGTTACATTGGCAGAAAATTTGTATTCTTCTGTCAAAATCATTAGGAAAAATAATGACCAAAAATGGCATATTACTGAAAAGTTTCAATAAGAAGAAAAAGAAAGATTTTGAGAATGTTGTGTCTATTAGGAAAATCACATCTAGATATTTCAGCCCATAGAAAGAAGTCATTCTTCCAGGATGACCACAGTGAAGATAGAACTTGCATTCAAGCAGATGGCAGATAATATTTTATTAGTGATGTCATAGCAAGGATTTGCAGAGGATTAGACTAGATAACTGCTATGATTCCTGTCAACTCTAGGATTCCATAATTTCATGGTTCCTTAATGGCTATAAAATCATAGATTTAGAGTTGGAATGGACCTTGGAGATATTTAGTCCAATGTTCTCATTTTAAAGATGAAAACATTTGGTCCTAGCAATGTTAACTGGTTTGTTCGAGTTCACATTGAATGTAAATAGCAGAGGTAGGATTTAACCCCAATTCCACTAGTTCTAAGTCTATGACTCTTGAGGAATTTAGGTTACTCAGTGGGTAAACAGTGGGACTGAAATCACCAAGAACTCAGTTCAAATCCAGCTTTAGACACTTACTTGCTATGTGACTCTGGACAAGTCATGTAACTTCTGTTTCTCCAGTTTCCTCAACTATAAAATGGGCATAATATTAGCAGTTAATTTGTAGTGATATTGTGAAGATCAAACAAGATATTTAAAATGCTTCCTAGCAGAGTACCTGGCACATGGTAGGTACAATATGAATGCTTGCTCTCTCTCCTTCCTTTTTTTTATTTTTTATCCAGGAGATTTTGGTTTTATTTTTTAATCGAATCAGCAGTGATATAAGGCAAAGATTAGATTAAGAATGAAAATTTGAAATATCTAAAATTTCTTAAGTGTCTCTATTTAAAATAGGAATAATGAGATAACTTAAATTAAAATTTGATATTATTAGGAGAGCAATCTTTCAATGAAGGCTTAAAATTAAGTATGTCCATATATTTAAATTTGTCTACTGAGGTCTGTGGCACATCCCTAGAACACTAAAGTCACCTATTAAAAAGATGATAAGAAAATTGCTAGACTGGAAATTACATGGACATTCAGCATTGGCCTAACACATAGTCAGGATTAGCCTTTAGGAATCAATTTAAATTAGCATGAAAGGATGAAAGCTCATTGTTATTTTAATAATCACCTTCCAAAAAGTAAAGTAAGTGGTGATAGGAGGCCCTACCCACTTTTTGATTTAAGATCAAGAAGACTTTTTAGGTAGATAGGGCCCTGTCATTTGTTAAACTTCAAATTCCAGAATGCTTTATGCTTACTGAGCATTTTATATATTTAGCTCATTTAAGCTTTACAGTACTACAGTAAGAAAGGAATTATTTTCTAGTGAATAAATTGAACTAAAAGAGATTATGATTTAGGGAACATAACATTTTTGAGCCAAAGGATCTTAGAGATCATTTATGTCCAAGGCAAGTAGAACGCAAACCTGATCTTCTATCCCCAAATTTAGTCATCTTTCCACTATTTTGTTTCCTTTTGTGGGAGGTATGTAGAAAGGCAACATGACCCAAATCTGCCTTAAAGGTGAATTGTGTCAATTCATTGTTTGAGGATTATCACCCTCATTCTAAGGTTTGCAATTTGACTGTATATTAAATTTCATTCACTTCAGCTTTTTAAGAACTTGTTATATGCAAGGTATTTTGTTGAACCCTGGGAAAATACAAGTTAAAAAATAAAGCAATCCCTGTTCTCAAAGAGCTTATATTTAACCGGGGAATACACAGTTTTTAGATTGTATAGCAAATGGAGTGCTAGAATTGGAATCAAAAAGATCCAAGTTCAGATCCTACATCAGATACTTAGTAGCTGTGTGACCCTGACTTAGTCTGTGGAATACTCTGGACTTTTCGATTTTCTCATCTATGAAAGTAATAATAGCATTTAATTTATTTAATGGTTTGGAGCTCCAAGTAAAATAAAATCAAAGTTCTTTGCAATCCTAAAATACTATAAAATGCTAGATGATGATGATGATAATGATAAGATGATGAAAGAAAAAGAAATGATTGCAAAATTTATGAAACCTAATTTCAAGATTAAGGGAGGGGCATTAATTGAGGGGCATCTTAGAAAGCTTCATATAGAGGATGGCATGAGGTCTTTTGAAAAGGAATTCTTTTACAAATTTTTTTAAGGAAGAAGAGAGGAAAAGGTTCATTTCAAAAATGGGGGCCTGGCTATGTAGAGGTTCAGAGGCAAAAGATACAATTCCAAATATTGGGAACAGACAGTAGACAACTTTCGTGGGAGTCAGGAGTGTTAAAAGAGGAATAGTAGAAAGGAAATTCAAAATTGATGAGGAAGCCATATTGTGAAGGATTTTAAATGCCAATTTGAGAATGCATGAAGTAACAATCCATGTCAAAATGGAGTCGTAGAGAATCTTCTTCCCAAATCATTCCTTTCTGCTGCCTATGGGTTATCATGTGAAGGATTGATTAATGTATGGCTCTGTGCTCACTATGTGTGAGGATGGACCTGATGAAAAAGCAATGAGAGTTGGAGCATACCACCTGAGTTTTGCAATGCCTTATATTCCAGGAGAACCCTATATTATTTTCTTCTCTTTTGAACTGAAATGCTCACTTAGACCTGATATCAATCCCTAGTTTTGACATAGATGTGTATATCGAAAAGAATCTAGTCACTAAGCTCAGCATGCCACCTCCTGCCACCTTCATGTAGAGTGCAGCATTGCTTACAAGGTTTTCAACTGAAGACACTTTCCATTTCTATATTCTGCATCACAATGAGGTATCCTTATACATATAAAGGTTCAAGATGCCAAACCATGCTTAAAATACCTTATTGACTTCACTCTTAAAAATCTGACATGTATTTTCACAATGAAGGAACAATATGTCAGAGTTGGGAAGAGAGCTGTGAACATGCTTTCACTGAAAAGTAGTCCCATTGCTGTTTGTTCTGGAAATAATTAGGAAAGTAATTTATGGGTATACCATGGGGTCACAGCACTATCATGATATAGGGCTTTCTCCCTCAAATTTATAGTTACCAAAAGGAAAATAAAGACAATTTGGTCACTGAGGAGGATGGAATAAACCTATTAAAGATTCAAAGGCTACATTATAAGGCCTTGATTGATTTCTGAATCCTTGCTTCCACAAATGAATAGAAATAATTAGAAGCCAAAAAGTAGAAATGAAGCATGGAAGCAACTTTGAAATTGCCATATGACATATTGCTTTCAAAAGTCAGTTAACATATACTTAAGTGGCTATTGTTAAGTCATAGAGTTGGATCAACATAATGTACACCTAGCTATGCAAAAAAGGTAATACTCTCCTTAAAGCATTACAGGAATCAAATTTATCCTGGTCAGAATGCAAAGATCTTGAACAAGTCACTTCCATCCATTAGATTTGATGTTACTTACCTTAAAATAAATGGGTTTGACTAGCTGGTCTCTGATTGTTTTTTAAGTTTTGAAAATTCCGCAATTTTAAGTTGTTGAAATAAATTTCCTGAACTGCAAAATAGGAATAAATAGTTCCTGCTCTCCAAATGAGACAGTAAGAGAAGAGAAATGACATTACCATTATCAAAATAAAAAATTACAACAGTTCATAGAACATTAAAAATAAAGGAATAATAATAGTAGGAAGGCTGTTTGTCCCAGGTCCATTTCTGAGTTCTTTCCAAAAATATAGTTAAGAAGGAGATAATAGTGATATATATATATATATATATATATATATATATATATACATATATATATATAATATAACATAATATATAATATATATATATAGCATTTTATATGTATGAAAAGTCTTTGAGAATTGTGGAGTCCTAATCATATATAGAGTATCCTTAGGTAGGAAAATACTTTGAAGAGATTTTCAAAAAGACTAACCCAAAGAACTTGAACAACAATACAGAAAGGTTCCTGTATTGACGCAGTTTGTATAAGTCAATAAATATTGTATCAAGTCCTAGATGGAAAGAGGATGTTGAAGACATAATTATGATGTGATGTGATAGTCTAAAAAAATAAGGCAAACAATATGTTAGTGTTCTGGCCAGCAGGAAACACCAACAATGCTCCCACCTTTTTCCTGTGACTTACCCAGAGTTCCTTCCAGGCGACACAGATAACTGGTTGGTGATAATATTGTGGACTGAATTTTGTGCCAGCTGAAAACAGAAGAATTGGTATCAGATTTTTATCGGATCAAAAAAATGGCCTTAGCAAACAACTTCCAAAGCAGTATTTAAGCATGTAATTCTCTTGAGAAAGTTTTCTTTTCACCTGAGTCTTTGTACTAAAACATGATGTTAACCCTAAGCTCATTTTGGATAGAGTCATAAAGCACACACACAAATGCCTCCATTTCACTTGTGATGTTCCTTTTGATGTAGATGAATTAGACTTATTGAAAAGTTTTAAGGTTCTATGACAATAAAATTATGCCCAACTTTGTGTTCCTAGAAATGTTCTACCTTTTTTTATAATTGAATTAGCAAAGTACAATGAAATTAAATAAATATTAATTAATTGTATAATATGGTATTGTAGGAGAAGCAAAAAGAATATTTAAGTAAAAGTTCTTCCTTTTAAGGAGCTTGTGGCTGAGGATTGAGAGAGAAGACACACATGTGAAAGCTCTAGTCAGCTTAACTACCAGTAAATCTTCCAGTCTTTATTGCATGTCAGACCAATGTCAGGTATACAAAGAAAGGCAAAAATATTCCCTGCCCTCAAGATGTCCCCACAGACTTCTTTTCTTAGGTTTCTTTTTTTCTTTTGCAAGGCAATGGGATTAATTGGCTTGTCCAAGGTCACACAGATTGGTAATTATTAAGTGTCTGAGGCTAGATTTGAACTCAGGTACTCCTGACTCCAGGGCTCGTGCTCTATCCACTGTGCCACTGCACCACCTAGCTGCCCCCCCTCAGACTTCTAATGGGGACTATGACAGAATATAATTCAATACCAACTGAGTCAAACAGTCAAGTGTTATAAAAGACAGGTGTAATATCTAGAAAGAGACCTGGATTTGAAAAAAAAGAAGGACTTTGTTGGATTCTCCTCTTTCTTGGCTCTAGGGTCTTTATTGGCTCTAGGGTACTCCCAGCAAAGGAAACTCCTTATAAAAACGCAGATCAGCATCTCTTCTGCAAACTATAGTCATAGAAAATTGCTTAGAGTACTGAGAGGTTGAGTGACTTGTCAAGGGTCACATAGCCAGTATGTGTTAGAGATGGGACTTTTATCCAAATCTTTTTGTTTCTGAGATCTCTACCTAGACTTTGGGCAAATCACTTTCTCTCTAGGCTGAAGTTCCTTCATATTTAAAATGAGCAGGTGAAACCAGGATGAACTCATGTCTGTTCTTGCTGTAAATTTGAGGTATTTTGAAGAAAGGAGAGGTGACTGTGGGCCAGAGTACTTAGGAAAGATTTTATAGAAGTGGGACTTGGGATGAAACTTCAAAGATTTTGATAAAATATTCTTTTATTTTATTGCAGGTACATGGTTGAAATAATTTTTAAAATTTTTATAGTGTTTTGAGTTCCAAATTATATTCCTCTCTCCTTCTCCTTCCTCCCTTCCTCCTCCTCCCCCTCCTACTTGATATAATACACAATTTTTTGATAATCAGAAAAGGGGAAGGAGGTCATCTTTAAGGTGGAAAAATAACATGAGCAAAAGCAAAGGTTGGGAATGAATATGAAAGTTGTGATGAGACTGGCCTAGTCATAAAGGAGGATTATTGATCTATAATAATGATGATGATGATGATGATGATAATTTATAGCTCTTGAAGCCTAGATGAATGTCATTTTTCTATATGTAAATATATGGTACATGCATCTGAGATTTTTAAAGATATGTTGTTGTCATTGTTTTTAAGGTAACCTTTTCCTTTGATCCACTTCTAATGTCTTTTCAACTTTATCCAAGTATAATGGATGTGGGCAAAAAAGTTTCACTAAACTGAAGATGACCTTTTCTACTTCCTAAATTTTGACCAACTAGAATATATAAACTTAATTAAATATTTATATTAAATCCATGGTACAGTAACAACTTGAACATAAAATATTTGGATCAGCTTGTATGATTTAAATGTTTGGAGCAGACTTTTACACCTTCATAATTGCATAACTTTTCTCCATTTACTATAGGAAAACAAATAGTTAAGTTTTCAGCCTCAAGGGAACATTTTAAAGAATTTAAAAGCAACTTTATACTTATATTGAATTCCCATAAGTAATGAACTCACGAAAATCCTAAAAATAGCTGATGTCAGATTAAGAAAAGCTGGATCAAGATAATTTCCTAGGTATTATCAGAAATTATACTGTACCACATGCCTCTTTCTGATATTCCTACTAATGCAAAATGTGATTTGTAATGATCACATATAATTGTTGTCTGTATGACTCTTCAAATGCTTTATGGCCTGACATTACACATGAAGAATGAGACTCCTAGCCTCCATCTGAGGTGAATGTGTATATGGGAGGAGAGTAAGGACACTCTATTGTAGACTTTAGAATAGTTTAGGGGAAACGTAGATAACTTGACTTAAATCTATTGGACATTCATACTTCAGCATCAATTAAAAAGTTATCTTCCCCTAAATATAAAGAACTAATATAAATATGTAAAAGACTAGACTTATCTTCATGAAGATCTGGGTTTGAATCGTGCTTCGGATACTTAACTGTATGCCTCCAAGCAAATCACTTAACCTGTTTGTATTTCAATTTCTTCAACATGAAAGAATTGGTTTCAGTTGACTCTAAGCCCCTTTAGCACTAAATTTCTTATCCTATGAATTGCAAAGAAGAGTAGGAAGAATATTCCAAGCATGGCAAACGTGTGAATTTACAAAGGTGAGAGATAACAGATAACATGTGGATGTTCAGGGAACAGTTAATAACCCAGTTATCTGGATATAATGTGTGTGGAAAGAGTGATGTGTGATAAGCCTGGAAATGAAAGTTGGAACCAGATTATGCAGGGCTTTCCTGACACTGGAAAATGTCTTAAGTGAATATATAAAAGGGATATTGGTAGGAGGGAAAAAGGGAGGGTGTGGATGAGTGAGAAGTCGAGTCAACTTCAGGGTTAATTGTTATTATTGAGGATCTATATTGTTGTCCCTACGAGAGAAACATATTATTTAACATGATGCCTGATCTTGAATTGGTGAGACAAAATGTATGCATATGAAATAATTCCACTCAACATTTTTAAATGTCTTGTTTAATGCTGACCCCCTCCCTCTTTAAAGTTTTACTTACAACTTGCTTTTTAATTCACCTTGATTTCCAAATATATTTCCCCTTTTATATTGAGAGATCATTCTCTTTAGAAAAAAAAACTTTTAAAAGGGAGAAAAACTTCAGCAAAGCCAACCAACATTGTTGTTGATATTTAAAGGAGCATTGAATAGTTGTGCTCAAAAAACAAAGTAATGACTATTGAACACACACATTTATTACCTATCCTGGTAATCTTTGTGGGATCTAGGTGGTACAGTGGATAGTAGTGTCAGGAAGACCAGTCTCAAACACTAGCTGTGTGTCCCAGATCAAGTCACTTAACTCTATTTACTTCAGTTTCCTCCTCTGAAAAGTGAGCTAGAAAAGAAATTGAGAGATCATTCTACTACATTTGTCAACAACACCCCACAAAGGATCATGAAAATGGGCACAACTGAAACGACTGAACAGCCACAAATCTTTGTGGAGGAGAATTTTGAATGGAGAGAATAGGGGAAAGGAAAGAAAAGGAAAAAAATCCTAGAAGTTTCCCATGTGTATTATATTTACTCATCTTTTCTATCCCCAGTTTCTCCCTCCTCCTCTTCATTTTAGGTATTCATCCTCCCCGAAATCAAGTATCATTTAGATCCATGCCATTTTCTTAGACTTTAAAGGGACACTGTAGGAATAAATAAGTGAATGAATGGATGAATAGATGATAAAACTTTCATTAATCAATTAGTATGTACATATCATTGTGCTAAGCTCTTATGACAGAATCTCAAATATAAAAGCAGTCCATGAAATCAAGGAACTTACAGTCTGGTGGAAGAGATAGACTCACATAAATAACTCACTATAGTATGAAATAGAACATGGTAAGTGCATAAGAGAGATATAAAGAATTTAGCATGTGAGTCATAAGGAAGAGAAAATTGTTTTTAGCTAGGTGACTCAATACTTTGTGGAGTAGGTGGTATTTGCGCAGACAGGCAAGGTTTCAATAGGTAGAGGTGGAAGAATATTCTGTCTAGGGATCAGCAGTAGGAAAAGTCTGGATGTGGCAAGAACATCAAACCATTTAGCTTAGAATGTGGAATCTTTAGAGAGGAGAAAAGATGAGAAATCTGGGAAAAATGGTGAAGAGACAGATTTTGAATGGTCTTAAATGCTAAGATCTTTTAAGATCAGGTCAATATAAAAGATTACAATTTTTTTTGTTCACCAAGAAGTATTTGGATCATGCTTCATCCTCTTTTTTTCATTTAAGAGTCAGTCAACTTGACTGTATTTCCAAAACAAAAAAAAATACAAAAACAAAAACAAAAAACTTGACTGAAGTGAGAAGACTGGAGTTTCACTTCTGCCTTTGTCCTTACTAGATTCATTCAACAATTCAATTCAATCCATTTGAGCAGATTATTTGGTGTTTCCTATGTGCCTGTGCTGGGTTGTGTTGTTCAGGATTTGGAAAGATAAAAAATAAAATGATCTTTGCAGTCCAAGACACAGACAAGTGATGTTAACCTTTTTAGAAATAGATAGGGTTAAATATTATTATCCCCATTTATAACATTCTTTGTATCTGAAAGGGAGAAGGATATCACCCCTTAAATTATAGGGATCTTATCTTCAAAACTCTAGCTAGGTTTAGTGTACAGAGAAAATAAAATCTATATGAGAGTAGAGGTCATATCTTTATATGTTATGAGAAGGGGAGGAGAATGGTAGGGATGCACTAAAGGCATCAATTACTGCCTTGAGACTGAGTTGCATTCATGTTAAAGGTCTTTTTCTAAGATTCTAAGATGAACAACCAACTGCTAAGAATGTACGGTGGGGGGAGGGTATTGCAAAGGGATTTGTGAAAATTCTGTTGACAATACTTAATCCTATTTATTACCAAAAAAAGGTGTATTAAGGCTCAAATTAAATGTATGTAAAGAATTATATAAATGCAAATTGCTATATTTTGTAGATGCTTTACTTTTTTGTAATTGCTCATTTGTTTCAGTCATATCCAACTCTTTGTGATCCCATCTCGGGTTTTCTTAGCAAAGATATTGAAGTGGTTTGCCCTTTCCTTCTCCAACTCATTTTACAGTTGAGGAAACTGAGGCAAGCAGAGTTAAGTGACTTGCCCAAGATCACCCAGCTAGAAAGTGTTTGAGACCATATTTGAATGTAAGATGAGCTTTTCTGACCCCTGGCCTTGTACTCTGTCCATGGTGTCACCTAGCTGCCAGACCCCTTACTACCCCACCCCATTTTTTTCCATCTCCCCTCTCCCAGACTTTAATTTTTTTTAAATGATAAGACTTGGATTAGCTGGAACTCAACTAACTGGAACTCTCAATTAGGCAGATAATTTTGTAAGGGTAGTAAGGAGGGAGCAATCAGGAAACAGAAAGGATTGTATGTGTCCCAGAAGTAAAGACATGCAAATACAAGCCAAGTGTGCATTCTGGTTTCAGCGAACAGTATAAAACTCATCAAAGTAAACCTGTTTTATTTAGACATCTGGGAAATGTACTTTGACAAACATCCGCTTGATGACTGTCAGTGTCATAAAGAGACTTTGATATCAAAGATCCACAGAAACTGTTGAAATAAATTATATCTTTTTATGACAAAGTGCTCTTTACTAGCTATGATTTGCATTGTCCATGTGATATGGCTTTAGCATCTTAATACAAAGGATTGCCACATTTTCATGTAAATGACAGTATGGGATTAATAAGGAATTTTGAATAGTTGTGTAAACTCCAAATGTAGAATCTCAATTTACCTGCTTTTAGCAATGCTCATGCACATGTTGCTTCCTAGAATCTTTAACATATAAATGTTTCTGAGATTTACATATTCAGTGTTTTTATAGCTATAGAAGAGCTCCTTCGAACTACCAAGGAAAGTAACATGTCATCCTTCAAAAGTCTGATTTTTATGCACCCAGGATATGAGTTTGTGAAGAAGGGGAAAGGAACAGAAAGAGGAAGAAGGGAGGGAAATGGATGAGCAAGGGAAAAGAAGAAGAAAGGGAGGAGGGGAGACAGAGAAAGAGATAAAGAGACAGAGCCAGAGAGAGAGAGAGAGAGAGAGAGAGAGAGAGAGAGAGAGAGAGAGAGAGAGAGAGAATTTTAGCCTGATTTTTTTTTTTATGTGGTACTTTCTTTAATCCATGATTTCATTTATGTGTAGCTAATCCATTCTTCTACTAGTACAGAGATCACATCTACCTCTTTTTATCTTGTATATTTATTTTTCATTTGTTTCTATAAGATTCATCAGTGAATTTATTTGATGAACTGGACACATTTCCCTGATTCTTTTCATATTTTGTAAGTATCATTTCAGCACTTTGGCTATCCATATCTTTTCTAGTCATCCATTATTTAATGATGTCTTTTATTCCAGTTCTGCACATCTCATCATTGGTAAAATGCAATCCCAAGCGCATATTTTTCAATGACCTCTGACTCTGGATCAATTCTTTTCCTTTTGGAAATGGTTTTACCTATTGTCAGGACACAACAGTCTTCTCGATGAGACCCATGGTTTTTCAAAATAGATTGACCTATTGATCCATACAGAAGAAAAAACACACAGAAGTGGATGAAGAATACACTCTATCTATGACCAGGGGTGGCTAGGTGGCGTAGTGGATAAAGCACTGCCCTTGGAGTCAGGAGTACCTGGGTTCAAATCCGGTCTCAGACACTTAATAATTACCTAGCTGTGTGTCCTTGGACAAGTCACTTAACCCTATTTGCCTTGCAAAAACCTAAAAAAAAGATCTTTGACCGATGATATTGATGCTCTCACTCATCCATCCATGTCTCCTTATTCTGTGCAATTCTTTTATGTGTCTGCCCATGAATCTATTATGAAGTCTACCTCATAGCTGGAGGCCTTCCTTTAGAATCCACTAAATCCTTCAATATTCTCGAGAAATAAATGTTGTCTAGATCATATCATGAATTTGCATGAACCACCTATTATCTCAGTTTTTCAGTATAAATGACAGGAATAGGTATAACAAATGAATAATGCTTTGTTCCTCATACTGTAAAGGATGAAGCTGAGCAGGTAAAAATTTTGGAAATTCTGCAACTCTTTGATCCTAAACTTGATTCTGTCTTGAAAGTCTGTTTTTAGAAATTAGGAAAATGATGAATTAGTGAAGGTAGTAGAACAGGAAAAATTTAGGTGGAAAACCAAGACAGTCATTCAAGTGAGGAAATGAGAGAGTATCCTATAGGAGAGTCATAGTCACCAGCTTCAATATCGCAAAGAAATCAAGATGGAAGAGGAATGATCAGTGTCACCAAATCTGGTGATTAGAAGGTCATTGGTAATTGTGAGAGATTACTTTCATGAGAGCTCGAGAAGTGGAAGTCCATTATAAGAGACTACAGAGAGATTGAATTAGTGAGAATTGGGAGACTTCTGATATAACTTTTTTTTCAAAAAAAAGAGTTAATATTGAAGGAAAAGTGAGAAATGGGATAACATGAGGTGGAAGTCTTTTTAAAAATAAAAATAGGAACGATGAAAACTGATTATATGATTGTAGATTTAGTCTTTTTTCTTTTTTAAAATTTATTTTCATCCATATGCACATGTATATTTTTAAGTTACAAAATTTCCTTCCACCTTCCCTTCTCACCCCCCTCCCATAGATTTAGTGTTGAGAGGGATCTTCTTTGTTATCTTGTCTAGCCCAATTCTCTCATTTTTACATGTAAGGCAACTGAGGGCCAAGAAAGTTGTATAGTTCACCCAAGGTCACAGAGTCAGGATATGTACTCAGGTCCTCCTACTCAGGATGCAGTGATCTTTCTACTGTATCATGCTGTTACCCCAGGCAGATATGAAAAAGCCAGGAAAAGGAGAGGGAGAAAAAGTGAAGAGAGAGAGAGAGAGAGAGAGAGAGAGAGAGAGAGAGAGAGAGAGAGAGAGAGAGAGAGAACCAGAGTCAGAGACAGTCACAGACAGACAGAGAAAGAGAAATTTATTCTGCAGTTCTTAGTTTCAGTACTTAGCTCAGACTTTGTCTCCAGGGGCTCCTCCAGTTGAGCCCTCCAGTAGACTGCCGCTATCATTCTCATTCTCTCTCTAATTTTCCATCTTGCCCTGTCTACTCATTCCCTCCACAATTATGCCCGTCTCTCCCTCACAATTAAAAAAAAATCCTTTTCCAATCCATTTATTCCTGCTAGTGAATCTCTAATGTCTTTTTAGGATTTGATCCACATAGAAGGGAAAACACACTTTAAGTGTATGAAGAATATACTCCGGTTCTTCAAAAGATCTAAGACCTATGATATTGATGCTCTCACTCACCCATCCATATCTCTTTATTCTGTGCAATTCTTTCATGTATCTGCCCGTGAATGTACTATGAAGAGTCTACATCACAGCTGGACGTCTTCCTTTAGAGACTACTAAATCTTCCAATATTCACAAGAAATGAATGTTGTCTAGATCATAGCATGAAATTGCTCTTTAAGGTAAACATTTTGAGAAAACCCTATAAAGCACCCTTGCAATCATAGTTTCTGACTCAATATTCAACTGAAACTGTTTTCTCCAAAGTTACTGATGAAAGCTTTAATTGCCAAATCTAATGATTTTTTTTCTCATTCCTCATCCTTCTGGACATTTCCTCCCAGATAACTTCTCCTCTCCAGATTTCAGTGAACTCTATCTCCTTCTATATGTCTGCACTTCTCAATCTCTATTGCTGGATTTTTGATCAATGTAATATTTAATTGCTTTGGTTGTCTCCCAAGGCTCTGTCCTGATCCCTCTTCCACTCTGTCTCAATTAGTTAGCTCAGCAGTTCAACTATCATCTCTATTTAGATAATTTCTAGATCTGTATATCCAGCCCTAGGCTCTTTTCTGAGCTACAGTTACCCATCACCAACTGCCTTTTGAACATATAAAACTGAATTCATCATCTTTTCTCACAAATCTACTCTCTTCCCAATGTCCCCATTATAACCATGTTCCTATAAGTGTGAGTAACGAATCCCCTAAAGTGGTTGCATGCATTCAGCTTCATACTATGTGAAGTTATAATCATGTAAAATTATGTAAAATAATTCCAGCTCAACAGAAATATGTAGTGCAAATTCAAATAATACAACCACTTCAGGGGATTCATCACTCACACACTTATCGGGACCTGAATGTACTATCTGGAGTACTACCACCCTCCCAGATTTTCACGCTTTCTACCATCCTCGATTCTTTGCTCATGCTTCTACCACATATCAAATCCATTGCTAAATCTTGTGACTTCTTTCTCTTCAATCTCCCCCACACCCATTCTCTAATCATTCAGCCACAATTGTAGCTTAGGCTCTTATCACCTCTCCTGTGTACTATTGCTGTAGCCTTCAAATTAATTGATCTCTATGTCTCTACAAGTTACTCCCTTTGTTGCTGTTCAGGCATTTTTCAGTCATGTCTGACTCTTCCTGCCCCATTTTTTTATTTTTGTGGCAAAGATAGCAGAGTAGTTTACTATTTCCTAATCCAGCTCATTTTACACATGAGGAAACTGAGACCAACAGGGATAGGTTACTTGCCAAGTATCACATATCTAGCAAGTACCTGAGGACAGATTTGAAGTCAGAAGGAAGAAATTTCTTCCTACTTGGAGCCATTCTCTATTTAGCAGGCAAAGTGATTTTCCTAAAGCCTGAGTCTGACCATGTTGGCCTGCTAGTCAACGAACTCAAATTGCTTCTTATTAACTCCAGGATCAAATATAAATGGCAGTTAATATTTTTTTACACATTCAGCTTTCCTACATTTCCAGTATTTTTACTTTGACCACCCTGCACAGAATTTATGATCCACTTACATTATCCTGCTAGCTGTTCCTTGCATGTAACTCTACACCTACTATCACTGTGCTTTGAAGTGACATGACATTTCATATTTGAAGAGAATAGTCTTCCTCTTCACCTCTGCCTCTTTATGTTTTCTGACTTCCTTCATGACCTAGCTGAAATTTCTCCTTCATATAAATTATATATATATATATATATATATATATATATATATATATATATATATATATATATATATATACACTGTGCCTGAAACATGGGAAGTTCTAAATAGATGCTCATTGATTAACTGATTTCATTGTAATTGGGAACATAGGATGATAGATTCATAGATGTTTAGCGGGAAAAGACCATAAAGGTTATTGAGTCCAACCGCCTCATTTTATAAAGGAAGAAATTGAAGTCTTTAGAGGTGCTCCTATTATCTCCAGGTTGAACCTGGATGGTCTTCTGTTTTGCAGTGAAATGCTTCTGACCCATTCCTGCCTATGTGGTCTTCTTGTGCTTTACTCCCCTCCAATTCATTTTTATGATCTATGATTTATGATTTATGATTTATGTCTTAAATGTTAGACCTCTCTATATCTTTGAATTGGTCTCCTCATTTTTTAGAATGCTTTCTCTTTTCACTTCTTAATTGACTTCCCTCAAGATTTAACTAAAATGGAACCTTCTTCAGAGGCCTTTTCTAACCTCTAGTCCACCCTTCTCCCCGCCCCATCCCATCACTTAGTAGATTTTCCTTAAGTTACATTTCATCTCTTCTTGGAGAATATATCTTGGAAATGTCTAAGTGTTGCCATGTTTAGAGAGAGACTAATGATGCTTTTATTTGTATCCTTAGTGCTTAATATTGTACTTGATTCAGAGTAAGGATTTAAATTCTGATTGATTTATTGATTGATTGATTGATTGACCAAGATAAAAGTTAGTAAATGTTAGAGTTGGGAGATGAGTTGGAAGTCTTCTGATTCCAACTCCCCATCCACTTTCTATGCATAAAGGAAGCTCCTTCACTAACAAAGATCAGCAATTTAGGGTGTTACCTAAATTGTTATAAAGCTTAGATGTGAAATTTCTTGGGAAGTGCTTAATAAATTTAAAATTCTCTGAAAACATAGGCTATTACAGAACTATTTTCCTTTTAAGAAGAATATATCCAATACCTATGATATGCCAACACTGAGCAAAAGCTAAATACACACTACTGAAGGGTTAAAGGAGAAATAAAGTATATTTGTTGTCTTTGCTTCTAAGAGGGAAGGTTGTCACCAAATGTCAGATTGTATAATTAAAATCTGTTTAAGTTCAATGGAGTCCATATCTAAGGATTAGCAAAAAAAACCCAGAAGCATTAAAGGATTTGGAAGCAGCAGCCTGGTTTGTCGTAGCTCTGCCATTAATTAGATATATGATCTTGAGTAAGTCATTGTAAAATGCTATGGTTCTTTAATATCTTTGTCTGGAAAAATAATATCATTGTCTTGAAAAGAAGATGTGATCTAGGTGCTTCCTTCTAAATAGCCTTGCCAAATGTTCATCCCCCCTGGCTGTAGGATTTTAGCTTCTCAGATTATAGACATTTTCTCACATGCCTATTTCCAGCATGATTATAATATAGTTTTATTTTTTACTTTTTATATATAAATGATATTTCATTTCCTTCATGTTCTCAATATACTTGCAAGACCAAAATTAAATTTAAAAAAACATAGTAGGAAAAGGAGTAGTTTCAGGGTTTGAGAGAATTAAAAATTGATTACAGAATTGTAGTGAAGAGGTTTGGTAAAGGGACAGCAAGTGAGGCAGAGCTGAGCCTCACCTTTCATTGTTTGCCAGGTGTATGTGTTCACCCCTTCCCAATCAGAGGTGAGATTCAGGTCTGTCTCACCTGCAACCCCCTCAGCACACATTCCTGGACTCAGAGACACAACAGCAGCAGTAGAGGAGTAGCATCTTAAAATTAACCCTTGAAAGGTTAAATAAAAGGGCCTTTATGAGGTTGTAGCAGTGCAGAGATAAAAAAAGAAAATGGAGAGAGATATCTTTTTTTAAAGAAAAGAAATTTGAACAGATACAAATTGTTCTTATATATGTAATCATATGTTTTGGATACAGAAAAGGCGAGTTATGTGTAGGCCCTGGGATTTAAGGACATTTAAAACAGAATTTATTAATCTGTGGTCTGTTTTTTTATATTTTGATAACTATTTAAATATTATTGATTTCCTTTGTAATCTTTTGCGTTTTGTTTTATTCATTTTAAAACTTTATCCTGAAAAAAAGAACCTATAGTCTTCACCTGACTACCAGAAGGACTCAAGACACAACAAAGGTTAAATCACTTTGCAGGGAGGTCAATTTGCAATTGTCATAAAAATTTGTCATTATAGGTTATGAAAATTTTCACCAAGGGTGAATTAAAGAGAATGCTCTAAGGCAAAAGAATAGGAGAAGACATAGTAAGTATTAAACTGAATGTTCTTCTACTTCAGAGAAAGATGACGAAAAATCATATGTCCAATTACTTTGACAAATTCACCAGGACATTAGGAAAATACTGTTGAATAAGTGAATGTTGAGTGAAACTAGTTTGAGAATCATGGAACTCAAGTATTCAATTGTTATAGTGAATGATAAATTTTAAGTTGCTTGAGGACAGGACCATGATTTAGTCTCCTTTTCAGTCTTCACAACTGCTGGCAGAGTGCTTTCTAATATCATAGCACTCAAAAGGCCCTCCCCCATTCAGAAAAGTTAATTTGATTTGTAAACTGTAGATCAGCAATTCTAATCCATGTTCACTGGCATCAAGTTCTCTTTCCACTCTACCATAAAACCTCTAGTAAGCCATCAATTTGTTAAATAAAGGAATGTAAGTAGTGAACCCTTATTTAAAGCACACACTTCCCAGATATTATGTGAAGAGATTTGTTTGATTTACTCTTTTGAAAATGATTAATGATATTAGCTGACATTTACATAGTGTTTTAAGGTTTGTAAAGTCTTTTATATACATTATTCTCATTTGATCTTCACAACCATCTTGAGATGGGTGCTATTATTATTCTTATTTTATAGATGAAGAAGCTGAGCCTCAGAGAGGTTGTTACCTATTCAGTGTTGCCTAGCTACTAAGTGGGCAAGAAGGGATTTGAACCTACTTTATGTCTTCCAAGCTTCAAGACCTGTAGTGGATAGAAATCGACTATATCATGTTGACACTTCTTTAAGTAAGAAATCTGAAAAAAAAACAAAGAAGCTTCCTGAACTGTTTTACATGCTTCCTCTTCATTTTCCTCCTCTTTCCTTTTCCCTCTCTAGTCTTCTCTGATTCACCTTCTGTTTGTCTGAACAAGCTTTTTCAAGGTCAGAGAAGCACTGTAATTTTCATTGGGAGGTCCTTGCCAACAAAATGTGTACATTCCCAACCCATAAGAGGGTTAATGGTGTAAGTTGTTTATTGTGCTGTCTGTCAACTGTGGACGAATATATACATATACATATATATATATATATATATGTATATGTACATATACATATATATATATATGCATTTTTAAAATTCAGAGTAGAATTACATAAAGGCAGAGTCAAAAATAGGTGAAAAAGATGATGAGGCTAAACTGTGCTTACCAGTAATGAAAATAAATGAAGTCCAAGGAGTTATGTTCCAATGTGTTTTTAAGGTTTTAGAATGAATATGTACATCCCACATAAGCCTTGATGGACTCTGAGAAAACTTGGTAAAGGTTTTGTGTTGCAAATATTTTGTGGTGATTTTGTTGCGGCCCACATGGATTTGAGATTTAATTGTGCCATGAGCTATTTTAAAATTCCATCTGGTTTTTACTTTGAAATAGCTCATCTGAAAACATTTGTTTAAACTTTCTGCCAGAGGTAGACATCCTAGGTGCTGTTAGAAAACATACCATGCAACGATAGGTAAGCATTCATAATGCAGTATGCAAAAAAATGTCTGTTATTATCTCTAGTTGGAAGTTTTAAAAATGGAAAGCCACCTTCCCATTCAAAATTAAGTATAAGGAAAAATTATAATCATATTCACATGTATTTTTGTCTAAAAGACTATCAAACACCTGTTAAGGAGGTATATCCATGATGTATAATTCTATTCAAAAAGTGGTTTCAGCAGGTGTGAGATCCTAAATAAACTATGCCATCATCAAATTTAAATATTTTTTCACCTATCTCAGATATACAGAGAGAAATATTGATTCTTCTGTGATAGTGTGAATTAAATCACATTTTCTATACTCTCCAGTGGAACTTATTATACTGGTGGGTTAGTGATACTTGCTTGGAAACTCAGATCTGTTCAGAAATGCCAGGACAACCAATGGTTTTTCTTGAACTGAATATATGTGTGTATGTGTGAATGTATCTATATACATATATATATATATATGTCTCTATATCTCTCTATATATGGACATTGTGTATACATATATATGTGTGTGCATTTGTATATATATGCATTTATATATGTGTGTATACACATATGTGTATATATTATATATATGAGAGGATCTCTTTCCTTTCATGGTAAGGGGTAAAAGAAGAACTCTGTACTTTCCTTGGGGACATAGTAAATAAGATGATTTCCTTTGTAATCTTTTGTGTTTTGTTTTATTCATTTAAAAACTTTATTTATATTATATTTGGTTTCCCAATTAGACTGTAGTTTTACAGGTAAAAAATTTGCAAGAGATGCAAAATTTCTCATGGAATGTAATTCTGGATACTTATGCAGAAGTTTGAAATGGAGCATTCATACAGCTAGGTAACATCTTGGGACCCTATCTTAGTTTTGTGCAGTTTTATGTAATAGCTACTTTTCAGAGCTGGGTTATGGCAAAAGATATGATTATTCAGGTTATTTATTTTGGAGCAAGTGAAAGGAGAAAGAAGGAGGCAATCTATGCCAGCTTATTCTGTGAGACAGAAAACCCAAGGCTCAGATGCATAAAATCATAGAGTGAACTCCGCAACTATAACCTAGGTAGAGGGACTGAACTCCCTTCTTCCTTTATGCACATAAACATCATGGAAAAACATGTTAGGGGTGAGCAAGTAGAGATGATAGGAAGGATCTTTAGCAAGGGATATCCTGACTACACCCTCTGTAGGAAGGTTGCAATGTGCCTATGACTAAGACTTATTATTTAAGCCTGGGGAGTTGCCTGAGACAAAAAGACATTACATGCTTTCTTTGCTCAAGGTCACACAGTTTCAGAGGTGGGATGTAAACCTAGGAATTTTTTTTATTTCATGCCCAGTAGCCATATATTATATGGCATCATGATATACCTCAGCTCTAACTTTCATTCTCCTTCTGTGCTTTTAGAAATATAAACTTTCATATTAAGGAAACTAACACAACACGGTATAGTGGAGATCTGACTTCCAAACAAGAAATCTGCTCTGACAAGGACTGGCTCTGTGGCCCTGTGCAGATCATTTATCCTATCAGTTCCCTAAGCAACTCTAAAGACTGGATGTTGCAGAAACTTGCACTGGGGAGAGAGAATTTCCTCATCTGTGAGTCTGATAAAGCAATGACATCACAGGTCTTATAGCTATCCCTAGAACTATTCAAACAGAAAACTTGTCTTGGGGAGAGAGGTAACATGTCTCTCTTCACTAGAGGTGGTTAAGTGAAATGGCATGGTTAGGAGATGATGGAGATGAGATTCTTTTTTTTTAAAGTTATTTATTTATTTAGAATTTTACAATGTTCCCCCTAATCTTGCTTCCCTCCCCCCACCTCCCACAGAAGGCAGTCTGTTATGAGATGAGATTCTTGTTCAGGTATAGATTAAACTAGAGAAATGAAGTCTTTTATTTTTCTTATTAATAAAATGTAAGTATTAAGAGTAGTTGGTACCTACCAGCTCTGTGGTCTTTGACTGAGGTTTAATAGAACTCCATTTTACCCTAGATTGCCATTATTTTGACAGAGCAAATTTATTATGCTCTCTAGGTGTCAGTTTTTCATTTGTAAAATACAGGGGTTGGACTAGATAATCTGAGATTCAGTTCTTCTAGCTTACAGAGTGCCTAAGAAATAGGACCCTGTCAGAAAGCTTCAAAGTAGTATTTTTCTATAAATAGTGTAATAGAGTTTTCTTTCTTTCCTTCCCTCTCTCCCTCCCTCTCTCCCTCTCTTCCTTCCTTTTTACCTGGCTCTCTTACTTCTCTCCCTCCCTCCTTCCCTCCCCCCTTCACTCCCTTCTTCCTTTCCTCCTTCCTTCTATTCTTCCTCCCTTCCTTCCTCTTTTCCTTTCTCCCTTTCTTATTTATTGGATTCAGCATGGCTAGTATTTAAAGTAGCAAATGTTTTAAATTCGGTTCCTACTCTTTCCCTTTCTTTTCCTTTTTTAACCCCTATATAGTAAAATTATAACTTTGAATTCAATTGCATAGAAGACTTAAAAAAATAGCAAAAACCTCACAGTGCTCACTCACTGATATGAAGATGTCTTATTTTTTTGTAGTCTGCCAAAATCTATAGAACATTCCCCTCTCCTCACCATTGAGTAGAGGGCCAAGGTATTTACTGGCATCAGTGGAAAATAGATTAACCTTTTTATATCACCACTGAATATCATGTTGAAAAACTATGTCTTTTGACCACTTAACTCTTATTATTGTGAACTATGTAACTTGATTACTTCCGTTACTGATTCCGTGTGTGTATATGTGTGTGTGTAAGTTCGTCCCCCTGCCCATCCCTAATTTAGAAGCTGACTTTATGGCTGCAAGTTTCACAAAAATGCATCCTCTGTCTTTAAAGGTCATTAGGGAGCCATAAGGGTTCTTGTGAAATCCAGTTTAAAAGCTCCTTTTCCAGATGTGGGACCACAGAAATGTAAATAAGCCTTCAATAAAAGAGAGCTTTCCAAGTCACTAGCTAAAGCATTTGGCATGGGGCAGCTGGGGGCGGGGGGGATGGACAATAATAGGGGGGTCTGATGGTACCTTGGCAGGCACCTGTTAGCATGTTGGGTTGAACTGGTTAGAGCAGGCCTGGAAGGACAAGCACTCTTCTGGGTCAGCTTCCTGAAGCAACTCAGTTTTGAGTTGCTAAAGTATTCAGAAACATGTCCCTTCTAGCATTTTTTGTTACCATGCAGCCGTACATTTTGCAGAAAATCTTTGTCTCTCTCCTAGGGCTTTTAAATTTAGTTCATTACAATCTTCTCTTGTGACCACAATCAGATATATAAGAATATTCTCAGGTTCTGCAATTGCTCTTAATAGTGGGACTTGAATTTTCTTCAAAGGCTGTGAGAGTTAAATTTGAAGATGTCAAATGAGTATTTATAGGAGTTCAGTTAAGAATGTCCTCACCATTGTGGATATCTGAAAATACAGAGTATGCTCCCTTCCCTTCAAAAGTTTATAATCTCATTTTTGAAACTAGACTTGAGATTTTATCCAGACTTAATAAAGTATACTTTTCTTCTACTGTATACCCACAGTTGTTCTGAAATCCTGAATGTATCCTCAAGTGACTTTTCCACACACAACCATTAAATGTGTCAAATGTGGTACTACAACCAGATATTCCTGACTTGGAGGACAAGGCTATAGGTCCACAGTTTATTGACTAACTACTACTTGCTCCTATTTTATTGCATGATGCCCACAAGCATAAGCATTCCATAGCTAGTAATGCCTGAGATATGACTTCTTTTGTTTTCTTAATATATGCCAATTAACTTATCTAGGAAGTACTTTCTTGAGGACTTTTGAAGTCAGATATCCTTTAGAGAGCTATATTCATCTTTATTCCATTTCCCCCTTAGCCTTACTTCTTACATTGATCAGACAGTTGGGATCTAATTCCACATGGCTTCACAGAACCATTCATCTTATGTATATATAAATGATTTTAGTTCCGTTGTTTCTGTTATGAATGATTCTTTGTGACTCTCTTTTGAGTTTTCTTGGTAAAGATATTGGAATGGTTTGCCATTTCCTTCTCTAGCTCATCTAACAGATGAAGAAACTGAGGGTAACAGGATTAAGTGATTTATACACACACACACACACACACACACACACACACACACACACACACACACACACACATACACAGAGACACAAAGTTAGTGTCAGAGGCTAAATCTGAATTCAGTTCTTCCTGACTATAGGTCTGATACTCTATCCACTGTATCATATAGCTGCCTTTCCTAAAGGAAAGACTTTTTAATATACTGAGGCCTTTTACAAAATACAATAATATAACTACAGTTCTAACAATACATCTATCCTCTTATTGATATAGTTTTGAGGCACGTCATATGTATGATGGCTAGTTATGTATATACATTTTAAAACATATTTATATTTCTATATATATGTATATGTCTGTAGATATAGCAATATACTCATGTATAATGGCACACCCATGTTTAATGTCTCCATAAATCTTCTTGTAACCATGCTATTTACCCTCCCCATTCCAGATATAGGGGAAGTTTATAGAGAAACAAGGGATAGAATGAGGTATATAAGGAACAACTAGGTCACTTTGTCTGAATGGAAAAATGTATGAAGGGGAATTATGTGGAATCAAGTTAGAAAATAGTTTGACTGCAGGTTGCAGAGTACCTCACTTGTCAAAAAAGAACTGTTAGATTTTTCTCTTCTGTAAGTAGTAGAGAACCAATGAAACTTCTTAAGCAGGCCCTCATTTTTAAATATCAATTTGCTAGCCTTATGGAGGATAGGTTGGAGAGAGGAGAGATTGGAGGTAGGTGGACCAGTTAGAATGCTATGATAAACTAGGCAAGAGGTTATAAGAGACTCAACTAGGGTTCTATAGTCTTTAAACTTCAGTACAGAGCACTAACTACATTTTTTTATTTCAAAATATTGTGATCTTAGTGAACCTTCTAGAAGAACCCCCAATTACCTTTTCTTGGAGGGGGGGGGAGGAAAGAGCACTGATTTCCCTCCAGGGTTTATTCTGTTTCTTTTTGTTACTAGAAAGAGATCAGGGTGTGGGCATGTGTTTTCAAGATGAAAAAAAATATCATGTTCTTCAATAGTTCTTTAGCTACTCTGAACTGTAGATCCCACTTCTCTGGTTTTCCAAATCTTTTACATGACTATATAGATTTCCTTATCTCTGCTTGTGTTCCACTGTCCTTGCAGTTGGTTTTGCTTTCCAGGAAAGTATAATGATTGACATATCCCACTCAAATCTAAATCTGTTGGCTTTTATATTTTCACCCTTCATCAGATCAGGTACCATTTAAATCCTTTAAGTTAAACTGTCTGATTCTGGATGTAATTTAAGACTCCTGAGTACTTTTTGAGTACTGTACCATTGTCTTTCATGTCACTGGAAAAAATCAAGTTTATTTAACCTTTCTATTCCAATCACCTTCATGACTTTGACTACCATTAACACATTCATTGTCTGGTTCTACAAAGTAATATTACTCTAAATCTCATTGGCAAGTAGAGACATCATGGCTTGGAGTCAATATTATCTGGGTTTAAATATTTTGCCTGATACTTAACTGGACAATTTATGTTTTCTTTCTCAAACAACTCACAAGAGTTTATCTATTATCCAGCCCTTAGCCTAATAAATGTTTATTGATTAATTGATTATTATTTAGTTTTAGGCATATCCAGACCTCTTGGTGGTATCTAATTTTTTTAACCAGCAGAAGATAAATTCATTACAGATTACTGCCAGGATCAATCATTAGCCTCTAGCCAACATACATGATCATAAGAGAATCTTAAAAAATTAGACATAGTCCTTGCCCTATAGACTTACAATGGGCATTCTAGTCAATATTCATGTCTACTGCACAATTTTCCAGGAAAGATTAACAGATAAAACAGGGCATATTTATCAGAAGCATATATTTATTTACTTAGATGGCCAATGGCAAATGGCATTTGTCTTAGACAAAGATCTCTTTTCTTTTTTTAGTGTTTTTTTATTTTTTTTCAGTTACATGTAAAAATAGTTTTCAACATTCATTTTTGAAAGATTTTGAGTTGCAAATTTTTCTCCCTCTCTCTCCTCCTTCCCCAAGATAGTAAACAATCTGATCTTGATTATACATGGACAATTATATTAAACATATTTCCATATTAGTAATATTGTAGAACAAGAATCAGAACAAAAGGGAAAAATGAGAAAAAAATTGAAGTGTAAATATAAGTTTTGATCTGCATCCACACTCCATAGATCATTTCTGGATGTGGATGGCATTTTCCATGACAAATCTTTTGTATTTGTTTGACATGTAATCTTTTTTAATGTTATTTCATTTTATTTTTCAATTACATGCCAAGATAGTTTTTATCATTCACCTTTTTGAAGTCTCTTGAGTTCCTCACTTTTGTACCTCACCCTTTTTTTCTCCCCTATCCCCACTGGTTATACATGCACAATCAAGTTTAGCTTATTTTCATATTAGTCATGTTGTGAGAGAAGAATCAGAACTGAAGAGGGGGTAAAAACATGAGAAAAAGGAAAACAAATAAAATAAGTTTTAAAATTGAAAATAGTATGCTTTGGTCTGCATTCAGAATCCATAGTTTTTCCTCTGGATAAGGTTGGTACTTTCCAAAACAAGTCTTTTAGAATTGTCCTTGATCACTGAATTGCTTTAAGATGCTCAGTCTACCATAGTTTCTCATCACACAATGTTGTTGTTAATGTGTACGAAGTTCTCCAGGGTGACGTATAAACTGAGCATTTCATGTAATATGGAGACTTGGTCCCAGTCTGTGGGCTTCCCACCTTCTATAAGGAGGTCCTTCCATGCTGCCTTTCCTTTACAGTTAAATGAATATAAATGGATAGTGTGAACAAAGGATTTAAATGTTATTGGGAAGGTGATGGAAGGACAGGAAAAGTCTGTTTCAGGAGGTTGGTTTGAGTTGGAAGAAGAAAAGAGGGAGACTTGATGAATTGGTGGAGACAGTGGAAGAAAGGATGAGAAAACTCAAAGGTTGTCTTGCTTAAGAAGAAAATAAGGAGATAGTACTGACAGAATCAAAATATTTTAGGAAATTAAAATTGATGAGGTAATGAAAAAGGATATGAAATTATGAGTCAGGTGATCTGATTTGAATTGATCTCAACCATTCACAATCTTTGTGATCCAGGGAAGTCATTTCATTCATTACTACATTATAGAAAGCTTCCCTCCAAGTCTCGAAGATCTTGGTTCAAATACACCCTGTGAAACATAAACTGGATGACCCTGTTCATGTCTTTAGTTCTCCAGGGAATACTCTGATTAAATGTCCAAGACAAGATGCCAGGGAAGTCTTTCTGTTCTCCATAGTCTGTATCTAGAAAATAGAGAGTTTCACTAGCTGATAGCTATAATCCTTTCACTACCTAAATCCTATGAGTCTACAGTTCTTGAAATGAATTTGGTGAAATTGTAGAGACTGGGACTGGATGAAGTTTAAGAATTTTAGGATTGAAATTTTAACTGTTATATAGTCTTAAACTTGGCATTGGATCCATGTGTAGCCTAGTGATTTGAAGGGATTTTTCAGGATTTCTAGTCTAAAGTCCTGTGTTACAATTTTGAGGTCACTAATTTATGTGCCATATAAATATATATATATATATATATATATATATATATATATATATATATATATATAGTTCTGGATTGTATTTAAGGCAAAATATAAATGTTGAGTCATAGAATAGATTTTTTTAGAAATGTGTTCAATGGAATATATAGCCTATATGCTCCATTGATACCTTCAGAATTTCAACAGAAAGTGAAAAAGGCACCTTCTACTCTGGGTAGAACTCTTGTGCCAGACTTATTGGAGGACATAGACAGAATTCATGCAGGATGGATAGGCATGGATGAATTACATTCTTCACCTTTAGAGGAAATATTCACATAAATGAGACCAGAGAATCAGTTGAGCAGAACCAAATACTTATATGCCTGCATACAGTAGGAACTTGATAAAGGCTTATTGATGGATTAACATGATAGGAAGAAAAGTAAGTGAGAATAAATGAGTAGATAATAAGATGATGCTTTAGAAGGAGAGATTGAAAAAATATCAGGATATTATGAGTTGAAATCAATTCAAAATTATTTTTAGGTTTTTTGCAAGGCAAATGCGGTTAAGTGGCTTGCCCAAGGCCACACAGCCAGCTAATTATTAAATGTCTGAGACCGGATTTGAACCCAAGTACTCCTGACTCCAGGGCCCGTGTTTTATCCACTGCACCACCTAGCCACCCCAAATCAATTCAAATTTAAGTAATAATTGAACAATTTCATTTTTTGTGTTATGGTGTTTAATGTTCAAGTCAAGTAAAGCATTAAGCTCTTTGTATCTTATAATATAAATGAACTAACTGCTGAGGATTAAAAAAAGACAAAAAAAAATTTTTTCCCAAGGTGCTCATACTTTAATGAAGATGATAACATGTAAACCACCATGCATAAACAACATATAGGAAATTCAAATTGAAGATAATCTTAGAGAAGAGAAATGATTACAGTGGACCAGAAAAGGCTTCTTAAAAAAGGGAGGCCAGATAGAAACCAGTTTTACCAGAGGTGAGGATGAGAGAATATTCCAGGCAGAGGGAGGAACCAGTGAAAATGCATGGAGTTGAGTGATGAATTATCCAATTATATAAAGTCTTCTACAAGGAGCAACTTAAGCTAATGTCACTGGATTGTAGTTTCTGATGAATTTAGGCTTATAAGGAAGCAACATGGCATAGTCGATAGAGTGGTGGCCTTGGAATCAAGAAGAAGGTTTCAAATGTGGCCTCAGATACTTATTAGATAGATTAATCTACACAAAACACTTAATCTCTCTGAAATCTCCACATCAGTTTCCTCATCTGTAAAATGAGGAGATTGTACAATAGACTATAAGTTCCATACTAACTATAAGGTCCTTTCGAAGCTCCAAATCATTAATTCTAATAAAAATATTTATTTTCTAAAATGCATTAGCAGCTAATTGCTTTATGCTAATGTGAAATGTTAATAAAATTAAGCTGAAATACATCTAAAAATCAATAATTTTTGACACTTCAGAAACTTCCAATAACTGGGTCAGTCCTCCTTTGCAAAGTATAGGATTTTTTTTGGTTTTGTTTTTTGCAAGGCAATGGGGCTAAGTGACTTGCCCAAGATACGTAATTAATAATTACCAGCTAGGTAATTATTGTCTGAGGCCAGATTTAAAGTAGGTCCTCCTGACTCCAGGGCTGGTGCTCTATCCACTGTGCCACCTTGCTGCCCCAAAGCACATGATAGCTAAAAGCATATGAACAATTAAAACAAGACAAAGGGATGAACCCTTTAACTTTGGCAACATGGTAATACCATTAGCCAGAATTTTTTTGCTTCTCTATATTATTATATTCCTTACATTGCTGTGGTCATTGTCAAGTGCTTTTCTTTCTGATTTCACTAAAGAGTGAAGAGCATTGGTTGTTGTTCAGTAGTCTCAAGTTGTCTGTTTCTTCATTAACTCATTTGGGGTTTTCTTGGCAGAGGAACTGGAGTGGTTTGTCATTTCCTTCTCCAGGTCTTTTAACAGGTGAAGAAACTGAGGCAAATGGGGTCACATAGCTAGTAAATGTCTGAGGCTGTATCTGAACACAGGTCCTCCTGAATCCAGGGCCAGCATTCTATACATTTCACTATCTAGTTGCCCACTTAGGAGAATAAGACTATATACTTAGAGGTGTAAACGATTTTAGAGATTACCTAGTACTAGTTCATCCCCACTCCCCATTATTCAGATGAGGAAATTGGGCCCCAGAGTAATTAAAATGATTTTAGAGCAGAGAAGCAGGATCCTGAATTGGATCCTCAGATTCTAAACCTGGTACTGCTTCTACTGCATCTCTTCATACTTCCTGTTTTGCTGAAATTCTTCTTATTCATTGCTTCTTATGACTCAATAGCACGCCATTATATTCATACAATAATTTTCAAGGGCAATTTTTCAAGGTAGCAAAATGGATGGTGCCTCAAGCCAGAAAGATTTATTTTCCTGCCTTCAAATTTGTCCTCAGACATTTACTAGCTGTATGTGACCCTGGACAAGTCACTTAACTCAATTGGCCTCAGTTTCCTCATCTGTAAAATGATCTGGAGAAGGAAATGGCAAACCACTCCAGGATCTTTGCCAAGAAAACTACAAAGGGATAATGGAGAGTTAGATATGACTGAAACAATTGAACAAAACCAGTTGTTCAAACATTCCTTCTTGCCTATTTCAATCAGTTTACCTGATTATTAATTTATTTGTCTTATCATGGGGGATGGGAGGTCTTAATTTGGGAGATTGAAATGTATGTTAACTTGTTCAGAACTGTAATCTCTTGTTTCTATGTAGTTCTGTATTCCTATCTTATTTTCTTATAAAGTGTTGTATGAACATATTGAATGTATTTTAAGAGCAAAAAAAATGTTGTCGATCAAAAATAGACATCAACATCTGATTTCCTTGAAGTCTGTCTTTGAAGTTCCTTTGATCATGATACCAACCTATATCAAACTTCTCTAATAGCCTCTCATGTATCTCTGAGATAGAGACTTTCTGCAGTATTGCCCTACAGGATAGCCTTCTCCTGCTCAGGATTAAGGACCAAAGTGACTTTTAAGGAAACATTTCTCAGGCATGATTCCTGACTTAGATTTAAATTGGTTGCTTGCTTATTTTTAAACAACCTTCCTTGCTACTTTTCCCGATGTTGTCAGATGAATATCACATTGGAGTTCTCCAAGCACTTTGCTTGCAGTGTGGATTTCTAAGGCTTTCTATAGTTTGAAGCTTCTTATAAGGATCTTCCCATACCTTCCCTACCAAATCGCTTTTAGGATTGAGCCCATCAAGCTTAGTTCAGTATTTAATCAATCTCAAATTACTATCAGAGTTTTGTAGTTCAAATGTCAGCCTTTTCACCGTGCTAAGCTTTCTCCACTTGCATTTAGCTTGCCTATTTGGTTTTGTCCTATTTTGTCAGAATGTTTAAGCTTGTCAAAAATAGCAGATTTTCTCTGCCATTTGCAATAAAATGAATTACTTAATAAATGACAAATAGGCTTAGAAGGTGGATTTTTCCTTTTCTCAGTCTACATTACACTGAGGTTTAGCAGTTGTTTGAGAGGGTTGTTGAGGAACTCAGAATGCCTTATAAAAACAGTGTGTAGCAGGAACCTTGTTCACCAGAGTGAGGCAAAAGGAATTTCACTGCTCATGATAGATACTGTCCCTTGCATAACAATACAATTCATCTGCTTTCTAGTGAATATTCATTTTCTTGCTGGAGAAGTTATAGTGTTTACAGTTTGGTGGAATAAGAAATGGAGGTCAAGTCTTGGTAGATAAAACACCCAGTTCTGAATTTTTAAATAGCTATGTGCATAATATTGTCATCCTATTTATGTACTTTTCTTCTCTTTTCTCTGAAATAAAAAAAATTCTTTCATTTATTCAAGAATATTTTGTGAATGCCTACTATGTGTAAGATATTGGACTAATGTGTCATCGTACATGAAGTCGCAAAGACCTGGATTCAAATTCATCTCAAAGTAACTAATTATATGATCATGGGCACTTAGTATCTAAATCCCTCAAGCATCAACTCCCCAGGATTTCTCAACAATTACTATAGTTGTCAACACTTTTGTCTCAGGTTCCTTTATTAAAATCATAGAGGACCCCTGAGAGATTTTGTTTATTTGGATTGTAGCTATTGATATTACATTAGAAATTAAAACTAATAAAAATTTAAAATATTTACAAATGCATTTAGAATAGCAATAATGATACATGGTAACTTAAATAGCATTTCAATGAACTATATTTTCCAAAATCAAAATAGTCATAAAAATGGCATTGTTTTACCAATTGTTTGCAGATAATGTTAATATTTGACTTGAGAAGGCAGTGCATTTTATATCTTTATCTGTATTTAATCTATTTGATAAAAAGCTTTAGTTGATATATAAATATATATATATATGAAGAAAATCCACCTCTCACAGAAATTATAGTGGAAAATAATTGGAATCTATACCCAGAGAAAGAACTGTGGAGTTTAAACAAAGACCAAAATCTATTACCTTCAATTGTTTGGGGTTTTTTTTTTTTGTTTTGCTTTTTGCAAGGCAGTGGGGTTAAGTGGCTTGCCCAAGGCCAAACAGCTAGGTAATTGTTAAGTGTCTGAGGTCAGAATTGAACTCAGGTACTCCTGACTCCAGGGCCAGTGCTTTAACTGCACCCCCTTCAATTGTTTTTTTTTTTTAAATGTCTTATTTACTACATAATTTTACTGTCTCTAATATTTTATTCTCTCCTCAAGGATATGATTTCTCTCCCAGCCCATTCAATTTCAATCAATATATAGCATGGAAACAAGGTAAAGATTATCAGATTGCCTTCTGTGGGGGGATGGGGGAGGGTGGTAGAAAAATTGTAAAATTCAAAACCTTATAGGAAATGATAGGTAGACACTACTAATATACATTGAAAAACAAATAAAATATTAATAAAAAATAAAAATAATTGGAAAAGGGAGAAATATTCTAAATGACAAATAGCATTTTAATGTTATTGTGAAAATATTTTTTTAACATCATAAACCCCTTGAAAGAATGTCAGAGATCACTCAGAGGGTCTCAGACCACACTTTGACAACTCTTCCTGTACCAAATCATGTATGGATTATAAGCCCCAAGCATGGAGGGAGTATCCCTGTTGGGAGTTACCTTGTGTTAATAAATATCCAGATCCTTTGAATATTCCAGTATATACTAGTCACTCTGCTATGCATTAAGGAAGATGACCAAGATGCATAATGTCTAGTTCTTGCCCTCAGTAATTGTAGTCTATTTTGGAAGATAAAATGAATATATAAATAAATCCAATATATGAAAGAACATGGGATATACATGCAATAGCTAAACTTCAGTGAGAATTTGGATGAGAAAGAATGTGCAGTATGAGAGACAGCATGACATAGTGGACATGATGTCAGGAAAACAAGAGTTTAAATCCTTCTTTCGACATTCATTGTTTCTGTGACTGATCATGGGCAAGTCACTCAACCTCTCCCAAGTCTCAGTTTCTTCATCTGCAAAATGGGAATTATAATACACGTAACATGTACCTTGCAGAGTTGTTGTGATGCTCAAATGAATTAATATAAATCCAATCTTTTGTAGATTGTAAAGTGTTATAAAATTATCAGTGATTTTTGTTCTATGGATTTCATTGAAACAATGACATATAAGTTATAACTATAGAGCCATTTTGCTTTAATGTACATTTTTTGAGGGGGAGGAAAGCAATCAGGTTTAAGTTACTTGCCCAGGGTCACATAGTTAGCACGTGTCTAAAATCACATTTGAACTCACATCCTCCCTTCTCCAGGGCCAACTCGTTATCCAATCTGCCACATAGCTGCTCCTTATTGGATGCACATGTTAATTCTATTTTTATTCCAATTTTTATAATTTTAAAGGAACCATTCTGCCAATCTTCTCTAAGATGCAGTGTCACATCAACAGCAAACTAATATGGAAATGATACAGTGTTGAAAATATGAAGGAAGAAAGTTGCTGAAGTTCTCTTTTTTTCCCCTAGAAAATGACACCATTTCTTCTATGTCCTTGAAGTCTTCTGGTGTTTATTTCTGTTATTATCCTTATTCTTCATGAGTTCATTGGCCTTGACTTTTATAAAAGATGACTTCAGGTGTTCTCAGTCTAGAGGCAACTACTCTCAACAAGTTTATCATTGTTCATGGTCCTCTTCTTTTCGTCCATTATTCTAAAAGTCCCTAACTCCTGACTCTGGGTTTCTTCTTCCATTAAGTCATTCACCACATGAAGAAGTTAAATCTTCAAATGGGTGAATCAACTCTCTCATGACTTAGTGCAAAGTCACATGCCCATTAGGAATATTTTCAGAAAATTGCAGTTCATACTATAGGGAGACAAAAAAAATTACCTCAAGATCTACCTGGGAAGATAGAGTGTTCATATATATATTAATTGAATGAAGAACATTTAGCATTTTGCTTTTCTTGTACTTAAGAATGAGGACAAAAGCAGTGACTCCCTCCCCTCAATAGTAGTTGTAAAAGATAAATGTAAAGTACCACATAAATGCTGAGTAGTCTTTTTATTTAACGATTCCAATGCCCCTCTGTAAACTATGTACAGTATTATATTACAATACGCCACAGTAACTTGTGTTGTGATATGGCATTTAAAAATAGATGTAAACAGTTAACATGTCTTTGAAAAGGAATCAAATCTCACTTATAGCCTTTATCAACCAGCTGGTTCTTCTAAGCGTCTTCCCTGTCTGTGTACAAACATTACTTTCAAGTGATCAGCTAGCATAATTAGGTAAGATTGTACACCAGAAGCACAATTCTGTTTTTCTCTTCATCTCAGTTGGAAAAAGAAGAAACAAACATCAGGGATCATACTACAGTAGGTTAGATGTTGATGATTTCATACAGCAGCTGCAGTACCTTACTAATCAACAGACCTTTTTTTTTCCTTCTTCAGAGTTATGCTGCACTGAGCCTTAGCCAGAGGGGTAATTATGAACCAAGGTACTGCCAGCTTCATACCCACAAACACACACACAGAACATCACAACTGTGTCCATGACTATGATGTTTTGGAATCTTATAGATAGATCCTTTATCACTTTTGGTCTGATCAGTATCTTTATAGCACCGAAGATGTTGCTTGAAAGGTTGGAAAATACAAATTCAAGGAGGGTTTTTGCCATGCAATTTGGACAGGTAAAAATATAAAGAGATTGAAAGAAATGGGAGAAATAAGGGAAAAAAATATCACTGTAAATCATGGTTTGATGAAGAGTTTAAAAAAACACAAAACAAAAAAATCAGGAAGATAGAAGGCTAATTGTATTACTAACTGGATACATGACTTTGGAGAATTTGCCTGTCTTTGCCTGTCTCTGAAGGGCAGCTAGATGGCCCAGTGAATAGAACACTGGCCTTGGAATTTAGGAGGATGGAAGTTTGAATCTAGCCTCAGACATTTACTAACTATGTGGCCTTGGACAAGTCACTTACCCCTAATTGCCTTGCATGCAGGGCCATCTCTAGTCATCCTGATTCATATCTGGCCACTGGACCAAGATGGCTCTGAAAGAGAAACTGAGACTGATGACTTAGCACAGCACCCCATCACTCAAATCCAATTTGTGTATTTGTCATGGTTTTACCTCCATGATGTTATAGTCTTCTTGGTCACACTGTCTCTGAAAGTAATGAGTTTGACAGTGGTCGCTAAGAGCCTTTCTAGACCTGGTATCCTATACTTTTAAATGGCAGTTCAATTATTACTCATACTATTCAATCATTTTTTTTAATACAGTTTTTCCCTAAAAAAGTGGTTTTGATTCTCTGTATAGTAACATATTTTTCTTAAAGTATTCTCCTATCTATTATCTAATTTGATATTCCTCAGTGATAAAATTGGAATTTCATTTTTGTTTCCATTGACCTCATTTTTCTAAATAGTTCAAAAATAGTTACAAAGTCCTTTAAATATATATATTCAAAGGAGGTAATTGCCTTAAAATCTGTTTCACTTTATGTAGCTGAGTCAATTTAGTGGCCTTCCCCAGTAATATTGTCTAGTTGAGAAACCCCTAAGCTAACCAATTAAAATACTTTACTCTGTTAATAAGTAGTGGAAGGAGGTGTGGGGGTGGGGTGGGGATAGGGATAGCAGGAAGACAAATTCAGCACTTAGTAATGAGCCAAATTTGTGAAATATTTAGGGGAAAAACTGACTTGAAGCATATGTGTTATTTAGTCTATTGACAAAAATAGTTTTTGCAGCTGTAAAGTAATCAGTGATTAGTCAACTCATTATAAAATAATAGAACACTTATTAAGAAGAAAGAAATCTGTAAATATTTAGATGGTAACTAGACCATTGCTAAATGAAAACAGAATTCACAGCAGTATAACTCATAATTAAGATTATAAAGAGATATCATCAAATGTATTGAAATAATCCCCTTTCAGGGTAAAACATGACCAACAATGATCTTTGCCCAAAGGTGAATTTTTAAAAAGGATTTTCAGAAAACTAGTTCAACTATTTTTAGAGCAGTTTTCATAGAAAAAAATATTCATTTTCTGTTTAAATGGGCAGTCATTTGTTCTTTTTAAATTTTGAACAAAATTGAAGAAAAAAGGTCCATGAGCAATGACCGTGACTGAAGCTTACTCACATGTGACAAATGAAATCTGAAATCTGCTGAAAATTAATGTAAAAATCATCATACATTTAAGCTTCAATTTGGGGGAAGGGGAAGAAAGTTGAAATGAATTACACCCACTTGACTCTAACTCTTATCTAATAGTTATACAAATAAGTTTGAACTTCTAGATGTTTAAGAAATTGACTTGTCCAAAATAGTTCATTTAAAGGTGCAGTTAGAAATATCAGTAACAGATTGATTCCACTAATGAAAGTAAAATGGATTTTTTTGAGATTTGGGAAAATAATTCAATTCACCAATTATTTAATATGTACTTACCACATGACAAGGCATTGTAATAAAATAATTTAGAAAGGAAAAAGCTATCAAAGTTATCTTTCTATAGTGTAGATCTGATTGCATTACTCCCCTGTTTAATAAGCACCAGGGACTCCTATCCCTTTAGGATGAAATATATAATTCTTTGACATTCAAAGCACTTTATAACTTCCCTCTTGCTACCTTACCACAACCCCCCCAACATCCTTTGTATCCAGTGTCAAGGTGTACAACGTAATATGATTAGAGAATGCTTCAGAGAAATGCAAAACAAAATAGTACCTGAAACCATAGGGGAATTTAACTTTTGGGAGGCAGCAGAAAAAAAGGAGACATTGCTTTTTCTCCATCCCTGCTCCCAAGGAACATCGCTATACCAGGGAATAGTTTGCCATCATCTCTATTGATTGTTATAAACCAATTTATTTGCTGAGTTACCAGAAACCCTGGTACCAATTCTAGATATACGCACAGGTGTTGTCTCAGGGATAGGACTGTTGAATATTTGAAATGTCTAACAGCTGTACTAGAGGGGGTCCCATTTAAACATTTAAAAGTGAAAGTTTCTTATTCTCTCTAACTCTGATCATTTTTAGGATTGCTATAAGCCATGCATGTGAAGTATCCAAATGACCCTTCTTCACCTACAAATCAGATAATGCCCCTGAAAAAAAGAAAATATATTTGCTGCTGAACAGATTCAAATCCTTTGTTTTTTCCTATTTTTACATTTAGAAAGATGAGTTGCAAATCCCAACCATCCTTCAGGGCCCAGTTCCACTCTAGCCCACATTGATCTCCTTTTCTCTGAATTCCTGCTGCTCCTGCTGTCCATCTAGCCCCTTTATCACACACTGTAATGTATTTTTACTTAACTGTTTCATGTGAGTGTCTTTTATGTTTCCCATCTAGGCTGTAAAATCTTTGAAGGCTCCTTCTATTGCCTCAGTATCTGTTAATATCAGCATAGTGTTAATACACATAAATCATTCCTTCATTCATATGGGCTGAATTGAATGACACTGATAAAGATTCTCTGAATTTGGAGTCAGAGTAAGTAGGTTCTAATCTCAAATTTGTCATTTACTGCATGACCCTAGATGTTTTATATTTTTTCCCCTGGGGTCAGTTTCTTATTTCAGTTTTGAATTGATTGAATTTGATAACCTCTGAGGTTCCTTTTAGCTCTAGATCTATAATTCGGTAGAAAGAAAAGAGAATCTGGCTATAGAACAAAAGACCTGAGTTCAAGCTCTGGTTCTATCACTAACTAATTCTATCATCTTAGATATTTTACCTCATCTCACCAGGCATGTATTCTTCATCTATGAAATAAAGTTGTTCAGCTAGATAATTCTGATTCCTAACATCTCTTGTATATTTAAAATTCCATGTATCAGCAGGAGAAAAAGAAGGCTTATATCTCTGACTTAGAAGGCTCATATCTCTGACTAAATGGCTCATATCTCTGACTAGAAGGCTCATATCTCTGACTGGAGTCAGGTTTAGGATCGAGAGGGATCTTTCATGCCATCAAACCCAATTTTCTCATTTTACTGAAGAGGTAAATTGAGTCTGAAAGAAGTCATAGGACTTATCCAAGTTTACACTAGTAGAAAGAAACCGGTCTTGCATTTGAACTCAGTTCTTCAGATACAAATTCAAAATTCTTTCATTTATAACATCCTGCCTCCTGCAAAGTTACTTCAAGTAGAGTAGTAGAGATTCACGGTCTAAGTTGATTTGCAGTTTTGCTTGAAGCATTTCTACATTCTGTTTCTCATCAGTGAAAATAAAATTAGCTTAGATGAAAACCTACCTGCACATTGAATACTTCCCCTACTTGTGAAGATTGATGAGGAAATGTTGGTAGTAGGCTTTTAATTCTTTGAAAGAAATCCTTTTCAGAGAGTATAACCATTTTTCTGTTGTACAATAATGCTACAACTATGGTAACTAGGTAGCACAGTGGATGGACAGACTGCTGACCTGGGACCAGTAAGATCTAAGTTCAAATCAAGTTTCAGACTCTTACTATTTATTTGACCCTTTTGTCTCAGTTTCCTCATCTGAAAATGAACTGGAGAAGAAAATGGCAAACTACTCCAGTTTCTCTGCCAAGGAAAATCCCATATAGGGTCACAGAGAGTCAGACATGACTGAACATCAACAGTGATTTTTGTGAGATAGCATCCTATTATTTTATTGCTATTCTGTCCTTAATTGAACTTTCTAAGGTCAATTCATGATGTCTTCATTGTTCAAATAATTATTTTTCTAATTTATATTAAAACCAAATGCCTTTGGTTGGTTCAAAATCAGAAATTTCTTCTGTTGAAGATTGCAACTGGACAGCTAGGTGGCACAGTGGATAGAGCATGGGCCCTGGAGTCAGGAATACCTGGGTTCAAATCCGGTCTCAGACACTTAATAATTTCCTAGCTGTGGGGCCTTGGGCAAGCCACTTAACCCCATTTGCCCTGCAAAAACTTAAAAAAAAAAGATTGCAGCTAATCAGATTTTAAGCAAAAGGAGAGCTTATTGCTGAACAAGCAAGAAAACAGTGGGATTTAAGATTCTTCAAGTGAATCCAAATATTCCTACCTTTAGTTCTCCAAACCACTGCTAGAGAGTTAATACCCATATTTTAATCATTATAGGGAACTTTGATTATATGTATATAAAGAAAGAATCTGCAAGACAAACTTTTTTCCCCCTGATATCTTGTCACTCACTGAAATGGTCAGTGATAATTGGACATTGGAGACATTTGTAAGATCAGACAGGGCTGTCACTTCCCTAAAAAGCAATGTCTCTGAAAAGGAAATGTCAGTCATTGTTCTCTGGAGGCCCAGAGTGATGTCCCTTGTTAATGAACATGTGTGTGTGCGTGTGTGTGTGTGTGTGTGTGTGTGTGCACATGAATGTGTCTGATCCTCATGAATCAGAAAACATTGTGGAAAATGATGAGAGTTAAAGTAGAAAAGTGTACAATTATTGTTATTAAATTTAATATCCAGAAGCTTTATCTGTGGAATTTATGATGCTATAATTATTTCCCAGAGCCTCAGTGTGGGATGCTTATTTTCTGAAGGAAGGACCTGGACTCAAGATGAAGAATAATTAAGAACATACTTGGAAAGTATTTTGAAAGTCTATGAACATGCTTTTATTTCAGTAATTATATACTCCGTCAAAAATGTGAGAGGCAGCAAGTGAGGTAGATAGGGAATACCTAGATTCCAGTTTCATGTCCAGTAGATATTGGCTGTGTGGTCCTAGACAATCTCTCCTTGGCTATAAGCCCAATGGTATTAAACTTGACTATAAACAGAGATCACTAATCCATATATTAAGGATTCCTGCAGGCTGCATATTGACTTAGTCTTAAAATATATTGTTATCTGTGTTTGCTTCTATTTTAATTAATTTTTAAAATATCCCACAATTACATTTTAATCTGGTTTGATGACCTGAAATTGGGTATATTGTGGGCTAGATGTGGCCCATGTTCTTGAGACCTCTCTTCTACGGAATCATTTATAACAATAATTTTCAGAGAAGAGTCTAATAATAAGTTGAAAGTACTGATGCCATCTTGGGCTAGAGAAAAGCAAAAAGGGATACAGATCAATTAACAAACATTTATTGGAGACTTGCTGTATAAGGATAATATACTTGATTCTGTGAAAAATACACATAATAATGATAGCTATATCATTTATAATCTCTTTATAATTGAAAAGTGCTTGGTACTCATCACTTTGATTCTCACAGCCGCACTAAGAGATAGTCAATGCAGGTATCATTTTACACATTTTACACATGAGGAAGCTGAGGCATAGAGAAATGAAGTTACTTATTCAAGGTCACATAGAGACCAGAATTTGAATTTGGCATTAAACCTCCATTATCATGCTTTTTCCTTCACTATCACAAAAACAAAAATAATAGTTACTGATGCCATGTGTATAATAAATGTTGAATAAATAAAGGAAAATTCAGTTTCTGATTTGAAAGACCTCACAATTGATCCTGGAGTCAGGAGGACCTACTAACTATGTGAGTCCTGAACAAGTCACTTCATATTTTGGTCTCAGTTTCTTCACCTGTAAAATGAGCTGGAGAAAGAAATGTCAAACCACTCTAGTATCTTTGCCAGGAAAATGTCAAATAAGGTCATAAAGAGTTAGAAATAACTGAAAAATGACTGAACAATATAGTCCAATTGAGAAAAGAAAAACAAATGAAAATATAAGTAGCACAATAAGAGAAATGATAATACATGACATGCTTTGCAATCAGTTGCTATATGAATAATAGCTATAAGCTCTGTGGACTTTCAGAGCAAGGAAAGATGGCTAGGGACTTCACATTATCTGGTAAGACTTCAAGGAGGAGGTGAGGCTTGAAATAGATGTTCAAGACCAAATCTGCTATCCCTACTGTCCTCTGTTACATTGTGATTGGCTTTTCTCTCCTTTTCTAGAGGCATTTGCAGTGAGGAAGAATTAATTAACACACATTTCCCTTTGCCTAAAGTCAGATTACCTTCAAGGGCTTGCTGTGGACATTAGGGGAGAAAACAGCAAGGAATACTCTATTTGGAGTGTTTCCACTTGGAACAGATGTCCAGCTGCTCATTTAGATCATGAACTGTTTGTCAATACTGACAATTAGTGGGCTAAAGATTCCATTGACCACATGACAAGAATCAATATGTGCAGTGCTTGTTAGTTATTTACCACCAAGTGTATTAAAGCCTGTAGATTCCCTATAAATCCTTCAAAGCTATCCGGCTATGATCCTCCCTGCAACACACATTGACACATCAATAAATCCTTTTGACAAGGGTGATATGTGAAAATCAATACCAGTTTATCAGCTATTCCATGTAGAATTTTTTTTGACAAGCCAGTCAAGGTTTAAGACCATTTCCCTGAGCTGTGGAACAGACAGTTTAGGGACAGAGCTTGTATCAACTGTGTACTCTTACCCTGATCTAGATTAAAGTCTTTCACTCAAAGAATGGTGGTAAATCCTATAGGAAGGATATGGAACCACTCTCTTGATATGTAGTCACCACCAAGTTCACTTTCCAGAAAGTTGATCTTAAAGGCTTTTGTGAAAGCTCAGATGGCATGAAAGCAAACTATCCTTGAAAAGTTTAGTAAAGCATATATACACCCTTTGAGAAGGAAAAAAAAATAATTTTTTTAAAGAAGAAATATTGTCATTGTTACCTATGCTGGTAAGACTTTAAAACATTCATACATTGATTCCATGTTTTATGCTATAAATGTAGCTTAATGACTTAACTCTGCAGCCTCTTTTCTATCACTTATGCTATCAATATTTAAATAGCTTTGAGTAATATTGAAAGATGAAAACCTCATAATAGTTTCTCTGTGTCTTCCTCTCCCTCTCTATCAATCTCTGTATGCTTGACTTTATCTCTGTTTGACTCTCTCTCTCTCTCTCTCTCTCTCTCTCTATCTCTCTCTATCTCTCTCCACCCCCCAACATGTTATCATTTTCACTCTCAATCTCATTCCTTCTTTAAAAAAAAAGAATCTTGGGGCAGCTAGATGGCTTAGTGGATAGAGCACCTTCCCTGGAGTCAGGAAGACCTGAGTTCAAATCAAGCCTCTGACACTGAAAACTTACTTAACTGTTTGATAAACAAATCACTTAAACCCATTGCCTTGCAAAAATCCAAAAAAGAAAACCTCAAATCTCAATGGAGTTATTTGTCAAAATCACCACATATAGGCTCCTGGGCCTTCTGAAAGTGGTCATTACTAGTAGTCATCATCTACCATAAGTGAAACTCTTTGTTTTCTAGAATGGTTTCATCTCTGTAGGAATTCTCACTGATCTGTCCAAAGTGTTTACATAATAATTCTATTGCTGTGACAAGTAAAATTACATCAATAACTAACTCTCTTGGGACATTCTGTCTGGAATTTGTTTCTTACACCCTTAAGATCCAAGATGTTTAGAAGTTGTTGATAGTACTTCAACTGAACCAAAAGTTCTTGAGTCTTTCAGATGAACAGATTGAAACAGAGCTTTTGAATATAGTGACCAATTAGTTTATAGACACCATGCTTTACTTTTTTAGTAATGTAACTAAGTAAACTTTAGGGTGTAAGCAAGCTGATTTCCTCATTAAACATTTTTTATGTTGAGATTCAGATGCCCCTAAACAGAATTTTGTCAAATTCTTGACAAAATAAAGGGTCACAGAGTTGTCATTGTTTTGAAGAAAGTCTTAGGGTGAGTTTCAAATGTTTAAATTCTTGCTGAAAAATACTCACAAAGATATATTCCCTAAAACAATGTGATTTTTGTCATATTTGGAATTATTTAAAATTTTTTATGAACTGTGATTGACAGGGAAGTGAATATTTAAAAATACTTGGGTAAACAAGCACTGGACTTGAGGAGATGCATGGCATAAGATAATCTTATTGGCTCATTTTTAGCCACTTTATTTGCTTCCAGTTTATGTCTCCAAATACAGTTTTTAAGGAAGATATCAGAGGGGAAAAGAGTAAGATTTTTCTGCAGTCTACTTGGTTGTGAGAATCAGAATGAAATATTTGGTAGATTTTCTGCAGTGTAGGAAATGAAATAGCTCATTAGCTGTAAGCAGCCAATAATCTTTTGTGATTCACCAATAGCTGTTATTCCTCAGGGAAATTTATGCCAGGCAAGGCTAGAACAGTCAGAAAGCAAGAAGAAAGAAAATGTATAGAACAGGAAAGAAATGAGAGCTGTGATGCTTTGTATCCTTTCACAAGATAGCTTTGTTTTGGAAATAATGAAAGAGAAAATTTAGGTATATTTGTACCCTCTATTGGCTACCTTTGATTAATGTTATTCAGATTGCTGAAATATACAACTATGAATATTCTCCTGCTTGTAATACCACTACTAATATTCATAATGATGTTTATAGCACATACCCTTCGTGTGCTATAATTGAAATGAGCAGCTGTTGTAGTGGATAGAGTTGGCCTCCTCATGGAGAAGATTTTGGTTCAAGACCTCTTCTAGAAAACAAACTAACTGTGTGACCTAGACAAGAAATTTGAATTCTTAATACTCAGGGCAACTCTCCAGGATGATATTTTTCAGTGAAGTCACCAATTTATATTGGTATTTGGAGTTTTCTATAACAGTAAGATGCAAGATCTAGTCCCTATCCTGTGATCTTCAAAAACACATTCACACCTATTATCTTCCAATAAGTCTTCTGATTTAACCTCCTAATCAATGGATGATCTCTCCAGGTGATCATTCAGAATTGGTTTGTAAACCTCCTTTTGGGGAGTGCACGGCTATATGTCTCATGCCATTCTATTATTATGCCACTAATTATTATTAACAAGAATATTGAACTGATGTCTATATCCCTGTAATTGCTATATATTCTTTCAAGTGCCAAATTTGGAAGTAATTCTCATATTTTTTCCACAAAATAACTCTTCAAATCTTTGAATATAAAGAATATAGCATGCCTAAGTCTTTTGTTGTCCATACTAAACCCCAGCTCCTTCAGTGAATCGTCATGTGATATGATTTCTGATAGTAAAATAAGCAGGTGTTTTAATACTGCTGACTTTAATTTACATATCACTATAAGATTTGCAAATTGAGTAAAGACAATTAATTTGGCAATATTTTGAAGCATGCATTGGAGTTGGGGAATGGCAATGAAAAACCCCACTAGGAGGCTATTGCAATATTGAAGTGGGGGCAGTAATCCAAGATTGTACTTGGATAATAGCAATGGGACTATTTGTTGGGTTACAGCTGGGGAGTAAAAGGGTCTATCAGAAACCTTAAATACAGCCAGACATGTGATAGCAAAGAGATGAAACTTAATATTAAGTCAGACAATCTTTCAAGCCATACTAAGCTCCCCAGAGAATCACTGCAAAATGATTCCCCTTTCATGCAGAATCTGGCCAGCATCCACGGAGGTCATTTCAGCCACACCCACAGATGACTTGTAGTCATCTGGGAAATGACAGCTCCAGAATGGCGCAAGGAATGGCACTCAACATATTCATGCCTGCCACATTTCTGAGCTCCAAGCCACTACCTAAATCTAAGCTCTAGTAATCTATGGTAATAGCCTTGCCAGGCTCCCTGCTGCCAGCCTTCCCCCACACTAATCCATCCTGTACAGGGCAATGAGAATCATCTTTCTCAGGGGAGTTATTTTGATCATGTTATGTCCCTTCACAGAACTATGCAGTAGTTCCCAATTGCCTCTTGAATTTGTTTGAGTCTAAGTGATGGTTGACTTCAAGTCATCACTCTTAGTCTCCCTTTCCTGAGTCTCATTTCCTATTTCTGCCCCAGCCTTGCATAGTTCACTCAAACAATCCAACCTACCAAATTTACTTTAATAACCCACCTCCTCCAAAATCTTACCTTTAAACTGGGAGAACCATGTGATTCAGTCATTTCCAGAAGCTATTAGAGAGCTAGAAAGAACATTAAAGACTTCTTGGTCTAAAACTGTCATTTTGCAGATGAGGAAACTGAGATCCTTGGTCACAGAGGTAGAAAGTAGTTATTGTAATAGTTTGACATGTATATAGTACTTTTAGGATTTGTGAAATATTTTGCAACTGGTCCCATCCACTCCTCACAACAGCTTTAAAAACTAAGTACTGTTTTTATTCCCATTTTACATAGAAGGAAAATGAGACCCAGAGAGGTTAATCAACAAACCCAGGCTCATACAAGTAGAAAGCATTAGGGACAAGTTTTGAAACCACTTTTCTGAGTCCAGTTCAGTTTAACTTTATTATGCCTTAGAAATGCTGCTGTGCAGTTTTCAAAAGAAAAAAAAAATTAAAGCTATCACATGAAGAAAATTTTCTAAATCACTATTGATGGAGAAATGCTAATTAAAAAAAATTTGAGGCACTATCTCAGAGTTATAAGATTGACCCATATGACAAAAAAGTAAATGATAAATGCTGGAGGGGATGTAACAAAATTGGGCTACTGATGTTTTATTGGTAAAGTTTTGAGTTAGTCAAACCATTCTAGAGAACAATTTAGAACTACACCCAAAAACCTATAAAATTGAATAACCTTTGATCCAGCAATGGCACTATTAGTTCAATATCCCAAAGAGATGACAGAAAAGGAAAAGGGACCAATTGTACATAAATGCCTATAGCATTTTTTTATAGTGGCAAAGAATTGGAAATTGTGTGAATGTTCATCAATTGGAAATAGCTCAATAAGTTCTAATATGTGACTGAATCAAATATTATTGTGTTATGAGAAATGATGAGCAAGCTGCTTTCAGAAAAACCTAGAAAGACTTATATGAATTGATGCAAAGTGAAGTAAGCAGAACTAGAAGAACACACACACACACACACATACACACACACACACACACACACACACACACACACACACACACACACACACACATATATATATATATATATAGTAAGAATAATTTTGGAAAGATAATCAACTTGATAATGAACTTAGCAATGATGCATGAAAATTCCATAGCACCCATGTAAAAAAATGCTATTTACTTCCAGAGAGATGAAAACTGAGTGTAGATTGAAACATACTTTTTTAAACTTTCTTATTTTTCTTGATTTTGTGTGTGTATGTATGTGTGAAATGTGTTTTGTGAAACTTAAAAAAAAACAAAAAACAAACTGCTGCTATGATCCTAGGTGGGTTTAAAAATACCAATTACAGAAGAAACACAAATATATTGATAGCTCTCTCCAAATTAGAGTTGCCTCCAGTGATTCTAATCTGTAATGTCTATTATGTTAACTTTTTAAAAAAATAGTGCTATGGTTTCAGCAGAATTACCAATGAGACACATAAAACTGAATTTAAAATTAAAATCTTAAAAATTTAAGTAGGCATTCCATAAAATGAGAAAACAATCCCCTACCCTGTCCCACATTGTACCTATTTATACATGAATGAAAGTGATAATTATTTTCCATTTTCTTCAAGGTAAACTTTTTCAACCAAATGCTATTGCCAGTTAGATAACAATTACTGATACTGTCCTGCACTCTGAAGCACTTACTTTGCTGCTTCATCACAGCAGGGAGCTGACATAACTCTTTTTTGAAGGCTATACCGGGGGGCTATGAGCTCTGGCAGGTCTAACCAAGGCAGCGAGGCAGCAAGATTGCAAATCTTAGAGTCCTAACTTCCCTCAGCCTGGAAAGGCTCATGGACACATATGAAGCTACCACCTTTTGAAAAACAAACAAAAAACATTGAGGACAAAGAAAAAAACCCTGGACAGATTTTAATTTTTATTGGAAGAGATTTGTTATTGTTGTTAGTTATTTAGGAAATAATTAGGTTAATGGGATAAATAGTGACTAATTAAGATAGGCAGGGGACTAGAATTAAGAGTGATTGGGGAAAATGTTCCTGGAAAAGATGGGATTTTAATTGGGATTTAAAGAAAGCTAGGAAAGTCCTTAGGCTATATTGAGGAGGGAAAAAATATCAACCTTCTCTACTAAGTTATTTGTCTTGATGTTAGATTAGGAATAAATGTTATCTGAAAATATAATTTTAAAATCATATATCTTCTTTGGTGCAAGACCACATGTGGTGTGACTAATAAACTGGAATTGGAATCAGGGAGGCCCCGATTCCAGTTCTCCCACTGACACATCTTGGCTGTGTGACCACCCTCATCCCCCTTCCACACACTTGCAGTACAGTTACAAATCTGCATGGGTAGTTGATTACTCACTGGTAGTTTATGGTTTCTCCAGATTTCCCCTACTCTCTTCCCCCAAATCTTGAGTATAATTAGTACCTATCATTGATAGGTCATTAGTATTATTGTCATTGAAAAATCAATTTAAGAGATCTTACCAATAAACTTTACTAAAAAAAAAAAACAGTTGACACAATGAGGACAAAAGCTGAGGGAGGGAGTCCATTATTTAACAGATGAGTAAATTTGAAGTCTACAGAACTGCGTTAACCAGCCTCAAGTCACACTATAACAAAGCCCAAGTTAATGACTTTGAGCTTACTAGTGCAATGGGAAGCAGATTAAAATGTAATTGGAAAATGTTTAATGAGAAATCTTAAAGTATATTAAAACATAGATAATGTTAATTTGTAGTTTTCTAAGTATGGTCCAGGAATTTTTTTTTTCTTGGACTCTGACACCACTGTCTTAGAAGATCATAAAGTGAGGATGAAGGACTGCATGGGCAGAAAATGCAAGTTTCAAAGTTCTCAGCATCCTGAGGGATGAAATTTATTCATCTCCCAATCTCTCCCTGAGTATCATTTCCCAGTTATGCCAATTCTCTCAACCCAGCCAAGCCTAGTCTAACCAAGGACTCTGGTCTTTTCCTCCATCTCTAACAGAATTTGCCCCAATTTCTGGAATTTCTAGTTTCTTCTCTGCATAAAAGGAAATATCAGAGCAGGGATCAAACTCAGATCTCCTGGATCACATTCAGTAGTTCTTATGAAACAGCAATTTACTTTTTATCATGCCATCTCAGGAGTGTTGCTGATAACTGTTGCTGATAACAACTTACTGGGGAGGGGGAGGAATAAATGTGAAAGGGGAAGTGATAATCTTCCTCCTTCACACAGGGGAATCATGACAGGAAAGAAGAAAGGAATGGGGGAATGTTAGAAAGGGGGGGGATGTATGACTAAATAAGATGTTTCCTGTTTCTGCCACATTACTACTCCCTGATGTTTTCTGAATCATTCCACATACTATTTCCTTCACTTGATATTCAGAACTCTCATAGACTCATTTCCTACCCTAACTTGCTGAGAGTAAGTAGCTTAAGACAAGCATCCCAGCCACTAATGACAAGCTGACTACTTGCCTGTTGCAGCTGACATTACTTGTATACACTTTTGTAGAACACTGCATATATATATATATATATATATATAAATATATATATATATACACATATGTGTGTGTGTGTGTGTGTGTGTGTGTGTGTGTGTGTGTGTGTGTGCATTTGTTTTAATCTCCTTTCTCCCTTAGGCTGGAAACTCCCTCAAACAGCCAGACTGTCTCCTTTCTCTGGAATTCCCCACAGGACCCAGAGCAGTATTAAATGGGGACACTATGGAGATAAGCCCTTTAAAAACTCTAGAACTTTTAAAACCCTGGCAAATAGGACTTTCTTATTTCAGTCATTTAATTTTTTAAAACTTTTTAAAAAAATTAATCAAAATCTATTTTCTCCTCATGTCTTCCTACTCCCACAGAGAAAGAGAAACAGAAAAACAAAACTTTTATAACAAATGCATCACAGTTAAGGAAAATAACATGCCTATATTAAAAAAAAATCGGTTCCTTTTTGCACTTTTAGTCTATTGCCTCTCTGATGATTCACTATTTGCCTTCTAGAATTGTTGATTGTTGTGTTTATTAGAATCTTTCAGAGTTGTTTGCCATGTTGTAATTTTATAAATTGTTCTCTGGTTCTGCTCACTTCATTCTGCATCAGTTCATGTTAGTCTTTCCAATTTTTTTTAATCATTCCTTTAATTATTTCTTGTACAATAATTATTCCCTTGCATTCATATACCAGAATTTATTTAACCATTCTCCAATTGAGAATTGGTTCCCTATCTAAAGTTTCAATTATTTGCCACTATGAAAAGAATTGTTAAACATTTTTGTGTTTTTTTGATCTCTGAGTAAACATGTAGCAACTTTTTGAGCATACAGAGTACTTTCCAAAATGACTGAACTATTCATCATTCCACCAGTGAATTAATGTTTTTGTTTTCCTGTGATCTTTCTAACATTTGTCATTTTCTGTTTTTGTTGATTTTGCCAATCAGACGTGATAGTACTTCAGATTTACTTTAATTAACAATTTTTAATTGCTTGTAGAAATAATTTTTAAGTGCTTGGTTTCTCAGAAATATGCTTTTCTATTTTTGAAAAAGCTGTTAATATCCTTTTATAGTGCTTGGCACATAGTGGGAGCTTAATAAATGTCAATTTTTGATTGATAACTTTGAATCAGTTCCTTATATAGCTTGGAAATTAGATCATCATAATGAAGTCATTTAAATTGTATGTGTTTAAGTTGTTTACTATATATAGAAGGAATGGTTTTAAAGGAAGGGACAAAGATATCTCTCTCCTTTATGGTACACTGTAATAACATGGATAGAGGATTTGGAATTAGAGGACCCAGATTCAATCCTAACTACCAGCAGTAAGCTGTTTGACTTTGGGCAAGTCATTTAATTTCCCTGACTCACAGATTTTTCTTCTGTAAAATAGGGATAATATTTATACTGCCATCTTTACAGGGTTGATGTGAGAAAAATGTTTTATAAACTTGTATAAATATAAGCTCTGATTATTATTTTTAGTTCTTCAGTATTCTCAAGGTCTAAATAGGGTACAATGCAAACTATGTTGATAACATGTATTCCTAAATACCAGGTTGTTTAGTAGAGAAAGTACCAGGCTTAGAATCAGGAAGAACTGGATTCAGTCCAGCTCATAAAACCTGGGCAAGTCTCTTGACCTCAATATAACTCAAGCAATTCTTAGGATTTAAAATATTGACTGTTCTGATTTGTGTTGCTTTTATTTAAGCATTTAGGAATTATCTATATTGAAGAAATCACAGATTTCTTTTTCATGTAGATTTCAGTAAACTAAGATTATAAATTTCAAATATTTATAATTCTACATAACAAATAACTATAGTTTGAAGTTCTAATTAAAGTATTTCAGTGTCATTTTGTGACCCTTGGTGATTCACTTGTCAGTCACTTAAAGACTCTCATAGCTGAACCTAACAGGTCAGAGGTTCTGTGATTTCAGGTTGCGAGGGTTATCTTGGTGGTTAATTTAGGTGAAGGGAAACAAGAATCAACAAAGAGTCATTACCACCAGTTTTCTAGGAATAACTCAAGAACAACCACCTGACCAAGTGAGGTATGTGACATGTGATGTGCATTAACTTCTTACTAAAATTTATATTTTCTTTAATTTACAAAAATCATTTGGAGGAAAGGTTCATAGACTTAACCAAAGGTGTTCATGACACACAGAGATTAAAAATTACAAATCTCATCCAACATTTTCATTCATCAAGTAGTTTATCTAAGGATGTCAAGGGTAAGAAAATTTGGCCAATTGCTATAGCCAATTACTATATGCCACCACTTGCCATCTGAAAATTTTCCTATTGAACCATATTTCCCTTATCATACCCCTTTCTTATTGAAGGATCTGTTAGCCAATAAATAAGATTCCTTTAAAATAAACAATTAATAAACAGGCATGCCTCCTTCCCCTTTAATCCTCCTTCAAATTATTCTGATCTGTTAGCAAAGTGAAACATTTGCTCCATTGAGAAATGTAAAGAAGAAAGTAATGCATTTCACATAACTAAAAGTAACATATAAATGTTGTCTTCATTGTCATCATCTTGTCATTACATTTACTGTGAGCCACACAGAAAGATGAAACTTGGACATTCTTTGGTTTCCTCATCTATAAAACAAGAGGAATGGGTTAGATGATCTCTACAGAGTCTTCAGACCATTAATACTCAAGGATTCTATGCCCTATGATGACTCAGGCCATGCTGAAAGAAGGTCTGCTTAGAAAGACAAAGAAGAAAGGAACATAGAGAAAGTAGCAGTTCTAGCGTTGGAAAGGAACTTGGTAATCAATCTAATTTCCTTATTTTTACAGATAAAGAAGTTGAGTCTTAGAGAAGAAAACTGATTGATCCAAGGTCATGCAGGAGCTTAGTGGCAAAGTCAGCATGAATTCTTATGATTCTTAGTCTCTTTCTTTGCTATCAACTTCATGATTTCTGTTATGTCTTAGAGTGCATTCCTTGTCTAAACTGTTCTCTTTCCTGCCTCTTCTCTACTCCTGAAACTCAGACTTAAAAGAAAAGACTTCAAAATCTTCAAAAGAGCATTAACACAATGTCTAGACATTTCATTAATTCAAAACATTAATAAACTTCGTTGATTGGTTGCTCCCTTCATTGCCATTTATTACAAGCTTTTCATCCTTGAATAGATGGCTTCAAGGATTGTTCCTGTAAAAATAAATGTCTCTTTGTGACCAGTCTTCCATAGATAAGCTATGAACTTATATATGCTAATTTTGGGTCTACCTATAGACAATCTCTTGTCAGACTGATATTTGAAACCTTTCCTGTTTTGGGAAACATACCACAATTTGTGTTCCCCTGATCTACTTTTGGAGAAGACAGGGGAACAGAACTTTTTAAAGCATTCTTGTTGCTATTAATACAGATGTCAACTTGAAAGATCTAATTTTAGAGAAAACAGATATGACACAATGGAAAGAGTGTTAAATTTGGAGTCAAATGAGTTCAAATCTTGTCTTTGCCACTCACTATGTGACCTTGGGTAAATCATTTAATTTTCATGGGATGATAGTGATATTTAAAGTCTCTATCTGTAATCTGGGATTCCATGAGTTTCTCCTTGCACCATTAACTTCTCTCTATTCCAGGTCAAGAAGTTTCATTGGTTAAGAGTCTGAGAATTATATGTCCCCCATCTATAAGGGTGATTATTATATTTCAGCTTCATTTTGTGGTCTATCACTTTTCTGTTTTGGCTTAAAACATTCAACACTTTCATTTTTATGCACTCATTCACATTTTGAAAGTGCAGTGCCACACTTTGGGGATTCAAAATAGAAAGGCCCACTTCTTGACATTTCTATCAGCTTGTCACCTCTTCTAGATGGTTGATAGGTCTCTCTCACTATGTGTCCCATAGTTATGTTTAACATTGAAATATATAGATCCTTTTGGTGTATAAATTAGGAGAGTTTTAGGAATCCATATGTCAAAAAACATGTCTTTTTCATTGTGCTCTATTGACTTGTTTTTGAAGAAATAGTGAAGAGACATTGATATGCCTCTTAGAAGTGTATTTGAGGGGCAGCTAGGTAGTCCAGTGAAAAGAGCACACTGGCCCTGGAGTCAGAAGGGCCCGAGTTCAAATTTGACCTCAGACACTTAATAATTGCCTAGTTGTGTTTCCTTGGGAAAGTAAATAAATAAAATTTTTAAAAAGTTTTAAAAATTAAAAAAATGTATTTGAGAACATACTTTTAACAATAAATTTGCATGATCCTTCCCTGTGCCTCTTGCCAATTTGTAACCTATTGAAGGTTTCCAAAGAGCTTTCAGAGTTATAGCTATATGAAGGTAGCACTTAAATTGATATTCAGCACCATGACTTTCTGAGTTTGCCAGGACATGGTTTCTTTTTCCTATAGACTGAAGGAATATGAAGACAGAAGAGAGTTGGGAAGCAAAGGGTGGGAGAGAATGTACAAGCAACAAAAAAAGGAGATTTATAACAAAAAAAAATAGTCCCAGGAAAAATATCACTGCAGGTAAAGATGTTGCCAGAGGCAGGCATTTTTGGTAGAGATATCTCCTTGGTCAGTTTCTCTAGAGCATTGGGTATATGAAGGCTTTCTATCACCACAGTCCAGATTCAATGTGAACTTGGATGTGGAAAGGCAATTTAAGGAAGTCTGATCACTCTTTGTGTCTAAATTCCACTAAGTCACTCAGATGATGTCTCATAAGCTGGGAGACTTGACTTTGAATGATGACTCTGATACTTATCAGCTCTATAACTGTAGGCTAGTTTTGTTGGGGTTTTTTTTAACTTCCCTGAACCTGTTTCCTCTACTGTCAAATGAGAAAAAGTAATGTAATCTCTGACAAGCACTTTACAAATCTTGATGTCCTCCAGAAATACCAGGTATTGTTATGATGATTTTGAGGAAGAAGAGGAGTATTTCTGGATCCATGATTGCCTGATATCAGGAACTCATGATAAGGAGACTCACTTTTTTTTTTTAGGTTTTTGCAAGACAAATGGGGTTAAGTGGCTTGCCCAAGGCCACACAGCTAGGTAATTATTAAGTGTCAGAGGCTGAATTTGAACTCGGGTACTCCTGAATCCAGGGCCAGTGCTCTATCCACTGCACCACCTAGCCGCCCCAGGAGACTCTCTTTCAATGCATTTCTGTAACTTTTTGCAATTTATAGTCTTAAAGATTAATCATGAAAGATCAAAAATCTGGGAACTGCCTAGGGTCATATAGCCTGTATGGGTCAGAGACAGAACTTGCACCCAAGTCTTCCTAAAGTCACCATCATCACCTTTTATCATTATTTATAAAGTGGGAATAATGACCCTTTCATCATCCATCCCACAAGTAAGTTAACCTTTGTTGTATCCTTTGCCAACCCTAGAGTCCTCAATTAGTGTGAGTTGTTTTTACTGATGTGATCCTGCATCTTATTTTTAACTCCTTACCTTCTGAAGAATACTCCCCTATAAATTTACTGATCATTTTGAGGTGTAGGCAATTTTTCCCCCTCAAGAAGCTTATTCTTCCTACAAATTCTGGAGGCTCTGCACTTTTTCCCCCTTTCCTTCACTCAGCCTCAGAGTGCTCCCCTCGCCCTTTTTTATGAAGGGGTGTGCAATAAAGCCAAGAGCGGAAGATGCCCAGCTTCCTTTAAGTATGAGGAGATTTGTTGACACAGCCCATTCAAGGCCACATTATTAAAGGCAGCCAGAGCTCAGAGCTGAGCACAGTTAAGCTCAAACTGTTTTCAATCTTAAGGGAGAGTCAGCACAAATTTTGGATCACAAATGTCACTTGGCCTTCTTTACCAGAATTGCCTTTACTGACAGATTCCAATTATTGAGGTGTGATGCATAGACCTGGAGTCATAAAATTCTAGAATATTAGAGATGCCTCTATCTTAGGATTTCTTATTCCTTGCTGGAAGAGAATTTGGAAGAAAGCTATCTTTTATATAGTATTTTAAAGTTTGCAAAGTGCTTAGTAGATGTTATTTCACTTTATCCTCACAACCCTGAGAAAGAGTGTGGCTATTCTTTCCATGTTATTGATATGCAAAACTGAGGCAGATAGAAATTAATGATTGACTTATACAGATAAGTGAATGAGGCTGAATTTGAGTTCACATCTTCACTTCAGGTCTAGTGGTCCACCCATCCATTTTGCTACCTATCTAGACAAATATTTCAAATATTTCTTCTACATACTGATACAATCATCAATTATCAGTTCAGGTACTCCCTCCATTGATGTAAATGATCCATCCAGATTTTCTCATCTGTGTGACTCTTGCCAATGGTCACTTCTTCATTGGAAGTCTTTTTCATTATCTTTTCCCATTTTGGGGGAGGGGACTAGTGAGCCAGAAATCTGTCTATATTTTATCCCTTGCTCTCACTTGTTGACCAGCCCCCTTTTTAAAAAAAGAATCAAAATTTTAAATCTCTTATAACACTTTTTCCATATAGGTTATCACTGGAAATACATTGAATCCTACTATATGACCTCTAACTATGAGCAACTAGAAACTGTACAGACTTTTTAATTATTTTTCCTCCAGAAGGACAATATATATTCAGTATTTTTATGATGATCCCTCTGATCAAAGTGAAGGATCAGCTTGCCCCCACAGTACATGTCTGAGGTTTGGAGGGCAGGGTGGCTTTGGGAGAGCATCCCTCTAGTAATGCCAGTTAAGAGGCCCATCTTTTCGGTAAATACCATTTAGTTCATTTACGTGCATCACTACATGGGGGCAACTTTTGCAAATGGAAACCACAACACTGAATGCATGATAATGGCTTTGAACAGAACCAGAAGATAGGTTGAAATCATCTTGTCTTAGGGGAACCAGATGTAGTTACAGGATCCTGGGATTCTTTGAGAGATTTTAAATTGTGTCTGGTTAGACCTGTTATATCATATATATATATATATATATATATATATATATATATATATATATATATATATATGTGTGTGTGTGTGTGTGTGTGTGTGTGTGTATGTGATATTATGATTTTTTCTTATAAGTCATATATATATATATATATATATATGACATTTGGATTTTTTTCCTTTAAGTCATATGTCATAATTGATTGGCTTCCTTCCAGATTGGAGGTAGGTTTCTCCATTGCTCTCCCCTCAAATACCATAGCAGTCCCTATGCCTTCCTTTTAAAATAGTGTGCAAAACACAGATCAATTTTATCTAGATTTGTTCAATTTCCAGTAAGATTAGTACAAATGTATTTACTGCTTCCTTTAATAAGGTTAGTATGGTACTGTGAAAGGAAAGTATGGAATTTACAGTCAAAAGACCTGGGTTCAAATGCAAATTCTAATATTCACTATTGCTGTGGCATTATAGAAGATATTTAATGTTTCTGGGTCTGGTTTTTCACTATCTGTAAAATAATGGAGTTGGATTGAATGATCTCTAAAAGAATTTATGGTTTCAATAAAAATTCTTCACTTCTGTATAAAGTTTGATCATAAATAACATGAGGAAACCTATCTAAATAGACATATAATGTGGAAATTAAAATATATATTTTATATATATGTATCTATTTCATTTTTAAAAAAACTCATGCTATGTGTAATTTATATATATGTGTGTGTGTGTGTGTGTATGTAAATGTATATCACCAACACAGCACTAATTCTAGTGCAGAATAGGCACTTTAAATGAATGAATGAATTTATATGTGTGTGTGTGTGTTTGTGTGTGTGTGTGTGTGTGTGTAAGTGACCCCACTCACATACACAAAACTGCTATCTCATCACAGGTAGATCCCTGCCTCTTGATTGGCAGTGACCAATGATTACTTGAGTGAATAATTCTTTGATTACTATGTAAAAGCAGCCTAATTCACAATTCTGGCAGAGAGCAATACAAATCTTCTCACCTAGTAGAACTGCAGAAGGTAAAAAGGAGGCAACTTTGCCTGGAGACTGAAGTCTTTAAAAAAGACAAAATATTGGGGTGCCTAGGTGGCACAGTAAATAGAACACCAGCCCAGAGTCAGGAGGATCCGAGTTCAAATTTGGCCTCAGACACTTAAAATTACCTAGCTGTGTGGCCTTGGGTAAGTCACTTAACCCCATTGCCTTTAAAGAAAAAAAGACAGCACATTTATCTAGGGCAAAACAAAGGAACTTATTGGACAGAGTCCAGTCATTTAGGCCCAACTTTTATTGCTTTCCTCTTTCCAGGTGCTATTTGAATTTCCAGTGACCATGAACAGAAGAAAAGCAGTGCAGGTGAACTAGAAGAGATAGTAAGATCATAAGATTCAGAGCTGAGAAAGACTTGGTGATTCTCTTGAGGGGTTCTTCATCTTTTTCTTTCCCTTTGGGAGTCAGGTGAAATTCATGGATCCCTTCAGAGAATGATGATTTCCCTATAATTATAATATTATTAAATATACTTTGTATTACATTTTAATATGAATATATTGGTATTATATAACTATATATAAACATCATATATAAATATATCTAATGACATTATTTTAAAACAATAAAAGTACTTAAGCAAAATGATCATTTTCCAATCATCCCAAAGTGACATCAAAATTTTTTTTAGGTTTTTGCAAGGCAAATGGGGTTAAGTGGCTTGCCCAAGGCCACTCAGCTAGGTAATTATTAAGTGTCTGAGGCCAGATTTGAACTCAGGTACTCCTGACTGCAGGGCTGGTGCTCTATCCATTGTGCCACCTAGCTACCTAGACATCAAAATATATTTAAAAAAATTTCATGGACCCCAAACTTAGAACCTCAGCATTTAGCCCCACCCCACTATTTTGTAGAAGAGGCATTCCTTTGTGGTTTCAGGGGTGCAGATACAATGACATTAAAGCAGGAATCTAGGATGTCCCAAATATTCCAGGGGATGCCCGTTAGTGGGCAAGGTCACTGCCAGTCAAAACTCTTGACTATTCTGGGCCTCAAATTTCATATTTGTAAAAGGGAGATGTGTCATCTCTATAACAAATTTTCTTTTTTAACTAGGTTATTGTGAAGAGAGCACTTTGCTGATCACAAATTACTAAGTAAATGTGAATCGACTCGTCATTCTCATTTTTGAGATGAGACTTGACTAAGAATATGGTTGCTGAGTTCTTCACCTCATCACTGCCCCAACCCTGGCACAGATCCTGCTGAATCTGCAATCCATATTGGCCATTTTTGTTATACAAATGTCAATTTCCAGCCTCTAGGCGCATCCCCCTGGAGAGAAGGGTCTCAGAAGATTTCTGCAGACTCTTCAGACTGTATATCTGCATTATAACAACCCCAGGTAGATCTAGCTGAACAGACAGGCTACAGTAAGAGATTGCAAATAGAAATTATTGTAAAGTAACTAGCAGAATCTAAAGCCAAGAGCCCTAAGAGGGACTTATTGTGATTTTAATTATATGATGGATTGTAAAATATTCAGGTATTTTTATTCCAGGGAACAAAAATGAACCATTTTTTTGTATTTATAAATGTCTGCTTACAAAGCAAAATCCCTTTAACTTGGGTAAAGAAATATCTTGCGCCCGAAGTGAATAGCAATGAGACACTTGAAACTACTACCTAGGGAGCTGACAGCGTGATCATTATGAGTTCCAATGGAATTCTACCTACAAAACCTTTAAATATAATTAAGTACAGAAACTACTAAAGGAACACAGAGGATTTGACTTAAACCCACAAAAGCCAGAAAATTTAGAATTAAGGCTCTAACTCCATCTGACTCATCTAGTTGTGGTTAGCAAGAGCTTTCATATTGTCTTCTCCCAGGGGGCCTGGGAACTGTGAGTAATCTCATATACCATAAGGCACATTACAAGGACACAATAGGGTGAATTAAGGCAGAAGTGGCAGTCTAACTCTGAGCTGTCTAGCTTTTGTTGGCTGAAGGAAAACCCTGAGATTCTATTTTAACCCACTTGAAAACTTCATTTCCTGATTTTGAAAATCAAAAGTTAGCCACTAAAAAAAAAACAAATAATCAAACCTAGAAGGTACTTCAGTCAAGTGGGACATGTGAGCTCTGATGCCATTTCTTTTATTTAAATAAAAGAGCCTTAGACTGTTGAACTTGCTAGGGGTAAAGAGAGAATAAATCTACATGAGACTGATGCAAAGAAGCCTACATACTTTTCCTCTGACTTTAAAAGGGGATCCTGAGTTTTTGTGGGTGGTAAGAGAAGAGAAGGAGCAAATTTATATCTCTTCATTTTTGTCCACCCAGAAGTGTCTGTAATTCATGTCTTCAAAATCTGATCAGAATAGAAGTGTTCAGTGAATATCCTACCTCCATTGCTCCAAAGGGTTTATTCTTCATTTTCAAAGAAGACCATAACATCAGGGAAGTGATGCCACGACAAGCAAATGAATTGGATTTGATGGAGGGGGATGCCTTGCTAAGTCACCAGCCTCACTTTCTCTTCCAAAGAGTAGTGAAAGAAAGTAGAGGGATCAAAGACTGAGAAATAATCTTACAAGCTTCAGAGCTGTAGGATTATAGATTTAGATATATTCTAATTGTCTTAAATTAGGCATGAGAAAACTGAGGATCAGGTAAATAAACTATGCATGTTGAAAAGGACTGCCATTTGAAGATTCTCTTTAATTCTGGGTTACCATTTGACATTTGTTCAAATCTATATCTTATAGTCTTTGATAGTCTGTATTGACTCCTGAATGAAGTCCATGATTCCACACTTCCTTTCCAGCCTCATCTTCCACTAATATTCCAGATGTTTGATGCTCTTTAGCTCAATTGAATCATTTAGTCTTACTTGCTTCTGTTTTGTATTTTCATACCTCTACACCTTTACCTATGCTGTCCTTTCTCATCTCTGCCAACTGTAATTCCATCTATACTTCTGTCCTCTTTTTAGCTGTTAGTTCCTCCATGAAGCCTTATGATATCACCCTTTCCCATGTTGGAGACAATTTACCTTTCAACTGATCTCATAATACTATATGTTCTAATATTCTTATCTTCTTCTTTTTGGTATGTTTATTTGCTGCCTTCCATATTCTTCATTCAAAATTGAATACTCCCCTGAGAGTAGTAATTCAGTCAGGTCCAGACAAGACATATTTAGTTGTTTCCAATTCTTCTTGACCCCAGTGGAAGTTTTCTTGGTAAAGATACTGTAATGCTTTGCCATTCCTTCTCTAACTCATTTCATAAATGAGCAAACAAGGTTAAGTGACTTGCCCAGAGTTCTACAGCTGGTTAAAGTCTGAAGCCAAAAGTCTGAAGGAACATGAACTAACTCCCAGCCCACTATCCACTGTACCAGTTCCCTGCCTCTCTGAAAGTAGAGCTCCACATTACTTATCTTTGTAATTTCTCCAATATTTAGAATCATGGTGTAGTAAGTAGGTACTTAATAATCATGTTAATGCATGAAAGCATGAATTCACTACATTATCTGAAAAAGGAATTCTACCAAGAAATCAAATAGATGATTATCTATGGAGAAGGGACACATATTAAGAATGTGTATCAAAATTTCAATTTTATGGTGCTTTTTAACCATAGATCACCAAAGGTCTGAACTGTGAATGAGGATATGAATTACATGTCAAAACATATTTTCTGATAAGACATAAAAGGCTTTTCCCCCGTACATTAAGAAAAAATGGAAGTACTTGTTATACCTTAAATTAAAAAAAAATATGACATATGAAAGGACTTTATAAAATAGTGGATTGAGGAACAGGTTATTTGGGGAAACCCGAGCTCAATCCTGATTAACTCAATGATACACCAAAAGAATGAAAATGAAACCTACCACTCGCTGCCAGCCAGTGAAGGAATAAATATAAAATGCAGAAAGATATACATTATTAGATGTATATGGAATGTATGGTCAATGTAGAAATTTGTTTTGCCAGATGATGCAGTAATATATTGAAGGCTTTATAATTTATTTAGTTGGACTGGAGAAGAGCAGTGAGAAGGATGAATTAATAAAATTTTTTAAAAATAAAATTTCAGAGTATTCCAAAAGTTTTAATGCCATTTCATTAGGACTTTTGCTACATCCTTTATATAAAAGGATGGTTCCAGGGAGAAGGCATACAAAGTAGAAATATATTTTAATAAAAAAACATATCAATAACATTTCTTTAAATAGAAAAAAAAGAATACAAGGCGAGGAGAGAGCATGCTAGAGGACATTGATGCTATATAAAAACAAAACATATCAATAAAATTACTTCAGATTGAAAAAAACAAAGGAATACTAACTGGAGACATGTTTAAATACTTTTCTCTCTTGTCTGATTTTGTTAGAAAGCTAAATAGACTCAACTTGACCCATTTGATTTTATCTTGAAATAGAATAAATTGATTTTCTAATGTTAAAAAAGAGACCTGGGTTCAAGTTCTGATAAAAACTAGGTATGTCTCTAAATGATTCAAGCATTCCCAATACTGATGAAATCACAGATTTGGACAAAGGAAAAAAATCTTCTGAGAGAGATTTTAAAAAACTCAAATAATTTAGAAAATGAATATTGACGATAGAAAGATTCTTCTCTTTAGTAAATGATTCATCATATCATTTCTTCTAAAATGAGAATTCCCATGCGTTTAAAATGGGATTTGATTTATAGGATTCAGTTTCAATGTTTAAGAGCATTCTCTGCTTCATAAAAGAATATTCTTCCACACAAAAAATACACATGCCGTACAATTTTGATTTTGTAAAATCAGAATAAAGACTACTTAAAATACATTCTCATTTTGCTTTGTAAGTTTGTCAGAGAAAATATCTTGAACCTGACATGTCAGATGCATTGGAAGCTCATTTTTCTTATTAGTGGTGCTGTGAGTTCTCGCTCTTAGCATCATGCTTCTGATGAGGTATTTCAGGGAAGTACTAGGTATGTTGGAGCAAATGAAGCTGTTAGGGAGGCACATTAAGCAATTATTATAACCTCTCAGGAGGAACATTGTCCATCATCCATGTATAGCTCTAAGGGACTTTAGAAAGACCATCTATCCCTGTTACCTCATTTTACAGATAGGGAAAGTGAGGGCTAACTATGTTATAGTATATGACTTGCCCAAGATCACCTAGATGGCAAGGAGGTCAGCCAGGATTTGAAATCAAATCTTCTGGCAGCTGACTGAAATGATTGAACAAAACTCAAAAAACTTCAAATTTTTAATCACTTGATATTTTCATTGTTTTAGCTTATTTTTAAATGTATGGAATAACAAAAGCATTTCCATAACTTAGTATAATAAGAAATATAATTACACATGAAACTATAAATCTATTATGTACAACTTTTCATTTCTTTTAAATATATAATAAAGCTATCATGTACATTTCTCCCTCACCTTTCTCCCCCCCCACCCTAGAGATGGCTACCATTAGACTATAATATAATAACTCTCATTGATATTATTGTCATTTGATATTCTGGATTTAGAACAGCTTGCATCTACAATTTTTCCAAAAGGTAGTATTTTCAAAATATATTTTCAAAATATACTTTCATTTATTTTGATAAAAATGGTTGATTTTACTAATAGACCAATTTAATAATAAACCAAAATAAAATTTGATTAAAATAAAAATATCTACATAGATGTAAATACAATTACATATGTGTTTGTGTTTTTGTGAGTGTTTGTATACACATAAACCTGACAGTCCTTTGTTGCATCTCAAAGATATGTGTACTTCCCACACTGGTGCATATTGTAATTCCCATTCATATCTTCTCATCTTACACTTCTCTAGTCTGTCTGCCTAGAAATCTTCTATAGTGGGTCCATTTTGCTAGAAACCTTCCTCTATGTTTCTAGTTTTGTACTTTGCAATATATTGTATTGTAATACTTTGCAATATATTGTATTGTAATGTATTTGCAATATATTGTATTGCAATCTATTGTAGTCTTTGTACTAAGCAATATATTAATGCATCAAATGTGTTTTTGCACCTCATAGTTATTGCTTTCAATAGAACTTTGATTTCAAGGATGAGATTACTTTCTTTTCTGATACAGATTACAGGATGCTAGTCTATAGAGCTCTGGAGTCAAGAAGATCTGAATTCAAATTGACTCAAAAGACTTAATTTCTGTATGGCCTTGTACAAATCTCTGAACCTTTCTCAGGCTCAGTTTTCTAATCTTTAAAATGAGGATAAATAATGGCAACATGTGGCTCTGTAAACCTTAAAGAGGTACATATAAGTGCTAGTTAGTGTTAATATGTTAGTAGTACTTTTATCCCTAGGACCTGATATATAATAGTCACTTAATAAACAACCGATTGATGGATTGATCGATGATCTAAGGAAAAAGAAATATGATAACCTGTCAACCATCCATTTCATGATTCAACGTGAACATTTTGTAAGCCCAATAGATAAGATCCTTCAGCAATCTGTTATTTCACTGGTATGGTTACTTCTCTCATCAAAGCAGGTTGCAATCCTTTGGAAATAGAGGGTTCTTAACCTTTTATAAGTTATGGATCCCTTTGGCAGTCTTGTGAAACACGATATTTTTAGTTGCATAAAATAAAATACATAGGATTACAAAAAAAAGAAAATGTATTGATATTGAACAATTGAAATATACTTTAAAAAATAAGTTCATGGACCCCAGATTAAAAAACCCTGTTCTGTGCCTTGAAATAGTCCCTGATCACAAGATGTTTATATTCCAATTGGGGGAGATAAGAAGCAATCCAAAAATTATGTACTTTAAATATACCATTAATATAAAATATTTCAATGCAAGACACTATCGGAGGGAGGGCAAGAGCAGTTGGTGAGATCAGGAAAATAGGTGCACACTTTTCAGTAGACAAAAGATCCATTTGTAATCTCCACATACAGTGTTAGTCTCTCTAAGAATCCACTTGATCTATCTCTTTTCTCTATCCTCTCCCCACAAAAAAAAGAAAAAAAAGATGACTATAACAAATTACTTGATTAGCTATCTTTCAGAAATAAATTGGTTATGATCTATATGTTGTCAAAAAAATATCCAAGGCTTAGGGAAGATTACAGTGTTTATAAATCAAAAGTAGGTGCATCTATTTGTAATGGCACTTGGTTAAAAAAAAAGAGGCTGATTTGACAGTGCATAGTCTAGATTTCAGGTCATTGCAAATATAAAAACCAGACGAGATAGTAAAAGCACAAAGAAAAGGTTTTATCATGGAAATTCTAAAGCCCCCTTCCCTGTTGCAGTGCTATGGAGTGCAGCTATGATTATCAGTCAAGAAAGCCAACACAGCAGTTGATAATGATAGGTACTTATGTAAATAGATTTCAGAACCCAGGCAGTTGGGACTCTAAAGGGAGAAAAAAAGTTCACTGACTAGGAAGGAATCTGAGAAGCTGCAGCAGTGAGACACAGCCAATTTTTTTTTCTATATTACACACCTTAAATAAAGAATTCTTTTCATCTAGACTGGTTGTTTTGGGTTCTAAGATGCTTTTGTTTCTCTGGCTCATTTCCAGAAGTAGCCAACCTCATATTAGGCATGGTATAAGTGAAGAAACTATTGTTTCAAATCAGAAGGCTTTTGAGTCCTGGCTTTGGAAGTTGTTAGAGGGATAAGTCACTTAGAGGACTTGGTGATATGGTAGATAGAGTTGGAGTCAAGAAGACTCCTTTTATTGAGCTCAAATATGACCTCAGACACTTATTAGCTGTATGATCCTAGAAAAGTCACTTAATCCTGCTTCCTCAGCCCCATCTCTAAAATGAGTTGGAGAAGGAAATGATAAAGCCTCTCCAGTATCGTTGCAAGGAACTCCAAATTGGGTCCCAAAAACAACTGCACAAATCACTCAGTCACATTGGACCTCAACTTCTTCAATCTGTAAAACAGGGAGCAAAAACACTTTATACCACTTAAGTTATAAAATTATTATGAGGGATGTATGCCTTATAAGTTTTTAAAGTGCTATGTCATATCATGTGTAACCATTCTCTAATCTAATAATATCTTATAATCAGTTAATAAAGACCTACTCTGAACAAAGTACTGTGTGAAGCTCTGGAAACATGAAGTTTTTTTTAATAGCCCCTGCCTGTAAGACTTTTACATTCTACTAGAGGTTAGGAAAGAAAAAGATCTTACATGACAACATAACTATATCCATGTGGAATTTAGGAGGAAGAGAGCATTAAGAACTATGAGATCATAGCAACTGATCCAAGAAAGTGGCACATAATTGAACCTTGAAGCAAATTAGGGATTTTAAGATATATTTCTATGGGGGTGGATATAGGTATGTAGGTGGCAGAGAAAGTGGAAGCCACTCCAATTTCACTGTAGTTTCTCTATTTTTCCCCTACCTCAGCTTGTACTGTGAAGTAAGTACAGAGATTCTCATTTTCAGAAGAAATTCTCCTTGTGACATTCCTTACTCTGAAACAGCAAGGATGGTCCTCTATATTAGGGTTGGGTTACAAGACATAACTTTTACTAACCATAGAACAGACCTTGTCTACTTAAGAGGTACCTCATACCTCATTCACCTGCCTAAATTAAAATATCTATATTTTTTGTCTCTTTGTTCTTTTGGAGAGTCTCTATCTCCACAGGTATGGTTCTCTTGCTGGTGAACTCATTAAATCCTTACTGGTTCTTAAGTTTTTTTTTATTTGGATTTAAGTTTGGCTCTGGGTTTAGTTGCGGTTCTGGTTCATTCTAGCACTGACAGTTTTACCCTCAGGTATATTCTAAGAATTGTGCCAATTTGAACAAAGGAAGCTGGAGAAGAAATAGCAAATTTAAGGAAAAGCTAGTAGAGCAATTTGAGTGGAAGCTAGAATGTCTTCAAGAAAATAATGTGAAATAAATCCAGGTCAGATTTAAATGGCTTCATCTCCTTCTTTTCCTCTTTTAACTCCTCCTCCTCATTATTTTCTTCGATCTCCTTATTCTCTTCTCCTTTTACTTTACATCCTCCACCCTGTACCCTAATCACTACCATCATCAAAGTATACTCTCCAGAACAAGTTTTTCCATGTCCTTTTCTGTGTTCTCAGTGTTATTGTTAGTAATGATATTATCAAACTATAGATCTTGAAATCCCTCTCAGTTGGCAAAAATTAAGTCTCTTCCATTGAGACTTGGTATATTTTGTTTTTCCTTTTTAAACTTGCTGATTGGTAACGCCTAAAGATTATGTTTGGTTAAGTTAACTAGGCTACTTAAGGTTAACTAAATTAGGCTATTTAAGTAGCCAAAATATAATATATTACAATGACATGGAATTTTTTTAGGAGTGTACTGAATCATCAATTCTTCATCACTTAGTGTCTGCTGTCTATGAATTCCACTAGAGGCTAGTATTCTTAATTTGGCATCTTTGAACTTCTTTCTCCCTCTCTCCATACATATATACATACATACATACATACATACATACATACATACATATGTATATATTCTATCTATATATTTCCATACATATGTTTGCATATGTGTGTCATAATTGGTTTCCCATGTAATCTTGCATGTTTTATTTTTACTTATTTAAATGCATTATTCTAAGAAAGGTTCGGTACTTTCAATGGAATACCAAAGGGGTTCATGACTCAAAAATATTTCAAATTCTTGCTCCTAATGTCATTCTCTGATGTCTCTTTCTATGATGGCAATGACCCTGAATTCTTAGAGACAATGCCATTAGAATAACATGCAAGTTCCTACCAAGTTGCAGAGATTCTGGATGATGGACTGTGTGTATCAGTCAATTGAGGACAGAGGTGCTCTTTTTCAGAAGGTTAGTCCTTAGGTGAATTACAAAAATCATAAACAACATTTACTAAGGTCTAGCCATCTGCTTTGGTGGAGGGAGTTCACTCACTCAAGAAGCGACAGAGCCTTGAGGCATAGTGCAATTTAAGCATATAATAGGCACTCCATCAGTGTTTGGCTTGTTCAGTTGAATTGGGTCAGTTTAACCAAGGATCTCAATATTATCTTTCTATTTCTTAGCGACTTTTCAACCACTGCTTTTCCCTTTCAGTAACCAATAGCCTTCCTGTGCAGAGCAAAGACCGGTCATTTAATCTCTTGCAAATGTGATTGCAAAGGGAAATCTGTTGGTGAAAGTTGCAGAAGCAGCAAAAACAAGAAAAACCATTCCCTCATTCCTACATTAGATCTCCCTCAAAAATACACCTACACACACACACACACACACACACACACACACACACACACACACACACAAACATACACACACAGCTTTAAAACTGAAAAGTACATTAGAGATCATTAATTTAAAATTCTCATTACAAATGAGGAGGCAGAAACCTAAAAAGGGAAAGTGACTGATCCTTTGTGATAGGGATATTATATAGAAAACTAGAATTCAAGCTCATATTTTCTACTGTCAAATCCAACATCTTCTCTCTATTAGTTACATTCCTTCCCCAATATAATATTATACTATATTGTATTATATTATGTCATCTTCTACTCTATTCTACTGTCTTCCATACCATGCCATATTATGTTGAACTGTCACATTCCATTCTTATACAATATTATATTATGTTGTGTTATGTTATATCACAATAATTATATGCTAGTAAAATATAATATGATTAACACTATAGATTAGAAAAATGCAAATTGGAACAACTTTGAAGTACCATCCTACACTTATCAGTTTGGCTAATATGATAGAAAAAGAAAATGATAAATACTGAAGGGGATGTGGGAAAACTAAGACACATTTGATAGAGTTGTGAACTAATCCAGTCATTCTGGAGATCTTTTGAACTGTGCATACCCTTTGATCCAGCAATATCACTACTATCTCTATCTCTATCTCTATCTCTATCTCTATCTCTATCTCTATCTCTATCTCTATCATCTCTATCTCTATCTCTATCATCTCTATCTCCTCTATCTCTATCGCTATCTCTATCTCTATATCTATATCTTATCTATATCTATCTCTATAGCTATACACACACACACACATATCCCACAGAGATCATAAAAAAGGGAAAAGAGCCCACATGAACAAGAATATTTATAGCAACTCTTTTTGGCAAAGTATTAGAAATTGATGTGATGCCCATCAATCGGAGAATTACTGTACAAGTTGTGTTATTAATGCTATGGAATACTATTGTTTTATGAGAAACAGTGAGCAGGCAGATTTCAGAAAAATTTGGACTTACATAAACTGATTCTGAGGGAGAACATTGTACACTGCAACAACATTGCATGATGATCAACAATAATAGACTCAGCTCTTCCTAACAATAAAGTGATCAAAGATAAATCTAAAAACTTGTGATGGAAAAATGCCATCAACATCCCAAGAGAGAATTATGGAAACTGACTGCAAATTAAAGTAAATTATTTTCACTTTTTTGTGTTTTTTTCATGGTTTTCCTTTTTGTTCTGATTCTTCTTTCATAATATGACTAATGTGGAAATATGATTAATGTGATTGTACATGATAATCTATTAAATATAATATGATTAAACTATAATGATTCCAAATTATGCAAGATGTTTAGGGATTTTCTAGCATTAAAAGATGATTTGTTCCACTGCTTTACACAAATAGAAAAAGCACATACCAATAGTTTGAGAAAGAAAATTTAATTCAAAGGGACCTATGTTTGGAGTCAGGAAGACTTGAACTGAAATTCAGGCATTAATTGTTTGACACTAAGCAAGCCACTTCTTTCAGCCTCAATTTCCTCATCTGCAACATAGGGATTATATAGCACAGATTTGTAAGGATTAAATGAGACATCCAAATGTAAAGTACTCTGCAAACTTTGAAGTGCTTTATGAATTCTAGCTTTTTTCCTCCTTTGTAACAAGTTTTAAGAAGGGACAAACAGTTACTTTTTAAAGCAGGCCATATCAGAGTAGATATTAATTCTATATAGTTACATTTCAGACGAATGTAATTTAATACAAATTATTCTCAAATACCAGTAATAAGCTGTTATATGTCTAATAGCATCCTCTACTTTAGTCCTAATGCTTCTTTGAAATGTAATGTCTGGAGCATGTTTCTGGAAACCACAAATTAGAATCATAAGGTTCACTCTGGGTGATAGAAGTCATTTCTTCAAGGTATAGGATGCTGCTGTAGTAATTCAGAGAAGGCTCTGGAAGCATCCTTTAATACTGTTAGTTTCTTCAGATGCCTCTCAGGTTCAGTCAGACCAAGTCATATGGGTTTTTATCAGATTTCTATTTCTAGAGCCATTTCACTTCTATTTCACTCCATATTTGTTCACCCTTAAGCAAAGGTCTCTTGATAACTTACGACTTTTTTTCAAAACTAATTTTAATATAGTTGAATAGGTAAAATTCTACCTTCATTTTATTCTCCAAGATTATCAAAACAACATCAATACTACTACACCCTCCACTGGGTTCAGCAGATTTTTGAGAGAGTGAGGTCATCTTGGAATGGGGGAAGATACAGTTTGGGTTTTTTTTTAGGTTTTTTGCAAGGCAATGTGTTGCCCAAGGCCACACAGCTAGGTAATTATTAAGTGTCTGAGTTTAGATTTGAACTCAGGTCCTCCTGACTCCAGACCTGGTACTCTATTCATTGTGCCACCTAGTTGCTCCAAGGATATAGATTCTTATTAGCATCTAATGCACTTACCTTCTGAGTCAAGATAACAAAAATTCATTTAAATTTGAAGGATTTAAAGCTGGAAGGGACTAATAGTCTGATCCTCACATTTTAAAGATGAGGAACCTGAATCTTATATGTGTGAAGTGAATGGCCCAATTAAAACAGCAAACTATTTTTCCTCAGGGAAAAATTTATTTTAAAAATGCTATAAAAATATCATTCCAAGATATGGAAATATTCGGTTACAATTTGTGATATTGTAATTTTTATACTATTCAGTGATGGGTTGATATGCAGGGAATATTTTTGCTCCAGGGAGTTAACATCTGATCAGGCAAGAAAGGGGGAGTGTCCTTTTTGTCAGTGGGTTTTTCCGCAGTAACCGATATTCCCATATTTCACCTTCTCCGCCATCATTTACTACTGTATAGACTAAGCAACCATTCCCCAGCTACTGCCCCAGAACCTTCCCCTTCCCTCTCATATGACATCCTTCTCACTTGGCTCTCCTGCCCCTATAACTGGTATGTGTGAGTGTAAATAAAAGCACCTGTTTTAAGTTGTTTCTGCCTTACCACTTTTCACCTGTCCCCCCTCAAAATAAAAAAAGTCAAAGCTCTCTTTAACTAAGGTGAAAGTTAGTTACAGTTTTAGAACCATCATACTTTGGCAAAGAACCTGCAATGAGCATGATGAGCATGAACCTGTTCTCTGAATAGGTTTGTAAAAAGAATGACCCTAAAATAAAAATAAGAAAGAAAGAAAGAAAGAAAGAAAGAAAGAAAGAAAGAAAGAAAGAAAGAAATGAAAAGAATGACCCTCAGATTCTTCCCCCCCCCTTCAAATTATAGACTTCTTATCATGCATCAGAAAAGACTTGCATTCTTCCTTCGGAACAAACAGTCCAGGGTGGGGCTCTATGCTGAGAATGAGCTCTTCCAGTCCTTTTCCCTATTGCTATAAATAGATATGAAGCTTGTTGCCTTCTTTATAAATACATGCATATACATGTATGTTTTATGTGTACAACCACATATATGCCAATATTATGCACCCATGTGTTTATGAATTTATTGTTTGCATAAATGCATTGCATGCTATATGCATGTACATGTGTATGCACATTTCTACAATGCATGTGTTTACCTGTAAATATAACTAAATGTGTTTATGATGTATGAGCATATGTGCATATATAGACATACCTAAACACAGACACAGATAGGCTTCTATGTAACTTTCTTGAGTCTCCCCAGTTTGAAATAATTTTTCATTTTTAAAACTTTATACAGTACATTGTTTCTGTCCTTGTTCTATTTTCATTCTAGTTTTTTTTTCACAGATTAGTTGCATCTTTCTCCTCTTGCCCCCCCACCCTTTAGTCCGATCTAGGCAATCTTACTGATTTTTCTCTCTCTCCCATTTCCAGGAAGAACATTGAATGTGCTTAATAAATAGAAATTGAATTAAATTTTAGTCAACTTATACACTCTGTCTCCTGTCCTGAACTGTAAGCCCCTCGAGGACACAAGCAAAAGAAATAGATTTTATATTTTTGACTTTCTAAGGATCTTGTATTCCTTTATTAATTATTTAACAAATATATCATTAAACAATACTGTTGATTAATCACAATTGATGAATGTGATATAACCAGTGAATCGGTGCTTAGAAAATCTTCTTCACTAAACTACAATTTCATCTGTTACTGTAGTAATAGATAATTCAATTAAAATTAACCATTTTGTGTATTCCTACTATGTGCAAATCCCTGTGCTGATTCACTGATAAGATTAAAGACATGCAGAAATCTTATCTGTTTATGTAGAAGTCTATAGATCATGAAGGATATAGTGCTCTGCAAATTACCTTCCAGCTGAAAAGAAATTCAATTAAAATATAAATATATATTTAAACTTCTGTTCTTAAAGCATTTTCTTCAGACTCTGAGTGCTTTTTCAGTCACTGTTAACATCCAGTAATGAATATCTGATTATATTTTTCTATAGTGGGTCCCTTAGCAGCAGGTAGAATCTCATTGTTTCAGCATGTTTTGCATAATATTTTTGGGGACACATCCCTTGAGTTTTATTGTTATAAAACATTCTTTTCAGTTATAAGATTTTTTTTCCCTCTTTAGGTAGCAAAAAGAGCTCATGGAACTTCAAAAGCAATTCCTGAAATTGGGAATTCTCTGGAAAAAAAGGATAGGGAGATTTTAGCATTTTTCAATCAGTGGTGTAGGTCATTCTTTCTCTCTTAAGAGTGAGTATGTATTCTGCACCCAGTCCTGTTTATCCTATTCACACTTCTTGTGAGACATTTCTAATGCTTCTTTGACTAGAGCTTATTATCCTAGGAACATTATACAGCAGTTTTCTCTCCTTGTTACAGGATCCAGCAGTTACCCCAACTTTAGTGACACAGTAAGTTGAATTTCTGCATTCCACTTTGGACAAGCTGGTTGTAAATCTGGGAATGGTCTTTTAAACTGCCCATTTGGCAGAGCATCTATTCTGACAAAAAACAAACAAACAACAAAAAAAAAAACTTCCGAATAGCCGCAAGTAATCTCAAACTCTTCCCAAACACAGGGTCCTGTGCCTTTCTCCACAGAGCTCCGGAGTATTTAAGACTCAGGGAATGAGAGAACAAATCTGTTTCTGGTATGCATTTGTTTCAGACCAGTTCTCTCCCAAGACAGTGCCTGGCTGGGGTTCAGGATTCTTGTCAAGTAGGAGGCAACTTACAAAATCAAATAAATCTAATCATACTTTTTTTTGCATACAAACATACATATATACATGTGTGGATACATGTATATTTACATAATATATGTTACATGATATATAATGTGTATATATATATATATAACAAACTTTGTATTAAACATCAGTATAACCAATTTAATTTTCTTTGCAACTGCATATATTTAAAACAATGGATTTCCCTTGGATACATTGACATAAATTTTTAGTCTTTTTCATTCAACAGTTTTCTTGGTCTATTTATTCTCATTCATTTTTCTTCTTATTTAGTTCAAGTAAATACTTTATTTTTCAGATTCTAGTTTTTTTCTCCTTCTCTACTTTGTTATTTCATAAAGGTATTGCCAGCTTTTTTAAATATTCCTTGCAGGTTTCCTTTTTGTGACATGCAAACTATATGGTCCCAGGATTGGGGGTGACAAGATGAACACACAGATGAGACTGGGCTATGAGCGTGACAAAGTATAAGAAGAATTCTTGTAGTGATTATTAGAGTTTATTAAGCAATATTAAGGTCTTTGAAGATGCTTTTGCTGTTCTCCTTGATTGTTTCCCTGCTGATTGCACAGGACCATCAGAGTGGGTAATGCATGATATCTATGGATTTCAATGCCACCAAGACAGAGAGGACATTAAAGAAGTCTTTATCTGATGGAGGGCTGCTTATTTGGGAGTTCCTGAAAGGTTCAAGAAGCTCTTCTCAAACAAATTGGCTCAGTGGCCCTGAAGACACTAGAATATATATATATATATGGAATTCCATTTAGTGAAGATATGCATAGATATTATGTCTTGCACAGCAAGGCTGGTTCCTCAGTTCCCCACACAGCTGCAGGGCAAAGACCTGAATCCATGTGTCCTTACTTAACCTGGGGATCTTTCCTCTTAGACTTCATGAGTTTTAGGAAGAGAGACAACTGGAGGCAAATGAGTGCCAGCTATGTACCTCCTTTCTCAGACCTAACAGAAATAGACTCGCTTGCCACCTAAGACTGTCCCACAGTTTAGGTCCTTGTGTCAAGAGAGTTCTTTGTAATGTATGGTAGATATATATATATATATATATATATATATATATATATATATATATATATATGTAGATATATGTAGATATATGTCTATATATATATAACATTTATATATGCTTATATATGTATAAAACACTAGTGTATAATTACAAAGTAACAAAGAGAGAAAAAATATAAGGGGAAAGATCATAAAATAAACTTTCAAGTAATATTTTGTTTAGAGTTATTATTATCACTGGTCCACTTTTCTCACCTTACCAGTAGAGAAACATATGTAGATATGAGAAAAATAAAGAGATAATATATATTTCATGATATATGATGTATATATAACAAACTTTTTATGAAACATCAATACAATCAATTTAATTTTCTTTGCAACTATATACATTTAAATAAATGGATTTCCATGGATACATTGACATACATTTTTAGTCTTTTTCAGTCCCCATCAGTATTCTTGGTCTCTTAGACTTCATAGGTTTTCAGAAGAGAAGCAAATGGAGCATGTGAATGCCAGCTATGTACCTCCTTCCTCAGACTTAGCAGAAATAGACTCCCTTGCCACTTAAGAATGTGCCATAGTTTCTAGGTCCTTGTGTCCTAAGAAATGAAGGACTATTCCAAGGTCACTCACTAAATTAATGTCAGAGCTGGAACTAGAATTCAGCCTACCTGTCTTCCACTGGAATAAATATTTCTTTGTGTATGGAAGGTGAATTTTAGGACAAATAAAAGATCTTAACAAAGCTCATTTTAGGGAAATTTAGAATTATCCTTTCTAAAGAAACATTATGGAATGAATGAATTTGCTTGGCTTTCCAAATAGGGGTTGGGGTGGGGGTGGGCGGTAACAGGAGGACAGTGAGCTGGAGGGGAGCCTCTTTGCAAAATTTGGCTAAGTTGCTTGGAATTTGAACTTGGACCACTGCTGGCAGGGATACTAACCACTATTCTGATGAGCAATATTTCTGCAATTTGGTCTTACTCCCTAAGTGTATTTCAGTGCACAGATCTTTTCTGCATCATTCTAATTTTAGAATCTCTGCTGTGGAAACAAACATATCATCTCCACTGTTTTGGTGGCTTTTCTAAACTGCTGCCTTTCCCCTTCCCCCAACATACATGCACCTTCTAACCTTAAAGTAAGTAGGGGCCCCTTATGTTCATAGAAAGAGCATTGGGTTTATAGTCTAATGACATGAAAGCACATCTCAGCTCTGCAACTTATTACCTCTGTGACCTTGAGAAGGTAACTTAATTTCCTTGGAACCTGATTTCCTCACAGGTAACATGAAAGGGATCATTATTTCTCTGAACTTAGATAAGTTAAATGAGATGATAGACAACAAGCCTATTTCTACTCCCATATGTACAGTCTTGGTAGTACTTGACATAGCCAGACTTCCACTGGTACGGACTTCAATAGTCCAGGATCATATCTACTACACAGTGAGATATGTGAGGACATGGAAATATACACTTCTTTATTCCAATGACAACATAACTTTTCTCATGCTTCTCCTCTTCTAGAAAGCATTCAGTGGTCATGTAATATCTACAGAAGAGTGGATAATTATTTGTCCTAAAGCTAGCAATGTGAGGTGATTTTTGATGTCTTTATGGATGAGATCCTTGAAAAGTAGGTACATATTGCTACTGGAAAATAGCATAACCAGACACATTCATCCTTTTTTTCTAACTTCTTTTCACAACTCAGACTTCCAAAGGCCTGGAATGAATTCCTTTTTAGAGGAATGTACCCACGTATGCTTTGACTGAGCTTGGTCAGATTGGCTCCCCACATCCCTAAACAAGGCAGTTACCATTGACTACTTTTTTTTCTCTTTTTGATCTTCTATTTTGTTTTTTTGCCCCAATTAATCAAGAAATATTTCCTCTCACTCTTACTATTTATGTAAGTATTAAGTATTATTAAGTAAAAACTGGATAACCCAAGTCCTCATAACAGATAGACAGAGTTAGGTAAAACATTCATTTTCTGGTCATATCTAAAAATATGTCTCATTCTGCATTTTGAGCACTTTTAAGTGATGGGCAACATGCTTCCTCATTAGTCTTCTGGAATTGTGGTTGGTCATTTACACCTCATTGCATGGATCTTAACTCTTTGAAAGTTGTTATTATATAAAATGAGATTTAACTTACTTCACTGTGTACCATTCATGTAAGCCTTCCCAGGGTTCTCTGCAACTTCCCTCCTGTTTTTGAGAGCTATTGTTAATGCTCTAGAGACTGTCTTAAGTTAGTGACTGTCTTAAGTGACCAGCCCATGAAGAAATACTTGACGGGGTCACTCTGAAAAAGATTGCCAAGTCTTCTCTGGGAAGATAAATCCACAAATCTGTCAATCAAGGTCTTTCATACTCTGCCTAACCACCATTCCCACTATGCTCTACTTGTCTGATCAGGGTTTTTAATGATTCTTAAGGGTATCAACTCATTCTCCCCTTCTTTTCTTTGTTATTTCTGTTACACTCTCCCACAAAATAGCCTTTTTTAAGAACTTTTTCTTGATTCATCTATCCCTTTCTAAGGTTTCTTTTTCTTCATTATCATTTGTCTATTCAGTATGATTTTTTGTTATTGTTGAGTCATTTCAGTTGTGTTTGACTCTTCATGAACCTTTTGATATTTTCTTGGCAAAGATACAGGAACAGTTTAACATTTCCTTCTCTAGCTCATTTTATAGATGAGTAAACTGGAAACAAATAGGTCCAAGTGACTTGCCCAGGTTCACATAGCTAGCAAATGTCTAAGGTTGGATTTGTATTCAGATTTTCCTGACTCTAGTTCTGAAGTTTTTTCATTGTACCACCTAAGTGTTCCTTTAGTACACTTAACCACTTACCTAATTCAGGCACTTGTAAATGAATAGGTAAAGGAGTATGGTTATTTACCAGGCATGGATTAGTACAATCTATATGCTTTGGAAGAAGAGAATAATTGTCTCTCCTTTTTTTATATCCCTAGTCTTAGCACAGTTCCTGGTAAAGAGTTTAAAAATACTTGAAAAATTTAATACAATGGGTTGCTTTGGAAGGATGAGAGAGCTCTCCTTAGTGAGAGTCTGTCTTAAAGCAAAGACTGTGTGGCTAAGAGTCAGGTTTGGTAGAGTCTCTTTCACCTATGAAATTTGAGAGAGAGGCTAAAGGTGAAGCAATAAAAATAAAATGGAACATCTTTTGTTAACACTTAAGGGAGATTTGTAGCCAAGTACTAATTTAACTCTCTAATACCCTTAATCATAATTTGAATGTGAAAGATGTTTTGTGAACTGGTTCTACATAAATGATATTAGATTGTCTACTCCCTTTAAATTGTCTTTTAATTTCTATATTTTGTTTCTTCTTTTATACGTACACAAAGATGTAAGTTCCTCCAGCTCAGGGGCTATAACATTTTTGTACTTGGTACATAGTAGGCATTTCATAAATGTTTTTTGCTTACTTGCTTGAATGTTACAGGAGGCAGTTTGCTTTATAGGAACAATGCAATCAATGGACAATCATCCAAACAATTTTGCAGAGGGGGATCTTATTATGTAAGATGCTTTGAGTATCAAAAAATGTTGTTTTGGGGGCAGCTAGGTGGTGCAGTGGATAGAGCACTGGCCCTGGAGTCAGGAGTACCTGTGTTCAAATAAGGCCTTAGACACTTAATAATTACCTAGCTGTGTGGCCTTGGCCAAGCCACTTAACCTCATTTGCCTTGCAAAAAAAAAAAAAAACTAAAAAAAATGTTGTTTTGGGGGCAGCTAGGTGGTGTAGTGGATAGAGCACTGGCCCTGGAGTCAAGAGGACCTGAGTTCAAATGCAGCCACAGACACTTAATAATTACCTAGCTGCGTGGCCTTGGCCAAGCCACTTAACCTCATTTGCCTTGCAAAAAAAAAAAAAACTAAAAAAAATGTTGTTTCTTCAGGCAGTATTCTAAGGGTAATCTATGGTGATCTTCTAGTCCAACCAAAACTTTACAACCTGGTTCCTTCCTTCCTTTCCCATCTTTTCCCTCTTTATTCTCTTTTCATATGCTAAGATCCAGCCACTGTGACCTGTTTGTTGTTTTTTCTCCCCTTTCTGGGCAATTAGGATCAAGTGAGTTGACCAGGGCTACACATCTTGTAAATTTCAAAAGTCTGAAGACAAATTTGAACTTGAGTTCTCCTAACTCTGGAGCTTGTACTCTATCTACTTTGCCACCCAGCGGCTCCCCTTCTTGCTGTTTCTCACACAGAACCTGATACTGTGCTTCTGAGCTTTTTTGCTGTCTACATCTGGTGCCTGAGATGCTCTCTTCCTTACTTCCAGCCTCTGGCTTGTCTGACTTCCTTCTACAGTTCTCCTGCTTGCTTAACCCTATTCCCCCATACTTCATCCCCTCCTCTATCTCCTACAGACATATCATTAGTGCCTTCCCTCTGAGGTTCTTTCCCCCTTACACTGTATTTGTCTTTTATGTACATATGACAATATATATATGAATATTGTCTTATATGTACATATGATAATATGTATAAATATTGTCTCCCCCTTTAAAATGTGAAATCCTTGAGAGCAAGGACTAGAGTTTTGCCTTTCTTTGCATTCCCAAAGACTGACACAATGTCTGGCTGTTGTAATCACTTATAAATGCTTGTGGACTGACTGACTCTTCATTTTATAATTAAAAAAAAATGAAACCAAAAAAGGTTGCATGATTTTTTCTGTTTCTTAGGTTTATAGGCAGTAAAGATGAGGTTCAACATAAGGTCCTCCAAACCCAAGTTCGTTTTTCTTTCCCCTGAATGCTGCTACATTATCAGATTAATTTGATAGCATCTATCATTGAGATTCTTATTTGAAAGATGATTCTTTGTCACTGACAGTTGCATTCAGTTCTATATTGGTGCAAAATACACGAATCTCCAACATTCCTGAATTGGCCATAACTAGGCAGTGACCTGAGCTGAGTTGATATATTCAAGTGTGTTAAGGAGTAGCTTCCTTTCCCCTACTTAAAACATAGTGGGGACAAGGTAGGCCAATGATATGGAAGGTACAAGAGTCTTGTACCTTTCTTGTATGAACAGAGAAGTACTCAGGTGACATGCACATTATTCAGTCAACCCTCTGGTTCATTTTCAGTGGGTTTGGCTATATATTTCTCTTGCTTGAATAAAACTCTTATAAGTCAAATGAGGCATACTGGGGACACTGTATAAACTATGAATAAACTACGTGGACACTCATTGACCTTTCTGAATGTCTAAGCCTTGAGTTTGTGATGTAACTCCTCTCCCAATCCAGTGAAGCTCTTCTGATATTTCCAAATATAAATCATAAAATACAAAGCATAACAAAGGGAACCAGAGGTGAAGGAAAGAATCTTCTTTTCCCTTTCAAGAATATGGACACCCCGAAATCTATCTACAGAAATCTTAGGGATCAATGGAGCCCAGGTTAAAAACCTCTATTATATATGATGTGTTTCAGATACCCGGACAAATGACATTTCCTGCTATCAAACATTTTAAAGCCAGGCTGGCGAAAAGCTAGATATCCAAGGATTGCTGGTCAAAGTTAGATATCCAGGCAAATTATCTTTATGTTCTCCACATTCTAAACAGTTTGATGCAGAAGGTTTTCAGGTTCAAAAGAGAGTAGCTTATAGGCTTCTGCTGAGAGGAAGTGGTGTCTAAAACTTCATTTGATGTTGATGAGTCTGAAGATCACCAAATCTGAGACAATGAATAGATTAGTTTTTACTTTAATGTGATAATTTTTAAAAAACACATGAAACTGATTCATACATTTTCTAGAGGTTCATAGTCCCTTCTAATGATTCTCTAGGATCCTAAATGACCATATTTAGCTGCTGTGCTTACATTTTGTAGTATGTGTTTAGTCTTTATTTTGTTTATAATATTAGAGAACTGTGTGTGTGTGTGTGTGTGTGTGTGTGTGTGTGTGTGTGTGTGTGTGTGTGTTTGGCAAAAGGACAGCTACTAGTTTTCAAGAGTTTCATGAAATTATTATCCTTGTTGAATTAGTCAAGTGATACCAAAGGAGGCCTTGCAAGCAGATCCTAGAGAGTTTGCTGGTAGTGATAGGGATAAGTGGCCACTTGTTAGGTGGTTCCTTTGTTTATCCTTGGGTTTTGCATTTCCATTAAATCATAGCTTTCTCTAATTGCTTCTGTGCCAGCCAAAAGTCTTTGGATGGAGTTCTGTAGCAAATGGAATGCTGTCACATTTCAAGACCAGTGTTTGTTTTATTAAATAGCTCTTCTCAAGGGACTTGAATATACCTCTTCTCCATGTCTTTAGAGGTTTTAATTTGTAACAATACATAATCCTTGGTTCCTGTGCTGGTTTTCAAAGCTTCTACAATCGTGCGCTATAATTCCCTTTATTACTATACATGCAATGTCTGCCTGGTTAGGATGACCAGACAAGAATCAGCTTAAAAAAATATTAAAATCCATTTTGTACAGCTTAAGTGCAAGAGTCACCTTCTCGCATTGCATGCTAACTTTTGGTTGTTTACTAAATTGTGAAAATAAAAAAATATGAATTCCTGAGGGAAAAGCAGTATGAAGCTGGACTCCATTGAGGTCAATGATTATTATTCTTTTTTGGATGCCATAGGTCCCAACTTGGGCAGTCTGGTTAAATTTATGAACTCTAAGTATAATAAGTATAATAATTTCCTTTAATAATTAGTGAAAAATAAGGATTTTTATTTCTTTTATAGAAGTTCACAGAATTCCTGAATTTTCTCTGATTGAGTCCCTGATCCAATGAAAGGAATTGTAGTGGATTTGAAGGGTTCTGAGATCTTAAGTTAGGAGCCTTGAGTTAAAATACTGGCTCAGACATATTGTTACTTCAGTTCCCTGAGCCTCAGTTTCTTCATCTGTAAAGCACTTGTAAAACATGGTGATTTTGAGAAAATGTTTTGTAAGCTTTAATATCTGTATAAGAATGTTGTGATTTCTATGTTATCACAACATTTTTTCATTCAGAGCCATAATTAGCTCTTCCTACTATTACCTGTTAAAGAATAACTTTCATTTTTATCTACTGTATTGTGTCAACTTCTCATTTTTGGTGAGAGGAGATAGTGTGAAGAATGGGCAGTGTTCCCATTTCTGCCCCTAATGGGTATGGAGTAATGGATGTGTGGTCATGGCTAGATGTGTCCCTGTTTTCTTAGGGCCATGACATAAAGGTAGAAACAACCATCCTGAAGGTTTATCAAATTTATCCTCAGTTCTCCCAGTGGATTCTTATCTACTGATTGGAAGCACTAACTTTAAAGAAACTAAGTAGAAGTTAGTGGGACTAAACATTTTGTATTTGAGGTTGATGATGATGACTACCATAGAACTAAATCTACAAAATGATCAATTCAGATCATCTTATGTATGAAAAAGCAATATTTAAATCTGTCTTCTAGAAGTGCCTAAATCATACCACCTGGTGAACTTCCCCCTGGCCCTCAACTTTTCATATAGGTTCTGTAGTGAGGAAGTTAGTAAGTAATAAATAGTCTACCAATAAATAACCTAATAATAATATTAGCATGCCTATGTCTAGTGCCTTGTAAGATAAAGTATAAGCTACCTTTTTATGGGATAAATCTGGAAATTAGTTTTTAATGATAAATTACAACTCAGACAAACGAGTAATGGACAAGAGCTAGAATGTCTGTGGACTTGTGCTGTGCTGTTGATACTCCACCTCATGGATTAGATCTCTGGTCCTGATATTTCCCTTTGCCAAGATCCTTTCAGCCCTGGGAATTTACCATCTGGGAGGGAAGTGGGACCCTTGTGTGACAGAGGAGAGACACTGGCTTCTTTAAGTATACTGTTACCAATACTTCTTGGTGACTACCTTGCTGACTAGGTCCTTGGCCTTTGTCTCCACCAAAGTTTTGTCCCCCTTTTCTTGGCTATGTCAGCAAGTGTCTTAGAAGTTGCTTCCACTTGTAGTTTGGCATGCATGTAATCAATCTTTGATGGTCTTAGTCATTTTATTTTTGAATCCAGTTTGGCCAAACTCCTGGATTGTTATAGAAAGCCCAAGCAAACTGGTAGAGATTTAGACCTCTTGTGGCTAACCCAGTCTCTCCTTTTAGGGTTCAAACAATCAACAATTGCCGCTTTACCACCATTGGCTATGTATGGTTAATGTTATCCATGGTGTGCCATGATATGAAATAATGTCCTGGAGAATTTACATGGAGTATTCTACATCAGCATTTTGTTCACCTTTATTAGAAACCAAAAGTTTCTGGTCTATGTCTTCTAGGGAATAATGTTGTCCATCAGCACATGATTACTGTAGATTGTGGTTGTATCAACATAAGGCATCAAATACTTGATGTAGGCATTTGGAACCATATTCTGCCTGAGACAATATTTTTATATTTAGCAATTCAATAAAGGGTTGATTAATTGATAATGATTTTTTTGTATGAGTTTGTTTATTTTTTAGTAATTGCTATGTATCTGACACTGTGTTAAATCAATGGGAATACAAATACAAGCAAACAAGACAGTGCCCACCCTTAAGAGCTTACATTGCAGTGGGGGGAAATGGGATAAGGGGAGAGGAGGATGGTGGTATAGCCAGCAGAGAGAAGGAGATGTGATCTGGAAACAGTTGAGGTGAACATGAGATAAAACAAAAAGGCACCAAAGGGAAGGGGAGGATGCAAGGTCAAAGGTTTCACAGAGTAGTCCTGCATAAGACAAGAGGTTGGATTATATGATTAGTAATATCTCTACAAGAAAGTTTTATGAGTACAACTAGAAGAATTCTGTGAATTCAGTGAAGTCCCAATAGGGAAACATAAAACAATGATCTCCATCAACAACTCATCTCTGTCTTACAGGATTACTGAATTTCCTAAGGAACTGCGAAATTAAGTAATTTATCTAGAGTGGAATGGTCAATTCATATCAGAGGCAGGATGTGAACCTAATTCTTTTTGACTCCAAAACAAGAGATGTGATTCTGCCTCTTAGAAGAGAAACCTTAGAGAGAATTGCATCCATCCCTTTAATTTTACAATTAGGAAAACTGAGGTTCAAAGCAGTTTCACCTAAGATCACACAGCCAGGTAGTGACAGAGCAATGGTAAGGACCCTAGTTTCTTAACTCCCAAGGTCAGCATCCTTTCTCAGAATGCCATTGGCTCCAAGCATCCTAATAGGGTGAAACTGTAGCATCTGCAGTCTCGGCAAAACATTCTTGGCAGGGAGGCCCAAACTGCATAAAGTCCATACCTTGCAAGTTGTATCTGAAGCTGACAAAAAAGTGAACTTAATAACTCAGGGCAGAACACTTGGAAGAAGAGAGATTGTAATTGTTTCTAATAATATGTATCCAAAGGAACAGTCTTATGACTGGCATAAAACATACAAACTTTTCTTCATTCATTCCTTTTCTTTCTCAAAATCCCGGGGTCCTTGTGGTAATTGAATTGAAAAGCACTTAGAGCTTTTGGGCAGCTAGGTGACTCAGTGGATAGAGTTCCAGGGATGGACTGAGAAAAACTCATCTTGAGTTCAAATCTGGCACTCGATATATGACCCTGGACAAGTCATGTAACACTGTTAGTCTCAATTTCCCCATCTATAAAATGAGCTGGAGAAGGAAATGGTGCACTACCAAGTTATAAGGTCATAGAGAATAGTACACAATTGAAAAAATGATTGAAGAACCAAAGGAGTCAGGAACCTTATTATTTACTGGGGACCTAATGTCAGAAATGAAAGAATACCTATACTCAGGAGCTTACATATGACTTAGTAAAGAAACCAAAATTAGTCACAAAATTGTGTAAAAGGCAATTTTGGGGGAGGGAAAGCATTATCAAACATCATTGAGGGGATAATGGTGGGGGGAGGTGGAATCAGGAAAGGCCTCAAGTTGGAAATGCCACTTGACTTGAGCCTGGAAGGAAACAAAGAATTCTGACTGAAGGAGGTCCTAATCCTGGTGAATTGTTATTGCAAAGACAGGGAGATGGAAGACGGAATAACATGTGTAAGGAAGAGAGACTCTTCTTGTCATGAAGGTGAGGAAGATATGAAAGATAAGTTGGAGTCAGGGAGTGAAGGTCTCTACAAAGAGAAGGGCTTTTGTTGTTGTTTAGTCACTCTTCATTAGCTTATTTGGGGTTTTGATGGCAAAGATACTGGAGTGATTTGCCATTTCCTTCTCCAGTTACTTTTTCAGATAAGGAAACTGAGGCAACCTGTGTTACATGACTTGCTCAGGGTCCCACAAATAAGTATCCAAGGCTGGACTTGACTCCAGCTGCCCCAGAGGAGCATTTACTTGATTCTAGAGTTATTAAGGAGCCATTGGAGCTTCATGAACAGAGGGGGTGAAATAGTCAAAACTATGCTTTATAACTATTTCTTAATCCCTTAATAAATATTGCTCCCTGACTGATTAATTCTTAAGGTGAAAGATAACTTAGAATTTTTTATATTTTTTAAATTTCCCTTGATTCTACATAACTTCTGATGCCAAACTTAAGTACATGAAATAGAGAAAAACTTTTGGTATCTTTATTCCTTATATGAATGGAAGACTCAGGTGCATGAATAATAGTAAATAATAGCAAGTATTTACATAGTGTTTTAGGGTTTAAAAAGTATTTTATCTTATTTAATCCTCATAACAACCCTGGGAGGAAGGTATGATTTTATGTCCATTTTATAGATGGGGAAACTGAGGCAGACAGATAAGTGTCTTACCCAGTCACACAACTAATAAATATCTGTGGTTGAATTTGAAGTCAGATCTTTATGTGACTTCAGTCTTGGTATTCCATCCATTGCCCCATTTGACTGCATAATGAATACATTACTCAGAGGTCTAGCTTTTTTGTTCCAGTTATAACAGGAACCTTGGGCAAGTGAATTTTCCCTAGGATATGTCTCATGTAATGATTTTTACTGACTATTTGGACGAAGACTTAGAAGGCACATATGCTGAGTAAGTCATTTGAATGAACCATAAAAAGCAAATTCGCTCTTAAAGGAAACCTTTTATATGAACATTTACAATTAAATTTATATAACATATTGATAAAGTAACAGGTACAGCAGGGCTTAATTACATTAGTACAAATAAGTAAAATAGAAGAGAAAACTAGTTTTAAGGTGTTTGCTTTGTTATTCTTTTTTACTTCTATTTTAGCCAACATAGCTCTAGATTAAGGCAGAACTTTCATCTAGAAGATTTTCTCTCTGTCTCTGTCTCTGTCTCTGTCTCTGTCTCTGTCTCTGTCTCTCTGTCTTTGTCTCTGTCAGGGGCCTTCCTTCTACCTCTTCTCTTAGAATGAAGATGGCTTTCATTTTCTCTATTTCATCATCACCTACTCAATATATTCTTCAAACCCATTTAGTCTGGTTTACAACCTTATCACTCTAATAAAACTGTTTGTTTTAATGGTTGACAATTTCTTAATTGATGAATATTATGGTCTAACCCCATCTTATCCCCTTTGATATTTTTCTGTCTTTTCCCATCTCTTAATTCTCCCCTGCCCTTCTTTTGGACGGCTAGGTGGTACAGGAGATATAGTGCCAGTCTTAAAGTCAGGAAAACTCTTCTTCCTGACTCATATCTGACCTCAGACACTTAGCTGTGGGATCCTGAGCAAGTCACTTAGCCCTGTTTGCCTCAGTTTTCTCATCTGTAAAATGAACTGAAGAAGAAAATGGCAAACCATTCCAAAATCTCTGCCAAGAAAACCCAAATGGGGTCATGAAGAGTCAGACATGATGAAAAACGACTGAACAATACCCTGCTCTCCTCCATCATGATCTTTTCTTCCTTGGCATCTGTGACTGCTGACTCCTGGTTCTTCTCTTGTGCAGGCACATTTATCAAATTCACAGATGATACAAAGTTGGCAGGGACTGTGATTTCTACTATTGGATGGTACAAGTCATGTCTCACTGAGACTCAGGTTGGATAAGAGGCCAAAACTAAGAAGATGAAATTCTAATAGAGATCAAATATTTCATGTTTTTTTTAATGTCATTTCAATGCCAAAAGACTCATGATGAAAAATGCTAGCAACATTCAGAGAAAGAAGTATGGCATCTGAATGCAGATTGAAGCATGCTATTTTCACTTTTTTTGTTTATAGGGGATTTTCCCTTTTGTTCTTTTTCTTCTTTTACAACATGATTAATGTGGAAATATATTTCCATGTTTGTACATGTATAACCTATATCAGATTGCTTGCTGTCTTGGAGAAAGGGGACTAAAAGAAAGGGAGGGCAAAAATATTGGAACTCAAAATCTTATAAAAAATGAATGTTGAAAATTATCTTTACATGTAGTTGGAAAAAATACTATTTACAAAAAAAAGTCATTTAACTGTGAATTGATGGATATCTGAGTGAAAAATAGTTCACTTTAAAAAGACCTATACCCTTTAATTCACACAAAGTTGATCTCCCTCCTTATCCCACTCTAATCCATCCTCCAATCAAGTGTCAATTTGATCTTTAAAGAGGAAAGTCTTAACCTGTCACCTCTTTTCCCCCATTCAGGATGCATCAAGAATCAAATAGTCCTTCATAAACTGGCCACTTCTTGCTTTCTCATTCTTCCTACACATCATTTCTCATTCATAGACTCTGTTACAGGACAACACTGGCTTCTTTGTTTTTCCTTTCAAAAGACACTCATCTCCTAACTCTGTGTTTTTTCGGGCTGTTCCCTGTACTTAGAATTCTCTCCCTCTTCATTTCCTCCTCCTGTCTTCACTGGCTTCCCTTGAGTCCCACTTAAAATCTTACCTTCTTCAAGGACCTTTTCTGATCTCTTATAATGCTAAGGGGCAGGTGGGGAGCACAATTGGTGGTTCAGTGAATAGAGTGCCAGACCTGGAGTCATAAATATGATCTCAGATAATTAATAGCTGTGTGACCCTGGCCAAGTCACTTAACCTTGTTTGTCTCAATTTCTTCACCTGTAAAATGAGCTGGAGAAGGAAATGGCCATCCAACACAATTTCTTTGCCAAAAAAAATTCCCAAATGGAGTCATAGAGAGTTGAACATGATTGAAAAAAATAACCAAATAATAACCAAATTCTAATGCCTTCCCCCATGATTAGCTTCAAATTCCTATATTAATATGGTGTTGTTTTCATTGTCTTCCTGATCAGACTGTGAGCTCTTTATGAGCATGAACTCTTTTTTTGCCTCTCTTTAAAAGAGTTCCTCTGTGCTCAGCAACATGTAGGCACTTAGTAAAAATTTATTGACTTACTTGACATAGGCTTCACATGTTTTAACAAGTGATGTGACTACCAATAGAACTTTAACTGTAATACTAAAAGAGAAGGAGGCAAAATAGGGGGAGATAGCTCCCTCTACTCTGTGCTCATCAATGGAGTATTATTTTTTATTTCACACTATCCATGCAGTTTTGGGCAATACATTAAGTCTCTTTGACTCTTTGTCTTTTCATTTGTAAACCACCCCATAGGGTTCTGAAGATCAAATGGAATAATAAATATAAGGTATTTTGCAACTCTTAAAAGATTATACTGTTATATGTTATGAAATATATTTTATTTTAAATAAATATGAATATATTTTAAAGGATATGTTATGAATATCTTTTCAAAACATATTTATTTTATGGCACATTCTCCTCAATGATTTTTCTGTCTTTTTATTCTAAAATTTCCATTCCAAAATGACAAATGTTTTCATTATTTGACACACTTTTTGAAAGAATATTGACAATTTGGAGTATGTTGTGAGAAAAGAGATGAGGACAGAGAAAGATTCAAAACCACATCACATGAGGAATGATTGAAAGAACTGAGGAAGTCAACCTAGGGAAATGTTAGTTCCTAGAGTATAGGGACTCGTGCATCCCTATCACTTTGCAAAGTCCTTTGTACAGACTAGAAGTTTAATGAATGTATGTTGAATTGCTTTAGAGGATACAGAACGTAAGAAGGGTGATCCTGGTTGTCTTCAAATATTTAAGGAATGTGAAACAGGAATTCTAATTGTTCTGGATAACTCCAGCAAGACCAACTAAGATCAATGGGGTGAAAGTTAAAATCAAACACATTTTGGCTCCACATAAGGAAGAATGAAAGTCTCTCATATCTCTACCTATTGACATCCTTCATTTTTTTCCTGGCTCAGCTAAGGTATCATCTCCTTAAAGCTTTCTCTAATGCTCCCTTGCTCTAAATCATCTCTCCATCTTCAGATCTCATGTGCCACACATTTCCTTCATTCTCACTTTTATTCCTTTGTGTATATCTTAGTCTCCCTGATTAGACTTTGTCCTTCTTAAGTATAAGAAAAGTTCTTTGTTTCACCTTTTTCTTTTAGTTGTCTATCACAGGCTATCTTTCCAAGTGGGTGCTTATTAAGTATTTATTTAATTGACTTCTAGGAATTAGGGCTGCCCCCAAAATGTAAAAGACTAGTGAGTTCTCGAGTACTATGAACATTTAAGTAAGAGACAATTGACTATGATGGGCATGTTGTGAAGGGAATCTCTTTATTGGATAGGAGGAAAGAACACCTGACCTAGGAGTCATCAGAAGGAGGGTACTTGGTTAGCCTATATAAGTGACCTCTACTAATTCACTTAGCCTTTCTGTACCTCAATTTCCTCATCTATAAAATTGTCAGGGGGAGGAAAGAGGCATAGAGCTGTGGACTAGATAATCTTTATAACAGCTGGAAAATAATGGTAATGAATTTGACCCCTAATGCTCCTTTCTGCTAACTAAAAAGGTACACCAGCACATCATGGTCAATTATTTCCAAAATGGGGCCAATACATTTGGTCAATATCTTTCACATTATATGCATCTTTACAGAATAAATAAAAAATCTTTTAGGATATTTAGTGTATTTCTACTGTCTTCCTGGAACCAGTTCTAGAGTTAAGTTGCTAGTGAAGGGTGGGGTTGATTTAGCAGTTGATTTAGCAGGTCAAATGTAATTGGAGTAGACCCTCAGCATCCCTTTGGATTGTTATTTTTTTGTTGGATTTTGTTGGCTTCACAGGGTGGGTATTGAATATATGCATGTATGTGTGTGTGTGTGTGTGTGTGTGTGTGTGTGTGTGTGTGTGTGTGTGTAAAAACTAACCACTTCTATCATTTCATATTGTTCTCCATTTCTCTATTTCCCTTTTCTCAGTAGTGTAATGTTCCATAAAGTGCCATAGGCATGTCCTTTGAACTATCAGTGATGAAGCATTGGTGTCCCAAAAGTCTTAGGTCAGTTTGAAGCTTGAGTAGATATGTAGGACCACATTTGGGTAAAAGTCACAAAAGTCAACATTAATACAGTGCTTTAAAGTTTCAGATGATTTCCCTTCATACAACCTTGTAATTTATGTGGCACATAAATTGCTATCCCTATTTTAAAGATTAAGATGGTGAAATTGAGAGGTTAAGTGACTTGCTTTATAATCTCAGGGTCAGTAAATGGTAGAGATAGAGGAGGAACCCAGCTCTTCTAAAAAGAAGTTCACAGCACTATACTGCCTATTTCTAGTGTTTTTAAAGCATATTATTCCTAATACATAGTTTCTGTTTGGTTGAAATGTCCTTCTTCAGTATGTGGGAAATTTCATTTCACAAGAACTTTAAACCTCCTTTCTAGCCCCCTCTGGTCTCTCTTAATTAATGAGTCAATCAAAGAGACTGATGGGCATTTGATCTCTAAGAATGTGTGTTATCATGAAGCAGGAATATCCTGAAATTGAAAGCAATCCTTGCCCAGTACCATGCTTTAACTTTGGGCAAGTTTTACTCACCCACTTTTAGGATATGATATGGCATTTTGAGCTTTTAGGAAGGGAACTATGGTACATTACTAATTAAAACGTACCCTTCAATTTGAGGTAAACACTGAGAATTGATAGAAGAACATGTAATTTACTATCTTAGTAACTCAACTTGTTAGAATTCCTGTTATAATGAAAATAAACATATACTAAACTGCCAAAAATGTAATTTGACCAATAATAGATGAAATCCATCAGGAGACAGACTCATAGAAGGTTAGAGATGGTAGAGCATATACTGTTAGTGCTCCAGAGACTGTTCAAATGGACCTTGATCTATCCTTACCCCTCTATTCATTTATGCAGATCAAGAAACTGAAGAACAAATTACTTAAGAAGTGACTAACACATGCAAGTTAGTTCTGGATTCCTGTATCCAGTGCACCCCTCAGGGGTCACATATTTCTTTCTTTTTTTTTTTTACAAGGCAATGGGGTTAAGTGGCTTGCCCAAGGCCACACAGCTCAGTAATTATTAAGTGTCTGAGGTTGCATTTGAACCCAGGTACTCCTGACTCCAGGGCCGGTGGTCTATCCATTGTGCCACCTAGCCACCTCGGTCACATATTTCAAATTCTCATTTTACAGATGAGAAAATTGATTCTGAAGATTCTTGATGATTTGCCTAAGTTCACATCAGTTGTAAATGTCAGAGACAGGATTTGAATCTTTGTCCTTTGACTCCTAAATATGTGCTTGTTGCCTCCTGTCCTACCCAGAATATTAAATGATTGGGCTTTTCCAACATAAGGCCTCAACCCCTGGTTCTCATTCTGTCAATTAGCTACAGAGACTGGAATAAGTTAAGGGAGGAAAAATAAAATCATGGGAATGTGGAATTCAACTAGAAACATTTATTTAAACTCTGCACTCAGGCGCTGAGGATACAAAGGTAAAACAAGTTCCTGCTTTCAAAGAGATTATATTATATACCAGGTTGATATTTTCCTGGCCCGCTTCTCTATGTCCTCTTCTCACTTCCTGAAAAACCACTACAGAAGCTGTCAAGTGGAGAAAATAGGTCTAAAATTCCCTTTACCATTTCAGGATATGAATACCATGATTTTTGGTTGTGGGGGGAGGGGGCAAGAATTCCAGAATTCTGAGTGCAGTAGGAGTTTGTAATCCTAAGAATCTATTTGCAGATATCATTGCTCTCATGTAAAACACTATAGCCTTGCAAGAGTCCATAATCATAACCCACAACAAGTGTATAAAGAATACCTATTATTCAGACTATCTTGGAAACTGAGATGGATAGCCCACAAAGCTGTTCTGGAGCCTAGATCTTGATCAGTCTCTAATTCACAAAAAATAAATCCCAGAATTGAGGTTGGATCGCATGGTGGTCTTAGGGGCTCTAAGCTTATCCCTCAATCATAGGCTCAGTTTCATAACAGCCATATTTTTCTGAGATTCTCTGCAAATCCAAGTCTGGGAATGCCACAGTCTGAAGAAGTGAAATGGCAGCTACCCAAAGAGCAATGATGGGCATGACTAGACTATAGTATATTGACAATGCAGAGTTACACAGTAGAACCAGTCTAAAGGGTATCATAAGAGAGATGAATGATAACAAAAGGAAGTAGTTTTGTCATTTCATGAGAGCCAGGGGGAAATTGATACTCAGTCTGAGTACTCATTGATATCCATACAACATCAAGAGATTTTGACAATGGTGTGTTCCACACTAAATGGAGAATTTATGAGAGGATATGAAAAACAATTGTAAATGATGAGAAGGTATGGATGGTTTTTTACTTATTCTATTAAAAAGAATATGGATAAGCTCAAAAATAAAAATCCAAATCCAGTTCCAGGAGACTACTGAGATCATAGATCATGGATCTACCTGGAAGGGATCTCAGAAGCTATCTACCTTAAGCTCTCATTTTTCAGATTTGCCTAGAGTTCCACAGGTTATGGGTTTGAGAGAGACAGAATTTAAATATTGATTTTTTGATTCCTGAGTCAGTGCTTATTCCATTATTGTTGTCTCCTGCTTTGCATATAACAACTGATGAATAAATAGTTGGGTATTTTTATTTAATTCTTTCTTTCTTTCTCTTTATCAGAACCATTTCAGGAAATGAGCCAGAATAACATGACTGCTTGTAAGATAGAAAGGAATAGAAATATGTCATATATTTAATATTGTATTAAATACTGGAAAAGTGAGAAATAATAGATACATTTAAGAACATCATTCAGAAGGGAGTGAAGTTGTAATTGCATTTCAATACTTCAAAGGTCCATAATTTTATTCATTTGAGTAGTCCCTCCTCTTCCTTAGAATACAGCCTACATGGTTCCTTTGTACTTTTTCCTTCTTCTTCTTCCTTTTCTATTTTCTATTTGTTCCTGAAAACATAAGTCACTCACCTGTCAATTTTCTGCTGATGGGTCTCCTCAAACTTTAATTATTAAAATCTAAAAGTGTGCAAGATAAAGGTTTATGTTAAGATGCCTATACACTTTATGAGAAATTGTGCTAACAAAATATATTCATGTCCTCTGACAGATTTTTACCAACATATAAATGATATTGCATCTATCAATAACAAATAAAGATTATCTGAGATTTGGATTGGTTTCAAGTTTTTATACATATCCAAAAGGATGAATAGAGCAGGAAATATAGGAAATGTAGAGAGAGCAGGAAAGTGGGTTTTTGAAGTGATTTACTCAATTATGCATTCATACTATTAATTTCATACCAAAGTCAATTTAAGGTTCCTGTCTCCTTTCATTGTTATAAATAATTTTTAAACAAGTTCAGCTAACTGATAAGTATAAATCAGGACCAAAAGCAAGAATACAGCAAGTATATATGTAAAAGTCCAGTCAGGGTCATGAGTAGATGACCTGATGATTTTCTTGGACAATAAGAAACAAAGCAAGTCACCTTTTCTCTCCTGACCTTGGTTTCTGATTTTTCCATCCATTCTTTCCACTTTGACCTGTTTAAGTTTATTTTAATAAAAACGTATTTTTCAAGAAATAGATGATTTATGTTACAGTTCACTCTTTGGATGGGGGTGTATTTGTGCCATGTGACAGGGAGGTTGCCATGGTAATTTCTCATTATCGTTGAATAGAAAAATAATTACTCTGGCAAAATCCCACATAACCTGTCAGTGCATAAGTTAAAGATGCCTAGGGGCAGCCTTGACTCCAGGATTCTTTTTGGAGGGGGAAATACATAGTGTACTTATGAGGGAAGAAATTGGGAGGGGAGGAAAATGCTTTTGTGGATTTTTAATATAATTAAGATTCTCTTCTGCTATTTGACTGGCATCATTCTTTTGAAAGGATTGACAGTTGGACTGTCAATGGACCTAGGTTCACCTATGAGGAGGAACAAAAAGATTTAAACATAAGAATAAATATAGGACTTGCACTGAATGCATACATTTTTGTCTTATTAAAATATATGGGAATTGTTGTATCCACCTCCCTTGCTTTTGTTCTGATCAATTTAGTTTCACTTTTATTTACCTGGAAGTTCCTTTATGCAATTGTTCTTTTTCATCCTTTTTCTACCTGAACTTTGGGGAAAAGAGTACAACTATTACTTATTAATATTCAGTGAATTCATTGACTGTTAATAAACTAATGACACTTGTATTTAATCTCCCACTAGATGCTAAGCTTCCTGAGGGCAGGGATCAAATCTCATCTCTTATCTAATGCTGAACCTTCCCTATTACCTAGCTTTGTGCTCTGCATGCTTCAAATATTTGTTCAATGAATACATGGTGGATGGATTTAAAGAAACATATTTGTGTGTGTGCTAGTTATTTACCAAGCCACTATAAAAATTCAACAATGATTTTCTTTTCCTCACTTTTCTTTGAAAAAATATATTAGACTAGAAATATTATATGTCTTGTATCAAGATAGATCCATTTCATTTTTTTTTAAGTTCACAAGGTATCATCATATTCTTTGAGTCAACCCTTGGGTTACCTTGGTATTAATCTTTAATCATAGAATTTAATAGCTTAAAAGGAATTTGGTCCAACCTCCTATTTCATGGATGGCAACCTTGTTGCTCAGAATGGTGACATGTCATGCCCTAAGTCACATAGCTATCAGCAGCATTCAGAACTGGAACCTACATCCTCCCAAATTTATGTTCTCCCCAGTACTCTCATGGAAGCAGCACATTGCAGTTATTTTGGTTAAAGTAGTTATAGTACTAAATACTAAGTTCTAAATTTGCTAATGGAAGGAACCTTAGGATCTTATATTCCCACTTCCTGCAATAGAGCAGAAGAAAATGAACCCAAGGGAGGTTAAGTGATTTGTCTAAAGTCTAAGGGCCAATAGTCACTAAGTGGTGCAGCAGGGATTCATTCAGGTCAGGAAGGAGAGATACTCCCCTTTGTTCCCTATTCTCATCTAACTAGCTATCTAGCTTTCAATTTATCAATCTATTGATCTATCTAGAACTATCAAGCACTTTATCTGTCTTATCTATTTTTATATTTCTATCTATAGAAAGAAATCTAAAATTAGAAATCATCTATAAAATAAGGAAATTGGGCTTACTGGATCTCTTAGGACCCTTTTAACTGTAACATAGATCCTATTATCTATGATTTCTCAACTTTTAATGACCAAATGTGGACTTCTCTAATTCTATTGATGGTGCAACTTCCTTCCAGACATTCAAACTCAAAAACTAGGAACTATCTTTAACTTTTTTCCCCTCTTTCCCTCACTTTCTAGCATCTAATTTCCTGTCAAATCCTTTTGGTTCTGCCCCTACAATATTTATTGCCTCTCTAATTTCTCCTCTCACTACAACTGCCCTAATTCAAATCTTCAATCTCATCTCACTTAGGCAATTGTGATAGCTTTCTAAGTAATCTCCCTGCCTGCTGTCTATCCCTTCTTCAATCTATCTCTCACACTGCTGACCAAGAAAATCTGATATATATTTATATAAATATATATATGTATGTATGTATATATATATATATATATATACACCCATACATATCACAGAAATACAAATATAGCTCAGTGGGAAACCACTGAAGATTTTGTTATAAGAAAAAAAGATTATTGTGATATAATTTTGCATATGAAAACATGTCTATATGCACATACGTATTCACATTAATACATATACATACATCTATACTTCTTAATCTAACATTCACCATTCAAGGCCTCATAATATTCTAGGCTATCTACAATCAGATTCTGATCTTTCTTTGAAAATTTTTACTGTTCTATTCCCCTTTATAAATTCTATATTCTGTGTAAATTTGACCACTATCTTTTCCTTTGTCTAATCTTTTTCATGCTATTACCTAAATTTAGAATGTCCTCTCTCCATCTCCATTGAAGTAGTTACTTTCCTTTGGGATCTAGCTGAAGTGTCACTTTTTTTTAATGAAATCTTTCTTGATATACCCTAATCAAAATGCTCTTATTATTTGAAAATTTCTACTTTCTTCTTTATATTTTAATATTCTCCTGTGCATCCTAATTATTTGCCTAAATCTGTTACAGTCTCTGCCACATTAGACTGTAAGCTCCTTTAAGAATAGAGACTAAATCATATCTATTGTCAATGTCCAGCAACTAGCATTGTGCCTTATACATATACAGAAGGCATTTAATAAGTGCTTGTTCAAATTTTTGCCAAGTACAATTACTGCCTGTAGTCACTTGAAGAATCCTTCACAAGAATATTCTTAAAAGGTATTGTAAAACATTCTTATTCATATGCTTAAAAATATTAACACCACTTCTTTGTTTAGAAAAGGAGTCTGTGGTCTGATTTCAGGGAATCCATGATCTTGGACAGGAAAAAGAAACACATTTTTATTTCAACATAATTGGAAACCTTGATAATCCTGTATATATATTTTCTTTTATTCATTTAAAACTTGTATTCCAATGAGAAACACATAGATTTCATCAAATTATCTAAAGGGTCCATCATACATAGGTACTCATGTTCACATGCATATACACACAAGTTTAAGAATCTTTGCATCAAAAGAATAAGAAGTGTACCTCTTCAATAGCTAAATGGCATGGTAACATTCTATTTCAGTAGGCAAATGACATCAAGAAAACATTTTAAATTATTTTCTGATTATTAAACTCGTGTCTGTATTATTGACAATCCTTTCATATATCCATGGTCAGAAAGAAGAATATAAAGTAAGCATAGTGGTGGAATTCTGTCCTACCTTGGGACTTTTCTAAAGTCAATCTCTTATTAGCAGAAATGATACCATAATTATTTCTGTTACTACTCTATATAGCAACACATTCTTGGATCCACAAATCATGAACATTCTTTACTGGCAAGGTGCCTTTGAGAAATATTTTAGCTCTTATAAGATGTGAGCAAGATTGTGTGACTCTAAAGGAAAGCTGTGCTAATGGTCAATTGTGATGTGATCTCTATACTAATTTCCACTTTATCCCTTCATCTGTGATTTGAAGAGGTTCACAGCAGGGAGGGAAATGCAGGTTGCAGTCTGGACTAAAATCTCTGTTGACTCTATAGTTAGGTAGTACAATAGATAAAGAGTGCTGGGCTTTTGAGCCAGGAAGACCTGAGTTTAAATCCTGCCTCAGACAAGATTACTAGTTGACTGATCTGGGCAAGTCATTTAACCTCTTTCAGTGTCACTTTTCTTATCTATAAAATCAGGTTAGACTTGATTGACTCTAAGAACCCTCTGGGCCCTATATTTGTGATTCTGACCTTATTTCTTTAGTGCTTTCTCCTCTGTCTTTCTACCTGTTGACAATAGAATGACTTTCTAAAAGCCAGGGGTAACTTTTTAGCAGATAATGTCCAACATTTCTTCTCATTGCTTTGTTTCTGTTGCCTCCACTGTCCCAGTGACTCTATCAGACTGTACCTGCCTAAGTAATGGCAGCAGGGATTGAGAATTTCATGATCCCATCATTTCTCAAATCAAGTGTCAATTAGGTTCAACAAAATGAGAAAAATAGCCCAGACTTGAAGTATGAGCTTGGCCAAACTGCTGCAGAAGAGTCTAAGGTGCTTAGGTCTGTCATTGTCATTAAAGAGTCATTAAGAGTCAGACACTTCCCAATGACTGAACAATAACTTAGATGGTATTGCTCTCCAGTATCTCCAGAGAATTCTGGTTTCATTTTGATTTCTCTGGTCCCTGACTCTTGCTGGTAATTTGTCTAAGAGGAGTAGTTATGCTCTTTGTGTAGGCACTGCCATCTCCTGTTCTCAAGGCAGATGGGCTTGAAGTTGGAGAAAGCAGAGTATTTGATCATCTGCAACTCCCATGTATCTAGACACTCAAACACTGAGCTCCTACTATGTTGGGCTGTTTGATTTGCTGCCAAAAGATTGTTTACTTGGTCCAATTGAAGCTTTTTTCTCTCATTTCAGCTCTCTTTATTATGCAGATTAGAGACACACAAAACAACTTCACTGATCCTGGGAACAATAATAAATATATGAGTGGAAACAAGGGATGTTCAAAGTGCAGGTTTATTGTTAAGAAAAGCCAAATGGCGGGGGTGGGGTATGAAAAAGACTAGAAAGGAAGTTGTTGAGTCCAATTGGAAATGTTTCTTTTTTATTTGTAAGAAATTATAGGCAACTGATGTGTAATAAGAAAATACTGTACTTTGGAGGAATTATTGCCCCATCACACATATAACTAGACTGGAGAGAGACAGTTTGGTATAATGGAAAGACTACAGTCTAGAGAGCCTAGATTCAAATTCTGCCCCCCCCCGCCCCATCACTTACTGAGACCTTGAACAAATAACTTCTCTGAATATCAGTTTTCTAAGCTATAAACTAAGAATAACAGTTCCTACTTGACTATTATGAGCATTAAATGTGACTAGTTATCTCATTTTATTGTCAAAATGAATGAATAATTTATTAAGTGCAAAACACTTAATATGTGGGTATACCAGTTAAAAAAAGTAAGTCCCTGAAGTACAGTTAGGAGGTACAGTAGATAGAGCACCAACTCTTTAGTCAAGAGAACCTGAGTTCAAATCCAACCTCAGACACTTGATACTCATTAGGGCAAGGTCTCTTAAACCCATTGTCCCACAAACAAAGAAACAAAAAAGTAAGTTCCTGCTTTCAAGGGGTTCACATTCTAATGGGGGGAGGGAAGAAGAATGGAAATATTTATGGTACAGAATCTGCCCTCAATGATATCATCCAGGGCAACATTCTCATTTTGTATTTAGCCACCTACTGGGATTGCTAGCCACCAACCTGACCCTGTCCAACAGAAAGGACTAAATTCTAATTACCCTGGCAATGCATTGTACCCCACTGAGCAGAAACACCAGAAGAGTGCTAAATTTCTGTAGTTCTCAGAGAATGTTTAGTCTTCTATTCCTCAGCTCCACCTCTCTTTCTGGCTGGTTACCCTGTCAAGCAAACCTAACAGGTGCAATTAGTATGAGCTTAGACAATCAGAATTCAAAAGACCATCTTTTTTTCTGAACTTGTTCTCTGGGACCTTTGCGTCACTGAGTTATTCCCATGGAAACAAAAAAGACTATGTTTAAATATATACCATATTTTATTCTTTGCATAGAATCAATATCAATAATAAAATAAAGAATAGTATAAAATAAAAATTAAATATCTAACATGTATTATATATATATGTGTGTGTGTGTGTGTGTGTGTATGTGTGTGTCTGTATGAACACACACACACACCATATACCACCTCTACCCTACCCCCAGTACCTAAACTTGACCAAGTCATGATAAGAGAGAAGAGTAGAAGGATAAGGGATGCTAAATATAAATGAGATAACTGAGGCCCTTATAGTTCAGATAATCTGCCCAATGTCATGCTCATAATTGAATTCTAGACTAAAAATTTGTAAATAAATGAGTTTGCCTGGTACACTACAGGACTGAAGTTAGAAGTCCTAGTTTTAAACTTTGACTCTGCTTATTATACATGTGTCTTTGAATAGTTCAGTTCTCCCCTCTGGACCTCAATTTCCTCCCGTGTAAAATGAGAGGATTGAACTCAATAATCTCAGAATGCATTCTAATTTGCCCATGAATTTCCATTGAGAGGCAATGTGAAATAGTGGATAGAAACTGTTCTCATATCCAGGAAGACCTGAATTCAAATTCTGCCCCCCCAGACACATACCAGCCATATAACCCTGGTCAGACCAATTTCTCTTCTTTAAATGGAGAAAATAAACCTTAACTCAAAAGTTTGAGAGTTTGTGAGGAATAAATTATCTTATATAAGTAAGATAAGTTCTGTGTAATCCTTAAGAAATTCTAAAAAGATGAACTTTTATTTATAGGATAACAATTTTAAAATCTATTAAGCAGGGCATTCTGTGCCTTTCATAACCTTCCTTTCCAGTTTTCTTTCGTAAACCTCCTTTCTCTTCCTCATTGACTTTATTTTTCCCTTGACCTGAGTTCTCCAACACATTTCATGCTCTTTCCCATTCCTAGTATGCATTCTTTCTTCACCTCCACTTCTCAGAATCCTTTTCTAATTCCAGGACTTAACTCAGTTATCACCACCTCAATGGGGCTTCCCCTGAATCTCCACCACCATTGCTAGTACTCTCTCCTTCTCAATTTTCTTTGTACTATATTCATTTGTGCAATTGTTGCATCCTTCCAGTGATAATAAGTTCCTTGAAGACACCAGAGACTGATCTGTTTTTGCTTCTTATCCCCCTCCTGACAGTACTTTACTCATAATAGAGGCCCATACTGTTTATTGAATTGTTTTTCATTCAACAATCCTACAGTTGCCATCACAAAAATTAACTAGACACCTAGTTAAAATGATGGCAGCAGGACCCAAAAAAAGGTAAAAAAATTGGAATACTATCAACAAATGAGTTTTTGTTTTTCAGAACTTCTTGAGTGAACCATGATTTCCCTGATTTTATTGATGCTATTGTTCCCATTGGTACTAGGGGAAAAGAATTTCTTTTTCCATTGAAGTGGTTTCAGTAGAAGGAATGGAGTCAATTTGCTGGGTCATGGCAGCTAATTTTTGCAAATCCTTCCCTTTTCTGAACTTTCCTGCTATTGAGGATACACCATCCTCTTAGTCCCTCAGAATCATCCTTGATACATGTACAGAAGTCAATATATTGCCCAGGACTGTTATTTTTCTCCTCATAAGGAATATCACTCTCTCTACTTGCATAACCATCAGACTAATATAGGTTTCATGGCTTCTTCTTTTGATTACTACAATAGACTTCTAATTGATCACTTTGTCTCATCTCTCTCCTCACTCCAACTCAAAAGGTAGGTATGAATATATTATGTCCCTATTCAATGAATTCCAGTAGCTTCCTAATATCTCTCTGAGTAAATATAGTCATCGATTTAGCATTTAATGCTATTAGCAACTTTGCCCACTTCCTCCCTTTGTAGTCTTTTTATTTTATTCCTTTCTATGCAATCTGTGATTTAACCACACTGGCAATTCCTCATATAAATTATTATTCTAATAATACTAGTCCACATTTATTTAGAATTAATAATTTGTAAAGAATGTTCTTCATGTAGTTCTCTGAGTTACAGATAATATTATTCCCATTTGACAGAACAGAGACTCTGAAATGTTGTGACTTACCCAACATCACACAACAGGTAACATAATTCTTCTAACTATAAATCCAGTGCTATTTATTTTAATCAAGCATTATTAAATTGGCTGTGTCTCAGACATTGTGTTAGTTATTGTATAAACAAAGACAAAAGCAGCCTTTGTACACAAGGAGCTTATATTCTATTGAAGTAGGAAAATGTGATTATATAATTTATATACAAAATATATAAAATTTATTGAAATATTTTTTTAGCAGATGATATTCTAGCAATTAGGGGAATCAGGATAAATCTCTCGTAGGAAATTGTTCATGAGATGAGTAGTAATAAAAACTAAAAATTCAGTGAAGTGATAGTGAGGATAGATGTCCTAGACACGGATCAAAGCATAGAGGAAGAGAGAGAATATCATCTCTGAGGTACCTGAGATAACCTAATTGAACTGAACACAGACCATAGATAGGAGAGCAAAATATAACAAAATCTGGAGTCAGATTGTTAAGAAATTTAAATCCCAAGCAGAGCAGTTTCTATTTCATTTTTGAGACACTTCTTGAGCAAAGGTGTGACATGGGAAGCCCTGTACTATATCCAAGAGGCAGAGAGACTGCAAGTGGAGAGATAAATTTGAAGACCATTGTAGTAATATAAACAGGAGGTTAGGAGGGTTTGAACCAGAGAAGAGTTGTAGAATGAAGAAAGGGGGGCTTATGTGAAAGGTGTTGGAAAACATGACATTTTCTCCATAAGGCCCTTTTTGTCCAATATGTATGTGTATGTGTGTATTTGTGTATGTGTCTGTGAGAGAGTTAAAAAGAGAGACAGAATTATGGGCAAGACAATGAATTCTGATTTGAACATGTTGACTTTGAGTTCTTTGTGGTATATCCAGGTAGAGATAACCAGCTGTCTGTTAGTCTGTGGAAATGGAGCTTGAGAGAAACATGAGACTAAAATACAAAACCCAGGCAATCTTTGGGGAAGATAATTTTGAACAGGGTAGCAGCTGCCTAGGTGGACCAGCTTCCTGTAGGAATCAGTTTATTTAGGCAACTCCTGCTTTGTGATATCTCCTATTTTTCTTCCTTTAGAGATTTTGGTGAAAGAAAGAAAGAGAGGAAGGAAGGAAGGAAGGAAGGAAGGAAGGAAGGAAGGAAGGAAGGAAGGAAGAAGGCAGAGAGAAAACAGGAGAAAGAGAGAGAGAGAGAGAGAGAGAGAGAGAGAGAGAGAGAAAATGAGAAAATAGTAATTGAAGAAGAAAGAAGGGAAGAGAAAAAGGAGAGAGATAGAAAGAGAAAGAGAAGGGAGAGGGATGGAGAGATAGAGGGAAAGAAGGAGGAAGATCATAATATCTAGGACGTCTTTGCAGAAGACAGAACAACCTATGAGTGGGGCAGCTGTTTGTGGGGATGCATTATTTGTTGTTTGTATGTCTGGGACTGCTTTCCGTCTGATAGAGGAAGGAAAGGGGTAGTTTGTATACAGATTCAATCATTTTTTTTTTCCAGGGTGATTTTATTTTTATCATATTTCTTTAGGAAAATAACTGTGCTAATTGGGAAGATGCCATAAGAAAGAAGTTTCCATTTGTCTGAGTTTGTTCTGTTTTTGAGGGAAAACATGAATTCATAAAACTTTGATAGACCTTTTTTATTATTCTTTCCTGGGTTCAACTCATTCCCGAGTATTGCCAGGGAAAGCAGCTTTATGCTGCCAAAAGAACAAGTTGATTAGGAAAAAAAGGAAGCCTATGGTTCTCACAAGTAGTCCTGAGAAATGGGGGATATTATCCAGGGAGCAGCCCTCCTTTAGATAATTATTCTTTTAAAATAAATTGCTATGGCACTGAAATCTGTGGAAGATCCTACCCTCAACAAATGTTCCCAAAGGAAGCTCTCTCAGGGAAAGAGTCCAACATGGGACTCAAGAAATTGAGGCAATAAGGGATGAAGGAGTGGTGCTAAATTATTCCTTAAGCCATGAGTTTCCTTCACAACATTCCTGGCTCACTCTCCTAGAACAGCTCATATATCTCTATGAGGACATGTTATAGTCCATAGGCAGTGCTCTGATTGACAGGACTCAACATGTTTTCTGGATAATTAAATGAGACATTAATACTAAGAACATCAACAAAAAATTATATAGCACCTGTTATATGCCTCACTCAAATTAAGTTTACCTGCATATCATGGCATTACCTCCCTGATGCCATGGTCTTCTTTGAGAATGAAGGATAAAAAACAATAGCAAATAATAAAATGAATATTATACAAATATTATCTTATTTGATCTTCACAGCACCTCTAGGAAATAGGCACTATCATTACCTCCATTTTACAGTTGAGTGAACTGAGGCAAACAGAGGTGGTAGCTAGTATAAGTTTCCCTAGCAATTAAGCAGATGAGGTGGGATTTGAATTCAGGTCTTCCTGCCTCCAGGCCTAGCACTTTATCCACTTCACCACCTGCTACTCTGTTGTTGTTGAGTAGTTTTTATCAGACTCTCTGACTGCAAAGATACTTTCTTGGCAAAGATACTGGAATGCTTTGCTATTTTCTTCTCCAGTTCATTTTATTAGATGAGGAAACTGAAACAAATAAGGTTAAGTGACTTGACTAAGGTCACATTGCTAATAAGTGTCTGAGGCCAAATTTGAATTCATGTCTTTCTGTCTCCAGACCTGGTCTAGCTGTCTCAAGGACTAGAAGGTAGAGAGGGGTTATAATGAAAAGGACTAAATATTCAGATATGAGAACAGGTGCTCACAGACAGAAATATCCGGAATTTCAATGAAAGAATAAGCACATAGATGTCTGTCTATCCGTCATTAAATAACTTATTAATAATACCAGCCGAGGGGCCATTTTATATTTTCCCCCTCACTGAAATGGATTTTCAAAACAGCCAAGAGAGAAAAATACATTAAATGGGTTTCTGCATGAAATATAAATGATTTGTGTTAAAAGTCAGTTAAGAATTTACTTTGTGTCTATTGCAAATATGTTAGATGCTCCTTCATACAACATCAATAATTAATTTTCTTTTAATTTGTATAAGCTAACTTACAGAATAATTACTTAATCCTGATTTAAGACAATTTAAAGAGTCACCAAATGCTCCATCTCACCCTCAAAACTATATACACCTCTCAGCTAGTTAATAAATACATGGAGCCTCAGCCTTTCTTTCTTCTTTTTCAGTTATACCCTGCTAAATCCATGATCACTCTCTTTCCAGGACAGTGACAACCTTTGGTGGGATGCCTTTGCGACAGAGTTTTTTGAAGATGATGCCACATTAACCCTTTCATTTTGCTTGGAAGATGGACCAAAGCGATACAGTAAGAAAGAAATTTCTGTTTTCTCAGATTGTCCCTTTTGCTTCCCTAACTCTCTCCTGGAAGTAAAACCCACAGGGGTTTGGAAAGAGTCAAACAGGGCTGACAGCCTGCCAATATTGCCTCCACTTCTGACAATGTGCTCAATTCCCATCAAGACATTGTAAGAGGAAACAGTGCTCCAAGCCTGCCTTGAGAAATCTCTTTAGAGCTTTAGGATGTTTGGGTACTTCCATATTTGAAGAGCCATTAGAAATAAAGACATGAGCAATGTTATGAGAAGTTAAAACTGCCTTGGTATTGTTTCCATCCATCCCTTCTCGGTGACCCTGCCTATTCTCCTTGACAGCTCATATTTTATGTCTGATGCTCTGAATCAGAAAGACTTCTTTTTTTTTTGTCTTGATTGACTCTGTATCACTCACATGTTTCTAATTCCATTTTACCAATTATCTCAGGTATTTATTTGACAAGTGTTATCTTTTTTCTGGGGTAGGAAAAAAACAAAGCAACTTTGAACATGCATTTTTGGATTAGTGTTGACAGAATTATGGCTTCTTGCTTCTCAAGCAAGTGATAACTCGGTAAAGATCCCCAAATTACAGCCTGGAGCCCCCTGGGTAACAGCTGATCTGTCCTGATTAGGTTGAGTCAACTTGTCAGACATCAGATTTGCTAGTTGGGTTATCAGTCCGGAAGGCAGAGATACATCAGCACCAAAGCAATTAATGTCCGGCTAGATCAGAGGGAGTTGTGCTTCCAGAAAACAGTACTACATATGAAAGAATTTGTCAAAGGGTAAAACACCCAGTCTGTCATAGACGCAGTGATAATGGCTGAGCTCTCTCTGCTCTGAATGGGGCAGGATCAGCCCAGTATAATTTGGTAATTCACAGTAATGCTGCTGATAAACATGATGGAAAGATCAAATTACAGTCAAGTGCATTGCAAAACTACTAGTGAATGAGGGTTCTTTTTATTTTTTTGGATGACCTTTGTGCAAGTTCACGTTCCAGCACATTAATCTTGGTGGCCGTCAGAACCATAAAGATGAATCTCATATCATGTACTTTAAATTGTGGGATTTTATTTTTGTCTGTTTTTGTTCAGTTCTATGATTTTATTAGTAGAGTGGACATTCCATGTATATTCTCTCTGTGCTCATACAGATCACCAATGTCTTTGTTCACTGTGGTCTTAGAAAGCTATTCAGGGCCCAGAGGGGTTCAGTGACTTCCCCTGTAGTCACCCAGTTCATTTGTTTCAGAGGCAAAATGGGAACTCTCCTGAACAACATAAAATATCAATGAAAGGGACAATTAAAAATCATAATTTAACAATTCACATTTATATAGTATTTTAAAGTTTATGAAATGCTTTTCATTTAATATCTCCTTTAATCATCACTAACAGCCCAATGAAGTAGATACTATTTCCATTTTCCAGATGAGAAAACCAGAAATCAGGCAAGGAAAGGAACTTGCCTAAGGTTACATAGTTAGTTAATGTCTAAGTTATCTTCCCTCATCATCAAGTAGGGTAGGATGTTATGTGTTTCTATCATCATCGTTACCCTCATTGCCATCATCATTGTCATCATCATCATCATCATATTTCTCTAAGAAGCTAAAATTACAGATAAGGTACCAACCTAATGTTTGTCTTTTGTTCTCTAAGAAGACCATAAGATCAAGGAGGTGATGCCTTGGCAAGAACATGAATTGGATTTGAGTGGAGGTGCTGTACTAAGTCCCAGCCTCACTTTGTCCTCCAGAACCATCTGGGTCCAGTGCCCAAATATGAATCAGGATGACTGGAGATGACCCTGGATACAAAGCAATCAGGGTTAAGTGACTTGCCCAAGGTTACACAGCTAGTAAGCGGCAAGTATCTGAGACTGGATTCGAACTCCCATCCTCCTAACTCTAAGATCAATGCTTTATACACTGTACCTCCTAGCTGCTCTGGTGCCAACCTATATTGGTAGACTCACTCAGGAATTTCCTATACTGATGAAATCATGAGCCTAGCCCCTGTTCTTAATTAAAAGCTGCATCATTTCACAGTGTTATCAGTGAGGTCCTATAATTTTACTCTTTTTTGTATTTTGGACTCCTTTGGCAGTTTGGTGAATCTGAATGCTGAGGACCTCTTCCCAGAATAATATATTTTTTTAAATAACTGTTGGAAATGCTAGGATTCAGTTAAAAGATAGCAGAAATACAGATATATTTTCCCCATCCAAATTCCTGAAATCTATTCATGGCCCATGGACTCCAAGTTAAAAATCTCTGGTTTATACTTCTGTTCAGAATTTCAAAAAAATCCTGACTGTGATTAAGTCAGAAGAAGGTGGTCTGTAGTGGATCTTGATTGCAGTTCTGTCAGAGCACTGGCTATACCCACTGGTCAGAGCACAATAGTTGGAACCATTTCCTATTGGATCACTGAATGCTGAATGGCCATTAGCTAAAGCTCACTAAGGGAGAAATATTCTTATCTCTAGAAACCTATAGGCTATCAATAGTGGGTGAGGTTGGAATGAACAAAGGTCTCTCACAATTCCCAGTTGTAGGTGAAGATCAGGGAGATAAAGGAAACCTAGAAATTACTCTCCCCTAAAAAAATAGGCTGCCTGATCAATGATGAATAATTTCAAACGAAGCAAAAGTCCATCCTTTGAGATTTCTTCTGAGTACACACAGCTAACTTTGAGTCATCTTTGTTTATGCTTCTCTGCTTTGTTAGAGAATCCATTGGGGTCTGCTTAAGAAAGGAGAATTAGAGCAGAAAGCATCATAATAAAACAGGTTCTCTTCCTCTCCCTCCTCTCTCTCTCTCTCTCTCTCTCTCTCTCTCTCTCTCTCTCTCTCTCTCCCTCCCTCCCCTCCCATTCAGTTTTGGGGGTAAAACATGTTCATTGACTGTTTAAGATCATATATCCTTGTTAAAGAGTCAATGCTAGACTATCATCCATTGTTGCCCAGGTTTCTTTGTTTCTCGGAGCCAAAATATTTCCAGAACAGAGGAGAGAAACAAGAATGATTGACAGCCCATAGCTGAGCCTCATCAGCTGCTGTGCTGACAGCTTGGTGATGCGCACACTGGGCTGATGTGGTGGGGAGTGACAGCTGATTGACAGCCCCAGACTGTGGAGACAGCAAAGATGAAGCATGCTCAGTAAGAAGAACGTGCAGGGTTTATGCAGCACTGCAGACGCTAAGAGCTAGAACATTAACCCATTCAAAATCCAGTGCCACTGCTGGAATAGTAAGAGAGCCAGCTGCCTGTCACTGGCCATGAACTGGAAGCCTGTCTACCAGCTAATTAGCCAAGAGCTTTGTATTGGTGACAGAAAAGAATTGTAGCAAGAAAACTAAGGATGTGTTATTATATTTCTAACTACAACAAATGACCTAAATTATATTGCCGCTAGGCAGGGATGAACACTCCAGATGAGGCTTAGTTAGGCTATACCAGAAAAGGTTTGACCTGTGACTTTGAGCACTTGGGTTACCAAAATCATTTTTGTATAATGAGGAACCTCCGGACAATTGTGGGTTTATCAGACACTAAGATAAATTGATCCATGTACCCTTAGACTCTTAGAGAAATGTCCATTGTGGTCTCATTAATTTGCTGAGTTAACATTCTGAATAATTCTCTGTATTTTCGGATGATTTGTTCTTTAAAAAACAAAATCACACTGGCACAATGATTGAGATAATGATTCTGTCTTGAAGGAATATTGCTGCTTTCTTTCAGGCAGCTAACATATAATTGATTTTCAATTTCCCTTTGTCCCTAATCAAAATAGTTCTTCTCCTTATAATTCCATTGCAATTTGCACCCAGTAGGATGAGGAAGTAGGGGAGAAAGGGAAAAAAAAGTGTCTCTTCACACACACATACAATGTGCATGTGCACACACATACAAATTCAGCCCTTTGTCCCTCAAAAGCTAATCATTCCAACTTCATCCACCATGTGACTCACCTGGATAATTCTCTTAAGTAACTGTCCTGACTATACCCCCCCCCCCCCCCCCCCCCCCCGCCCCAGTCTGGAATGCCCTTCAGAAATCATCCAGTCTTATCTCCTAATGATGGAGAAAAGGAAACTGAAGTTCCTTCAAAAACACAGTGACTTTAACCCTCTTTAACCTTTATCTCCATCTATTAGAATGTGAATAAGATCACTTCAGAGTAAGTTCTCTCAAACTTTTTGTATTACTTGCACATACTTAATGTTTCTTGCTTTTTTGCTTTTTATTCTTTGATAGTTTGTTGACCAAAGTTACAATGATAATAGGTGGTAATGTCAAGATTGTAGTCTAGGGTCTCTGACTCTAAAGTCTGGTTCTCTTTTTTTTGTCATATGTTCTGTCTCTTGAATTGTATTGGAATTATATCCCCAGTTGCCAGAGTTACCCCCTTATCTAGGCGAAGCTTTCATCCTTTTGAATCAGGCATAGTCTATTTTGGGGAAATAACTTAAAAAAATAAAGGATAGTACCTAGCTTAGGCCTGTTTCCAGATATACCCGGGCAGGCAGAATCATATAATTCAAGTACCAGAGAGAAATTAGAGATGATTTATTGCAACCCCATAATTTTAGAGAGGAAGAAATTCTGGTTCAATAAGATGAATCCAGTTATAAAAAGTTACACAGCTACTAAATGGCAGGAACAGAGATCTACCTCATCGATGTCTCTTGATGCTAGGTAAGTGTTCTTTCAATCTCAGTTTGCTGAACAAAGGCAAAAATGGGCTCATTTATTCACATTTCCTGTGAATTAAGTAAAAATTATTCTCATTTATAGCTTACTTTATATTTTGGGGCAGAGGGGAGTTTTTCCAAATAAGTTTTTAATGTAGTCTTGTTTCTTGTATCAACATAGTTACTCCCAGTTACTTCCCCTCCACCTCCTAGAGTACCATCCCATATAATAAATAATATTTTTAAAGGGGGTGATGGGATCATCACAACTGATCGATACATGGAAAAAGTCAAAAATTGCAATGTGTTCATTTCATTTTTAATCTTTTTAACCTTTTATTTTTCAAATATTTATCTACCTCCCACCTCCAATTTATACCAAGGAAATTGAGGCAGAATAGCTAAGGACATGACAAAACCTATAATGTTCAGGCAGATGGTTAATTGCAAGCCTTCTTCCAAATATTGATTCAGTAGGTGATTTTCATTATTTCAGAAGAGTAGAGAATTCTTCATAGAGACAATGTGCATAAAAAACTTAGTAAACCTTAAAATGCTACACAAATGTCAGTTGTCATTTGGTGTTATTTTTATTATTCATAAAGTTATTGTTCGTTTTATTATTTGTAATAATCTTATCCTTATCTTTAGAACACAAGCATCTTAAATATATAGCCTATATTCCTTAATCATTGCCCTTCCTGAAAATTACTATTTAAGCTAAAAACAACTTGTTGCTCCCTTGGGGAACATTGCCTGTCAGAGACCAGAGCTCATTTTTTTTTTTTTTTGCACGGTACTATTCTTTTATACAAATGAAATGTTTGGATCCTTATTCATTCCAGTTTTGTAGTATTGCTAGTGAGTAATGTGTGTAGAAAGGTCACCCATGGTCCAGCCCAGGATGAAGTTGGAAGATATTTCAAATGCTAGTCCGAGTTCCTGTGTATTTTAGAAGATATTTGTTTGACAGATATTAAGAGTTTGTTATATATATCTGCTACTCAGCAAAGGATGGTAGGGAATGAGAAAGCAGCCTATGACACAGTCCTAATAATTGAGTCTACGCACCTCTCTGAGTAGAAGTTAGGATAGATTCACTGGACTTTGCACATGCTATTTTATCCCTCCTAGAATCCCACCATGGAAATTCTAAATAGCAATATCTATCAAATGAGAGAATCCTTGTAAAGTATTTAAGTACAATGACTAGCCTTCAGTAAGAGACTATTAATGCTTGTTCCCTTCAGTTTCCTTCAAAATGTCCCTGATATCCATCAGGGGGGAAATGGGAAGGCCATTGGAGAGTTGAGAGAGAGAGAGAGAGAGAGAGAGAGAGAGAGAGAGAGAGAGGAGAGAGAGAAAGAGAGAGAGAGAGAGAGAGAAAGAGAGAGAGAGTCTGTTATTCAGAGGAATAGGTGATTAAATTCCTTGCAGGATAAAAAAGCATTCTATAACTTAAAAAGTAACATTAAAAAAATGCCTATCTCTTTCCTCTACTGCCTTTTGTTTTAAGTGACTGACAAGCTGCAGCTACTTTTGAAACCTGTGGTGATGCTCTGTTTATCCATTATGCATCATGAAGTCAGCCACTTGTTTGAAACTAGTTAAATTGAGGAAAGTCTTCTCTTTGCTTTTGTGAGTAATGAATCTAATTTGTAATTGATGACTCCCCAGACTTATGTCTGGTGTATGTGTGTGTGTGTGGGGGGGGAGCTTGCTATTTCTTGCACTTTTCTAAAAACATTGTCCAGGAATTTCAATGACAATACCCCCAGTTCCCTTATATTCATACTAACTAAAGAACCCTCTATCATTTTTCTGTATTTCTAAGAAGAAAATTTCATCTGCCAAAAATGCAATAAGCATATAGTAGTTTGGGGGAAGCTGATATCTCTCTTGCTTCCGTTCTTTTCCTATATCCCAATTATCAAGCGTCATTAGATATTTTGAAGAATAGCAAGCCAGTATCTCTTAGGGATCCACTTAAACATTTTATTTTTCCCTTTTTATGTTTTCTTTTCCCCTATCCCCCAATTAGCTCTCACGGTGCTTGCAAGGCTTACTAAATTCTTCAGTTTTGCTTCCTAATACATGTTTTTATGTATTGTGTATACGGACCTATTCCCCTAAGGTAGAAATATTGCACAAGCCACAGAAGCCTCCGTATCTCTGGTTACTATTTTTCCCTAACCTTTTATTGGCTCTCTTCACACAGCTGGGTTGTTATTGTGCTTGCTGTAGAAGGATTCTGAAAGCATTTTTTCTCCTTTTCCTTTCTATTTTTTCATCTTGCATCACATGATGTTTAAAAGACACAGGAAAAAGTGCTGTTTAGTAATAAATAAAATGTGCCTTAATACCCATTTTGATACACCCATCTTCTATTGCAAGAATGCAAGCCTTCTTGAAAGTCCTATATGCAAGGGAACATGCTAGCAAAGTATCCCCATATCATGCTTTGTTTTTATCAAGACCCTTTTAATTCATCATTTGTAAGCTATCATGCTTGGTATTTTAGGTCTGTAGGATACGTAACAGGTTAGCTAAAAGCTTTGCTAAATTTCTTTTCTGACCCTTTTTATTGGAGATAGGAATTTAAAAAGCAACCCTATTACTTTTTTTTCCTTATTTTTCAGGCTCAGCTGATATTTTCTGAAGTCAGAACCCAGTATTTGTGGGGTGGGGGAGTTACTGAATAATTCCCTTCCTGATAAGATTGGTAACTGTTCACCACTAAAATATGTCTCTGCATAGTATTAGCCTGTGTTATAAATGTTGGGACCCAATTCATCTAGCATATGTTAGTGAAGCCATTCTGTTTCTGGAATGCAAATTAAATATCCCTGAGCAATTAAGTCATCCAGGAAATACCCTCCATGCTTTAACTTTGAATTTGGTAGTCAAGATCATTTCCCTTAGCAGATTGAGGCTACAGTTGAAAGTTTGAATTTCATAATCTTCTAATTTCATAAGAAAGAGAGTAATAATCACAGAATATTAAGGATGGAAGAGGTCCTAGAACATAGAACAAGGCTTCTTAGAGATGGAAGGGACCTTTCTTAGAACACAGCATATCAGAACTGGAATAGACCTTAGAACTTTGAATGCCAAAGAGAGAAGAGATCTTACTTAGAATAAAAAACACAAAATCTTCACATTCAAGAAAACATATTAAAATGAAATAACTGCCACCAAAAATAGTTGCACTAGAAATGTACTCTTTTATTTCATAGGGGGAAAAGAATTGGAATTAATTTTAATTTTCCAATTATATGCAAAGGTAGTTTTCAACATTTCTCCATTTTCAAATTTTTGAATTCCACATTTTTCTGTCCCTTCCCTTCCCCCTCCCCATATCAGTGATCAATCTGGCTAAGTTGTCCATGTATAATTATGTTTAGCATATTCCCATATTAGTCATGTTGTGAAAGAGGAATTAGAACTAAGGGGAAAGAAAAAAAATAAGAAAGAAGGACAAACATAAAAGAAGTTTTAAATAAGTGAACCTAGTGTGCTTTGCTCTGCACTCAAACTCCATCATTTTTTTTCCTCTGGATGAGGATGGCATTGTTGGTAGCAGGTCTTTTAGGAGGATTGTCCTTGATCTTTAAATTGAGAGAAGCTGCATCCATCATAGCTGATCATCTCACAATGTTGTTTTTAATATGTACAATGTTCTCTTGGTTCTGCTCACTTCACTCATCATATAGATGAAAATTATTAAGGTTTGACTTCATTCTAATTTTGATAACTATTTTATGAAGGATTGGAACTATACTCATCTTTTCTGAAATTGATAAACTGTAATAATAATAACAATAATAATAATTCATATGTATGTAAGATTTGTAGGCATTATCTTATTGAGCCTGACAATAACCCTGTGACATGTGTGTAATTATTATCCCAAATGAATAGACGAGGAAAATAAAAACTAATGGTTTTCATAGATAATAAGTGTCTGAAGTAGTATTTAGTAGAAATAGACATTAAAAAATAAGGTTCATTAAAGTAATAATAGGGTCTAAAGTTAAATACTGAAATTGCTTTAAATGTGAAGTTGTGGCAATTCTCTCCCTGAAAAATCCTTAGTAACCAAGATCTAGAATGACTTAGAGCCTACTTTAAGAACTTCATTTCAGTGATTCTGTGAGTGATGCTATTCAACTATTCTCATCATTGTATCACTGAGAATAGTAAGTCTAAACTTTAGTCTGAAACCATAGGAAAGAGAGCAGAACTGGGAGTCCAAACATTTGAGTGAAAACATTCTTGGGTTTGATCAGGATTAGGAGTCCAATCACACTAAAAGAGAATATTCATGTGATTTGTTTCAGGTGTATCTGATTGTTTGTGACACCATTTGTGGAGGGGTTTTTTTTTGGCAGAGATTCTGGAGTGGTTTGCCATTTCCTTCTTCAGTTCATTTTACAGATGAAGAAACTGAGACAAACAGGGTTAAATGACTCACCCAGGGTCACATAACTAGTAAAGTTCCAAGACTAAATTTGAACTTAGGTCTTCCCAACTCCAGGTCTAGTACACCTAGCTGTGATATTAAGGGCCAAACTGAAAGTAGCAGACTGATAAATAAATTGACAGTATTCTAAGTGGGGAAAAAAAGGATAAGTACATCAGATTTCTTCCTCATTTTCAGTTTCACTTTGATAATAGTTATAAATTGCTCATATGATGAATTGAACAGATATTCTTTTCCCACTTCTAATAAGCACGGCACTACTCTTTTATTTCTTTTTTTCATCTAATTTTTAAATTATGGAATAAAACAAGCATTTCCATAACATTGTAAAAAAAGATGATTTCTTTTGTGAATTTTCCTCTTTCTCTTAAGACATAAAGAACTTGTCACTTGAGAATCTGGGAAAAAAACGAATTAGAGAGATCTATTCAGATGTTGCCAATATATTTTTTTTTAATTTTCTATACTGTAATGTGAGCAACTTGACCTACATTAACCCAATCCACAAACCATCTATTCAGCCTACTATGTGCTAAGAGCTAGACAAATATGAAATAGTCCCTGTTTTCTTTTTTGTTTTATTCTAATAGTCCTTGTTTTCAGAGAACTTGTATTGCATGCAGGAGAGAACATATATATAAATCGATATATTTACATACACACATATATGTATACATACATATATGTATACAACATGTATTTTAAAAAATTCAAGGTCATTTTTTGTGGTGGGCACTGGCAGCCAACAGAATTAGGAAAGGCTTCATGCTTGACTTGAGTTTTGAAGAATATGAAATTCTAGGAAGTGTAGGAAACAAGGGAGTTTATTTCAAGACTGGTGCAAAGACAGAGAGATGGGAAATGAATTGTTATGTGTGCAAGATGAAGGCAAACTGAAAAATCAAGCAGAGAAGTTTATATAGGACCCTGGAGGCATTAGCGAGAATTTTAATGTCATCCTTCATAGGAGTAATGTGGTCAGACCTGCACTTCAGGAAAATTACTTTAGAGACTGAATGAATATTGAATTGAGGTAGAAACTTGAAGCAGGGAGACCAATTAGTGACTATTACAAAAGATCTAACAACTGAAATTTGTGTTAGGGAGTAGGATTGTTATTTCTTTTATGCAATGTCCTGTAAGCACACTTGGGCATCCCCACTTACAGACTTCAGCCAGTAAGCATCAGAGAAGACGTCGGAAGCCTTTCTTCTCAATCTCTCCCTACTGTGTCATGGACACCAATGTCATTTTCTCAGCTTTTTAACTATCACCACTCAGATATTGATTCCATTCTTTTGCTACTTCAGCACAAACATTCAGTATATAATCAAGTCATTTGATAACCCATGTCTGGAAACACCAACTACAATAAATACACAAGCATCTTCATTTTTTTATTTGGAGTTCATTTTTCTTCTTCTAGAAGTCAGTTGGGTGGTGCAGTAGATAGAGAACTGAGACTTTAATCAAGAAAACTTGCATTCATATATGATCTTAGATATTTGACCTCTGTCTGCTTCAATTCTTCTCTTATAAAATGAACACCTAATTCCCAAACTCTTATGAGCATCAAGTGAGAATAAATTTGTAAAGCATTTATTCTCTTTCTCTCCTGTACATAATTTATCTACTCTAATATACATTTCTTCTATGATTGAGGTCCACCTGAAACTGAAGCTGAAATCTGTATTACAGGCTACAAGGTCATAGATTTGAAACTGAAAGATACCTTAAGAGTTACCTTCAGAGCTAACATTTCCCATAATTACAGATGGTCACCAGAGAAGTGATTTGGCTGGTGTATGTGTGGTCAATCTAATTGGACCATTGGGGTAGTTAGATTAGCTGACTGATAGTACTAATTGGTTTGGCACTGGGTGGGCTTGTCATACTTATCTTTGTTTCTGGTCTTGAACCAAGAATAAATAGTACATTCTTAGAAACATTGATCAATGTTTGCAGAACAAGTGAATGAATAATACTGAAAATGTGTTAATGACTAATTCAGACTAATTTTTTAGCCATTATCCCAATCAAACATCAAATTGACCTTGTAGCTCTTTTTTTCTGGTTTTTGCAAGGCAATGGGGTTAAGTGACTTGCCCAAGTACACAGCTGAGTAATTATTGATTGTTCTGAGGTCAGATTTGAATTCAGGTCCTCCTGACTCCAGACCCAGTGCTCTATACACTGCACCCTGAAGTTCTTTCTTGACCAGTGTCTACCAGTTGTTTTTTTTAATAGTAGACAAACCCTTTTCACTCCATTCAGGATCTCCTTGAAACTCCATTTTTTTTCTACAAAAAAAAAGTATTATTTGTTATAAGAATCTTGGTATAAAGCTCCTTATGACAGATTTTTTTTTATTTTATGTAACTAGGTTCTAGATAAGTTTTGACTTACTTTTTAGTGGGTCGGTGTTCACTTTTCAGTTTAGTTCTAGTTCTTTGTAAGAATTTATCTTTGGTATTTGATTTTCAAGTTAAAGTGCATCTATCTTATTCTTTACTTTCATAGTATTTTCCTTATGTGAAAAACTTTGTTTACCAAGATATGGAAAAATAAAGTGTTTGTTTGAAGGAATGTTAAATTAGCATCCTTCTACAGCTACATTAAAAATGTGTAAAGCTGTATTTTATTAAGTATATGGAGGCAACATACCAGAATTACCTATCGGGTACATATGTTTCATAATTTATTGTTTAATCAAGACAGTCATAGTGGGGTATTGGAATTCAAGCACTTACTGAATTCTGTACCTCGATGTATTAAGCTTTTATTATTCATTCTGGCAGAATCACCTTCGCTCTATTATTGTGTGTTTTATGTTTGTTTATTTTTCATGAAGTTGGCCCTCACCCAAATGGTAGCACATTTTCAAATACTCATTGATAGGAATTACCCTCATGAAGTATGCAACTTGGACTTTCTGACAAGTCAATAGGATTTGAAGGAGAAAACAATTCATACAAAGTATACTTTGAAAATTATACTTTCTAGAAGAGAAAGAGGGAGGGGGGGAGGAACAAGAGCCAAGGAAGTTTGAACTGAAGATCTCTTTAAGCCTTGAAAGATGATCTTGGTATTTCCCAATGATAAAAAAAGATGATTAAATTATTTTTACTGAACTTTCAAGAGCATTTACATTTTATTTATCTCTTCCTTTGAAAAATCTGATTCACAATTTGATGATTTGTCATTGTTTTCATTAGGAACACTCATCTTTGTGGTATCAGCATAGGTTAGTTGCACTGAGAATAATGAAAAAAAGAATGCTTTCACGATCAAGTTAAAACAAAAAGGATATGATGTTGACACTTTTCCTGCTTTGTGGGCCTATGGACAATTGGGGAATCTTAGCTTTAAATGTGTAGCTAGGGAAAAATAACAATCAAAGTCTCATAGACAAAGGATTAATATGTGATATATGTATGCATCTTTCAATTATCTGTACAAACTTCAGCTTGAAAAGAACCTCAGAATTGTAGTTATATAATGCTCCCTGAGAGAAGTGCTTATCTTTGTTCAAAAGGCATACTATACAAGTGATTTGAAGTCTTGCTATATGATTCATTAAAGTCAAATGTGTAGATGCAGTTTGCTACCAAAGTATTCACTAAAGTAGCATGATAAAACTAACTTGCATGATTAAAAAATTAATAATGATCAACTTTTTTCAAGGTTACTAGCATAATAAAACTTGAAAATTCTCATGCATATTTACTTTCCTTCAAAGTGAACAGAATAGAAAGGATAAACAGCATTTCACTGATTATATAAGTAAACCACTAATTATAGCCTTAATAATTCTCTACACTATTAGAACCGTGCTCGAATATATTTCATATAAAAGCTTTAGTACTTAAAACTCTATTTTTTAAAAGATGGGCCAAAAATCAGTAATTACAAGAGTTATTATTCAGGTTCACAGCAGTGCAGCAGCTATTTTTCACTTGATAATTACCTTGTTAAACTAATGTCAGACCAGCACCATGCCTTATTTAAGAAAATGGTCCACCAATCCTGTGGAAGCAGACACAGCTGTGGAAATATTAAAAGATTTATTAAATCCAGGCCTATCTCCAGGATTGCCTCATCAACATTTGTTAAGGAAGTTCTGAAAAGTTTTGGATTTCTCATTAGGCATTTTCAGTATCTTTCCTAAGGCCCCATTGGCTCCCTTGACAAGCCTGGCTTCAAATGTGCTTCCTCCTTTGTAGCTCCAGGCTTATTCTTCAACCTGAGCACCATTTAATTGGCAGGATCTGCATGAATTGCATACAGAGCCTACAGGAATGGAAACCAGGAAAGATGACCAATCCCCTGAGGAATACAGAATTTATATGATACCATCTTAGTTCCTTTCTTTTTTAATTTAATTTTTTTATTTTTCTATTTAAAACTTAAGAGAAAATTAAATCCCTTAAATGAACTCAAGTGCAAAAGGCCAGAGTGGAGGAAGAGAATTCCTGACCATTTTTGAGGATACATTGTCTAAAAATAAGGAGGATCATAGGATGGAGAGCTAGAAGGAACCTTTTCTAACCCCCCATCATCTTACAAATACAGAAACTGAGGCTAAAGGAATGTAAATCCCCTGTTAAATTTACATAGAAAGGATCAAAAAAAATCACAGAAACTCAGAACTGAGTTTCTCAGGACCTCAAAGATCATCTAGTCCAATCCATATTTAATAGCTGTTTTTTCTGTAATATACCAGACAAAGTCATCTTGTAGCCTCCATTTAAAGACTTAGGAAGTACCTGGAAGAGAAAGAATTTGAAACCAAGTGAAAATAATTGTTTTTAATGAAAAGCATCTTTACTTAACAAATTACCATATGGATCAAACATTTTCATTCATTTATTCATTCATCCATCCATACATTCAATTAATCATTCCATAAACATTTATTAAGACCTCCCTGGCTTCCTTGAAGTTCCAAATAAAATTTTACTTCAACAGAAAATTTCCTTAATTCCTCTTAATTCCAGTTCATTCTCTTTTATTTCCCCCCCCCTTTTCTTTCTTTATATATATATATATATATATATGTATATATATATATATATATATATATATATATACATATAGTTTTTTTTATTTGCATGTTTTCTCTCCTATTAGAGTGTAAGTAAGCTCCTTGAGGGACAGGGACTCTCTTTTGACTTTGTATCCCCAATCCCATGGTATACATGGGTCATCCTTAATAAATGTGAATGAATTGAATTGATTTAAATGCCTGTATAATGTGTTATACCAGATACTAGATGAGATCCAAATACAAATAACTGAACATGACCCCTGCCTTCAAAGATTTTTTTTTATTATTTTAGTAAATGGAGAGAAGATATGTATACAGACAAATCGTGATTTAAAATAATTTAAATAAATAAATTTAAATAAATTTAAAACAAAAGGAGGGTAAATTCTATGGGATCAGTTACAAAAGAAATCCATTCTAGCTAGGAATATCAAGAAAGACCTTTTTAATTAAAATTTTATTTTTCCAATTACATGCTATGATAGTTTTTCAACATTCATCCTTTTGCAAATTTATAAGTTACACATTTTTCTACCACCCTCCCTTCCCTCTCCCCTCCCCATGGTGGCAAACAGTCTGATAAAAGTTGTGCATTTACATTTGTGATTAACATTTTAATATTAGTCATTTTTGCATAAGAAATTAGAACTAAGGAGAAAGGAAGAAAACCAAGAGACAGGAAGGAAAAACATAAGAGAAAATTTAAAAAGTAAACATAGTATGCATTCAGATTCCATGGTGTTTTTTCCCTCTGGATGTGGATAGCATTGTCCATAGCAGGTCTCCAGGGTAGTTCTTGACCTCTGAGCCACTTAGAGGAGCTGCATCCATCATAGTTGATCAACTTACAATGTTGTTGTTAATGTGTATAATGTTCTCTTGGTTCTGCTCCCTTCACTCAGCATCAGTTCATGTAATTCTTTCCTTGTCTATCTAAAGTCTGACTATTCATGATTTCTTTTAGAACAATAATATTCCGTGACATTTATATATCATAACTTGTTCAGCCATTTCCCATTTGATGACCATTCCCTCAATTTCTAATTCTTGGCACTGCAAAAAAAGAGTTGCTATAAATATCCTTGAACATATGAGACTTTTCCTGTTTTTTTATTATTTCTTTTGGATATAGGCCTAGCATTGATACTGCTGGGTCAAAGATTTTATGATCAGTTTTAGTGCTCTTTTGGCATAGTTCCAGATTGCTTTTCAGAATGGCCGATCGGTCCACAACTCAACCAACAATGAATTAATTTCCCAATTTTCTCACATCCTTGATCATTTTCCTTTATGTCATCTAAGTCAGTCTAGTAGATGTGAGGTGGGAGCTCATAGCTGTTTTAATTTGCATGTGATTTCTCTGATCAGTAATGATTTGGAGACTTTTTCATACACACACACAGTTTTAATCTATTCATCTGAAAACTGCATATTCATATCCTTTGACCTTATATCAATTGGGGAATGACTTGTAATCTTATAAATCTGATTCAATATTCTATATATTTTAGAAATGATCCCTTTCTCAGAAACACTAGCTGTAAAAAATTGGTTCCAACCTTTCTTTTTTCCTTCTAATCTTGATTTCATTGGTTTTATTAGTGCAAAAACTTTTTAAAAATAATATAATCAAAATCATCTATTTTTTAATTTATAATGCTCTTTTTCTCTTGTTAGTTCATAAAAAATTTCCCCTTTCCATAGATCTGACAAATAGAGTATTTCTTGATCTCTTAAGTGGTCTATCCCCACCTCCCTCACATGTGTTTAAATCCTGTACATAATTTGACCTTATTTTGGTAGATGGAATGAGATGTGGGTCAATGCCTACTCTGTAAAAGTATTTTCTAGTTTTCCAGCATTTTTTGTTGAGTAGTAAGTTTTTGTCTTAAAAGCTCATGTCTTTGGGTTTGTCAAACAATAGATTGCCACAGTCATTTACTGCTGTTTCTTTTGTACTTACTCTAATCCATTTAACCAGTACCATTAGGCAGTTTTCATGATTTTCACTTTAGAATATGGTTTTAGAGCTTGTATGACTAGGCCACTTTCCTTTGCATATTTTTTTCATCAATTCCCTTGATATTCTTGACCTTTTGTTACTCCAGATGAATTTTGTTACTATTTTTTCCTAGTTCTGTAAAATAGGTTTTTGGTTATTTAAATGGTATAGCACTGAATAAATAATTTAATTTGGATGGAACAGGCATTTTTATTATTTTAGCTAAACCTAACTATGAGCAATTGACATTTTTCCTATTGTTTTCAGATCTGATTTTATTTTTTGTGAAAAGTGTTTTGTAATTATGTCCATATACTTTCTGATTTGATCTTAGGAGACAGATTCCCAAGTATTTTATGTTTTCCACAGCTATTTTAATACAATTTCTCTCTCATCTCTTGAATTTGCGTTTCATTGTTTATATATAGAGAAATGCTGCTGACAATTCTACCTAAGGTAAACTACTTATTTAGTGCCCTACCAATTAAAATTCTAAAAAAAATTACTTTAATGAGTTAGGAAAAAAAGTAAGTAAATTCATATGGAGAAATAAAAAAGTCAAGAATTTCCAGGGATTTAATGAAAAAAAAAAGTGCAAAAGAAGTGGTTTAGCCCTACCAGATCTAAAATTATATTATAAAGGATCATTCATCAAAACTGTCTGGTATTGGCTAAGAAATAGAGTGGTGGATCACTGGAATAGACTAAGTGCAAAAGCAGGAAATGATTATAGTAATCTGCTGTTTGATAAAACCAAAGAGTCCAGCTACTGGGATTAAAAATTCTCTCTTTGATAAAAACTATTGGAAAATTGGAAGTTAGTATGGAAGAAACTTGGATTAGACCAACACCTCACACCCTACACCAAGATTAGATCAAAATGGATACAGGATTTAGACATAAAAAACAATATTATAAACAAACTAGAAGATGAAGGAGTAGTATACCTGTCAGATCTATGGAAAGGGAAACAGTTTATGACCAAGGAAGAGATGGAGAACATCACTAAAAACAAACTAGATAATTTTGATTACATTAAATTAAAAAGCTTTTGCAAAGGCAAAACCATGGTAACCAAGGTCAAAAGAAATGAAGTAAATTGGGAAACAAGTTTTACAACTAGTATTTCTGACAAAGGACTCATTTCTAAAATATACAGAGAACTGAGTCAAATTTAAAGGAAAAAAAAAAACCATTCCCCAATTGCCAAATGGTCAAAGGATATGCAAAGCCAATTTACAGATAACCCATAGTTATATGAAAAATTGCTCTAAATCATTACTTATTAGAGAAATGTAAATTAAAACATCTCTAAGGTACCACCTCACACCTCTCAGACCAGCCAATATGACCAGAAAGGACAATGATCAATGTTGGAAGGGCTGTGGGAAATCTGGGACACTAATACATTGTTGGTGGAGCTGTGAATTCATTCAACCTTTCTGGAGAGAAATTTGGAATTATGCCCCAAGTGCAACAAAATTGTGTATACCCCTTTAATCCAGCAATACTACTACTAGATCTATACCCTGAAGAGATTAAGAAAAACAGTAAAAACATCAATTATACAAAATTATTCATTGCAGCCCTGTTTGTGGTAGCAAAGAATTAGAAATTGAGTGAATGTCTCTCAATTGGGGAAATGGCTTAACAAACTGTGGTATATTGGGGTGGCTAGGTGGAGCAGTGGATAGAGCACCGGCCCTGGAGTCAGGGGAACCTGAGTTCAAATCAGGCCTCAGACACTTAATAATTACCTAGCTGTGTGGCTTGGGCAAGTTACTTAACCCTATTTGCCTTGCAAAAACCTAAAAAAAAAAAAAAACAGAACTGTGGTATATGTATGATATGTATGTGATGGAACACTATTGTTCTATTAGAAACCAAGAGGAATGGGAATTCAGGGAATCATGGAAGGATTTACATGAACTGATACTGAGCGAGGTGAGCAGAACCAGAACATTGTACACCCTAACAACAATCAATTCAACCTTGATAGACTTGCTCATTCCATCAGTGCAACAATCAGGTGCAATTTTGGAATATCTGCAATGGAGAGTACCATTTGTGATCCAGGGAAAGAATTGTGGAGTTTGAACAAAAACCAAAGACTATTACCTTTAATTTTAAAATTTTGCTATCTCTTGTACTTTATTTTTCTTCCTTAAGGATATGATTTCTCTCTCTCATCCCATTCAATTTAGATCAATGTATACCACAGAAACAATGTAAAAACTAACAGACTGCCTTCTGTGGGGGGGGGGGGGGGAAGCAAGATTAGGGGAAACACTATAAAATTGAAAATAAATTAGTAAGTTAATTTTAAAATATTAGCTCGGTCTATCCATGAACAGTTGATATTTGCCATTATTTAAATCTGATTTTATTTGTGTGAGAAGATTTTATAATTGTTTTCGAAAAGTTTCTACATCTGCCTTGACAGGTAGACTTGAATTGGGGATGTTTAATTTATTCTATTTCTAGTTTTTTTCAGTTATATGACCAATTCATTATCTCATTTTTCTCTATTTTTTTCATATAAACATTTCAAGATAAAAAATTTCCCCTAAAAACTGCTTTGGCTGATTTTCATAAATTTTGATATGATGTCTCATTGTTGTCATATTCTTGGATGAAACTTTTTTTTATTTTTATGACTTTCTGTTTGATCCACTCTTTCTTTAAAATTAGGTTAATTAGGTTCCAAATTAATTTTTTGGCTTATCTTTTTATTGGCCCTTTATTACATGTAATTTTTATTGCATCATGACCTGAAAAGCATACACTTAATATTTTGACTTTCTGCATTTAATTGTGACTTTTTTTTGACCCTAGTACATGGTCAGTTTTGGTAGAATATCATATACTACAGAGAAAAAGGTTTATTTCTTTCTATCCCATTCAGTTTTCTCCAGAGGCCTTTCATATCTAAGTTTTCTAAGAGTCTGTTCTTCTTTGTAACTTTCTTCTTGTTTATTTTGTGCTTAGATTTATCTAATTCTGAGAGAGAGAGAGGTTGGGGTCTCCACAATTAAAGTTTTGCTGCCTTATGTCTCCCTGTAATTCATTTAGCTTATCCTCTAAGAATTTGGATACTATTCCACTTGGAGCATGTATATTTAATAATGATATCACTTCATTGCCTTTGGGGCCTTTTAATGAGATCTATTTTTGCTTTTGCTTTGTCTGAGATCAGCTTTGTTACCCCTGTTTTTTTTACTTTCATGGAAGTATAATCTATTTTGCTCCAATTTTTTACCTTTATCTAGTGTGTATCTCTCTGCTTCAAATGTATTTCTTGTAAACAACATATTGTAGGATTCTGTTTTTTAATCCATTCTGCTATGTGCTTCCATTTTATGAGAAATTTCAATCAATTTTCATTTACAATTAAGATTACTAGCTCTATATTTCCCTCCGTGCTATCATTTTTCTATTTTTACTTTTATCTTTCCTTTCCCCCTTTCCCTCCTCATCAATATTTTTACTCCCTTTTACCTTTAACTTTTTTTAATCTTAACTTTCCTTTTTCTTTTGCCTTTCCTTTTATCAGCCCCTTCTCCTTTCTTTCCCTTTCCCTCCCATTTCCCTGTAGAGTAAGACATATTATTAAATCCCATTGGAAAATATATATTATTCCCTCTTTGGGCCAAATCTGTTGAGACTAGATTTTACTCAGTGGTCATTCCCTTCTTTCCCTCTTCTATCATAGGTTTTTGTGCCTTTTCATGTGTCACTTTATTTATACTCTAATGCCTAGCTTTCTCCTAGGATGATCCTTCTATTCATTTATGTATTGTTTTAAAAACTATCATGTACCTACAACCCCCTCTGTCAAAATATAACTACTATTGCATATAATTGTAAAATAAATAAAATACTTATATTAAAAATAAATAAAATAAAATGTCAAGCACACTCTCTCCCTCTGTCCCTACAGTACTCTTAACCATAGCACTACAACCCTCCCCAAACAAAGTATTCTCTCTTCCTCTGTCTCTATAATACTATAGACTATAACCCATGTAAACTAAAGTATGGAACGATGCAAGATCAATTCAAGACCTATTTATGTACAACTTTTCTAAATCCATTCTCTCCCTCTATCCCTGTTGTACTATAACCCCCCCCTTAGTTAAAGTATCTAGTCAAATAAGATCATTTCATGATTTAATTATGTATAGATCCTCTAAGTACTCTTCCTCCCTTTATCCCAATAGAAAATACAACACTTATAAGCAACATTGCTTCATGATTCATAGCCAGATCCTTAAAATCCTCTAATCCCTGCACTATATTCAACCCTCATTGGCTAAGGTATTGGGTAAAGGCTTAATACTTTTATGGTCATCCTATACCCTTATCTTTTTTCCTAAGTATGTTTCTTTTAATTATTCTAAAAGAAATATTGTTCTCAAAAGAGTTACAAATATTATCTTCTCTTGAAGGGGTATATATAAGTTAATGTTCTTGACTAGCATTTTTTCCCCTTTCCATTTACCTTTTTATGCATCTCTTGAGTCTTGTATTTGTAGCTCAAATTTTCTGTTCAGTTCTGGTCCCTTTACCTGAAATTTTTTGAAGACCTCTATTTTGTGGAAAATCCATCTTTTCCCCTGAAAAAATATACTGAATTTTTCAGCGTAGTTAATTCTTGGCTGTATTCTTAGGTCCTTTCCCCTCTAGAATATCATATTCCAGACCCTCCAATCCTTTAATGTTGAAGCTGATAAGTCCTATGTAATTCTGATTGTCCATTTTTGGTATTTAAATTGCTTCTTTTTGACTGCTTGCAGTATTTTCCACTTTAGTTGAGAATTCTGGAATTTGACTATGATATTCTTTGGAACTCTCTTGGGAGCTGCTTTGTGGATTCTTTCAAACACTATTTTTGTCTCTTATTCTAGGATATTAGGGTAGTTTTTCATGATAAGTTGCTGAAAGTTATTGACTATTTGACTTTTTTTTTTGATTGAACCTTTTGGGTTGACCAATAATTCATAAATTATCTCTCCTGGATTTATTTTCCAGCTTGTTTGTTTTTCCTAAAAGGTACTTTTACATTTTCTTTTATTTTTTCAGACTTTTGGTTTTGTTTGAAGGAATTTTGGTGTCTCATAGGGTCATTAGTTTCCATTTGTTCAATTATAAATTTTAAGATTTTATTTTCTTCAGGTGGCTTTTGGGTTTCCTTTTCTAGCTGGTTAATTTTACTTTTTTTTGAGTTGTATTCCTTTTACAATTGGTTGATTTTATTTTTGATAAGAAACATTCCTTTTTCAGTTGATTATTTTTACTTTTAAAGGAATTGATTACTTCAGTCAATTATTCATAGTTCTACATGATTCTCATTTCTTTTTTTGATTTTTCTTCTTCCTCTCTTCTTTGGTTTTTTAAAATCCTTTTTTAAAGTTCTTCCATGAGGTTTTGGATTTGAGGCCAATTCATAAACTCCTTTGAGACTGCAACATGTTGGCAAATTGTCATGGCTTTATTCTTCTGAGATGGCATTTTTATCATCCCTGAAGAGTAGATTTTTATGGTTAGTGCTGATTTTTTTCCTTGCTCATTTTGATAGCTGAGCTCTGTTCCTGGGGTGCAGAGAATATAGGTCCAAGCTTTTTGTGCTGGAGTTTGTTCCCTACCTAGTCATGTCTGTTGCCCCAGAGTTCCCAGGGCTTCAACCTTGACTGAGGTTGGGATCTTCTCCACTGGTCTACTATCCAGGTGTGCTATGGTTAAAAGCTTCCCACTAGCTTTTCCACTCCCCTACCTTGGGCTGTATTTACCCTTTACTCCAAGAGACAGACCTTTACTGAAGATCCACTATGATATCTTGAGATAAGAACTTGTTTTGTTGTTTTTTTTCCTCTTCTTTTTTTTTGTTTTTTTTGTGGTATCAGTAGCTTTAAGGTATGTGTAGAGACTTCATTTATAGTTGTGTCAGGAAGAGCTCTGGGAGCTTCCTAGCTTCAGGCCACCATCATGGCTCTGCCCTTGAAGCCTCAAGAAGACTCTCTTAATTAAGTAACAATGAAGAATAAATGGGATGTCAGAAGATGTGGGTTGGTTCTTCTCGGTATTAGAGGCAAATGGGAAGAAAACTGGGAAGGAATTGCACATGTTTGGGAAACAGCAAATAATATATGGGTTAGATCTTAAGGGTATAGTGAATTATAAAGTAGATTGAATGATACTCTAAAGAGTATGTGAGTAATTTCTTAAATTTACACATAAATTAAACCATAAAGCAATCTCTATTAAGAATGAAGTTTTCTGCTTTTGATGATAAAATTCACTTTTTTTTTAGATTTTAGAATCTATATTTCAACATCAGCTATTTTCTAAGACCTATGCATATCAAGCACAATGTAGATCAGCCAGTTTTTTAAACTGTAGTCAGTATATTGTAAAACAGCCTATTCTTTTTTTTTTAGGTTTTTTTGCAAGGCAAATGGGGTTAAACGGCTTGTCCAAGGCCACACAGCTAGGTAATTATTAAGTGTCTGAGACCGTATTTGAACTCAGGTACTCCTGACTCCAAGGCCAGTGCTTTATCCACTATGACACCTAGCCGCCCCACATTCTGTTTGACTTTCATAGCTTTTGTGATACAAATGAAATCAGGAGACCTGTGTTTGAATCCTGTTAAGGAAGTTATTTATCTGAAACTTGGTTTTCTCATTTATAAAATGAAGTGCTAATACTATCCAGCTTACAAGGTTATTGTGAAGAAGGTACTTTGTAAGCCACCATTATACAAGGGTGAGTTATTATTAGGGTTAATACCACTATCATTGAAATTTCTTCTACAAATTTGACATTCATAGTATGTGAATGTTTTTTCCTTTCCCTTTTTCAAAGCCTCTTGAAATCCTCCATTTGACTCCCACAATACTACATTTTCATACATCTAAGGATTTGTCTTCTAAATCTTGGTTGTAGAGGTTTTCTTCAAACCTTCCCAAACTGCCAAGAGATGAACTTCACTTTATAGGATCTGTCCAATTTGTCATCTCAAATTCTGTAAATTGTATAAATTTAAGGATTTTGTTTTGTTCCCCACTGAGCCCAGAGAATCACTTTGAAGTTCAGAAATTTGAGTACTGACTTACTTTCCAGGCGTCTAAGTAAAGGTATTCCTTTAAATCCATGGAATTCTCTAGATCTGGGCTCTAAAATGCTGGAACTTCATCTACCAATTGTCTGCCATCCCTTTATAACTACTTCTATAAGAGTAACTCATGTTTCTGTATCTCTTGGTACCTGTGAGATAAGTAATGAAAAATATTATTCTCTTCATTTTGTAGGCAAAGAAAGTGAGACTTTAAGAGATTATGGGGGGGGGGGGGAGGCTAGGTGGCGTAGTGGATAAAGCACCGGCCCTGGAGTCAGGAATACCTGGGTTCAAATCCGGTCTCAGACACTTAATAATTACCTAGCTGTGTGGCCTTGGGCAAGCCACTTAACCCCCGTTTGCCTTGCAAAAACCTAAAAAAAAAAGAGATTATGGGACTCACCTATCATGACAAAGCTAGGACATATATAAAGTATGATTCAAATTGAAGTCAAATTGAAGTCCAAGACACAACTAAGAATATTAAAATGAATAATACTAAAATCTCTAATTTAATAATCCCAAAATTCATTTCACTTATCCAAGCATTTAACAAGTCCCTAACATGCTAAGAATCAGAAATACAAAGAGAAAATTGATTGAACTCAGGAAGATGAGCCCTAATTCCAGACCCAGTGCACTATCTAGTCCTCATTCAAATTAAATAGCATTACTGAGAGTCCTATACCTTATTTAGCTTGTTCCTTCATTTGAACAGGGTACAAGGTCCTTGAGGGCATAGATTCTTTTTCATTGGATAAAAGTTTTCTATAAGTAGAGTATATAGTCACAGGTATATACACATATAAGTGTGTATCTGTAATACATTTCTTGTCACATATTAAGTACTTAATGTATGATCTATCTTTATCTGTCTATTTATTTGCTTATCCCTTCATGTGATATTCAAGGTTTTTCAGGTTGTAGCCACATTATACTTTTTTTACACTTCTATCCCCTAATCTCTATGTTCTGTCAAACCAGACTTAATAACTTCTTTCGTCTTGAAACTTATCTGTAGTTTCTTGCCAGTTCTGTTTGATTCTTAAGATTCAGCTAAAATGCTGAAGATGATCTATTCTATAACCTTTGAACTAATAATAATCCCTATATCCCTTATTATGCCATTCAAGGTTACCTGAAATTACAGTTATCTATCTTTCTGTATATGATATATCTAAATAATATATATCCTTTTTACTATATGCAGCCTTACCTCCCTAACTGTTTGGGGACATGGACATGTTTAATTATTCTTTGTATTACCTATAGTTCCTAACAAATAATAGATATTAATATATTCTTTTTAATTAAATTGATCTAAATACAAAATTCAGAGACAGGCTAAACAGTCACAAAAACTGAGAAACTCTGGTTAAATAAAATAAATGCATGAGTTGGAGCAAGATATCGATATAGGCACAGGATAATTAAAAGTGATTCACCTTTGTGGGGGAAATATCCAAATTACCTCAGAGAATAGCTATTCTATGGGCGGTTGAAACCTGAAATGTAGGAATGTCCCAGAAAACTAGAGGTTATATTAGCTGGGAAAAAAGCATTAGCATTAGACAAAAGGGAAACAGACCATTTTCTCTCAGTGGATGCATAAAGATCATGAATCAGTACCTGGCATGCTGGTTCTAGCTGTGGGAACCATAGACAGTCTTGAAGGACAATCAAAAGACCAGCACAAATTATTGAAGGCCTGGTGGGATTGGTCCATGGGAAAAGAACAAAAGATAGCTAAGGTAGCTAAGCAACTGTTAGATGAGAATGCAACACTATAGACCCCTTGAAACCTTTCGAGCCCACTAGTTGTGCATTTGGGGTGATGTTAACTGAGAGCATTAACCAAATGTGATGAAATGAAACTTTAAAATGAATATCAAGGTGGAAAAATTTAGCCTCCTAGTTATCTACCTGAAATGATGGAAACTCTATCTTGGGGAAAAATTAATTTAAAGTTTAACCAACTATTAAACCCTGTCCTGGCAAGAGGGGTATAATGATCCTTCAGTATAAATACAATGAACAAGTATTTATTGAGTGCTTATACCATCTCTCTAGTCTTTATCATATCTAGTTGTAACAGCAAAATGTTTGAGACTTCTATAAGTCAGTTAGATCCTACTGCTTTATCCTCTTAGTTCCTTGATAATAATCACTCATGTATAATCATGCTTTTTTAAAGGAAACAATAAATCCCATTTTCAATAAAAACTCACATGTAGGTAGCTAAGTAATATCGAAGATAGAGTAATGGATATGGAGTCAGGAAGAGCTGAGTTCAAACTCTATCTCATATCTTACTGTGTGACCGAGTGAGTAATGTAACTTTTCTTAGACTCAGTTTCCTCTTATGTTTTTGTAAATCTTAAAGTGCCATATAAATCCTGGATAGTATTATTGTGATGATGTTTCTACAATATTGTGCTTAATTCACAAGGATTTTTCCTTTGAAGCAGATAATACAAATATTACCATCCCTGTTTACATACCAAGAAATTGTAGCTAAAGAGCCAGAGTAAATGATGCTGAAACTTGAGCAGAGATCTTCAGACTCTTGGTTCAGGGTTCTTTTACTCATACTACCTTCCTTTTAATATTATACTCCAGAGGAAAATCAATCCTCAAAGGTGAAGAATAAAACCAATATTTTTGTTTTAATGGTTCGTTTTTATTTACCAAAATAAGACTCTTTGTATCTGTAAAATGTAAAATATTTGACTTATTTTAAAAGTTAGATCACTGTTAAATAAAAATCATAGTAATGGCTCTCCTTGAGGTAGCATTTCCCTGTGTACAGGACTAGAATCCTTGAAGCTAGGCAGTATGATCACTTTTCTCATTTTCTAGCCTTTCTGAGAGGGCACTTTGGTAATTACTTTAAATTAAAGATCAATGAATGATTTTGATTCCTGAGGTGGGGTAGGGCAGGGAGAGGAAAAAGGGCAAGAGAATGGATTCCTACAGGGATGATTTATAAATTCATACCAGACTTATTTCCTCTCTTTTTGAATGGATGGATCAGGTAATCACACACCCAAGAGACCACAGGAAGCTAGAATAATGGGTCAAATCTAGCACTGGTGCTTAATAGGAATAAATGGAATTTTATAATATAATTAAAGAATCTTATATATTCAACTAGAATTTATTTAATCCCTGCCTGAATCACAAATGCTTCTGCCACCCTCTTAAAGAGTGTTATCATCCTGCCTTGACTTTTAAATGCTGAGTGAAGGGAAATATTCTCTAAATCTGGTAGCTGATTCCATCTTTGGACAGTTCTAAGCATTGGGAAACTCTTTGTTAAATTGAAAAAGATTTTTTTAACCTCCTTATAACTTCCACCCATTGACCCTCATTTTGCCTTTTGGGGTTAAGCTCATTCAGTGTAAGTATTTTTCTGGATGACAACCCTTTTTATATTTGAACTGCTCCTGCTTCTTCCAAAGTCTTATCCAGACTAAATATCCTTGATTCCCTTGCTTTGTTCATATATGGAGTGATTTCAAGTTATTTTACCATCAATTCATGCAAGTCATTCCAGGCTTTTCTCCAGCTTATATCTATGACCTCCTTAACATGCCCCATCAAGAAACAAACACAGTGCTCCCAAAGTGATCATGGGAGTTTGGTGGGATCACATTTCCTTATTTTAGACATATACCTCAATAACTACAAATCAGTTTTAAGCTTTAGACTTCAGCTTTTTTATGGCCATAACTACTTTTAACTCACACTGAGTTTTTAGTATGCCAAATGTCTCATGTTTTTGTTCTTTTTACTTGAATTTTTCTGTGGACATTCCCCTCTCCATGCTTAGTTTCTTTTTCACCCCTGACATGGCTTAAACTTTTTGCTAGTTTACTGGAATGGAAGGAGTCAGGATCCCAGAACAGACTTTCTTTGAAATGATTAGACCTGAGTGAAAAGAATTTTAGAAATATTACTTCCTTTCCTTGGACCTCAGTTTCCTTTCAGTTAAAAGGAGTGTGGTGGACCAGGTAGCTTCTAAAGTTTCTTTTAATTCTTTTGTTTGTTTGCTTTTTGCAAGGCAATGGTGTTAAGTGTCTTGCCCAAGGTCACAAAGCTAGGCAATTACTAAGTGTCTGAGGTCACATTTGAACTCGGATCTTCTGACTTCAGGGCGGGTGCTCGGTCCATTGCATCGCCTAGCTTCCCCCTAATTCTTAAATCATACTCCTATAAAATAGTACTCTAGGTACTCTGGATTAGAGTTTTGGGGTTTTCCTCACTTAAACCCAACTCACCCTCAAGTCAAGATATTACCCCACTGATGTCACTGGCCCTCTTTCGGGATGGAAGGACAAACAACATTCTGTGAGAATTATTGGAGCTTTAATTAAGATTTAATTCAAGGCAAGAGCATTCTGAATTTGCTTCCCAAACTTAGAAGTAACCTTTTTGGATTTGTTTGTGGTTATTCTTTTCTCTAATTTTAATTTTCTTTCATAGAACTCTGATAACATAGTCCATTGGGTGTGTAAAATTCTTCTCAAAATCCTCTGAAGGAACTTTTCATTCATAAATGTTCTCTCATGATGATAAAATCCAGGCCATAATTTCTATAAGATCTCATATTTATTATATATTAAATGTGTATATTTGAATAGTTTGTCAAAGCTGGGTATAGACAATCCTTTAATCAATTATTATATGAACTTCATGGGAACCCTGGACATCTTTTTATTCAGTAATCATTCACATTTCTGAAACACTTTGAAGTTTGCAAAATACATACCTGACAAGAATGGTGAAATTATATGACTAAGTCTGCTTAGCTAATAAGCAGTAAAAAAGATTCAAACCTGTGTCCTGCCTTCCCACTGAGTATTCTTTCTTCTATATCATTGGTACTTCATCCACTTATTTATTTACTCTGTTCATTCATTCATATATCTATTCATTTGGTCATCTATTTAGCAAATACTAAATATTCATTGAGTGACTCAACACTACAGCTATTATATCTAAAAGGTGTCTCATATGTTCTATTTTCACTGTGTACTTTCCTAGTCCCCAAGAATTCTCAGACCATGCAAAGACAAAAGCACTTCTTACACTTTTGCCATCATTAATCCTGGATTTTCTACAGCAAAATCCAAATTATGTTTTATGTACTGCACAGCTAAGAATCAAAAGTAATAAAACCTTGTAGGTTACTTTTAATCTTCTGTAACATATCTGACTACATCACATTACAGTTGCAGAAAAGACAGTTTCTAGCATTTCAACTTTTTATAATAAAATTCTTGTTTTTATGAAAAATTACCATATTCTCATTCTCTTTGACTGTAAGATGACAAAAATTACACTGCCACAAGTATAGTATTTGCCAACGATACCACATTTTGTTGATGTTCAGGTAAATTTCATTCTATTCTATATTGAGGATATTTTTAAAATAAATCCTGTAACTTATTATCCTTAAATGGAATATCATCTTGGTCAGCTAATGGGATGTGCTAAACAAACTCAATCAATCATTGAAATTGGGCTCCATAACTGATTCTTACCCTCTAAATAGAGTCTGCAATTTGGGGCTGTTTCAAGGCCTCAAAAACTAGCCATCATGTACAAATAATTGGCTTTCAAAAAAGAGTTTATTAATGTCTTGACATAAATAAAATTATTACTTTATAATTTTTTTCATCGCTACTTCCCTTTGTCCTTTTTTATGTATCAATGTTTTTAACATTTTAATCTAGGGGAAAATCTTAGTTCTTTCCCTACCAACTGCCTTATATTTAACAACTCTATATATGTATACATACATCTGTATATGTTTCATATATATACAATTATATCTTTATTTATATTTTCATTTATCAATCTTATATTTATGCTACTTATATAAGTTTATATATAAATTTGCTATCACCAACTTGTATTTGTATCCTGTATTTAGGTATTAATAAATTACCTGGATTAATTGATAGAAAGAACACTGCATGTGCAGTGAGAAGATTCAGATTAAATATAAGGAAAAATTTTTCTAGAGGTAGTCGATACAATGGAAATCATTTGGGACTGGAAGTTGAAGATCTTGTCAGAAGATCTGAATTTGCTATAAACCAACTGGGAAATCTGCTATAACCTTGGGAAAATCACATAACTCTTTGAGTAACAGTTTTCACATTTTTAACATAAGAGATATGAATTATTTTTAAATTTATATATTTTATTTATTTGTTTTTCCAACTACATGCAATGGCATATTTTTGCAAGGTTTTGAGTTTTACAATTTTTCCTTCCCCCCTCCCCCTGACAGAAAGCAATCTGATATAAGCTCTATATTTATAACCATGTTAAACATAGATGGATATTGAACATATAAGAGGAGAATCAAATCCAAATGGAATAAAGAAAACATCAAAGAGAAAAAAATTACATAATACATAAGACAACTTTAAAAGTATTAAACTTTGATCTTCATTTAAATGCCACAGTGCCTTCTCTAGATACAGATGGTATTTTCTACCACAAGTCCCTTAAGATTTTCCCTGATTATTGCACTGATGGAATAAACAAGTCCATCATGGTTGATCATCACCCCATGTAGCTGTTGATACGTGTAATGTTCTTCCCCTTCTGCTTATTTCACTCAACATCAATTCATGCAAGTCATTCCAGGCTTTTCTGAAATCCCATCCCTCATGCTTTCTTATAGAACAATAGTATTCCATCACACCACAATTTTTTCAACAATTCCCCAATTGATTGGCATCATCAATTTCCAATTCTTTGTCACTACAAAAAGAGCTGCTATGAATATTTTTGTACATGTAGGCTTTAACTTTTTTTTAATGATCTCTTCAGTATAGAGACCTAGTAATGACATTGCTGGATTAAAGATTATGCACATTTTTATTGCCCTTTGGGCATAATTCCAAATTGCTCTCTAGAAAAATTGATCAGTTCACAACTCCACCAACAATGCTTTAGTGTCCAAGTTTTCTCACATCCCTTCCAACATTAATTATTATCCCTTCTAAGTCATATTGACCAATCTGAGGGGTATGAGGTGGTATATCAGAGATGCTTTCATATGCATTTCTCTAATCAATAATGATTTATATGAAGGAACAAAAGTCAAAAAAATCAAGGGATTTAATGGAAAAAATTCAAAAGATGGCAACTTAGCCATCCCATATCTAAAATTTTATTATAAAGCATCAATTTTTTAAAATTGTCTGGTAGTGGCTAAGAAATATAGTGGTGGATCAGTGAAACAGATTAGGTACAAAAGAGACAGCAGGGAATGATTATAGGAATCTACTGTGTGATAAACCCAAAGAATCCAGTTTCTGGGATAAGAGCTCACTCTTCCATAAAAACTTCTAGGAAAATTGGAAGAAAGTATGGCAGAAAACAGCATCTCACACCCTATATCAAGGTAAGGTCAAAATAGGTACAGGATTTAGACATAAAAGACAAGCAAATTATTAGTAAATTAGGAGAACAAGGATTAGTTTACCTGTCAGATCTATGGAAAGGGGAGCAGTTTATGACAAGAGAAGAGATCGAGAACATCATAAAAAATGAACTGGATATTTTTTATTACACTTAGTTAAAAAGTTTTTGCACAAACAAAACCACTGTAATGAAGATCAAAAGGAATGTGGTAAATTGGAAAAGTCTTTTTACAACTAGTGTTTCTGACAAAGAACTAATTTCTAAAATATATAGAGAACTGAATCAAATTTATAAAAAAAAAACCCAAGTCATTCCCCAATTGACAAAATGGTCAAAGGATATGCAAAACAATTCTTGGATAAGAAAAACCAAAGCTATCTATAAATTGCTCTAAATCATTATTGATCTTTCCTTGGATCTAACAGGTAAACTATTCTTTGTTCTCCTAATTTGCTTATAATATTGTCATTTATGTCTAAATCCTGCTTATTCCCTTTCAAATTTTCTCTGGAGTTCTATCATATCTAAGTTTTCTAGCATTCTATTCACCTCCTTAACTTCCTTCTTGTTTACTTTATGTTTAGATTTATCTAATTCTGGGAGTGGGAAGCTGAGGTCCTCCACTAGTGGAGTTTTGCTGTCTATGTCTTCCTGCAACTCATTTAGCTTCTCCTCTAAGAATCTGGATGCAATGGGGCAGCTATATGACTCAGTGGATAAAGCAGGGGCCCTGGAGTCAGGAGTACCTGGGTTCAAATCCGGTCTCAGACACTTAATAATTACCTAGCTGTGTGGCCTTGGGCAAGCCACTTAACCCCATTTGCCTTTCAAAAAACCTAAAAAAAAAAGAATTTGGATGCTATACTGCTTGGTGTATACACATTTAGTATTGAAATTACTACATTGTCTGTTGGTACCTTTTAGGAAGATATAGTTTCCTTCCTTATCTCTTCTATTAAGATCTATTTTTGCAACTGCTTTGTGTGTGATAAGGATTGCTACCCCTTCTTTTTTTCACTTCAGTTGAAGCATAATATATTTCATCCTGTCTTTTACCTTTACTCTGTGTATATCTCTCTGCTTCAAATATTTTTCTTGTAAGCAGCATATTTTAATCCACTATGCTATCCGCTTCTGCTTAATGGGAGAATTCATCCCTCTGTTTGTATTTTCCCCTTTCTTTCACCTTATCCCTCCTTTCCCATATTTTGCTTCTGAATACTGCCTCCCTCAATGTTTCTTCTTCTAGCCACCATCCTCCCTTTTCTTTCCCTTGCCTTTTCCTTTTCTATCTTCCTTCCCTTCTATCAGTCCCTCCTTCCCTCCCTCCCTCCCTCTTTTCCCCTTCTAATACTTGAAAGATGTCTAAACTCATCTGAGTGTGGGTGTTAATCCCTCCTTGAGTCAAATCTGATGAGAGTAAGATTCAAGTGGCTCTCACCTCCTCCCTTCTTTTCCCCTGTTGCAATAGGTCCTTCATGCCTCTTCATGTGATATAATTTACTCTATTCATTCTCCCCCTTCCTCTTGCCTCTTTACAGAGCCCCCCTTTTGAGTGAAATAATTTTTTAAAAAAATCATTCCATCAATGTCATGGACAAATCACGAATGTCCATACCTTCAGCTTACATATATTCCATCTAATAGAGTTACAATTCTTAAGAGTTATGAGTATCTTCCTCCCAGGTGGGAATGTGATCATTTTAATATTATTGGATAACAGTTTATTTTTCTTTTCCCTTGCTTACCTTTTCATGTATCTCTTGAGTCTCTTGTTTGAAGATCAAATTTTCTGCTTAGCTCTGATCTTTTCATCAGGAAATATTGCAAGTCACTTATTTTGTTAAATGTTGTTCCTTAAATACTAATCCACTCTTTAGAGGTTTAAGTGTTGAGTTGTTTTTCCTGTGCTGGGAAAGGATTTGACTAGAACCATCCATGCTCTATGCTGGTTCTAATAGAAAAAAGAAGGTAGAGCTAGTACTAAAGTCTGTTTCTATGGAAAAAGTAAAACTAGCATGTCTTGGAGAATCAACCGTATAAGTTTGACCTCATTAGTATTTTATGCTAACCAAATGAAATAATGAAGGAATAATGAACAATTGACCTCTCTTGCTTTGTTTCTTACTTAAGAAGTTTCCTAATGAACAGCAAGTAGACAGATTTACATGTGTGTGTGTGTATGTGTATTATATATGCATGCATATATGTGTATATTTAAATATAGAGCTACAAAGAAGAAAACTCATATATGCCTAATATTTGGGAAGAATTCACAATAAGGATTTACATAAGATAAAACAAGGTCTTTGTTAATTTTAAAATATTAATATAGAAGATATTACTTTCCAGAGGCTGTTCATTTAATAGAAGAAAGTTTTATAACATCAACATATTATTGTAATAATGAACAACAAAATATTTTTCAGGTTTATGCAATTTAATATGACAATCACTAGGTGCCTTTTTCATATATTACTATTTCATTTTATCTGCAAACTCAGAGATTGTTAGAGATGGAGATAGTATGATATACTAGAAAGAATAAGGTCCCAGATTTGAATATTAACTTGACTATTTACTAATTGTTAAAGCAGTCAAGTCACTTGTCTGTGGGCCTCATCTTATACACTAAATTTCATCTCTAAATCCTCTGAAGGGATCAACTCCAATCCATTTGATATAGAAAAATTCAGGTCATTTTAATCTCACTTTACCCATATGAAATACAGGTGTCATGTGAATCTGTTATGACTAAGTTCTTGATTTCCAGCCAAGTTTTCTTTTTAACTGGATACACTAAATATTTAGCAAATGCTTACAGTGCTTAAGACAATTTCCCATTATATTATATAACATGTACATATTATAAATCACAAAATGCTTCAGAAATGCTAAGAAATGAGGAAAAAATTTTCAAATACCAGATTAAGATTTAATATTCACTATTCTCGAGCTTCTTTCTGATAAAAGTTTTGGAAGGATCATATGAGGGTTTTTTTTTCCCAAATAGACTGTAAATTCCCTGAAGGTACAAAAAAAATTTGTAATTGTCTTTATACCTCTCTTAGCACCTAGCTTAGTGTTTTACCCTAGGTGGACACAACAAATTATTATCAAATGATTAAATTACGTCTTAGTGAATTCTGGATCTTCCCTCTATTTTCTTTTAGGTTTTTTTTGGCAAGGCAATAGGGTTAAGTGGCTTGCGCAAGGCCATACAGCTAGGCAATTATTAAATGTCTGAGGCCAGATTTGATCTCAGTTACTCCTGACTCCAGGGCCTGTGCCCTATCCACTGTGCAACCTAGCCGCTCCTTCCCTCTATTTTCTATCACATAAGTTTCACTCTTTGGTAATCATAAGTCCAGAAACACTGTTTTTATTTATACTTTCTCATCTAATTGGTCAGAAAATGACAAACTGAGACCTCTGAAAGCCTCATTGACTATGGGAAGTTTAATTCATTAAAATTATTACCCATATTAGATTACTTGAAAATGCCCAATTACAAGAAACATTAGTGAATCTTGGGAAATTTAAAATTATAAGTACTTTAGAGATCAAACTATTGAAAAGATTCTTACAAAAAAAAAGATTCTGACCCTGGTGTCTATAGACTTCTCTTTTTAAAAAAAAATTTATAAGTATTTGAATATAATTAATTTATTTTGTAATTTTATGTATTTTATTTCATGCATTTAAAATCATAATTCATAGAAGAGATCCATAGATTTTTCAGACTGCCAAAGGGGTCCATGATATGGACAAAAATAATTCCTAATTTAGTCCATTTCCTTCATTTTTCAGATTAGGAAAGCTAATCACAGAAAGGGGAATGACTTGATAAAAATGACAAACCCTAAGTAGGAGAAGCAGCATTTCAACCTGAGTCATCTGACACTAATACCTTTTGAATTAAATAGTCAATAGGTATTTATTAAAAACCCATATATGAGGTAGACTCTGTGCTAGATGCTGGCTTATGGGAGTGAAATAGTTGTCCTCAAGGAGGTTTCTTTCCACAGTACCATATTACCTTTCATCTCTGCCTACTAATTTCCCCACACAGATCAAATTTTCTTCCATTTGTTCCCTAGTGATTAAAAAAAAATGTATCTAACCTTAATCAAGTCCATTCCTCCAAAGAGTGACTCAGTTCACTAACCAAAGTAACCAACTCAGTCAACTCCTTATAACCCTCATTTTTTTTTCATGTACGGGAAAATGTCCACCTGAGGAAAGACACAACTATCAGGCTCCTAAAACACTCAAAGGTTTGTACTTTTGTGAGTTGAAAGTACAGATTTTGTTTTGTTTTATTTAGATATATGTTTGCATATTTGTTTCAGATCCTCCACAAGGTTAAATTGCCATGTGGCCACATCTTACTTACATTCGAATTGCAGTTCCAATCATGAATATTTCTAGTTGTTGCGTTTGTTCATTGACATATCTTGAGAAAAAAATCCCAACTCTTGTTCCCTTATATTGTTTTTAAAACAAAAATTTACCTCTTTGGATTAGGCTTTTCCTCAAATTTTCCATTTTACCTTGCACAATTACACCTGAAGTTGATAAGCAGTTTTCTTTACAATTTCCAAGTTATCTGTGCTACTCTAAATACTATTCTGAATTGCATAAAAATGTAGTTTATTAATAAGGAGTTAAAATTAGTACAAAAAAGGCACTTCATTGAGACAACTGTGACATCAGTTAATAATCATGTTGCATAGGATATGGGACTGCTTTGGGTTTGGAAATAGTGACTAGAAATGGGGGGCAGCCTTCTGCTAAAATTCACACTAATGAAGTCAAATTTGTACCTCTTCAGGAGATTAAAAAAAAACCCTATTATTACCATGAGTGCTGAAGTGTAGTTCTTTACTTTCTTTGGGCTTTGTATTGAAATGCATAACTAATAATTGTATTTGCATTTGTAAAAGAAAGATCCGGGTAAGTCACAAACCCCTTTTTAAAAGCTAAGCTGGGGGTCTTGCAGAAAGCTGGCTGTCTTGAAACAACAGTTTATTAGAGAGACAGACTCTTTCTAGTGTGTGTCAGGTTCACATTGATAATAAGGCATGTCAGAATCTGGGCACCCAATGATTGATAGGTTAAATTGTTGACAGAAAATGGTTTCTTAAGGAGTGGGTGCATTTTGGGAGGGAAGGTCCGTAAATTCCTGCTGAGGCTTTGTTTGAATTTCACCCACAGTTTGGAAGACCGACTGGGTGAATTTTGAAAAACTTTGCCTCAAAGAGCTTAAAAATTGCATTGGTTTATTTCCCTGAAATGGAACTGAAACAGGCAAAACTTGATATACAAACAAAGGCCTCAAAGGATTTGAGGGACCCCCAAGAGACCAGGCAAGTGCCAGACCAGAGAAGAAGCCATGTGAGTGATTGAAATAATCTTAGAAGTCGACCAAGTCTTTGACATTTAGAAGACAAGCCAAACAAAGTGAATAAAAACCACAACAGTAACAACAAAGAAATCACCCCTATTACCAGCTGAACAAAATTGTAGAAGTAATGAGTTTTTGTTTGGTTCCTTACCGCCTTCTTTGTCTATGCCTTTCATTTCCCATCATGATTTTTCCCTCCCCAAACTCCTTGCTCTACCACTGCTTCCTTCCCCCACATGGCCAAAGTACAAGTACAATGAATATGACCTTTAGGTTCCAATAGTGTTTTCATATTCCATGAAGAAAATGGAGACATTGGGGTAGCTAGGTGGCACAGTGGATAGAGCACCGGCCCTGGAGTCAGGAGGACCTGAGTTCAAATCTGCCCTCAGACACTTAATAATTACCTTGCTGTGTGGCCTTGGCAAGCCACTTAACCCCATTGCCTTGCAAAAACCTAAAAAATGGAGACATGGATATAAACATGTGAAAATTTCATGGCCGAGAAATAGCCATAAATGTGATGTACTTAAAGAAAGCAGGAACTAGAGTGAATGTAAAGGTAGGACTGCACAGACATGCAACACCCAGCTCCAGGACACTAAATATCCTCAGCTTAAATTGTTTCCTGGTCCCTTCGATATAATAGTTATTGACATTTTATAGACTCCACGCTGAACAAAATTCTTTCCCTCACATCCTCTGAGGTAGATAATGCAAGTATTATTGCCCCATCTAGATAAAAGAGAAGAAAACTTGAGTCTCATAGAGGTAAGATAATTTTTCCCTTGACCATGTAGCTAATAAACTAAGATTCCAATGACTGAATCCAGTGCTCTTTTCACTAACCGATATTGCTTCTCTCTCTTGTAGCATTCTTTGTTGGTACTTCTATGTACTTATCCTATTATATTTCTATATAATGTCTTATCTCCCTCTCCTTATAATATGCTCCTTGAAGATAGATAGCACTTGATTATATTTATATATCATCCCTCTCACGATAAACATCATCCAACCTATCTTAGGGTCATATCCAAAAGAGATGCTCAACCCATTTATGGAATAGTACATTGTTTTGGGTATCACTTTGTGCTGTCCCTACCAAACTATCTCTTCTTACAGCTTCCTCATTTGGTTTTCTCAATAGTAGACCTAGCTTCTAGGCCATATCCAATTTTAGTTCCCTAGAACCTGGGCAGGGAATTATTATGGTGATTGGGACAAATTCTGGATTTTTGTTAACTGGCTAACTTCCCATTTGATTTGACCCACAATCTCCACACCATGTAGAAGAGAAAGGGGAAAAAAAAAGTCTATTTACTAAAATTACTTTCTTCTCTCCCAAATATCAGAGGTGTACTTGTGTTTTTGTTTTTAAATTTTTAATGAGGTGAATTATTAAAAGTAGAGTGAAGCCACATCATAGCAATCTCTACCAAGGAAGGAGAATGTATTTCTCAAGGTCTCTGGACTAGATTGTGAGTGCAAATATTTGGAGGGGCTGTTAGGCTATTCCCTGATATATAAACAGTGATCCTTCCAGGCTCACTCCCAAGGTGCTGAAAATCAATGATGACGATGAAACATTTTGTTCGATGTTATTTCAGGAAATCCTTAATCAAAACAAGCATAAGTGGCAATGTGTGCTCGGTGGTAGATTTTTGCGTGTTCCTTGGAAAAATGATATTCCCTGGAGAGAGAGGAAAGGATTAGAAATGATAACCACTTTCTAAATACAACAGCCTGTGTTGAGAGAGAGAGAGAGAGAGAGAGAGAGAGAGAGAGAGAGTCTCTGTGTGTTTGTGTGTCTGTGTGTGTGTGTGTGTGTGTGTGTGTGTGTGTGTGTGTGTGTGTGTGTGTTTATCAGCTTTACAGCAAAAGCTTCATTTGATTTGTGCAGGGAGGTGGATAATAAGGGGAGGCCAGTGAGCTGATTTTTATAGAGTCCGTTTGTAGCTTAAACAAAGATCGGGGATTTTGAGGATAAAGGCTCCCTGAAATACAGCAGGATTAGGCGGCTTTATTTTTCAAAGATTTGTTAATTCCCTCCTCCCTGCTCCTCCCCTTCCCCACACTGATGGGGGTGGGTGGGTGGTGAGGGATTGTCATTCCCAATGAAATGGTGAGTTTTTTAAATAGAATTTCTTCCTGAACTAAGTGAAATTCAGTTTTGTCACCTTAACTGACCCTTTATAAGCAGGAATGTGCCACCCTTTAAAGAGTGGAGAACAATTATGATAAACAGAGGCTGAGTTTAGGAGCTTTTGATATGAGAAAGCATCTTTTGCAGCTAACTAGAAAAGAGGGCTTGGAGTTGTTAAAGTAGAAGATGTCATTCTCTTTATTCTCTTCAACAACTCACATTCATGTAACACTTAAGGTTTACACATTGCTTCCCTCATGCCAACATTATGGCAGGTATGGACTGCATAGATTAGGAAATTGACCAGTGACCAGTTAGGGTAACTAGAGCCAATACTTGAACCCAGGGATTCTTACTATATTTTGCCCTTTGCTATACCATCTCTCTTAGACCAATAGAACTACAAAGTACTGGAATTTGTTGAGATGTTAAATGATTCTGCTTTTTTTTCTGTAGGTCATTCTTCATTTTTCTAGCTTAAACCTTAAACTTTATGGACTATAATCTTCTTTCTCTTCTCCATTTTCTTCCTCCCTCCTTCCCTTCTTTTTTTCTTCCTTTCTCTCTCCCTATTTCTTTCCTTCTTCCCTTCCCCCTTCCTTCTTTCCTTCTTTCCTCCTTTTGTTCATTACTCTCCTCCTTCCATCTTTCCTTCATCCCTCCCTTACTCTCCTTTCATACTCATTAACATTTTTGGTTCAAATTAATAACATTTTAATAAGTGCTCTGTGCAAGTTACTGTCATGCAAAAACATAAACACTTACAAACTATTGAGGAGATATGAAAAGTATAGAAGAGTATATGATATAAATAGAGTGTCATGTTGGCCAAGTTGAGAACCAGAGGAAGAGCTCTAGGGATATCTGAGAAGGCAGAGAGAGTACTAACAAGTGGGAAGGAGAAAAACTGGGGGTCTATGCCAAGTAATTCAGGTTGGTTTATTTCCTGGGCCAGATAATAGGATTTCAGGAAGTCTATTGCTATTATAAAGTTTGTTCTTCTTGGACAGTAACTGAAATTCTGGTATTGAGAATGACAAAGGTTCTTATTCCCCAATGAAAGGGACCAGTAGCCTGGAACAAAGGCATTTGGAATTGGAAGCCGCCTGAGAGTATGCAATGTAGAATGTTAGAAACAGGGATAGTCTAACCTAAGTTGAATCCCTTAAGACAAATTGCTGCTTCCTAGCAACTTCAGACTAGAACACAAGGCTCTGAAGCAGAAGACAATGCAAATGTATAGTATACTAGGTATTTGGAATTAATTAGGTGTCATGGAACTGTAAAAACTGAGAAAGTCACTCCCCTTTTTTCTGTTTCTGCATCTATACAATAGGTGGACTAATTTTTGATAATACACATCTCATTGAGTTGTTGGGAGTCTAATGTATTTATGCACTTGTAAATAGTAGAGAACTAAATTAAGGGTACTTATTACATTCTCTGTCATCATTATAAAATCATTTGTACCTTTAAAGAACAAGATAGTTAAACAGATAAATCTCAGATTTAAAATTATGATTATAAATCCTTCCATTTCAATAATGCTTCAATACCTGAAGTTAAATCATAGAACCTGTGTGTGGCATGCTGATATGGGATGAAGAGCAGGATAGTGGATTAAAAATTAGCTAGAATGAGAGGAAAGAATCATTAGTTATTAATAATTTGTTTTAAATTTTTTTATTTATTTAAAGCAATTGGTTAAATGACTTGCAAGGTCACATAGCTAGGTAATTAGGTGTTTGAGGCTGCATTTGAACTCAGCTTCTCTTGACTCCACAGCCAATGCTCTATCCACTACAATACCTAGCTGCCCCATTGTTATTGATAATATGGAACAAATATTTTAGAAATAATAAAGTCACTTTAAAATATTTTTTCTTGAATTGATGAATATCAGGAAACAATGAAAGAAATATAGTCACAGTAGAGACATAAGTTCAGGAAGAAATTTCAGGTTGAATATCATAATGAAAAGTTTTAAAACATCACCACTCTCTTCCCCTAGTCTATCATCTAGTTTCCAGAGTATTTAGTATATAAGTAACCTCATCAAAACTGAACCTTCTACATGGACCATTGATCCCATCTCTTCCAACTTTCTCTCAAAGATTGTCCCCATAATCATCTTCCAAAGTTACCAATGAACTCTTGGGGGGACAAATCTGATGGCTCTTTTCTCAATTTTTGATTTCTCTTCAGCCTTTGATACTGTTGAGGAAAGTGTGAGAAATATTTCCAAAACAGAACTCATTTATCTTCTTTCCTAAATCCACCAATCTTCCAAACTTTCCTGTTATCAAAATTACCAACATCCTTTTAATGTTCAAGATTCACAACCTCAGTGGCATATTCAACTCCTCTCCTTATTTATCCCATGTTTCCAATCAATGAATAGAACTTTTATCTACCTCCACAGGATCACTCACTTAATTCTCTATTCATATAGCCATCACTGGAGTGTAGGCATTTATCATGTTTGCTGGACTGTTCCAATGAATTCTAATGGATCTGCCTGGCTCAAATTTGTCCTCCAAATTGCCATCAAAGTGTATTTCCTAATGAGCAAATTTGACTCTCTCACCTCCCTGTTACCTTTTGGAAAAAATATAAAGCCTGAGATTTGCAACATAAAGTCCTTCCAACCTGACCAGTCTAAATTTCCAACTTCAGTTCAATTTTCCAATCTTTTTACATATTCCTCTCCTTCACACACCCTATTGTCCAGTGAAATTGACCTTCTAACTATTCCTCCTAGTCTTCATTCCTGTCACCATGCCTTTGCATCTCATTTTACCTCTTAAAATCCTTACCATCTTCATGACTCACTTCAAGCAGCACCTTTCAAAGGAAACATTTCCTAATTCCCCTAGTTGTTACATCAAAATCACCTTGCCATTATTTTGTATGGACCTAAATAGAATCTTGTCTTCTCTAATGGTTAGTTGGCATTTATATTGTGCTTTAAGATTTGCAAAGAACTTCCCAAATATTAAAAAAAAATTCATCATCACAACAATATGAGGCTGGTGCTATCATTTGTCCTATTTTTACAAATAAGGAAACTGAGGCAGGCAGAGATCAAATTTCTTGCCCAGGGTCTCACCTCTATTAAGTGTCTAGGTTACATTTAAACCCAGATTTTTCTGATTCTATTTTAGCACCCCATCCAGTCTTCTCCAAAAGTATATAATTCCCCTGAGGGCAGGTGCTGCTTCACTTTTGTCCTTTTCTTTTGTATCATCTAGCATATTACCTCGCAAATAGTGTGTGTTTAATAAATTGAGTTTTGATCACAGACATGGAGTATGGGAGAAACTGAGACAGAACTTTAATTGACTGGCAATTCTTTCTTGCTACTTAAGTGAGGGTTTCCTTCACTCTACAATGGCATAAATTCAATTGTTTTTCTTTTGGGTAGGAATCTTGTTCAAAGAATTCTTTGTGTTTTTGATTCAGGTAGTACCTTAAGTACCCAACTGCTGGGGAGCAGCATTGGAGGAAATAGACTTACATCGAGGGTTGAAAAAGTTAATGAACCTCCCTGAAGTCCTAACTTCTTCCTACAAATGGGGAGAACTCCAAATCTAACATGCTAAACATTTTAGTTTTGTTCTAATCCGTTAAACTCATCCATCCTTTCAATCAATACTTATTAAGGGAATTGTGGTAGAAGCTGACAAGAAATAACAAAAATCAAAATATAATTTCTGCCCTCATAGAGTTTATAATAAACTAGAAATAAGATAGATACAGATAAATATAATGCAAAATAAAACAAAACAAAATAAATAACATATAGGTATGTTAGATATAGATATAGATCTATCTATAGATAGACAGATAGATAAATAAAAAAAAAACATGTAGAAGTACAAAGTACCATGAGATCAGGTGAGGGAGAAAGAGGTCTTTCTGAGCTGAAGGAATTAATAAAGGTATCTTGAGAAGGTGCCTTTAAGTTAAGTATTTTAGAATGGATAAAAAGCTGAAAGGTAGAAATAGTCAAGGATATGCCAGAGGTAAAGGACCAAGAAAACACCAAGGATTTGATTTCTCATTTACAAAATAAAGCATCACCAAATTACTTCAGCATCTCAATGGATCCATGATCTCATTTAAGCAGGTATTTTATACAGAGGGGCAGATTGGTTATTCAACCTACATAATTTTTGTGGTTTTAAACTTTATTTCTTAGACCATTTGTTGGGACCAATATATTACTCAGGTCCTGTTACATCTTCCTCAGTTCTGTACCCAGTGCATTATCCATTGGTAATATGTAACATACATGTACTAATTGGCCATCTTATGGGTTGTTCATCAGATCACATACAATGATATAGAAAATAAGTATTATTCAACTACTTTTCTTTAAAATGTTTTTCATTGTTTTTAAATCTAGATGGCACAGTAGCTTCCTTATCTGAAAGTGGGGATGATGATAATAGTGACTATTCTCCCAAAGTTGTTGTGAGGATAAAATGAGATAAAATATCTGTAAAGTGCTTAGAAAATTTTAAAGCTTTATATGATAGCTATTAATTATTATTATTATTTTTATTATTATTCCAACTCCCTTTTTAGCATTTCATAAATAAGTTTTAGAGTCTATAGTACTATTAATTTTTAGGGACATGATCCTCTGAGTGGCAAGAAAATCAATGATGTGCTGGATAGGACAGATTTTTTACTTATGTACTGTACTAATAATTACAGAAGTTCAACTTCCATAGAAAGCGAAAGAATCAATTTATTTTTCTTTTTCCATTGCTTTTTTTTAAATGTCTAATTTTTATGGGCATGTTGGTGATGCATTGAATACTCAGTTTGGAGTCAGGAACACCTGAGTTCAAATCTAGCTTTTATGGTCATATGGTTATATGGTCAAGTCACTTAATCTTCTTTACCTCAGTTAACTTATCTCTAAGTTGAGGGAAAGGAGAAAAAAATAAACCACTTCAGCATCTTTACCCAGAAAAGCCCAATTGAGGTCATGAAGAGTCAAATGCAGCTAAAATTACCTCATTTATATATAGGTTCCTTTGGAGTGTTGGTAATTTCCCGAAATATCTTCTCATCTTTTTTTCTAGTGTGCTATTATTGATTGGGTCATTGTTAATAATATGACAGCACTTAGCTAATATATAAAAATTCCAATTATAGTGTTTGTTTGTGTGTGTGTGTGTGTGTGTGTGTGTGTGTGTGTGTATGTGTGTATGCATGCAGCTAGGTGGCTCGGCTCATAGTACTTAGAGAGCCCTAAGTTCAAAACTGACTTCAGACACTTATTGACTGTATGACCCTGGGTAAGCCACTTAATCTGTTTCCCTTAATTCACTAGATAAGGAAAGGCAAATCCCTCCAGTAACATTGCCAAAATACCCTATGGGGTCACAGAGTCAGACATGACTAAACACCATGAAAATACATATACATATATTTATATACATATGTAAACACAAATATACATGGATATGTGTTTGTGTGTATATATTTATATACATATATACACAGATGTATATGTGTGTATGTATTTATAATATATTAATGGACTCTGGATGTCCCAGGCATTAACCTAGGATCATTTATTCATTCATTCATTTATTTTATTTTTAGGTTTTTTTAGGTTTTTGCAAGGCAAATGAGGTTAAGTGGCTTGCCCAAGGCCACACAGCTAGGTAATTATTAAGATTCTGAGGCCAGATTTGAACTCAGGTACTTCTGATTCCAGGGTCGGTGCTCTATCCACTGTGCCACCTAGCCACTCCCCAAGCTAGGATTATATAAAGCTTTTAAAGCTTTGAAAATGGGTTTAGAACTCTTCATCATAAGAAATGTATGTGCAGATACAGAGCTGCATACTTCACAGGTGTGAACATATATATCAGCTTTATTCCAATTTCCAATAAACTATCTAAATAGTAATCTGGCAGTCTTTCAGAAATGCAGTTCTTTTGTAAGCAGCTCCTACTCTAGGGCCATTTAAACACACACACACACACACACACACACACACACACACAGAAACACACAGATACAGACGAAATTGTATCTTAATTTTCTTGAACGGTTTAATCACTAAGATGTTTTGAACACCACTTTCCTGTCAAATGTGATGACCAAGGAGAAATTTCTAGCTATAGAATAATTGACTGACTGGTGAACTTCAGTCACTTTCTATAAGACAGCAGAAATTTCCATCCAGTGGAGACAATTTCTTGGGGGGGGTGAGCAATCAAATCCTTAACATGTCTTCAGTTTCCCTTTTTTCCTTTCCCCTAGAGAATGTTGAAACTGTCATTATCTCTGAGTGTTTGGGTTCTCAGGCCTCTCTTTTATAATCTTAGAAAGAAACTCCATTGACTAAGTAGCCTTAAAATAATTATCCAAGAAAGCTTTTTCTCCTTGACATAACTATCTAAATAGCCAAAGTCCATTTTGAAATTTTATCTTCTTGATTTGAAGAAAAAGTGATGTAAAAAGTAAACGAATCTTGGACCTCTTCTTTTGTTGCTACTAGTTTGTAGTCTATTATTTAACCTCCTTGTATGACATTTTCTCTGTTGCTAAAATAAAAACCACAATACCTGTTTCTTACCTAAGTGGCAATACCATTATAAAAAAATGCAATGGATAGTTTGTATAAGTGCTAGGTGACCCTCTTGGGGGAGATTCACTATTGATTTCTTAATGATTCATTTATTTCACAGGTATTGAGTCTCACTGAAATACTATATTCCATAGAGGACATAATCTCTGCCTATCTTAATTTAAGATTGCTAATAAATATGATGGGGATCAATTGAAAAGTGCTTGCTTGGTTCAGAAAATATAAATGTTAAATTGATTCTCAGTTAATAAGGGAATTGTATACGCAATTAACTCTTACTAATTCAAAAAGATGGGTGTAGCCTCAAGCTTATGAAACTTTTAAATGGGACTGTTCATGAATGATGATGAAAGTAGTATTGAATGGTACAATTTGCCTATATAAAACCTACTGCAGATTAGTCTGATCCAAGTGCTTTTATTTTTTCTTCAAACCAATGGGCAAGCTTTAGTTTGCTGATATAGAACTCTATATAGACCTCACATTATATAATACTTTAGGGTTAATATTTTTTTATTTCATATAACTTAACCATTTTCTATAGACTGAAAAGGAGAATGCCAGGGAGAGGATTTTTTTAATCCATTCCGCCATTTTTAGTTGTTTCTGTCTCTCCATGACCCTATTTGGGATTTTCTTGGCAAAGATATTGGAGTGATTTACCATTTCCTTCTCCAGCCCATTTTACATTTGAGGAAACTGAGGTAAACAGGGCTAAGTGACTCCAAGCTGGGCACTCTATCCTCTGTAGCACCTAGTTGTCTTTCTAGAAGAAATTTAGATTCATTCTTTTCTTCAACATATTGTCTATAGAAACATTTCGGTTTGGTTCAGAGTAGCTTTCTTATCTCTTTATTTATTTCATTTACTATATTAAAATCTTGGTTAGTTGCAACATTTCTAGAATCTTCAATTAAAATGGTGGTGGTAATAGTTGTGTGTGTGTGTGTGTGTGTGTGTGTGTGTGTGTGTGTGTGTGTGTGTGTATGGATTGGTGATTACCTAATATGGAAAAGAGATAAATGACAAGAAAATAAATTGGAAAAAAAGGAGTTTATTAGGGATAGGGGTGGGAAACAAAACTTTAGGATATGCTCTTTCTAGCTTCAGTATAGACCCAACCCAATCTCCTACCCTTTGTTTGTTTATAAGATGTGACCACAAAGTTTAAAGACTAGTTTTCTAATAAACATGTCATGACTTTGTATTTAGAAGACTGTCATCACTTGTGCAGTGTATGCACATATTCTATTGTTTTGTTTTTGACCACACCATACTTGTTACTCTTCAGTAGTGGTGGCCCTTTCTCTTTAGGCATATGTTGATTAGAGTTTTATTAAAGGCCAACTTTAGTGAATAATAAAGGTATTTACTCTTTGTTGTATTGTCAACGAAAAAAGGAAAAAATTACAGATGGCTTTTTTCAGTTTTCAGGAATCTGCTTTCATGTGGGGGTATTCCCTCCATTGATGCAGTTTGAAATCCTTGAATATCTTAGGAAATTCTCATTGTGACTTGGTTCATCTTTTAAATTCACTACATGATAGCCAGCCTAATATGGTGAACCTGTATGAATTTAGCAAGGTTGTCAGGTGGTAGAAATTTTATTTCTGGATTATACTTAGAACCTTTCCAGATGGGTAAGATCTTCTAAAGTTTCTATTCTCATTTCTACAACTTTTGTTCATGTTACCCAATCAATGAGAAACCTTTTCTTCAACATTATAGAACACCATTGGCACACATAGGTTATGTCCTGGCTATCTCTTATTTTCACTACCTGGCAAGCTTATTTATTTTTTTTCTAGCCAAACACATGATGATATCCTTATGCCAATCCTCCTAGACATTTTAGAATAATGGTAGCCTCTGTGGAATAAGTGTGTAGTCTCAAGACAAGACTACTTTGAATCTTTAAGTTATAGGTTATTTGTTTAAAACAAATTAAAACAAATTAAATTAAAACAAATAAATTAAAACAAATAACAAACAAACAAAACAAAGATTAAAACAAATAAAATCTGATGCAGCTAGGTAGCACAGTGGATAGAGCACTGGCCCTGGAATCAGGAGAACTTGAGTTCAAATCCGACCTCAGACACTTAATAATTACCTAGTGACCTTGGGCAGGTCACTTAACCCCACTGCCTTGCAAAAAACAAAAACAAAAACAAACAAAACTAAACAAACAAAATCCAATTCAATTACCTTAAGATGGTTATTGAATGATGAACTTGCAATACTTTCTATGTCCTTAGTAACTGAACAAGGATTTGATTGTGTTCATTAGACTGAAGATAATGAATCAAGAAAATAGAGTTTTAAAAGAAGTTTTTCATCAATTCAATCCAAAACAAAAGGGGCTTTAAAAAAACCTATTGGAAGCACCAAAAGTCTGCCCCAAAGCTGTTTAATAAAATCAGCAATCTGGTCAGATGCTTTTTTTAAGGTATTATTTCAAAAAGCTTCTACTTTTTGGGTCAGTGGAAGAAAGGAATGGTGTGTTTTGAGGAGAAAAAAGATTGTAAATGAATCTTGGTTGACCATTTGTCAGGAATATTATAATAGGAATTCTTGTCAGGTATGAGGTTCGAGCATTAAAAGTCTTTCCAACTGAGATCCCATGTGTTCAGTGGAAATACCAGAACCACGCTACCATCAAAACAACTTCCAAAGCCAAAAAAAATGAGAGAAATGGAGACAGAGAGAGAAAGAGACAGAGAAGAGAGAGAGATAAACAGCGATAGACAGATAGAAAGAGACAGAGAAGGAAGGCAGGAAAGAAGAAAGGAAGGAAAAAATTGGATTAGAACATTTCTAAGGTACCATCCACTTCCAAATCTATGATAATAACATTTTGGGGGAATGAGATTGAGGGTGTTGTATACTTTGTTTGGATCAACTATGCAGAGTTGACCTCTCCATTAATAGGATTAGTTAAGAATGATTCATTAGTAAGCATGCATTGAGAGTCTTTTAAAACTCTTGGATGCTTCTTCATGGGGAGAACTTTGGATTCTTGTTGCTTTGCAGGAAGAAAACAAGTTTGGGTAGATGTTACCAACATAGAAAGTTTCCAGGTTAATAGGAGATGTGGTAGCCCAAAATAACTAACTAACTAACCAACTAACTAACTAACTGCTAAATGGTACAATGGATGGAGCACAGCCTGGAATCAGCAAGACCTGAATTCAAAAACAGCCTCCAATATTTACCAGCTGTGTGACCCTGGATAAGGCATTAAACCCTATTTACCTCATTTTTTCATCTGTAAAATAAACTGAAGTAGGAAATGTCAAACCACTCCATAATTCTGCTAAGAAAATGTTTGTTGAAATTGACTCAAGGAGATTTTCAGAATATTCATTTAAGTTTTTAAGCATTCAGTCTAAGGGATGTGTTAGTTCTGCTATGTGTCTGACTAGTCATATTAAGTCTGGTTTACTGCCCTCAGTTCAAAATGACATATTTTAAGAGGGAACATCGAAAAAGGAGGACAGCCAGAATAGTGAAGAACCTTCAGATAATGCCAAATAATGATCAATTGAAGGAACCACTTAGGGTTTAGGAGGAGATGAGATGCTTATTTTCAAGTAACCAAAGGTCTATGTAGTAGAAAAGATTCAGATCATTTTGTTTGATCCTAGAGGCAAAAACTAGGAGCAAAGTCATCATTTGACTGAATTCAAGGAAGAACTTGAAAACTCTTAGAACCTGTCCAAAATTAAGTAAGATGCCTCAGGAGCAAATGGATTTATGTGGATGCTAGATGACCATTTCTCAGGGATATTTTTAGGCATTTCTGGACTGGACCTGTGATTTTATAGGGGTCAAGAGTGTCTGGTAAGAAACTGGTTCTACTACAATAGATGTCATCTTCTTAGTAATTTACAGACTTAGAGATTTTTTTGGGGGGGAATTAAGAGGGTATGTATCTGAGGCAAGACCTGAACCTAAGATTTCCTATTTCCCTTGTCAGCTTTCAATGTAGTACACTATAGGGTCTCTCATAAAGAATGCTCTAAAAGGCATTCTGCTGGAAATACTATATACTAATCAAACATGCTAAGTATTTTTTTAATTGATAGCAGTTAGAGCTAAGTGACTTACCCAGGGTCACACAGTCATTAAGTGCCTGAGGTGGGATTTGAACTTAAGACCTTCTGACATAAGTCCAGGGTCGGTATTCTATCCACTCCACGACCTAACTATCCCTGGTCAAATAGTGGTTCTTCCCATCTCCCAGATTATAAAATGTTTGATAGTCGTGAATTGAATACAGCATTTGGGAATGAGGAGAGGAGGTATCCCATCATTTCCTGACATTTCTCATAAGTAAAATCAATGATCAAAAAAAAGTAAGGAGGCTCTGTGGTTCTTCCTGAGGGATCATTCTTACAGGGTTATTTGAAGACAGAGTAGAGTCCAGTATTAGAATCAATTATGGGCAGAAGTGAAGGGATTAGTATCAGATTATCTGGCTAGCTTCAGAAATGTGGAGAATCAGAATCTGGGGGTGGAGACCCAGAGCAAATAGGAATCAAAGTGAGGAACCCAGGAGATCGCCTAGGAGAAGGATTGCTTATCCAGGGTACCAGTGGGTAGGTCCTGGACATGTAGCTTGGACTCCTGACCTAGAACAGCTGGACAGGGCTGGACAGGAAAGTCAGTGGCAGAGAAGAATTCTCTGGAGACTTTCCATATGTGGCTATACATGGTAATGGTCCTTCTCCATTCCTAACCCTGCCTCGGACTTTAAACTTGTGAGCCAAAAACGTCTTCCTTCTTACAGAGTTCTGACATCTCTGGAATTTCCTGCTCTAGAGGCTTTTCCTTTTTTTTTAATGGATACATAGTGATCTGAATGGGGGAATGGTAAAAAAGTAAGTATCTAGACCAGAGGGGCAATTGCAGGAAAGTAGATAAAAGACTCAAATTGACATCAAAAGATCAGAGTTCAAGTTTTGGGGCTGACATTTAGCAGTTTTATGACTTTTTGGCAAGTTATGTAACCCCCTGTAGAGCTCAGTTTACTCATCTATAAAATTAGTACCAATCTAATCAATCAAACCAATCAAAAAGTGCTAATTCAGAATCTATTATGTACTAGACATTGTGCTGGTTTATGGAGACAGAAAGTCACAAATAAAACAGATCCCTGTCCTTAAGGAGCTAATGCTCTAATGGGAGAGCACCTTAAAGTTTGAAAAATATTTGACAAATATCTCATTTGATCCCAACAACAATTATTATCCACATTTCACAAATGAGGAAACTAAGGTAGCCAAAAGTTAAATAACTTGCCCAGGCTTATACAGCTAGTAATTGTCTGAGGCTGGATTTGAATTTAGGTCTTTCTGATTCCAGGTCCTGTGCTCTATCCTCTGTGACAGATGGCTGTATTTTAATGAAATCCATAGTAGCTACCTCAGACGGCCTCTGTGAGGCTCAAATGAAATAATTCATGAAAAATGCTTTGTAAATTTTAAAGCAATATATGAAGTAAGCTATCATTATATAAATGAATTACTGTATCATGATTTATTTTCATTGTTCATTATTATTATTATTATTATTATTATTATTATTATTATTAAGCAGTGCATGTTAAAGAGATGACTTTGAAGTCAGAAAGAATGGGTTTCAAAGTCCTGCTGCTGACAACTTCAATCTATGGGATGCTGATTAAATTACCTAATCTCTCCATGTTCTGAATCAAGGTTGTCAAACTCAGGTCACTGAACTGTGGACCATATGTGGACTTAAGAAAGCCAGGCAGAGAGCTGGTTGTTAAATGTTTACCAGCACACCCTAGGGTACAGCTACAGAAGTGGAATTGTTCCTTTCAAGGGTCAAATTGATATTTCTAAGGCCTAGATCTGAGCAAGATTGGTTCTGTAGGATAAAATACAAATTCCGTTGTTTGACATCTAATAACCTTCAAAATCTGGCTTCAATTTATCTTAAAATTTTTTTTTGTTTCTCCTCCTGTTCCTCCTCCTCCTCCTTTCTCTCCTTTTCCTTTTTTGTGCTTCTCCCTCCTCTTTTTCTCCTCCTCCTCTTCTTCTCTCCTTCTTTATCCTCTTCCTCCTCTCCTTTCTGCTTCTACTTCCCCTTTTCCTCTTTCCACTCCTTCTCTCCCCCTCCTCACCCCTTTCCCTTCTCAATAGTCAGTTGAGATTTCTTTCAGCACCAAAAATTCTGCAATTGATAGAGGGCAACAAGAGAATGAAATAATTTTTAGGGCAGTGTGTTACACAACTCCAAAGGAATCCATCCCATGTAAAAAAAAATTTGTGGAATGAATAGATATTGAAAAAAATAGAGAAAACAGTTGAAAGTAGCAGAAAATTTGGAATGGGATGAGGTTGGGGTGGTGGGATAGTGTAACATTGGATAAAGGAGAGAAATTATTAGTCCAGGTGAATAAGGGAACTGAAAGAGGTAACAGGGAAACTAAGCCGAAAATCTAGAATTCCAAAGTGGTGGTGGTATCACTTTGAAAATGATCCAGTTACCCATTCCTAACTAAAGGAAAATTCTGAATCCAAGATAAGCTTTATTTCTATAAGAGGGTCCCCTTTTTTCTTGGGGCTCAGAGTCCAGAGTTACAGGCCACATTCTAGTGGCACTGGAGCTTTGACTGGATTCTCGTGTTGGTAGGAGGGACTTAGCAAAGTACTAAAGGTCAGAGGGATATTCGTTCCCTGTGGAATTGGCATAATGGAAATAAAATCATTATGACATACTTCATTGATCCTGTGAATATATTCTATCAAGCTAATGAGCTCCCTACGGTTCTTTGCAGCCACTCACTATTTAACAAAGGAAAATGGCTTCCTTGGGCCAACCATATTTTTGCTGAATTGCATTAGCCTTCCTTGGAGTTATAATCCACACCCAGGCAGAGAGAAAATTGTGTGTAGGACAGGGCTCCAAGTGCCGGATTATTTTGATGTGTGATCAAAGGATTAAAAAAAAAATTTCAAGAAAGTGGAAAAAAAATTTGGTATGAAAGTCTGTTCTCATTGGAGAGATCTTTTTGGTCATTTGGTCAGTTTATTTCTCTTATAAAAGACTGACCTTTCATAATATACAGACTTCTCAAAATTTCTGATTACAAATGACATTTTAATATGCATATTTGACACCTGGAAATGTCCATGAGATTCTGTTGATATTAAAAAATCTTTGTACCAAAATATTAGTACTTACTCATTGGATTAATAGGAATTGAGTGGGATCTGAGTTGTCATATTTAAAAGTCATAGTTTGAAATTGTTTTTAGGAAACACCTCTCCACTGAGCAGCTTTCCCTGTGATTCTTTGCAATCAGTAGCAAAAACCTGTTTCAAAACCTGATAGACCATGTGACCTTAGTTTATTGTTGTTTTTCAGCTATACCTTTTTATGGACTCTTTTGGTGTTTACTTGGCAAAGATACCATTTTTTTTGCCAGATCATTTTACAGATGTGGAAACTGAGTCAGATGGGGTTAAATGACTTGCCCAAGGTCACCCAACTAGTAAATTTCTGAGACCAGCTTTGAACTCAGGAAGATGAGTCTTTCTGAATCTGGGCCTGGCAACCTAGTCACTGGACCACTGAACTCCCCTCATCTGTAAAACAGAGAGGCCAGTTTATACTATTTTTGAGGTTCCTTACATGTTATGGATTTTTTGAGGGTAAAACCTCCCAAGGAATGTGGTATAGCTTAAAATTACCATGCTTTTGAATGAATATCCAAATTTCATCAACATTGACCAGTGGCCTAATTACCTTCCCAGTATAGGTTGGGAAATTAAAGGTACACAAAGTGTACATGGATAGGCAGCATATTTACTCTCTTTCATCATTCTTAAAGCACAGATTCATTATGTCTTGGGGGGGTCAGTATTTTCTCTTCTGTGGCAGCATACCTCTGAAACAATAGCAGAATTTTTTTTTTTAGGATTTTTTTTTACAAGGCAAATGGGGTTTAAGTGGCTTGCCCAAGGCCACACAGCTAGGTAATTATTAAGTATCTGAGACCAGATTTGAGCCCAGGTACTCCTGACTCCAGGGCCGGTGTTTTATCCACTGCACCACCTAGCTGCCCCAAAGTTGCAGGGTGTAATAGCAGAAATTGTAAAGGAAACGATTCAATATGTAAAAGTAGTCATAGTCACAAGTTTTCAGAAACACATCTAATGTAAAGGGAAATCAAAATGCATTCGTTATTCAAAGTACTTTGATTTCCACTTTTCCACTATCAGAGGTTTTTTTTTGTCAATAAATTCTTCAGGTTTCCTCTTCTTTCTCTTTCTTAATAGCAGTTTCCATGTTCAGAGTTAGCAATTGTATTTTTTATAGAATGAGCTAGGATAGTGCAATGAAAATAGCCCTGGACAGACTCGTCCTTGGCCCTGTCACTAACTTACAGTGTGACTATGGAAAAGTTACATCACTGCTCTGGGTCTCAGTTTCTCATTTTTAAAATGCTTGGGGTCGTAATTCAACCTTTAAAGCCTATTCCAGGGGCGTCTAGGTGGCACAGTGGATAAAGCACCAGCCCTGGAGTCAGGAGTAACTTAACCCCATTTGCTTTGCAAAAAAAAAAACAAAAAAAAAAACTAAAGTCCATTCCAACTCTAAGCTTTTCCATGTGAATTTTACAATCTACTAGCTACAAAAAATAAACAATTTTCTCCAGTGATATAGTTTTTTTTTAAATTAATTATCATTTCTAAAAGCTATTTCTGAAACCAATGCTAATTACCTATAATAGAAAATCTGGACATCTTAGTCCTCTCTTCCCTGACTCCAAGTTTGATGCCTTTATCTTCTACTCATCCTCTGTGGGTACCCTCTTCTTTTAGTCAGACTAGAAGAAAATATTTCAAATTTAAGTCCTTGAGAAGCTGTTTCATGTTTATCTTTGGAACTGCAGTCTAGTCAGAAAGCATTTATTAAGTGTCAGACCCTATGCAAAGCTCTGGGGATACAACCCTTAAGGAGCAAACATTCTCATGAGGGAGATGCTCTGTAAATAAATACGTATGTAAATATATAATATATAATATATATGAATATATATATGTATTATATAAGCTAAATAGGGAAGATGTTGAAGGGCATCTCGGAGGGAAAGGGCTAGTAAGCAAGAGTACTTCTTGAAGCTAAGGTGTGATTAGGAAAGGGTCTTGAAGGAAACCAGGGTTTGTCAGAGTAGGTGCTTAATATCTGTGGACTTGGTTTTTGTTTGTTTGGGGAGGTAATCAGGGTTAAGTGACTTGTCCAAGGTCACACAGCTAGCAAATGTCTGAGGCCAGATAGACTTGTTTTGGGGGAATTTTTGAAAACTTGACCTCATGTCTCATCTTTCAACTTTTACAAAGGGTTTTAAATCCCTTCCTTTTCCTCCCTGCCTATCTGAATTCTTTTAAAGCCTAAATCAAGTCCTCTCTTGCCCCTGACTCCAACTCTGGTGCTCCTCCTTTGTCACTGCTAATGACTTCAAATGAATTGTATTTCTACTTCTCTTTTGAATATATGTGCACATAAATTTTATGTCCCTAACTGGTTATTAAGTGCCTTGGATGGGAAGGACATGTGATAAGCTTAATCTTCCCTTAGCATCTAGTTATCTGTAAAAAGAAAATCATTTAAAATTTCTGTACATTTTAAAATATTTTTTAAGAATTTTTAAAAGTTTGATTATATTTTCCTTTTGAATTTAACAGACTAAAATGAATATTTTAAACTGGAAAAGATTTTTTTTGTAAGACTAGAAGTCTATTCTATGTATATCTTGCATTTTAAAAATATAATAATTTTCAAAATAAATTTATCATATTATTTTCAAAGCTGTCCTGTCCTCCCTGACATTTAAAAAACTGATTCAACATATTTCTTCCTACTTTCCTTCCTTTTTCCTTTTTCCCTTTCTTTTTTTTCTTTTTCCCTTTCTTTCTTCACTCCTTCCCTCTCTTTCCCTTCCTTCCTTTTCCCTTTCTTCCTTCATTCTTTCTCCCCTCTGTCCCTTCCTTATTTCTTTTTTGCCATTGTAACTTCATTTTCTCCTCTTTCCTTTTCTTACTTCCTTTCTTTCTTCATCCATCTCCCTCTTTCTTTTTGTCTTTTCTTTCTTTCATTTTCTGTTGCAATGCTGTCACTGACTTTCTCCCTCGATTCCATTATCTCTTCATTTGAAGACAAATAAATTGCAACAGAAAAAGCAAAACAGAAGCTTGGCAAGCAGTAAGCAATGCCAAGCAAAACATATCCACACATTAACCCCATCTGAAAACATACGTCTCATGATGTATCTTTAGTCCATCACCTCACCCTTAAGAAATGAAGCATGTTGGGGCAGCTAGGTGGCGTAGTGGATAAAGCACCGGCCTTGGAGTCAGGAGTACCTGGGTTCAAATCCGGTCTCAGACACTTAATAATTACCTAGCTGTGTGGCCTTGGGCAAGCCACTTAACCCCATTTGCCTTGCAAAAAAAAAAAACCTAAATAAAAATGAAGCATGTTTCCTTATAAGCTCCTCTGTGATCAGTCCTTGTAGTGATCAGAGTTCATAAATCTTTCAAAGATATTTGTATTGACAGTGCTTTTATTAAATAAATAGTTCTCCTGGTTCTGCTCATTTAACACTGTACCAGTTCATACAAGTCTTCATACAAGTTTGTAAAAGTTTTTCTTTAATCCATTTTGTAATTTCTTATGATTAAATTATATTCTGTTACATTCATATACCTAAATTTCTTCAGCATTTCCCAATTATTAAGTATTCACTTTATTTCTATTTGTTTCCTGGAAAAATCTGCTATAAATAGCTTTGTGCTTTGGAATCATTTCCCTCTTCCTCTGATATTTTTGTGAGTATAAATCTAGAAGAGGTACCTCTGGATTAAACTAGTCAAGTGACTTTAGGGGTATAGTTCCAAAATAGTTGGGCTAATCCATAGCTCCATCTCTAATTCATTGATTTCTTTGATTTCTGCAATACTCCCTCCCCAACAACTGTGACTTTCATTTGTAGTCATCCTTGTCAATCCGATAGTTGTTGCTTTATGTACAACAATTATTAATATCTGTAGCACTTTTCATATCTTTTGTTAACTATCTGTAACTTGGATATGTCAATAACTTAGATTTCTTCATTAAATAACTACCACTTCATAACCAATGGTGACTTATTTATTGTGGAATGGCTATCATTCTTTTCTGTCTGAATCAATCCCTTAAGTGTTTTGGGTATCAGAACTTAAAGGATGATTTTTCCCCCCAGCTTCATCATTTGCAAAGATTTTCAGTTTCCAGACACTGACTTTTGCAAAATCAGACTTTTTGTGTAAATAAGGACGATCCATTTTGCCCTTTGCATGTCTATTTTTTGTCAAACAATCCTTAAAAAATTAAGTAGCATTAAAAATTCTCCCTGAAAATACTAAAAAGTCTTTAGAAAAGCTATTCCTGAATTATTTTTCTTCCTTTATGTATATGTATGTATGTGGTAGTTTGTTTCACATTATTAATGGTAAACTTCTATTCTCCCTCTGGATAGGAAAGAGAACAAGACAAATGAGAACTAAATATTTCCTAAAGAATTTTGGTACTGGATCTAAAACTACACTATAAAGTGGCAGTCATCAAAACTGCCTGGTTTTGGTACTGGTTAAGAAATAGGGTAATGAATCAGTGGATTAGGATAGGTTCAAAAGAAACTGCAGGAAATGACTACAGCAATCTATTATTTGACAAACCCAAAGACATCAGCTTCTGGGATAAGAACTCACAATTTGACAAAAATTGTTGGGAAAACTGGAAAATAGTAGGCATAGACCCACATCTCACACCCTATACCAAAATAAGGTCAAAATGAGTGTAGGATTTAGACATAAAGGGCAACACCATAAACAAATTAATAGACCAGAAATATTCATCTCTCAGATCTATGGAAAGGGGACAATTTTATGACCAAACAAGAAATAGAGTGCATTATAAATTGCAAAATGAATGATTTTGACTATATTAAATTAAAAGGTGTTTGTACCAATAAAATCAATGAAGCCAAAATTGGATGGAAAGCATAAAATTGGGAAACAATCTTCACAACTAGTAGTTCTGATAAAGGTCTCATTTCTAAAATGTATAGAGAACTGTATCAACTTTATAAGGTTCCAATCATTCTCCAATTGATAAATGGTCAAAGGATAAGAATAGACAGTTTTCCAAATGAAGAAATCAAAGTTGTATATAATCATATGAAAAATTTCTCCAAATCATTTCTTATTAGAGAAATGCAAATTAAAACAACTCTGAGGTATCACCTCATGACTATCAGATTGGCCAAGATGAGAAAAAGGGAAAATGATCAACGTTGGCAAGATTGAGGGAGGAGTGGGACACTGATGTATTGCTGGTGGACTTGCGAATGTATCCAACCATTCTGGAGAGCAATATGGAACTATGCCAAAAGTGCAATAAAAATGCTCATTCCCTTTGAACCAGCAATTCTAATACTAGGCCTATATCCAGATGAACTCATAGAAAACAGGAAAAGTCCCACATGTTCCAAAATATTCATAGCAGCTCTTTTTGTAATGGCAAAGAATTGGAAGTTGAGAGGATGCCTATCAACTGGGAATGGCTAAAAAAGTTATGGCACATGAATACTATGGAATATTATTGTTCTATAACAAACTATATATGGTTGGACTGTGGAGAAGCATGGAATGACTTATGGGTCTGATGCTGAGAGAAGGGAGTAGAGTCAAGAGAACAATATACACATCAACAACATTGTGAGATGGACAACCCTGAGGGAAACAGCTCCCCTCCACAGTTCAGAGAGCTAGGACAACCATTAGACTATCTATGGATAATGTTATCCGCATCTAGAGGCAGAAGAACAAAACAAAAAAAAAACATTCACAATCTAATGGATGCTACATTAACTTTTTTAAAAAAATAGCTTATGTATTTCTTTCCTTTAATCCTAATTCCTCGTACTGAAAATGGTCAATCTATAACCATGTTTAACACAGATGTGTAATATTAACCTGATTGTTTGCCACTGAGGGGAGGTGGGTGGGAAGGGAGAGTGGAAGGAAATTTTGTAACATAAAAATATACAAAGACATAAGGATGAATGTTGCCATACCTTCATAACTGTATTTGGAAAAATAAAACATCAATGAAAAGTAAAAAAGAATTTAGGTAATATATGAGGAAATTTCTTGACAGTGAATATTGTCAAGCACTGCAGTTATTCCCAAGGAAATTGTGTAAATTGTGCTCAAAGAGGTTAGACCTTAGTCAAGCCATCTCTAGAACTTGATTTCATCATTTGAAAGACAATGAGTTTGGAGGTGATTTATAAGGCTTTTTCTTGCTCTAAAATTGTTTGAGCCTGATACACACATACACACACACACACACACACACACATACACATATTTATATATAGAACAAGATAGACTGACAAAAAGAGAGACATAGAAACAGAGAAAGAGGGTCAGAAGAGACGGGGGGAGAAAAAGATAGAAAGAGAGTGACAGAAACAAAGAGAGACAGAGAAAAACAGAGAGATAGAGACCTAGAGACAGAGAGTGGCATCTGTGGTCAGTCCCTTTGTTTGTTTCCTAATTTTGGGCAGTGGTGACTGCAGAGATTTCCCTTAATGCGTGCTTTTCATCCTTTTGTTGGCTTTGTCTCTCTCTTTATATTTGCTACATACTAGGTTAACATTCTGGCTTAATAAATTTTATTAAGATGAAAAGAGTAATGGAACATCATTTAATACTAATCTAAAATAATAGAGTTATTTTTTAAGTTTGAAGGAATATTATAAGTCATATAGTCCAGTCCCTTAATTTCACATGTAAGAAAATTGAAGTTCAGAGGGCTCAAGGTGTCTTCCCTTAGTTAACATCTGACTTGATATCTTTACACTATTATTAGGTCATGATTCTGGTCTTTCCTCCATTTTTAACATCATAAAAAGTTTTATCATGCCTTTGGAACAGAATTTTTAGTCTTTATAGAGCTCTGAAGATCACATATTTATCTCTACTGGCCATCTCACTTTAGTTGTTTGACCTTCATTCTTCCAACTTCATTAGATATAACCCTTATACAAAGTTTAACCATCTTTAGAGCTTTTAAATGCCCCTGATTTTACTTACCCAGGTTGTCTTTGTTCGTAGATAATTCTGGTAAAAACTAGTCATATTTGTACCATTGATGTCAATTATTCAAAGTTATCTGATACTAATAAAAGTGCTCATTTATAGAATAGTTTTATTTAAATGTCAGGTACCAGACATTGAAGCTACTCATTTATTTTTAAAGAACTGATTGATTAGAAATACAAAATTGTGTCAGTTTTTAATGAAGATATTACTGACTTATGACTATCACTATATATGGCATTCATGATGATGGAGGAAGTGGAAGGACTATCTTATCTACCTTCAGCAAATGAAGGCTGCTTTCAGCCCATTTGACCATGTTGGCTGATGACATTTTTGCTTGTCTAAAGAAATTTTTCTAATGAAGGAGAATATGAGCCTTTTTTTCATTTGAAGAATCTAGAGGGGTCAGCTTAGTGGTGCAGTGGATAGAGAACAGACCTGGAGTCAAGAGGGCCTGGGTTCAAATCCAGACTCAGGCCCTAAATACTTACTTAGCTGTGTGACTTTGGAAAGTTACTTAACCACATTGCCTTGCAAAAAACAAAATCAAAAAAACAAAAAAAATTAAAGAATTGAGAAAAAGCTGTACTAAAAATGTTAATAAAATAACTAACATTACAAAGACAAAGATTTTATAAAACATTTTGTTCTTGATTCTTTAAGACCTCCAACTTTTCACTCTTTCCCCAAGAAATTTATAATTCCTTATTATACTTATTCAGGCAATCCCCAGTTTATGATCAGATTGTATCCTGAGTTTAATAAATTCAATGTTTCCAATTTAAAAGTTATTTGCACTTAGAAACAACATGGTAAGTGGTGGCTAGGTAACTAGACCTTCTGACAAAAACTAATTTTTCTCATAATTTAGGAGAAATATTGAGCATTTACAATACATAAGAGGAAATACTATACAGAGTCAACTTTTTCTTTTAAACTTCATATTATATTTTTAGTCGTCAGTTCTGATCATCTAGCTACAAAACACAGAATAAAGGATGTTACAGAGTTCAGACAACCAGGAAAAGTGGACGGGTCGTATAGCAAGAATGAAAGATAAAATAATGAGATCATGCCATAGGAGGATCAGTTGCAGAAACTGAGCATGCCTAATTTGTAAAAGAGAAGATGAACATGATGACTATACTTAAATATTTGCAGGACTTTTGTGTGGAAAAGTATTTAAACTTGCTCTGCTTCTCCATAAAGGACAGAACTAGAAATAATGACCAGTGGTTAAAAAAGAGATATTGTTTGTCCTTCATTCTCAAAAAGAACCAATGACATCATGGGTAATGGTGCATGAATTGGATTTAGGTGAAGCAGAGCTATGCAAAGTCGTATGCCTCACTCTGTCTTCTTGCATCATCAAAGTTCAATGGTAAGGCAAAAGTCAAGATGACTGACAGTGACCCAGGATATAGTGAATGACCTTAACCTTTCTAACTTAAGGTGTTAGATTTTATCTCCATTTAAGGAAAGCCTTTATAATAATTAGAAAAGTAGAATAGATTGCCTCATCACTAACTGGTTCTGTATCACTAGGGGTATTCAAACAAATTTTGCGACATTTTGTCCATGATGTTGTAGAGGGGAAAAAAAAACTGTCCAGGGGCATTTTAGTCTAGCTAACATAAAAGGTTTCTTGAAACACAGAAGATTCTCTGACACTAGGTAAAATATATGATGATCAAACATGGGATAAGAAGGCAAAGAAGAATTGTGAAATATATTGGTGAAGGAATTTGTTGGTGATGGAAGGATTACACCAATTAATCAATTAACATTTTATGTTATCAAATTATATTCTATCTAAACACATAAAAAGCACCTTTTAGGCAGAGAGCACAAAATGAATTTATCATTATAAGTTTGTCCCTGAGCCCTGACCTTTATAAATAAGAGTTCAGGTGATCCTAAAATAAGAAGGCACAATAGGGGTCATGTATCCTATCCTCTTGCCTGATGTTCACGTGTCTTCCACTGCATTATCTACAAATAGCTAGCTTCTTGGGCTATACCTATCCACCAGGTCCCCGGATAACACAATGAAGTTTGGTGGAGAGGAGTCAGGGAGAGAGGATAAGGAGGCCCTGACACCAAAGGGGAAGAACTTTTTGCTGGGAAGCAATGGCTGGGCAACCTCCATCTCCAGGAAAAATCTCTTGTCTTACTTCTTATATTCCCATCAAAGCCACGGTATTGCCTCTTTGAAAAGATCAATGGATAGAGGAAGGATGGGGATAATTAAGATAAGAACTTGAGCAAACTCCAAAATCTAGTTGGCAGCCAATATAAGAGACCGATTAGCACCAAAGTGAGCAAGGAACCATATTTCCTGCAGTTCTAATGTCAAAATAATAATAATAATAATAATAATAATAATAATAATAAATGACAAGAATGACAAGAAGGGAATATTCACGTACTTGAAGAGCTGGTCAAGGAAAGTTAAAATAGCAATACCAGAAGAAAAAGGATGGAAGGAGGAAATAAAGAATTTCCTAAAGTATTTCTAAGTAGTCTTTTAGTACCTTAAAAACACAAAAAGAAGAAAGGAGGTAGACAGAGGAGAGGAGTTCCTTTATGGTATCAATGGAGTTGAATTCCAGATTAGGGCCAGGGCTGGGTCACCATTTGTGGTAAGGGACATTGGGAAGATAGTCTTGTGTTATAGGGTTCATGCATAATGAATGATCATATTTTCCACAAAAAACTCATTTGTTACTGCCAAGAAGGCATACTCAAATGAACCAAGTACCTGAATTAGGCAAAACACTCTTCCTATTAGAAATAAACATTATTGAAACAATATGAGGTCAGCTCAAATCATCTTTAGCACCATGAAAATTTCTCATTTGAGACACGTGAGAAAATTTTGTCTTCTGTATTATCTAAGTGTACATGGAGAATTCCATGCCTCCAAGCACCGAGTCATGTGGTCTTCTGTAAAAGGTCAGCATATAATGATACAACATCTTACATGATGACATTTTTCATGTTGTATTTTTCTTCCAAAGATTTCTGAAAATCAATCACCCAGTTTTTTAAGCATTTCTAAGCTCAGGCTGAACAGCTGCCTGTAGGAATTTAGCATCAAACTGTTCACCCATCTCTAACCTTTAAATGTTTGGGGAGGAAAAAAAAAGATCAGTGTAAAATAATTTAGTAACCCACAGAATTCATTTAGTTTAATTTATGCTAATCATGGTATATTGGTGTACTGGCAGATAAAAATAAAGCTGGTGGAGAAGATTGCACTGAATAAACCACAACAATTAACCCTAGAAATTATCCCTATGAAAGTGAGTTCATCCTGCAACTGGAAATAACAAGTCTAACCAATTCTCTTAACTAGTGATGATTAGAGGGCTGATTAAATTTGAGGATTTATTTTTGTCTGATATTTTAGGTAACATTCCCCCCCCCAATTTATTTGGCCATTTAATATAATATTTTAATTAAAGGGTGGTTTGGGGGAGTCAATGGGTTATAATTCAAAATTGTAATCATGTATCATCTTGTGTTCAGATTTTGCAAGTATGTATACTTACATATATGACAGAGATTTCATAGTAGGATCTGTCCCTGGCAGTAATAATAAAAACTTTCATTTCATGATGCACTTTAATATTGTTTATAAAGTATTTTACATGTGTTATACCATTTGATTATCTCAACTACAACTTTTAGCAAACAACCAGAGAGTAGTTGACAAAGTAATAAAAAGAACTATTTTGGGGGATTTTTTCATTGTTGTGAAATGAATATTAAATGCTCAGATATTGCTATGGTTATATCAGAAATACAATCCCTAAATGAGGAATGATAAATTAACCATATTTTAATAACTTATGATTGGCGGACGTGAAATCTTTCAACTTTCCATCAATTACTTGGTCAATTAACAAACATTTATTAAGTGCCTTTTTTGATTCAAGCATTGTCTTAAATATTGAAGGTAAAAATAAAAAGAATCAGTCTCTTTCATCAATTATTTCTACTTACCTAGGAAGAAATTTATGGATTTGAGTTTATAGGAGAAAAGGGACAAAAATACTCAGTTCAAACATATTAGCAATGATAAACTCTTTGTATTGAGAAGTTTTTGGCATCTTGAATACTGAGCTATGACATAATATGACAACTGAAGTGACTGAATATTTTCTTAATTCTTTTTGTTTATTCTTAAAGCTTTCTGTTACTTCTAGTCTCAGAAAAAGAAAACTTCTCTTTTATTTACAAAAGTTGTATCTGCATATTTTAAGTTCAAGAAACAAATGATTAAGAAGCACCTGCTAAGAATAATACACTGGACTAACAGCTGGGAAAAGATAAAAAGATTTATATGATCTGAATCCTGCCCTCAAAGAACTTATAATTAAATAAACTAAAACTTATATGGACAAGCTTATATATTAAGAAAGGAAAGATAGGGAGAGACACAAAAAGAGAGACAGAGAAAAGAAAGATATTGGCATGGAGAAAGTAGGAAACCATAATCCCCAACAATCTATAGCTTTGTTTCACTATTAGGGTGGCCATGCTGCATTTTATTGCACAGGCTTACACACTAGACACATGTCAAAATGGGCAGTTCATATTTGTTTAGTTCCTAACTCCAGATAGGCCAGTTCCCTTAAAGAGTAGGGGAGAGCACAACAAACTTATGCTGATTTTTGTAAAAAGAAAATCATATTGTTATCCATTTTCCTATCTTGTATCAATCATTTCAGTTTTTATATAGTTAAATATTGGACAAGTTTTTTACTGACTTTGTTTTTCTAGTTCTTTTTTTTTCTTGCTATTCATCTCTTTTCACTTCAATGTTATATGATGATAAGATCATAAATTTAAAACTGGGAGAAACAGTAGAGCTCCCACCCCCCAGCCAATCCTGCTCTCATTTTGCAAATGAGGAAAGGGAGACCTAAGGAATTTAAACCTCATTTGTGATTTGTAAAGTGATGGAAACCCAGGGCCTATGGCTCTAAATGAAGAGTTTTTTCTTGCTTTGCCACTCCACTTCTCAACATTTGAACACTAATTCTTCCATATGGTCCTTTGTCTTCATTTGTGTCCATAGTCTGAATGTTATAGCTCTCTTTTTTCCAATGGTAAACTATGGTAATCCACATGGGAACCCCATTCCTTTAGCTTTTGCTACATTGGCAGACATTTAACTTTGATTTCTTATCATCAAGTAGATGACCAAGAGTTGCCTTAGTGTCTGGTAGAGGATTTTTTGATTGTCATATGTGCCCATAGTCTACACTCCCATTTTCCAAAATGTCATCTAAAGCAGGAGACTTTCAGTTGAACAAACTCACTATTGATTAAAAACATCAAAATATTAAGCAGAATGTTTTGCTCTTTGGAAAGGTAGAGCTTGAGCAGGATCAAATTTCCAAAAGTCTTGCTTATATGACATGTTTCATAGTTGCATTTTCTTTCTAGAGGGGAAAACTGATTTAGGTTTGATGCAGTTGCTCATTTATTGCCAGTCTATCTTCCTCCATTACCTTAAAGAATTGATTTTTAGACCTTTAAGAAAATTATGTTTGATCAACATTAGTTAGCAAAGCATTTCTTTCTGAGATCCTGGATTTTTCCCTCCCCCTTCCCACAAAGTCTTGGTCAGAGTCATTTATCATTTCCAGTAGTCATTCGTTTACCTTTAACAGGAAGGTTTTCAACTTAATGACCACTAAGTTTCATCAGATGTGCTTTATTATTGGTTGGATTATTATTTCCCCATGTTATGGTTCAAAAATCTACAAAACTGAAACTTATAGTAAAGGTTGTCAAGTTGTAGGGAAAAGCAATATCTGGCTTAGTCCCTGGAAATAGTTCATTTTTGAGGGTTTTGCTTTAATACCTCCTTTAATGGATCAAACATTGGCCCATTCAGCACCAATAATCCATTTGACACCAGACTTTCCATAATTGATATTTCTTTGGTTGAATGTTTTAAGAACATCATAGTTTTCAAAGTGAAATTCAAGCAATTCATTCATGATTCCAAATATAAGTGGATCCCTCTCCATGTTAAAATGACATTTTGTTAAGTAGGCATGAAGAATGTTGGTTTATGACCAATGTCACTGAGATCATAATTCTTGATAAGAAAGACTAATGATCAGAGGATAATTTTGGAGGGTTCTTACTGATTCTTTCAACTTTTTCCAACTATCACCTTAAAAATCAACCTTACTGCATATCAGGTTATCTTTATTATTCAAAAGGAGTGCCAAGGGAATTGAGAAAAAGAAGACTGTGATGAACCAAAAGAAGATAGTAGAGGCTTTGTGTTGTGTACTACTTCTTTCATATGTCACCCAGGATGTGATTAATGCTTAATCAGGTTCAGGGTCAGTGAAGATAAAAGATGTGTTACTGAAAGATATGTGTGTCTCTTTCCTTTTTTCCCCCTTCCTATATTCCCCTAGTATCTGTATGATGCATCTGCATAAACCATAAGACTTCTGTTCATGTGAAATAACTGACAATCTTATACTCTTTGCAAACAGAGTTGCCTAAAAAAACCAACCTAATGATGCTTTATTAACTTGGGAATCAGTTTGGCATTTCAATACATCTCTACTTCCTTTTATTTCAATCCTCAGGAGTGTAGATTAGAATGGAATAAGTACTTCTTGCATTGTGAAAGAAAACTATAAAATTAAATTATTGATTTTATATAAATTAGTTGCTGTCTATGGAATAATTATTCATTATTTTAATAAAGATCATTTTCTCCCGTTTTTACATTGCTTTTCTAATGAAACATGATGGAACAAATGAGTTAACAGGGTTTCCCAACTGGATTTGAAGACAAATGGACTGTGCACCAGATAGGAATTAGGGTTCTTTCCTTATAGCCTCGATAAAAAATCAATGAATCTGCAAGTAGATTTAAATTTACCAGTGGTTCCTTATTAGCATGAATTTGCCAGCTGCATTGAAATGTTTCTTTCATGCTGAGCAATGGTACTGCCTTTCACCTAACCAAATAAATTATACTGATTGGTAATGTAGATGATATTTGAAGTATTCAGTTATCTATGGACCATTCTTCTAGCACCTTCAGGCATCTGGAACAGATTTGAAGCCTGTAGCAAAAAAGGGGAGAATGGCTTTGGTGGCAAAGAAAAAAACATTTACACATGGGACAAGGATGAAAAAGTAGTTAAGAAACTAAAGATCTACTGATTCTTTCTATCTCATATGCTATATAATTGGTTGGACGTGACAGGGAAGGAAAGAAACACTCTCAGTAGCTAGTTCAAACTTTTCACCTGAATTCTGAAAGAAATAGGATCCAGGGAAAAAAAGAAGAAAATTGGAGAGTGGGAAGAGTGCTATATAGAAGCTGCTTGAAAGTGGCAGCAAAAGTCACTGGAATTTAGACTTTTAAATGATGACCCAATGATAAAAGCAATAATTAGTGGAAACTAGAATGAGGAATATTGATAGATGCAGACTTTGACAGTGGCTTGGTATTATGTAGATTCAGGTGTTGGTGATTAGGTCTCTCACTATGTATGTTAACATAATAATGGAAGATGGTAACTTTTCACATTAAATTGTAATAAAATTTCATAGCATAGTTGAAACAGTGTTATAGTTGGAATCAGAAGACTAGTAACAAAATTTTGGTTCTTCTTCCTAAATATGTGTTCTTGGGCAAATGATTTCATTTTTTCTAGGTCTTAGTTTCGTCCTCTTAGAATCGCAATAAACTTGCATTTTTTAGAGTTTAGTCACCTCAGTTATCTTAGCTCTTGCTTTCATCATCTGAAAATGGTGATAATTCTAGCCTTTAAGAAAGTCATAGTTATTCTGGGTCTCACTTTCATTATCCATTAAAATAAGCTAAATTACATGATTTCCTAACTTCCTTTTAATTCTAATATCAATGTAGTGTTTTATTATAACCTGAAATATCCTTAAAACACCATAATTTCATAATATGTAAGTTAGATAGGAATAAAGATTCATGTAGACTTATAGACAAGGTTCATTGTTTGAGTCTATCAGCAAGGTTAGAGAGATACCCAATCAGAATTCTTTGGATAACAAACCAGATAATCCTTGAAGGATAGTTTCATGGTATAAAGGTACTAAACCAAATTCCCCCATGGATAATAGATTTCCTTTAAACAAGAATACAGCAGTGATTAGCAGAATGGGATGTCTAAACTTTATTCACTGCAGGCCAGTGGAATTTCTGAACTAAGTCCTGAGACAAAAGCAGTACAGGACAAAATCTATTAATTGTAAATAGGATCAATTAAAAAAGACACTGAATCAGTCTGAACATTTTACATGGTATTGATTTTGAGCTTATTTTCTAATTATCTCCATCTAGCTGTCCTTGAGTTTAATCACATTCACTTGTGAGGGGAGTGGGGGAAAATTTGTCCAGATTATGAGCTTTTATCTATGGCCATATTGCTGAATGGCCTTGTGAGCATATGTGGATTTTGAATATTCCCTTAGATTGAATCACAGAATTTTAGAGTCAGAAAGGACCCCTGATGTCTTCAAATTGGACCCATATCCAAAAGTAAACATACCCAACAAATGGATCCTAGACTCTAATCGAAGACTCCGGGGGAGAAGGAAGTAACCACCACCTGAAGATCCACTCTATTTTTAGATGACTCTTATTATGAAAACATTTTTTCCTGATATCGAATCAAGTTCTTTTCATTGCTATTTGTTCTGCCCTTTGGGATCCAGTTAGAATAAATTTAATCCTTCTACTCAGCTTTTCAGGTCTATGAGAGTGTTTTGAAAAGGAGTAGAAAAAGTGAAGTTTTAGTCATCCATTGATAGGATCAGGGAACAAAAGGATGCAGAATTGGGGAGATAACTGAGGCCAACAGAAAATATTGTTTATATTACAACGCCAAAGCAAAGTTAGGTGGCATGGTTATTATGGTCCTGATGGACTCTAGAGTTCAAATACAGCCTCAAACATTAATTAAATGTGTCACTTTGGACTAATTATTCCCCCCTTTTGCCTCAGTTCCCTCATTTGTAAAATGAGCTGGAAAAGGAAATGGTAAACCACTCCAATAACTTTGGAAGATAACCCAAAATGGGTCACAAAGAGGGACTGAAAAATGCCTCCACAACAAGTGGTCCTCTTCCATATCAAAGTATAACAACAATATGTATTTCTAACATCATGTTGGCTTCCCATCCTATTCAACCTGAGGAGCCACATATCTAGATGTTTATAATCTCTCCCAACAATAAGATAAAAATCCAGTAAATGTGAATAGTAGAAGTTTTGCCATAGAACACACCCTAGGAATAATGAAACCACAAAACAAACAAACCAAAAACCTCCTTTTACTCAATTTCCTAAATAGTTCTTCTTGAAAGCACTGAGATTAAAAGGTAGCATCAGAAATATCATTTTAGCAGTAAAAGCTTTTCCAAACTAGACAGGCAGAGTTTTCAATGCTGACATTTTGAAGGGTGTGTTCTCAGTAAAACCAGTAAATCACTGGTGGGCATAGTTGTCAGAGAGGGCTGAAGGTAATTGGAAAATTACAACTTACTTGTAAAATTAATACATGATTACTGGGGAGAGGATTTTTAGATTTACTTGTACTTTCAATCCAGAGTAGTAACTGAAGATTTTAAACCCTAAAATGACCAAAGAAATAAAATATAATAAAACAATTTTCTAATTCTAGATCAGGTCACTTCCTTCCTCTATTCTCTTCTAACCAGTTCAACTCTCTCTCTCTCTCTCTCTCTCTCTCTCTCTCTCTCTCTCTCTCTCTCTCTCTCTCTCTATCTATCTATCTCTCTGTCCCTCTCTGTCTCTCTCTGTCTCTCTGTCTCTGTCTCTGTCTCTCTCTCTCTCTCTCTCTCTCTCTCTCTCTCTCTCTCTCTCTCTCTCTCTCTCTCCCCTCTCTCCCTCTCCCTCTCCCTCCCTCCTTACCACCCTCTTTCCCTCCCTCTCCCTTTTTCTCTCCCCTCTCTCCCTCTCCCACTTTTTCTCTCCTATTTAAGGAACATCGGTTATTTCTGTTTCCATTTCTCAGTCCTCATCTTCATTTATTCCTTGCTTTTTTTGCACTTTTCCTTGATCTTCCTTTTGTTTTTCTCTTGCTCTGACCTCAAACTGCAAGCTGCTTTTCTTTCTTTGTGAATATATTTAAGTGGAAGAAGTGGTGAATCAAGTCCTAAATGTTTATGTAGTCAAAAAAGTCTGGCCTCAGATCCCTTCTCAGACATTCAGTAGTTGTGTCACCCTGGGCAAGGCACTTAATGTCTCTGGGCCTCAGTTTCCCCACCTGCAAAATGGAAATAATAGTAACACCATTCCCCTGTTATGAGATCAAATTAACGTTCACAAAGATCACTGTACCATATTAATATGAGCTATTGTTACTAAATTTAGTTTATATCAACAAATGTTAATTCTATCAAGACAGTTGTATTACAGTAGAAAGAACCCTGGATTTGGGGTTATGGCATTCTAAGATCATGGGGTTCAGTGCTCTATAGATCATAAAGATCATCTAGTTCAGTTCATTCATTATACTGATAGGAAACTGAGGTTGGCCAAGTTAAGAAGAGGCAGCATCATATGGCAAAAAGAGTGCTGAATTTGAAGGCTCTGTTTCAAATACTACTTCTATCATTTTCTATACAAATGACCTTAGGCAAAACATTTATTTCCCTCAATTTTCTCATGTGTAAATTGAGAAGGTTAGACTAGACAGCTTCTTATAGTGCTAAATGTATGATCCTCGTATCTACTATGCCATTCTGGTCATCATATGGCAGAGCCACCATTCATGCCACCATTCAAACCTTGAACCTATGGAACGACACTGTGCTCCTCTCCTTTATACAGTGATGTATAAGACACAGTCTTGCCTTATGGTCTACATACTCAAATAATTATAACTCAAACTGGAACATTAGCAGTGCATAAAAGCAAGGCAGAGTCCCTGGAGAGTATTTGAATAAGGTCTCACCATTTGTATCTGATGGGATTTAGAAAAGGTTTCATGGAGCAAACCATGTATGACCTGGTGCATGAGGAATGTGCAGGATTTTAATAGGTAGATATGTTCCTTTTATATCTCAGACATGGAAATATCTCCTTCTTCCTCAATTCTTGTCTTGTGGTCATGACCTTTCCAACAGACCTGGCAACTGCACCCTTTTTCACTTCTCATTACAATAGAAAACAGGTGCTTAGCTAGGCTCTGAGAGACAATCTACCTCATTTTAAAACAGATGTTTCTAACCTGAGCTATGTAAACTTTAAATAGATAGATAGACGATAATGGCATTTCAATAGAATTGGTTTTGTAATCTTATGTATTTTATGAATTTAAAGATATAATTCTGAGAAGGGGTCCCTAGGCTTCACCAAATTGCCATAACACAAAGAAGGTCAAGAACTCATAGCAACAGCTGAGCATAATAAAGACCCATAAGTCTTTAATTTGGTGTGCAAGGTTGCCTAGGGCAATTTAAAAACCAGAAAGAATACAAACCAAGTTAAAATGATTGGTATAATAAAGACCCCTGAAAACCTGTTCTATTTTGGATTTTTTGAGAATACTAAGGCATGATAACCAGGCTCTATTTTTCTTATACTTGTCAGGTAATCAGAGGGGAAAAGAGGCACTGCAAATGAGAAATCATTCACATTAAACATACATTCTGATTTTGCCCTCCCTGCAATTCTTTCACTGACTTTGGCTGATGAGGATGCTTTCTTCTTATCTATTCATTTGGGAGAGTCAAATTTCCTTAGATTAAGTACTTCTATAAACACTTCTTTATTCAAACTGGTTCATGGGGTGTCATGAACAATACTGCATCATACTAAGGTGCCTATCCCAAAGTGCAATTGTGTATTCTCCTCGGTCCTGTCATTCTAGATAACCTGGAAAATGTCACAGGTAAGCCTTTACCTAGGAATCTTAAAAGAGGTTTAAGTTTAACCCTTATATCATGCTTTAAGTCAATGGAGTTTGTTTCTAACTTGGAACATTTTTGATATGAGGTGATCAATTGTAAATTTCTCTATGTGGGATAAAAAACAAAGGAAAATTCTGTTCCCACAGAAAATTTTCAGAGAGAAAATTATTCAGTAATTGTTATGTAGGCTACATTCTTCATTATTCAAGTCAAATGCATAGTAGCACCATATTTTTTATTAGGAAATAATGCATGACTTATACTGTGTAATTAACCCGAATGCCCAAGTTGGAAAGCACCTTTGAGATTATCTATACAAATTACTTCCTTTTATTTAACTTTATTTAAAATTAATATATTGATAAAATATATTTCAGATAACCACCAGGCAAGCTAATAAAGGGTAATAATGGGGGGTATTGAAGAAGGGATAAACAGATGCAAATATTGACCACTAAGTTGTACCTAAGGATGTTTGGGGGCTGCATAGTAACTTTGAAAACTACATATAAAAATTATCTATATTCTATATTATTTTATTTGTTAAATATTTCCCAGTTATACTTTGATCTGGTCCTTATTGAACTTAGGAATTTTCCATCTTGTCTTGAGTTTGACACCTCTGGTCTAAATGACTTCTTAGTTCCTTCTAATTCTAAGATTCTCTGCAATTGAGACCCTCTGGTGAAACTGCCCTGACAGTAACTACTCAGATATTAATAAGGTGAGTTTTGGAGTAAGAATCCAGATGTGAGCTTCTGGGAGGTTGTGGAGGAGTTGAATTCTGGATTTTGAACACTTGCCAGTGTGACTGATCAATCACATATATTATTACCAGGTGAAGAGAAGTTTCTGAATTTGCATTATCACTTGGCTAGGTTTATATTTCATTTTTGTAGCAGTCAATCTAAGACATGATGCCTTTGCTAGCTGAAGATTCTGACCTCTACTGACAAGAAGGAACAGTGGAGGTGGTGGTGGGGGGATAAGGGGGCCTGGTATTCTAATAGGTCATCTCTGAGTCTACTTCGGTGATCTATGGACAATTTTCTTTTATGATACCTGCTATCAAAATAGCAAAACCTCCAGTTGAATGTCAGTAAACTGATTTAGCTTCTTCATGAAGGCACTGACTGACCCTTCTGTATAACTTACTTGAAAGATTTTAATGGATCACTGACCTTGATGGTTGCCTGTGAAAGTAACAGTTTATAAATGAGTTACCATATTTATTCACATTCACCACCCTAACCCTTTATTTCTAAAAGCAAAATTTTTCTGCATATGATGTTTTTCCTGGATTCACATCAACTTTCACACCTGGCTATGAATACATTACTAAGGGAATACTTTGAGCATTGTTTTATTTTAACTTATATTGAGCTGATGTTTTGTTAAAGAGCATGTATTTGTGGGAAAATTATATTGACTCAATAATCTACTGTATTCCTGTCAATTGTCCCCCTTCTTCCCCCACCCCCAATAAATTATAAGAAGTTGCCTAACATAACCAAACCCTGAAGCACCAACATCACCTATTGGTAACTGGATGAATTACATTTTTTTCCAGGAGAAAATCGTTTCTGTGAGCTGGCCTAAAAAATCCAAAGCTAAAGTGAGATAACCTGACATTGTGGATGTCTCAGAATCATCATGCTTTATGAGCTGCAAGATGCCACCTAGTCAGGAAAATCTAGGTGCAAATCCTACCTAAGACATTAGTGGGGAACATGAATCAGTTATTTAATCTCTCTCGAAGTCTCAGTGGCTTCATCTGTAAAATGAAGAAAATAATAACTATATTGCTTACTTTATATACCTAATGATATAATCTATGTAAAGTGGTTTAGGAGACTTTGGGACAAGATAGATGAATATAGATAGAAGCATGTATGTGTGTGTATATGTATCCATGCATGCATATGTGAGCTATAATTATTGTAACAGCAAAATTCACACAAAGGACTAAATTAAAGTTATAGCAAGCAGCACTAGTTTGTCATGGAATAAGATAGAGAAATGAATATTGCTTTGTCATTTATTCATTGCATTTTTACTTCATTTTCTTTCTCAGATAATACCTATATATTATATAGTAATACATATTATTATATAAATCATTTCTTACCCTACCCTACCTCCATCCCCCCTCCTCAAAGCTTGGTTTTCCCAAGAAGTCTTGTCTACTAATAAACTGGTACATCCTCCAGGCTCACCCATGGAACATAAATTCATTATTCTGAGGAATAACCCTGTCCTGAGGTTAGAGGCATAAAATTTTTCAGGTCATTCTTCCAGAGGGTCTCAGGTACCAACTCAGAAAATGTGAAAAGGCTTAAATATCATCATTCCTTCATGTTTCACTTGTCAATATTTTTTTAATCCATTCCTCAGTCTCCACCTTACTGGCCGAGTCCCTCATTCCCTCATATCTCTGATATCTATAATAAGTGCTTGTTAGTTTACAAGTCCTTTCCCTCAATTATCATTTTTTCAAAAGACATTTGTTACGCCCTCATCATGTACTGTTCTAGATCCTGAAGAACAAAGACAAATAAGGCATGTTTTCAATTTTATCATCAAGGAGGAAGAGCGTACAGGATAAATAAGATACAAATTAGAATACAAGGGTATAAAAATGAAATGAAAGTGCTTTGAGATAAGGTGAAAGAGAGAAATCATTTCCAGTTCTCGAGAATCAAAGAAGACTTCTGGAAGTTGGCACTTGTGGTCAACTGACTTCAGGAAACAGCATGAACAAAAAAAATATAGCCTCCACCACTTAAAATCAGAACTCCTTTCCAAGTTGAGCACTTTGCAACTGAGTCTCCTGAAATCTGGTGTGACATTCATTCTTTCTCTCTCCTCAAATTATCTTGTGCACAAATGAATAAACATTACACTATTTCATTATATATACATATATGGGTGTATTCAGTCATTTCAGTTGAGTCTATCCTTTATGACCCATTTTGGGATTTTCTTGGTTAGAGATATTGGAATTTGCCATTTCTTTCTCCAGCTCATTTGATAAAATCTAAAATTTTATTTATAATATATAAATCTAAAATTATATATATATATATATATATATATATATATAAATAAAAATAAAAATACTGAGGAAAACAGGAATAAGTAACTTTCCCAGGGTTACCTAGCTAATAGGTGTCTGAGGCAAGATTTGAATTCAGAAAGATGAGCCTTTTTGACTTTAGACCCCAAACTATTCATATGTACATTTACATACACACACATATATGTATTTATGTAATAAACCTATACATATATACACACATATATTATATATATATTATATATATACACATACATGCATTCCTTGAGTGCAGACATTGTTTTTGTCTTTTTATCACCAATTCCTAATACAGTGATTTATACTTAGTAGACAGTAATGGTTTGTTGACTTAAATCAAGAAAAATGTGACATTTTCATAAACAAAGTGAAGATGTTTTACTGAATTCACTTGAAGTCTTTTTAGGATGCAGGAGGGACTTTAAAATTAGAATGTACCTAGACCAGATTCTTGTGAAATGTGTTACCTTTTTGCTTTTCTAAAAGAAAATCTCTAGGAGAAGGGGGTTGTCATCTGTTTTAAGGTTCCACAGGGGTAGATTTTTTAGAAAAGAATGATTTTTTGAGGAATTTGTTTAATTTACTGAAATACAAACCTCAACAACAATGGATATATTATAGAAGCCAGTTCCTGTGAGCTATATATAACTGGCCTCACTCTAATTGTGCAAGTTTCTATATACGGTATACCAATATATGCATTTGTGAGCAAAATGCATGATGACTGAATAGTGTTTTATTATTATCTCAGCAAAGGTTAAATCAAACTTATCGACCGTGAGATGTTTCAAAAATTCACTAGGGCAAAGAATTGTACCCAAAATCCATCCTGCAAAGCAATCCCTATGCTGCTCCCTTTCTTCCAACTGAACCCAAAGAGTGGAAAATTCCAATGTGAATATATGTGTGTTTGTGTGTGTGTGTGTGTGTGTGTGTGTGTGTGTGTGTGTGTGTCTGTATTTTTCCCTCTGCACTGATGGGCTTTACAGAGAGACAGAGAGAAAGTATGAAAAAGAAAGAAGAGTATTCTTTTTTTTCCCACAGCAAAGAAGAAAAATTAAAGTTGTATGATGGTTATAAATATTACATGCTCAGAGTACCGGGAGTACCTGTAGTTTTCTGGTTTCTGAGGTTGGTTTAGAATTAACCCTTTTACCACTATCAAATTCCAAACAGAAACAGAAATATAACAGGACTTGCTGTTCTAATTTCATGATTGTTGGGAAGACTTAGAAAATAGTATGGCATGATAGAGTTTGGGATTTACGTTCACTTCTTCATTTATAAGCAGGGGCAATATTAATGCCACAACCTATCTTGAAAGACTATTGTGAAGAAGATGTATTTTGGACACTGCAAAGTGCCAGAGAAAATCCACTTATGATTAGAGGAAAGAATCAGAGTAAAATATACATCGAAAATGTTGAGACCTTAACAATCCCAACAATTCATAGAGGAGTTTTTTTGTTTTCTATGCAAGAGAATTAGACATAGGGTTATAGAGTCAGATCTGGAAGGGTCCTTAGCCTACTAAATCCAACCCTATCATTTTATAGATAAGGAAACTGAGGCATAGTTAGATTAAATTACTTGTTCATGTCTGAGGCAGAATTTAAACACTGGTCTTCTCAACTTCAATGGCAGAGTTTTATCCACTAGGACTTTTGGCTACCACAATAAAGTCAAGCTGTCTATATTAAGTTTCCACTTTAAAAAACTAACATCCATATTTTAAAATTTATATTTTGGATGGTATTCACAAAACCATAGAATCTAAGTTCAAAGGGGTCTCTGAGACCATAGGATTCCCACATTTTACTACCTGAGGCATGAGTCAATTTCCACAATATTCCTAACAGTGATCATCCAGACTCTCCTAAAGGATTTACAAAGATGGGGTACTTGCCAACTAAGAAAGCAATCTTTTCCATTTTGAGGCAACTCTGTTTGTGAATAAATTTTTTCTTTTCTTATTATGAAATCAGCTGCTCTGTATCTTTTGCAAACTGGGCTTCTCTGAAGCCACTATTTTTTAATGCAGAATTCTCATTCTCCCTCCTTCCCCAAGGCTACACTCCCTTCCCATGGAGTAGGCACCTTTGCCAACAGAGATATTCTGATCCCATAAAGTTCCCGATACTGGTAATATAATACTCAGGAAATAATTACAGTGTCACAAATTTAGCATCATAAATTCAGTGAATGATTAAACAGGGAAAAATATCAGTGATCTGGAAAGGAACAACAACTTTGTTTAACCACAAACAGCTTTGGCAATTAGCAAACAGGAAAACGCTAAAAAAAAGATACTATGCAAAGCAGAGTTCAGTAACCCACCATTCAAATATTCATTAATTTAACCAAAGGGTTAGGTCCACTTCTGAATAGCATTAATTATTGGATGTCCTTGCATTCTGCTTAATATAAAAAAAGATACAAAAATGTTCCTTCTGTGTACAGAATATTTGTAACTAAAAGATTTTATCTTGAAGTTTTGGGAAATCCTCTAAGCTTAAAAAATTTAACAACTCTCACAAATTTCCCATTTTCTAATATCAAATCAGAGAAAGTCCAAGTTAGAAAGGTCCTTTGACCTTACCTTTTTCCTACTTCATTCATTAGCTCTTGCTACAAAATCCCTAAACAAGATGGTGGTGCTCTGACTGGAGTTTGAATACCTTCACTCTTTCTCTGACAGCATGGCTTATCTCATTTTGAGGCAGTTAAAATTATTGAGAGACTTGTTGAATCTCAGTTAATGAGTAGGCATTTTAAAAATTAAATATTGCTTTTCTTTCAATTCACAAGCATTTTTTTTCTCTCTCTCTCATCCCTTTCCCCCGAGTTCCCAGTAGAAAAAAAAGAAAGAAAAACAAAACTCTCATAACAAATATGAATACTCAACCAAAACAAATTTATTCACTGGCTATATTCAGAAATGCATATCTCATTCTGAATACTTAGTCCAATATCATCATAGTTAGCCTTCTGGAATCCTGGTTGGTCATTGCCTTTATAAAAGTTCATGCTTTTAAAGTTGATTATCTTCACATTTTATTATAAGTTGCCTCCTAATTTTGTTCACCTCATTCTATAAACAATTTATATGTCTTTTCAGATTTCTCTAGAACTTCCCCTTTCATCATTTTTATAACACAATAATATTCCATTATATTCATATGCCATATCTTTTCAAACACTCTTCACATTAGTTTACAGTTTGTTGCCATCATTAAGGAGTTCCTACAAATACTTTTATATCTATAGGTCCTTTCCCTCTGTCTTTGATGTCTTTAGGGGTATAGTTTTAGTAGTGATATTACTGGTTCAAAGGGTATGAACAGTTTAATGAATTTTTTTAATACAATTCCAACTTGCTTTGCATGATGGCACCACCTATTCCAGTTCCAATAGTGCATTCATGTGCCTTTTACAAACCTGGTATGCTCCCAATATTTTTGCTAGGCATTAGAAATTCAAATACATTGCAAGAAGCCATATCTTTTCCCAAAGAGATTACTTTTAAGTTCAGGATACAATTTGAAGAAGAGTACCCTTACTTCAATCTGCCCTTTGCAGTTTTCCTCTAAATATGAGAGTTCCAGTGCTAATCATAGGATAAATAAGAATAACAGCCAGCTATTACTTCCATTGTATTCAATAATTGAAGGTATTTCATTTCCTTTTAAAAGAATTGTGGAGCATCAATGCATTATCAAACATTAATAAGTATTTAGGACTCTTAATAGGAGACAGAATGGGTCAGTAGACAGAACCCCAAATTTGAGATTATGTTCAAATCTCCTCTAGGATCTTAGAGTCTGGCGTCATAGATTTAAAGCTCTCAGAGTCTTTAAAGGTTGTCAGATGAGGAAACTAAAATCAAGAGAGATAGATATCTTGCCCAAGGCATCACAGCTTCTAAGTGATGGAATTGGGATATATTTACCCTAGTCCATTGATTTTATATTCAAAACTTTTCCCATTAACTTTTCTGGGTCCTAGTTTCCTCCTTTGTCCATTGAGGGAGTTGGACTTGGACAATCTTCAGGGTTTCTTCTAGCTCTAAATCCTATGATCCCCAAATACATAATTTGATGCCTACCTGTTTGGTGTGATTTTTAGGAGGATGTTTCCATCCTCCACTATCTCTTCCCAAATATCAGATTTTCATGCCTTCAAGTGAGTAGCTTAATCTAATGGTTTTAAATAACAATTGAGAACTAGACAGTGAGGAAACAGTAGTTTTCTCAGAAAGAAGGAAAGTTAGAGAGAACTTTGAAGAATGGGACACTGGTCTAGACAAAGTTTTGAACTGTGAAGAATGGGACACTTGTCTGGACAAAGTTTTGTATCCAACAGCCCCAAAGTTTTGGGTACCTGGGTCAAAAAGAAAAGAAGGATGCAGAAACATGATGTCAAATCATTAAAATACTTGATTACTTTTCCAAGGGTTAACCCTGACTATATTCCCTAAATTTTTGGTCATTTTGCTTATAACTTCTCAGTTATTCCTTCAATAATTATACAGGATTGTTTGAGTTGCACTTTTTCCTGTAACAATCTCTTCTGAGATGATAGATGAGTAGGAGAATGAGTGCAAGATGGTGCTACTTTAATAAAAGTGACAGTAGATGAAGATTAGTTCAGCCAACCATGATAATTTGATTGGCCAGCTCAATTTGATGGCTGTAACAAATTGGCCATGCTCAGTCTTTAGCCCTTTCAGAAGTCTTCCCTTTGAAGAGAAATATTTTCCAATATAGTTTTGACTTTTTTTTCCATAACTTTTTCTTTGGGGAAGCCTTATTGAATGAGCAAATCATAGTCAGTTAAACTTATAGGAATGATTTCAGGAGGACTCTTTCATTTCTAGAACTTACCACAACCCTATAAAGAGGTTACATTGTATTATGATTCAGAGATAAGAACAAATAAATGTTCCAAATGGACCACATTTCATATGAATCAGACCAGCTCTAGGGAGCTGGTAAGGCTTGTAATAGAAAAGGCATGGGACTGAGAGCCAGAAGACCCGGGATTATGTCTTCAATGGGTCACTTAGTGTTAAGTGCTAGAATAGGGATTTGTGCCCCCACTATATTGGAGATTAAAAAGTCTCTGTGTGATGTGACTCTAGGTTCTTGAGATCATGCCAGTGGAGCAGAAGATCAAATAGAATATAAAATTCTAGAAAAGTTTTAAGTATAATAATTCATGAACATTCAAAGAGCAAATTAGCTGAATTTAAAAAGACCAATGACTAGAAAGCTTAACACTAAGTGATGAATATATGGGTCATATCAACTAATGAAGACCATATGCTAAGAAGAGTTGGAGGGTTTATGATCTGAATCAATGGAAAGAATATAAACATTAAAGAAAGAATCAGAGAGGTTAATAATTGCCAGCATGTATACAGATAGCATTGTAATTTGTGCAAAGTGCTTCATTTTATTATTTTATTTTATATGCAACAATCCTAAAAGTACATGACTCCTGTTTTACAGATAAGAAAATTAAGATGAAGAGACATCAGATGATTTGTCCAGGGTCTCATAGCTAGTAACTAGCAAAGCTGAGATTAGAATTTAAGCCTAAACTAGACTTTTAAAGAGAAAGGTTGAAGGGTATTCCAATGGTAACAGTTTCTTGGGTTGTGAAATGTGCCCTTTACATAGTATATTGTTTTCTTTATTTGGAAAACCACATGCTACATCTGCTATAAAACCTATATTTATGATCCTGCATTTTGGCAAAGTCATATTTCTAGAATGCCTGGCATCCAAATGGTTCATAAAACTAATCAATTATCCCATGCAGCTCCCACTACAGAACATGTAATGGTGGGGGTAAGGCATGCAAAAAGTTAAAAATCTATACTTAAGCATCCAAGCTTGAAAATGCAAAGCGATGCTACATCTAATTGAAACATTATTTTGTTTTTTAACTATTACTAGATGTCATATTAAAAGGTAATGATTTTAATTGTAATCCAATTATTATAATTGAGCATTTTAATGGAAATGCTATATTTATGGAAAAAGAATGAAAAGAAGGAAGTGATCCAATACCTCAAGTCTTCAACAATTATTCTTCTTTCAATGAAACTGTTAGTTGTTTAAATGTGTTTTTAACACAGAAGTGTCTCTTGGGTATCAATAGAGTTTCCCCCCAAAAGCCCAGTTCAATCTTATCTTTCTGTCTTCTCTTGGGGCAAGGGGTGGTTAATAAGCCTCAGCAGGTTACCTCTTTTGAGTATATGTTTTTGCTGCTAGGCTTAAAAAAACGACAAAAGACTTTTGCTTAAATTTCCCTATTGGGCAATGTATCTGTCCCACATTCTTTCTTTATTCTGACACTAGAGGACAGAGATAAAATGTGATTTGTATGTGCGATCCCTTTCCTATTCTCCTTCCCCAAAACCTAACCCAGTCACTGGCACAGTACAGTTAGAGTACAGATATTCGCTTCCTGTTTCTCCCTGTCCTTCTTCCTATTCTTTTTTTTTTTCACACTTTCTCTTTTGTCTTTTTGTTTGTTTGTTCGGGTAAAAATTCATTCTGCCTTGGAAACCTGAGCATTCTGAAAACTTCTTTCCATGTTTCTCAACCATTCCTCTTAATCTTTACTCATTGTGTATTATTCTTTTGCTAAATATTCAGTAAAATTGAACAGTAATAAATGTCTGTTGTATAATTATTCATGTAAATGATGTGGATTGAATTTGGACCAGTTTTTGGATCCCACTACAACCATTATTACTGATTGTATTGCATAACACATGTTAGATCCCAAAATGTGAAGGTTGTGTGGATTTTAGACCCTGGAAACTTATTAGAAGGTTTCAATTCATTACATTTATCCACATATCATCTTATTTTCTACTACATTGCTTATTAGATCTGCAGGTATTCAGTGGATAGCCAAAGAAAGTTTGTTTCATTAGCATCTAGCATTAGCAGATTTTTTTTCACTTATTCCCTTCATATTTTCTCTTTCTTATTATCATTGTCAACCCTAAGGAGAGGGCATGGGGACAAGAATGAGGGCAATTATTGTCTATAAGGACACAAGGTGGTGTATTGGTTATTCAGAGTTAAACAAAGCAATGTTTCATGCCCTCCAGGAGTTTATAGGAAAAGCCCATAAGCTGTAGTTGTGAATTATAAAGCCAAGCAATTTTTAACCATCTGCACACCAGAAGCCTCCAATGCCATGTTTATTTTGACTTTTTCCTTGCTTAATGTTGTTTACTCTTACCCTTTCATTGCAATGACATTTAGGGAAAATGAATGGGGAGAGAAGGGACAGACAACCTTAAGAAACAAAAGCAGCAGCAGCCAAAGAATGAGAGGGAAAAGAAGAGGAAAGGGAAAAATGAGGACCAGGCAAAAAGAGGGATTCAATGAATTAGGAACTTATTCATTAAAAACCTACAAAATGCAACTGCCCTGAGGGCCAACTCTGTCATTTAAGTACCAAAGGTCTTTCAAGTTCACAGGGTACTTGAGAACTACAAATCAATTTGAAGGACCTAATCATATTTGAACCTTATTTGTGACAGCTCTATGAGGTAGGTTCATTATTTCCATTTTACAGATGAGAAAGCTGAATTATCTGAGAGATAAAATGACTGGTTCTAAAGGCTGATTGGACCTTAGTTGTGATCTTCTATTATTCTACCTGTTCAGATTCAGAATTTTTTCCAATAGCTTTGTTTGGTTTTTTGTTTGTTTTTATTGCCACATCAAAAACTATGATCAAGTGGGCAATACTCACTTGTAACTAATTTAAGACTCAAATTCCATTAGCTGTCTTATATGATTTTTTTCTTTCTCTAGCTATATAAAATATAGAGAACTGTTTTAAACATTGAGTTTTTAATATATATATATATATATATACATATATATACATATTTTATAAAATCAGTCAATTTAAAAAAAAAAACAAGACAATTCCATACCTCTCCATATCACTGGCGACTCAAGTGATTACCAACATAATTTTTTAAATCATACTTTATTTTTTTATTGAATCATCAATATATAAATCAGTTACAATAAGGAATACATTGGCTTATTTATGGCATTGATTATAATAGAATTACAGATTCATGTAATTTTAAACAAAAGTTAAATATAAAAGCTTATTGTTTTACATGGTTTGAATCATTATCTTTGTAAAAATGTTGTAACAAATGATTCAGAACATTTTAGATTTTTAAAGAGAATTATAATTGTTGTTTCATTTTGGTTTTTGGTTGTTCTGTCCTATGATTTTTTATCAGTGTAAGCAAATCCCACTGTGGAAATTCCTTCCATCCATCAACTCTGTAACCTCGCTATAATTTACAGTCTGAAAGATACCTAAAACACTGAGAGGTTAATTACCTTGGCCATGGTCACAGACATATTATGAATTGGCAAAATTATGTGAGCCTCAAGTTTCCTACCCTAGGACCTACCCACTGTCCAATAGAGATAGGATAATGTAAAAGTGCAAATTATGAAAAGGGAACTTCATTTTTTTAAAAGCCTTATATCATGCTTTAAAAGTACTTTACCTATATTATTGTACTTGATTTTCATAACTTCTAAAGTATATGCTATTGTTATCTCCATTATTTACTCTACGAGTAAACTGAGGTTTAGGTAAGTAATAAGATAGAATGTATATGAAGTAGGATTTGGATTCAGGTTCTTTGACTCCAAGTCCAGGACTCCACCCACTGTGCCTCCTAGTTTCTTTAAGTGTTTGTTATTACTATAAAGCATCAACATCACCCTTTGAGCCCATAATTGATATAGTTGATGAAAAGGATATCTGGCACTGTGAATGATATTTCCTTGCTTCTGTTTCTTTGGTCTAGGCAAGGTGATGCTTGAAGTTTTTTGCAGAATGGAGGGATTATGAGATAGAAATTTCATATTAAAATCTCAGTCAGGAGATAAATCAGGAAAGGGAAGAATAAAAAAAAATATGCTTAACCTGAGTGACAATAAATCAATCAGTAATCATTTATTAAGCATCTACTATTTGCTAAAAACAGCACTAAGTGCTGGTTCTTTTTTTTTTAACAGAAAAGAAATGTCTGCTACAGGGTGTGAGTATAGGAGTGGAAGGGAGTCCAATTTAGTTGTGGACAGTGTGACTTTGTCACAGTAAAAGGGCATCTAAGAGAAGATGCTTTGAAGATTTCTGAAATGTGGGACCTCAGAGGAGGTGGAGCCTTGAAGAGAGATTGGGAGAAATATCCACATAGTTGCTAGAGTAGATGAGCTGATCAAGAGAGAGGTAGCAGCAAGAGAATAGGAGAGATCTGAGAAAAGAGGCAGAATTGCAGCTTTGGGATAGTATTCTTCATTGTGTATTATAGCACAGACTTTAAAATGAAACATGGCATCTTGCACTAGTATCACAGCTGTGTGTTTTGTCCTGCTAAATGGATGGTTCACTTGACTCACAACTTGAGAAAAGTTCTGGCAGTGTGGTTATAATAGTAAAGAGATAATTACATGAGTTCCAAATTTCCCAATGGAATCAGTTCACCTGAAATCAAACTACCTTTCTGAATGAAGAAATTTTCAAATCCCAGACACACTAGCTTTGGGCACTTTTATTAGCCTCCCAAACATAGAAAAAGAGACTTCTAACTTCTTCAACAGAAATTTCTCATTCTCATTCAGAATCCAATGCCTGTCTTCCATTAAAGGCATGGGAAAACCTGTGCATGTGTCAAAAGAAAAGATCCAAGGTGATTGGATGGGGCATTAAGGGATAAGATGTGTTGATGCTTTTGTTTATTCAACAAGCTGTGGTGGGTGCTATGTTATGTTTAAAACCAAAACAAAATAAGAGTCCCTGCTCTCAAGGAGCTTACATTCTATCTAAGGAAAAACAACAGGAACAAAGAGAGGTAAATATAAATATGTGTAAAGCACAGTAATGCAAAGCTATCATCTACCATGATACTATAAGTAAAAGGTAAGCTCCATGAGGGCCGGGACTTTTTATTTCTTACTTTCTTTCCCTAGGATATGGACCATAGAAGTATAAATCACAAAGGAATGTTGACTCCAGTATTGAGGGCAGGGAGAAAAGGAAGCCCAATTTTATTGTGAATGGACATAAGTTTTCTGTGGCAAAAGGATATCCAAGAGGAAATATTCTGAAGGCTTTTAGAAATGGGGCATCAGCAGAGAGGGAATGCATTGGAGAGAGATGGCAGTTTGGAAGGAATATCAGAGGTCATCTATTTCTGAAATAAAACTCCTTTTTCTGATAATCCATCCCCAATAAGCCCTTGCTTGAAGATCTCTTGTAAGAGGGAGGTAAACCCTATTAGCCTATTCTACTTTTACTTAGTTTTAGTTCTGGGCTTTTAGGGAGAGAAAATGAGCTAATGAATGCATGTTAAATTGCATTATATGAAAAGCTAAGAGTCACAAAAATGAAGAATCAAAGGGGAAGTTTGATGTCCTAGATATATAAAATCATCAGTTATGGATAGATATGAACTCTATATTTTGGAAAAGGGGAAAATATGGCATTGATAAAGTTAAGTCACAAAGAACTAGATTTAACTTTTAACTTAGTTTCTTTTTATACTAAACTGTCTACAAACCTTCTAGCTCCAAACCAACTGCCCCCAAATGAAGCATTTGTGGGTATAATTGAAATTTATCTCCTTAGTACAGTCAGTCAGAGAAGAGCATTTTTGGAATAGATGCCCCCAACATTTATATTTTCTCACACTAAACTGACTAGGCTGCTACATATCTAACAATACAATCATTCCAAGAAGTTCCTGGAATTTTCAATGATAGTCTTCTCAGCTTTCAGAATTCTCTGTCTCAGTCTCCTTCACACACTCTCACAGCATCGTCTTTTACCCTTCCTCTCTATATACTGAGGTATACATATGTGTGTGTGTGTGTGTGTGTGTGTGTGTGTGTCTACTTCTTATGTTAAAGAGTACATTTCTTGAATTTGCTACCAACTTCCCGTGGGGATCTTAGAGCAGGTTGTCTTCTGAGTCTTCATTTTCTTATCTGTTAAATAAGAAAATATTCTAAATAACTTCTAAGGTGCTTCCCAGTCTTTTTCAATTCCATGGAGTAAACATAAACTTATGTGTACATGTATCTTAATTCTGTTATATAAACTAGGTTGTAAACTCAGAATTATAGATCTTAAGAGTAGAAGGAATTGTAGAGGACATACCCTTGCATACCTTCCCCAGTACCAGTTTTACATTTCCCAAAAATGCTTGGCAAGCCTCTGTTTGAAGACATCCAGGGAAGAGTGACTCATTACCTTTCAAAGTAGATCATTCCACTTTTGAACAGCTTTAATTGGTAAAAATAAAGCTTTTCTTTGGCATCAAGAATAAATTTATCTGTTGTTTTTCTACTTCTCCCTCCAACATGATTCTCTCTTATAACAAAGCTAAGCAAAATAAATGGGCACATTGACTTTATGTTTAATAGGCACCTATAGTATCACTACCCCTCAACCAAGAGGGGTGGAGTTTGCTTTATTACAAGTACTCTGAAATCAGGATTCACCATTTTATTGAAATACAATGAAATTATATTGAAATAATAATAAAAGCATTTCTGTAGGGTTTACTAACCCTTTTTAAAGCTTTTTTTAAAAAGGTCACACAATCTACAACAACCCAGTTTTACTATCCTCATTTTACAGTCGAGAAAACTAGAGCAAACAGAGCTTAAGTTACTTGCCCAGGGTCATATATAGCTATTTTGAGACTGGACAAAGGTCTTTCTGACTCCAAGGCAAGCAGTCTGTTTACTGTACCGCTTAGAGAATCTGTTTTCATTTAATATGGTTCTCCTTTACATTTCTCTGGTCATTGGATATGGTGTTCTTTTGATTCTATTACTTCTCTATTGTTCCATGCTGGCCCTGATTGTCTTCTTCTACATTGTAGACTCCTTAAATGCAGGGAAGATTTCATTGAACTCTTTTCATCCTTGGTGCTTATCATAAAAGTATTCCACATGGTAGGTGCCCAAGCACTGTCTGTTGAAGGAGAACTTTTACTTACTTGCTAATTTCCCACAACATGAGATCCAGAACATGACCTGATAGGACTCTGGCTGAGAAACCAAAATGCTCTGTGGTCAAGTGACCTGTGCTCCTAGATGGTTGACCAGAGTGCTCTGTGATCCAGTGACTCAGTTGGGTGACTAGAACACTCTGTGATCCTGGGTGAGATGTTTCTATTTCACCTGTACCAACATTTTCACATGTGGAAACACGTGGAATAGCAGACTTGCATGAACATTCAGACATAATAGTGATAGATTAAAGAGGGATAGAGTGAAATTGGAGCCCATTAAAATGCCTCTCTTTTTTTTTCACACGGATGTAGCCCTTCTTATCTGGTGCCAGTCCATGGTCACAGGCTCTTTGGATGGTTCCCTCCAAAGAAAGGAGCTTTTGCAATCCAGTCCTGGGTAAGGTGATTATCCATCCACACATACATGCAGACATCCACATGCTCCCATAAAATGAGGGAGGAGAGAGGGTGCGTGTTGGGAATATATATGATAGTACAAAGTTATAAAACATTTTGCCTTCTGGCTTCTCTGAATGGAAGCTTTTATGTAGATAGAAAATGCTATTATTCTTATTATTTGTAGCTTAAAGAGCAACTGTCAATACGCTGAACATTTTTCTTCATGTGACAGGCATCCTTGTTTCACTCAGCACAGAGGGGGTGCTTTTTGAATGGGATGCTTTCAGTAAAGGTATAAGGCAATCTTCCAATGAGCAGCTTCACACCATGGTTCCTGCCTTCTTTATGTACATCTGATTATTAAAATAAATTCGTTTTCCCCTTATTGGTTGACAAAAGAAAAAATATATGGACTACAGATGAAAAGAAACAAATTTCTGAGGTGTTAAGCATGTCACATTAAATGTAGAATGCTGAGTCACATGTATTGCTTTCAACCTACAGCAATCTTATAGTCAAGAAAAAATTCAAAATAAAAGTATTTTATTCATCTTGACCAATGTTATGAGTAAATGGGAGTTTTTTGGTTCATTTTGTTTCAGTTGTCGTATCTTATGAAGATTTTTTTTTCTAGCTCTAATGTGTAACTTCATAATGCAATATTCATGGGGTACATTAAGATGGAGAGGAAGGAATGTGACCAAGATTAACTGGGACACACAGTATACCATCACAAAAAAAGCAAATAAACAAACCAAAAAAAGCTAATGTGGACAGGTAGGTGGCAGAATGGATAGAGTACTGGCTCCTGAGTCAGGAGGACCTGAGTTCAAATCTGACTTCGGACACGATAATTATCTAGCTTTGTGAGCTTGGGTGAGTCACTGAACCCTATTGCCTTGCCAAAACAAAACAAAACAAAACAAAACAAAACAAAACCCGAAAATAAATTAAGAAAAACAAAACAAGCTAATGTGATCTTATAACATGTACTAGTGTCTAAGATAGAAGGAATAATTCCCTACTACTCCCTGCCCAGGTTAGACCACTTGTATAAAATTTTGAGAATCAGAGCAGCTAGGTAGCACATTGTATAGAACACCAGCCCTGGAGTTAGGAGGAGCTGAGTTCAAATCTAGCCTCAAACACTTCAAAAATTACCTAGCTGTTTGACCAAAGCTAAAAAAAAAAATGAGAATCGCATTTTACAATAGACATTGATGAACCAAACAGTAGTTGAGGGAGATTGACCGGGATGGTGAGAGGAGACAAATTTACAGTTGAAGGAACTAAAGCTAAACATAGAGATAGTGGATACTGTAATTTTCTTCAAGTTTTTCAAGTCTATCTTATAAAAAAATAGAATTAAATTTGTTCTGTTTTTTCCTGAGAGGCAGAACTTGGACAGTTAGGCAGAAGAAAGGAAGGTTTGGTGCACCACATAAAGATCAGAGAGTATATTTTTAGTGAAAGTCAAAGAAAGAAACAGGTTGGCCTTTGTATTCTATAGCTGACCACATTTTTAAAGTCACACATTTGACAAGAACTTCAGGTAATATAGACTTTCACCGTGATTATTGCTTGATTGTTAAAAGAAATAGCACATTTTCATTGTTTGACAAAATGTTTTCTTTACATTGAAAGATAAAACAACAGAGATTACTTGAATTAGCAAGCCCATAATTTTTAATATCAAACCAGACACGAATCAGGGAGATATACTTATTTCATAGAAGAAATCCATTGCACAGCTGTAAAGGAAGAAAGATTCCCTTTATACCTATAAGTGAGGTCTTAGAGAAACTCATATCTATAGTTGATTGTTTCAGACACAAGCCTTTGCTGAGCTTCCTAAATGGGACACACCCATCCAAAAGTTCAGCCTAACCATCCACATAGGAAAACCCAAATGGAAAAAAAAATGCTTACTGTCCAGACTGTGATAGTTGAATGGTTAAGCCATTGAACTGAATCTTCCATATATATAAATCTTGGACAGACCCTGGAGATGGGTGGTGAATCTGACTCAGTAGAGAAGAGAAGGAAAGTAAATTGGATTATATTTGGGAAGTTAGTGATCCTAAACTTCCTGAAATAAAGTCCCACTTTTTAAATTTATTTTTTTCCAATTACATATTATGAAAGCTTTTCAATATTCATCCACTTGTATATTCATAAATTACACATTTTTCTACCACCCTTCCTTCCTACACTACCCCCCTTCAGTGATGAACAGTCTGGTAAAAGTTGTGCAAGTACATTTGTGTTTAAAACCATGGGATAGGAAGGAAAAGATAAGAGCATAAGAATTTTTTTTTAAAGTTAACATAGTATTCATTCAGATGCTTTTGAGGGTTTTTGTTTGATTGATTTTCTTTGGTTGTGGATGGTGTTGTCCATAGAGGTCTCCCAGGATAGTTCTTGATCTCTGAACTGCTGAGAGGAGCTATATCTATCAAAGCTGATCAATTCACAATGTTGTTGTTAATATATACAATGTTCTCTTGGTTATGCTCCCTTCGTTAAGCATCAGTTTGTATAATTCTTTCTAAGTTTCTCTAAAGTCCAACCAATCATGATTTCCTATAGAGAAATAGCTCCATATCTTTCATATACTATAACTTGTTTAGTCATTCCCTAATTGATGGGCACCTCAATTTCCAGTTCTTTGCCACTACAAAAAGAGCTGCTATAAAATTTTTTGAATATGTAAAAAGTCCCACATTTTTAACACTAGAATCATTCCCATAATGTTATATCACAGAGTCATGGAATGCTGAAACCACCTGATAATCAACATTTCAGTTCCTCCAAGGGACAGTAAAGAGATTGCATGGCTGTTATGAACAGGTTAGGCTAGGTTTTATTACCAGGAAAGTGGTCTATATACAAAAGATGGAATAAAAGACGTTGTCAAAGAAATGTATGAGCAGAAAATGGCATGATTAAGTCATATAATTAGCATGAGGGAAAACAGATGGACAATCTGTGAAGTAACCCCATTAGGAATATCAAGATAGTCAGAGGAAAGCTCTTAGAACATTAGATTTCTTGTGGAAATTTGTGGGAGGATGTATATGACAGTGGCATAGGATGAGAAGATTTGTGTGAGATAAGAACCATCCTTTTGGAGGGAATACCAACATAGGTGGGGTTCCAGATCCATTCCAGCATCATCTTTATTTGGCAGCTAGGTGATGTAGTAGATAGAGCCCTGGACCTTCAAAGATGCTGATTCAAATCTGGTCTCTGACACTTAACTTTGCAACCCTGGACGAGACACTTAACCTTTATCTATGTCAATTTTCTCTTCTTTAAAATGAGATCAATAATAATAATACCTTTTTTCCAAGGGATGTTGTGATAATAAAATGAAATAATATTTGTGAATTGCTTTACAAATCTTATAGCACTATATAAATACTAGATATTATTATCAACATCATCATCATCATCATTGTCAGAATCATCGAAGTTAGGAAAAGCTTCCTAAAATGGGAACAGGCTGATGATGCAATGAACTTCTTCAAAGAGTAGTAAACTTTAGTAGAAGTTGAGATAATCCCTTTTTGTTTTGGATTTTGTGATTTGGATAGAATTTGGACGAGGTGATTTCTGAGGTCTCTTCTAAATGTATATCTATGGCTTTGCTAGTTTATGATGATGGTCCTGTGACTTCTGAAGGCTGACCTCCAACTCTGTAAATCCCTCTAAATTTGTGAAAAGATATTTGTAATTTTACATGTAAGGAAAAAGTTTAAAATTCTCTTTACCCCCATGAACAAAACTATATTTAAGTCAATTTAGGAAATCAGCAAGAAAAAGTTTCAGAATTGCATTCATGTGGATATTTAGGTACCAACATGATGAAGACATAGAGACCAGAGCACTAAGTTTTACTTGTGGAAAACTTCAAAGGACAAATAAGTATGAAAACATATTCACAGACTATTAGAGCAGACTATCAGAAATCACCTAGTTCAGGGGTTCTTAGCCTAAGGTCCATGAATTCCTTTTTTTTTTCTTAAATATTTTTATAAACTTCGATTGAATTGCTCTGTTTTATTTTAAGCCTTTCAAAAGAGGAGTCTATAGGCCCCACCAGACTGCCAAAGGGTCGTCAATAAAAAAAAAGAAGATTAAAAATTAGTCTCATTCATCTGTGGTCACAGATCTTTTAAGACAGATAAAGAGAAAAAAATTAAATCTTTTGTTCCCCTTGCCCCACCTTCCCTTCAACATGCATATTTTTACTATAAAGACAAATAATTGTTAGTTATTTTTTATAATTAATTTTTTATTTTTTAATTTTGAAAGTAATAGAATGGAATAGAATGGATATTTGCATTTACATTATGTATGTCTGTATATAAACAGAGGCACAGAGACACACAGGCACACATACAGGATTGTAGATCTCTTTTGTGTTTTTTAAGCATGTAATAACATTAACCTCTTTGTTGCTTCTCCCCCCCCGCATATGAATCAGATATGAATGCCTAATTACAGATAGCCTAGTTTTTAACAATAACATCCAGAACATCTCCGTTGACACCCATGCTGTTTACGGTTCATCTCTACCCTTACAGAGAAAGAAAAGAAGACCCATAATGGGAAAAGACTCGTATAAGGTCATAAAATTGGTGAGATGAGACAAGTCAATACTTCCCACGTAGTCTGTATAGAATGGTAAATATTACCTGAGACTACCATCTCCTTTATAGTCACCTTATCTTGGACCCTCAAATAAATATTTCAATATTTGTATACATACTCTATAGTATACCAATGTCCAGATGTCCAGAAAGGACTGCAAGATGTTTGAAACTTCTAACTAAAATGCTGTGATAGATTATTACAATTCCCTATCATGTAACTGTTTTTTTTTTTTGCTTTGACAAAAGCAACTTAATTTAATTTATTTCTAATTTGTTTGAAACCATTAATTCTAAGTAATCATAAAATGGAAAATGTTAGTGGGGGTAACTGTCAGACATTCTTCCTCCCTTGTCATTCATCTTCCCGGCAGGCTAATATTCTATAGGCTTTGGGTCTTTGACAATGGTTTTCTAAGGAATTTTTTTTTGCATAGTAGAAATGTCAAAAGGAATGAAATAAGGAGAGATGACCATAATTTTTACATTTACCTATTTTTCCCCTTTTCTTTCAGTAAGAATGTCTTTCCTTGCATAAGCCCAAGAGACACATATTATAAAAAGGGAAAGGGAAACAGAGAGCTAAGGAAAAAAGAAAAAGAAAAGCTCACTTGTAAAAAAAAGACTCTTGTCTATTGGTGCCTTAGAGCAAATTCTTCACTTTTATAGAGGAAGTTGAAATATTATGGTTAGCAATGTAAACATAAGAAAATGTTGAAAATACATATTCCATAAGGAGGCAAAATGCCATAGAGGCTAGAACCCTACGTAAGAAAATTGGTGTCCAAATCCTACCAACAAACACTTAATAACTGTGTGACCCTAGTCCAGTCACTAATCCCTGTTTAGTTTTGTTCATCTGTTAAATAAATGTATCACCTGATCTCATAGTATTGTTGTTAGGATGAAGTTCAAAAAGTACAAAAATACTTTATAAAATTTAAAGAACTTTATAAATATCATTTATTATTAAGTCACAGTACATTTCCTCTACAAGGTTTTTTTCCCCCCAAAGAAGCATCTATGCATCTTTTCCAGATTTACTCATGGTCCATATTCTTCTCCATCAGATGAACTTTGGGGGCCTCACGAATTAGGAGACTTTCTTTGGAGCATATCCATTCTTTTGCACTCAGAAGACGGTTAGGGTTAGGGGAGGTAATTCTACTGTAGCAAACAGCTGGTATCAAGTAAAATACTTAGATTTACTGATCTGAGGTCAAAATAATCTCCTGGAAAGAACATTCCAAACTTTTTTTTTTTTTAGCAAAGTTCTCTGCCTTTAGCCAGAGCATCCTGCTGTGGTCACAGATCTTTTAAGACAGATAAAGAGAAAAAAATTAAATCTTTTGTTCCCCTTGCCCCATCCTCCCTTCAACATGCATACTTTTACTATAAAGACAAATAATTGTTAGTTATTTTTTATAAATTAATTTTATTTTTTAATTCTGAACCTAATAGAATGGAATAAAATGGATATTTGCATTTACATTATATATGTCTTTATATACACAGAGGAACACAGACACACGGGCACACATACAGGATTGTAGATCTCTTTTGTGTTTTTTTAAGCATGTAATAACATTAACCTGTTGGCTGCTTCTCCCCCCCCCCACCCTGCATATGAATCAGATATGAATGCCTAATTACAGATAGCCTAGTTTTTAACAATAACACCCAGAACATCTCCGTTGACACCCATGCTGTTTACAGTTCATCTCTACCCTTGTATTATCTGCCTGCTACAGTGGACTGCCTGCCTGCTACAGCTGCTGCCTCAACAGTTTCTGTGTTTTTAATAAGGAGTAGGGAAGTCTTGCAGCTCTTCCCAGTAGTATAGTTTAAAAAAGAAACCAGAATACAAGTAAACAAGGTCCCAGATCAGATTTTCTTAACTCTTTCCTACCTACTAGTCTGAGACTAAGAATCCTCCTGCAAGAGTTAGCCCAGGAACAAAAAAAATCCTAGAGAAATTTTAAATGTTCCTGTTCCTGAAACATCCTCCCCCTCCATCCAAAAAATGGAAAAAAATTAGAATTCAAGTGGTGAGAGGGAACTTAGGTATCAGTCTAGGTAAACCCTCTTGTTTTTAATAAGAGGAACTGTGGAAAACTGAGGAAATGTAGGAAGGAAAACTGAAAAAGTCATAGGAAGTCATTTGAGGAAATTGAGCCTCGGGAGGCAGTGGGAGATGACTTGCCAGCATCACACAGATAGTAAGTGGGAGAACTAGAATTCAAACCTAAAATTTCTTGTACAACATCCAGGAGTTTTTTCCACTCCATCCCCAACACCAATGTTACCATTCATTGCTATTCTTTTGTATTCGGTCATCTAGTTCCCCTACCTTGTCTTTACAGTGTCCCTGCAGTGAGGCAAGAAGAGGAAGGAACAGCCCCCTGGAAGCTATGTTCCAAGGGGGCTCCAGTGACTATTTTCTTTGCATAACTGAGACCTTCTGAAGCAGTAGAGTAGTAGCCCATTTCCATCCTTTGTGGAAAGCAACAATTATTTCTTGAACTTTTGCCCATGTAATCTAATTATAGTCCAAATCACCCAACTGTTTGTGAAGAAGCTCTTTGCAGAGCTTTTATGCAGAGCGATGACATTGTCAGACTTGTCTGTGTCCTCTAAACTTCCTATGGACCTGGCTGGCCTAAAACATATGGCTTTCCATACTGAATTGGCAGTGGAGGTTATACTGACCCTTTCTCAGCAAGCATGCTATTTGAATGGTGAGGGTGCCCTGGCGTATCCCAAATGGATAGCTAAGCAGATAGTGTAGTATTAAAAAGACTATCCAATTGGGCATTGGAAGGTATTTTTCAAGCTGGGCTATTTTGCAGTGTGATTTCTCTGGCAAGTCAGTTAACCTTTCTAGCCTCATTTGTAAAATAAGGGTGTTAATAATAACTCATAGCTAACAAAATAATTTTCTCACAACAACCTTATGTGACAGGTAGAATTAGTGGTACTATTGTCGACCATGTATGCAACAGAGGGACCTGGGACAGGGAGGGAGGAATTCCTTTTCCACCAGACCTAAGAAGACATCAGAGCAAAGAGTTGAAGACTAGGGCAAGTATGGAAGGAAGTCTGACAATGAAAACTCCAGGATGGATTGAAGTTGTTATTGCCTCTGTCAAGGCTATAAGCTTCTGTGGTTGAGTTTTCCTTTCCAAGGGGATCCTTTTAACATTGCCTAATGTAGCCACCTCTTTTTTTGCATTTATCTGTCTAGCAATGTGGTTTCATTATATTGGGAAGTCAGCTCTAGCTACTAATGCTGTCCAATGGCTAGCTTCCCTGCTGAGCAGCGTTTACTCTGAGCCAGGATATGATGATGCTGTAGGTAGTAGTAGTAGTAGTAGTAGTAGTAGTAGTAGTAGTAGTAGTAGTAGTAGTAGTAGTAGTAGTATATTGGCCAGCTAGCACTTCTGCTTCAAAATATTTAGCATTCCTGAAGCCCTGTGTGAAAGCTCTCCAGATCATTCCAAAACAGTTTCAGCAATTTGTTAGGGTCTTTTCTTGAACTTTTATGCATAAAAGAGATTTCTTGTGTTCTAATTAGATATGATCTGGTATAGAATAGACATTTGGGGTGGGTTGGAAAGAACATGGATCCTGCTTTTGTTACCACATTACCCGAAGGACTTTGGGAAAGTTACTTTCTCTCCCTGGGTCTCTTTATCATCTGTAAAATGAGAGTTTGAACTAGATATACAGTATACACAACTGATCAAGCAGTATTATAATTCCAACTGGGTCAATACACATAGATGATCAGAAATCATCTCAGGGTGGGAGGGGAAAGAAAGGGGTATGTGTTGAGTGTGTGTATGTATTACAATATACATATATATATGCACATATAGGTGTGTGTCTGTATATGTAGATATATAGAGATATACATACACAAATATAAATATATATATGTATTTGTGAGTATATTATATTGTTATATTTATGTTTCTTGCCAAGAAAGGCAAATGACTTGAAAGGAATTGTGAGGTCCTTTACTAGTTCAAGATAAAAGAGTTGATAGGAACCTCATCTAGTCCAATTTTTTCATTTCATGGATAAGAAAACTAAGGCTTATATATAAATCATAGTTTCTCATAGAGATACATATATGTATTTACATATCATATAAATATATATGCACATATATACTTATTTGTATACCTAAACATACACATACATGCATATTACATATAAATATGTATACACACATTCATCTGTGTACACACACACACACACATTGTATATTATGTTCCAGACATTGAACTATTTGATCCACACAACCCTTTGAAATAGGTGCTTTAATTTTCTCCATTTTACGTTGTGGTAACAGAGGCAAAAAGAGGTTATATGACTTGTCCAAGGTCACACAGCTCATAAATATCTGAAGCTTGGTTTGAATTCAGATCTTTCTGACTTGAAGCCCAGTGCTCTATTATACCCACAGGCTGTCTCTAGGTCTTACTGTAGGGTTCATGACTTTTAAAAAAATATTTTGATAATTATATATTAATATATTTAATATCTTTTTTAATCCTACGTATTTTATACATCTGACAGGGCCTCCATTCACCTCACCAGACTGCAGAAGAGGTCCATGACATTAAAAAAAAGTTAAGAATTTCTGCCTTAATCAGCCTTCCCATTTGGTATATGACAACATCAAGGGCCTTAGAAGTTAATTGATTTGTCCAAGGAGAGAGCTAGATATTGGTGTAGGATCCAGGTCTCTGGACTATTTGAACGATACTCATTATTTCTGTCTGCCTCACCCTACCTAATTCCCCGCCCCCCCTTGGCTACCTGATGAAGGGTTTCAAAGGCTGCCATTTCTCTTACTATCAAGAGAAAAACATTTCTCTGGCCAGAAGGGAGTCAGTAATCCATCATAATTTTTGGCTAAGAAATAGAAGACAAGAAAAGGTAGAATTCTCATTCATGATTACAGGAAAGAATGAATGGCAGAACCAGAATTAGAGTTAGTCACTCTTTTTCAGCCTTAGAAATGATTAAGAGATTGACCAGCTTTGATTAAGAACTTCATCTTTCATCCCAGTACTAATCCTCTTCTCAGATTGGGATATACCAAACACATCCAAAGGTCTTGTGATACCCAGGTGATGGGTGGACCCAGATTAAGTGCCAGGTCCAAATGATAGGATAGAAGAATATTTTCAAAAATTAGTGTTTCAAAAACCAGCTGCTGTCTATCCCGTCAAAATCAAATTAGTAAGCAGAGGAATTTCAATGTTGGCTTTGGACCGCATATTTCCAGTCACTTGAAGTGGAAATGCCAGCTCGGCCACAGCCTCTCCCACTTATTCCCATATCATGTGTATTTTCTTTCCAAGGTCTTGTTTCTGTCAGATCTTACCTGTTTCCAGTAGCATGGGGTTACAAAAATTTTTGTTTGTTTGTTTGTTTTTAAAACTTTTGTTTTAAGCATCTATGGGGAATAAGCCAGCTTTTTTTTTTTTTAAACTGAAGCAAGAAAAGATTTAAAGAAACAGTCAGGGGAGTTGCTGACTTGGCAGTGACTGTGAGGAGCATTCAGGTTATATTTGCTAAATATACAGCTGCATCGAGATTTCTGGAATAACATACAAGTAGAACTGCAGTTATGCTAATCAGAACAAGAAATCCATAGGCAAGGAATAATCCTCTTACCCCCTCCCCAAGAGGCCAGCTTTATTTCTCTGCCTTGTAGGCTCAGGATTCTGCCTTAAGACTCCTGGACCTAGAGTTGGAGACCCTAGCTTGAAATCCTGCTCTCTTCATTTCCTGTGAGACCTGGATTGAGCAAGCATCTTCCCCTCTTGGGGCCTCAATTTCCTCATCTGTAAATGGAAGGCTTTAAGCTAGATAGTTTCCAAAGGCTTTTCAGAGTTCTAAATCCTCCTCTCTGTGATCCATTTTCCATATCTAGAGAATGCTAATGGCAGGCATTTGGAATTGGTTGTTGAGGGGCAGATTCTTGGTCTTATGAGTTAATGCTAACTAATGATCCACAGCAAATGACAGTGAATTTGAAATCTCTGATTATAGATGTTTAACCTTGACTATAGGATAGGATAGGATAGGATCAGATTAGGCACAATGGTATAATACAGTACAGTATAATAAGATACGGTGAAATATATAAAGGATTAGCTCTTCAATAACTGGGTGACCTCAGACATGTCATTTAACTTTTCTAGGTATTAGATCATTTACCTGTAAAATGAGAGGATTAAACTTGATAATAGCTGAAGTCCTCCTGGGATTTCTGATTGTTTAGACTAGTAAAGGGTTTCCCAGTCCTTCCCAGATTCTTTGCCTTTTGGGGCAGGGAGCTTCCACAGACATCAAAGTGGAAGGGACAAAGTGAAGAAGGCATAGTTTGTGATATTCCACAATGTTATTCAGATGATCTTGGAATCTAGAAAATTACAGCCTGGATGCTGGCTTTCTTGCAGAGAGAAAGGGTCTGAAAAGATATATGGAGCATCTGAGGACTAGATTCTGTAAATTCAGGACTTCACTAGGTAGAGGGCAAAGTGATGGATTTTTGAGGCATAGCAACACTTGTCTATTTATCAAGACATTGAAAGGAAAGAAAAGATGAGGATAGGAGGGAGAAGGAGGGAGGATAGATTATGTGAAGAGAGAGCAAAGGAAAGAAGAGTAGGGAGGATAGATTAGGGGAGGAGAAGAGAGGAGAGGGAAAAAGAGAATGGGAGAATAGAGGAGAAAGGAAGAGTTGAGAGAGAGGAGAGGAATAGATCAGAGGCTGGGAAGGAAGAGGAAGAGAAGGTATGAATAGATATATCTGTCAAAGAAAAAAAAATTTTAAATATACAAAATCAGTCTTAGTTGCCCCACAACTAATATGTTCTACAAAAGAATGCTGAAAAATGGAGTGTTAGATCTTCAACCTGAAAATATGGGTTCAAAATCCAGCTCTGATAATTAACTAAAACTATGCTAGAACAAAAGATTCCTAAGATGTCCTTGATTTTCTTATTCTTGTAAAATGGGCATAATCACACTTGTATATTCTGCCTCATAAGTAGAAAGCACTCTCTTGGTGAACTTCAAATCCAACTCAATGAATGTTTATTAAATAGCTACAATATTCAAGGTTTAAGATTTAAGGGATTAAAAAAATGCAAGAAAAACACTCCCATTCCACAAGGAACCTGTAGTAAAGAACTGTATAAATATCAATTAGAATTATTATCACACCTTTGTCTTCTTTAGAAGTCCCTTCCTCCAAGTGACTCAAGGTCCTTCTTCTACTATGATTAGGAGCTTTCCTTCTTTTGCTTGTAGGATTCCATTTTCCCAGAGGCTTTATAGCTGTCCCCTCATGAGCACCCTGCCTCAATCAAAATCAAGTTTCATCCTCCCACCCCTGGACCCTATTATTTGGTAGATATTGATGAGTGTTAAAAGTTATGATCATATGTGCTAATGTGGTATAGTTAGATGTGTGGCCCCTCAACCAAGTCCAAATATACATGGCAACCCAAAGGCCTTGAAGAGGTCATAATTTCAGAACACCAGGGTTACAAAAAGCCTCAGAAATCTTCTAACTGACCAGGAATCAGCTCCACAGAACACATAAAGTGGTCATCCAGTCCACGCTGGGAAAAACCTCTCCTTCCTCAATGCAACTCGTCCCTCTCTGGGGCAGATTTTTCTTATGGCTGGGAAGTTTTGAATTTTTTTTCTTTTAATTGAGTTACATAAATCTGTCCCATTGGACCTTCTGCTTGCTGGTTCCAGTTATGCCCTCTCAGGCTAGCAGGACAAGTGTAATTACTTTTCCCCATAAAATAGTAGTGAAAGTCAAGAGAGGAATGAAGACCTTATTAGCCTGGTTGTGTTCCTTAAAATGGAGAAATGAGAGGCACTGAGCAATCTTTCCTGGGCTTCTTTTGTTAAAGATTGTCTCCCTCTATGATGTTAAATCTCCATTTGTGAAGGATAAATTTAATTTTTGGAAATGGCTGGTCTGGTGGATAAGTCAAATGATGATGATGATGATGATGATGATGATGATGATGATGATGATGATGATAATGATGGTTATGGTGATGATGGTGATGATGATGATGATATTTGACTCTTAAGTGGTAGGCTAGAATTTTTATGCTTAATTTATGAACAGATTCTGAAGACAACAGCACAGAAACCATCAGATAAGTGTGGTGCTGCCTATGCCCAAAGTAATGACCTGGAAGGCAGTAATGCTCATTTGGATATAAATTGAAGTCTGCTGAACATTCTCTTTGGAAAGACCTCAAATCATTCATTTTCTACAGACAAGAGAGGTTTCTAGTCCTGAGTATGGGAAGCAAGTGACAAGAACTATCTTTTTTTCCCCTCTGAATTAGCAGTGATTTGTATTCATTTAGATGAATGGATTAAAAAATATTTATTAAATGCTTACGATGTGCTAACCCCTCCTTACCATCTCTTCTGGCCCTAGCACTGCCATATTAACTATTTAAGTAACCAAAGGTCCTCTGGACTGCCTTTTCATCTTTCCTGGAACTGTACCCTTTTTTAAAATATGATTTTCTCCTATTTAGAATAACTGTTTTTGAGATCAAGGACTATTTTTTTTTCTGTTTCCCCAGTGATTTGTACAGTGCTTAGCACATCGTAAGTATTTAATAAATATTTTAATCCATTCATCTGGGTGAGATAATATAAAAAAGGCTGTAACCTTTTTTTTTTTGCTTGGGCTCCTTTTTATCAGAAATTCTATCCCTCTATGATGTTAAAAATCTCCATTTATGAAGAATAAATTTAATTTTCAAAATTGAGTGGTCTGGTGGATAAGTCAAATGATGATGATGTTTGACTCTGAAATGGTAGGCTAGATTTTCATGCAAAATTCATAATCAGGTTCTGAAGACAAAAGCACAGAAGTCATAAGATAAGCATGGTGCTGCCTAGGCCCAAAGTGATGACTTGGAAGGCAGTAATGCTCATTTGGTTGTACAAATTTAAATCTGCTGAACATTCTGTTTAGAAAGTCCTCAAATCATTTTTCTTTCTAGGCAAGGGAGACTTCTAGGCCTGAGTAAGGAATACAAGTAACAAGGAATAGAAGTCCTTACCTCGCCTCTAACTGATGAAAGGACATTGATTTCTCCTCTCTTCTCTGGGTCTGCTCATCTTTAGGGGTTGTTGCTAATCAATGGTGAAGTGGTCTAAAGGAAGGCAGTAGGAGAAACAAAGAAAAAAATCCAGTTAAACCACAAACCAAATTCACCCTTTGGCTAATCAAGAACTGACTGTTTTCCTAGGGAAACCAACCATAGGACAGTAAGAAAGAGTTGGCAAAATGTACAGGCCATGTAATTCCTTGGCAGAATACTCATGAAGTTATATTTTGATAAGAATTTAACCCCAGAACATTGCCTCTGAAATCCGGCAGTCCACCCACAAATGGTTTACACATGTGCAATCTCCTTTGGTGAATTCTTGCCCTGAAATGGGGAGAGGCAGAACAAGTGTCTAGGACTCCCATGATCACTCCAGTTCTTTCTACCTAGGGATTTTGCAGAGTTCTAACTCTACTTGAAAAACTAGATCACTGACTTCTTAGATGGCCTAATAAAAAAACACATGGGGTACAATGACTAAGTTCATTTCACTTTGAATTCTTTATAATCAGAATTATAAGACCCTTCTTTTTTCATTGTCTTGAACTTTTTTCTCAAAAGGCTGATTACCTTGAGGTTCTTCATAATGTCAGGAGAAAACAGATGTCTCTAGCAGGAGTGTTCAGAATTCTTTCCCTCAAGCCCACTTAAAATTAGTAAAATAAATTAATTAAAAAAGAATTAAAGTTAGAAAACTTTGGTCTTTAAATCATGGATAACATTTATTTTCTATTCAGCAGATGAACATTTAAATTCAGGAAAAGCATGGAATTAAAAGGCAAATAAACTGTTATATAAACTCTTAAGTCATGTTGACTTAAGTGGTGAGATCATGCCAAGAAAGTTAATATAGCCAGCTCTAGGGGAATGCCGATCAAGTGATTTATTCACCTCTATGCATTTCTAAGCAAAAACACATGTCTGCAGAATGAGCCTCTGCAAAACTAAAACAAAAAGATCAAACTGCCAAGTTTATCTCAAACCTTTTCCATCCATTGTAACTTTCATTTTTTTAAAAAAAAATATAATCTTGGTGTATGAGCAAGCAAAGCTTACTGAACATACAGTGAAGCTCAGCAGTGGACAATAATGTGTCTTTCTATTGAGGGTATTGCCTATCTAGTGTGTTCTTTCACTCTCTGCCTATCTTTGTCTCTGTAACTGTCTATCTCTGACAGTCTCTCTGTGTGTCTACCTATCTTTGTCTGTCTCTATCTCTGTCTCCCACTGTTTCTATTTCTCTTTGCCTCTGTCTCCATCTTTTTTCTTTTCCTCCTTTCCTCCCTCTCTCACTCATTAGGGTTAGAACTTGTCCTCAAAGCAAAGTAGAGCGACACATTCAAGGGCAAAAAGAAAACAACAGAGGGAACAGAAAGAGAGACATGATGGATGCTTTCAAATACTTCATCCAGTGTCATGCTAAGGAGGATTAGACTTGTTTTGCTTAGAGCTAGGGAGAAAAGTCACAGTAGATATTGAAGAGAAGATATTCTCAAGTCTATGAAAGGAAAAACTTGCTGATGATCAGAGATGTCCAAATATAAATGCCATGTGAGATGTTGGGTTCTAGATACCTCGATGTCTTCAAGCAAAGATTGTAGGACTACTTCCCAGGCATGTTATAAAGATCTTTCCTAGAGGTAGAGTTGGATCAACTGACCTTCAGAGTATTTTCCAGTCCTTAATTAAGATGGACTACTTCCAAACTAGAACCAGAACCCAAGTAATTGCATTTTGACTTTTCAATTCATGGAAATGTAATATGGTACCATGGATGTAGCTCTGGATGAAAAGACTTGAGTTCAAGACTTGGGCAAGTCATTTAACCTTGTCAGCCTGAGTTTTCTGGGGTTTTTTGTTTGTTTTTGCAAGACAATGGATTTAAGCGACTTGCCCAAGGTCACACTGTTAGGTAATTTTTAAGTGTCTGAGACCGAACTCAGGGCTTCCTGACTCCAGGGCCAGTGCTCTATCACCCAGCTGCCCCTAGTGTTTTTGTTTGTTTTTTAAATCATAAAATGGCCATAATATTAGTATCTAGCTCTCAATGTTGTTGTGAGAATCAAATAAGATAAACAATTGTTAAACTATATAAATGCTAGAAATTATTAAAAGTTGTATGCCAGACTCATCTTTTAACATAATGGGAGTAGTGAAACAACACAAGATAGTTCTAGATATCTTGGAAGGCTAATGTAGAGGATGAAGGGAGATACAATCACTGAAAAGTTTATTCCGTAAGATTTTTTCAATTCAGTCAGCTTTTTGAACTTCTTCTCCCTAACTCTTCTTGTTATACCAGAACCCCTTCAGATTCCCCCCGAAAAACTGCAAGATTGTGGAGAAAGAGTAGAATTTGAATTATCCCAGTGAAAAGCATTCTATAAGTTTGTAAATAATGACTGACAGCTTTCTCTGTGGGCTCCATTACAGTACTGAGAATAAACAACTGAGACATGACTGCTGCCCACAAGGAGCTAACTGTCAACTTATGCCCATTCAGTATTGTTGTCTGATACTGGACTTAGACCCTGGCATCTATTGTGTGATTTGAAGGATGTCTAAAAGTCTTTGTTCTGTTCTTTTGCATTCTGCAATTTTACTTTGTAATATATCACCATGTATTGCTTGCATAACTTATGGAATTCAGTTTTTGAGTGGTATGAATTCTCTCTACTTACATAGATTACCACATCTCTATACCTTAGTAAATGGTATTTGAATTCTTTCTAACATGGTAGGATCTGCCAGGGCTTATGCCCACTGATATACCCTCAAAGACTTAGGGAAGGCAGGAGAAGAGAAGTTTTGTGCAGAAATGTTCTTATCTAGTGTTGAAATGTATTTCCCTGAAAATAAAACCGGGTCTTATATTAATTTTTGTTCCAAAAGATGCATTAGGGCTTATTTTCAGGGAATGTCTTTTTTCATATACAACAATTTACTTTTATTCCATTTATTCATGTACAAAAATCAACATTTATTTAAATACAGTCACACCATCTTCTTCTGGAAAATTGTCATAACTCTCCAAACCCTGAATTCCAGTCTGAATTTCTTTCAATTCCATTTCCTGTAGAACCATTGGCCCCAATCTCTCAGGTCCAGTAATAGAACTCTCCTTAAATGAGCATTTCTTGTCCATGTAGCCTGCTTGTAGTCATTGACAACACAATGGTCAGTGATTTTATTCCATGAATTCTTCACTCAAATCACATCCTCTTGCATACTTGGCTTCACAAAGTTTCTGTGCTGATTTCTCTCCATTCTATTTTCAGTGTAGTCATTGATTTCCATGGGCAAATGGTCCTTAAATGGTTTGTTATTTCAATATCAAGAGTCTGGAGATAAGCTGTCATTCCCACAGCAATCATTAATTGATCTATTCACTCTGCAAGGATGTTCTTCATGTCCTTAGCATGGCGAGTGTTGACTAGTCAACCTCTTTGGCCACCTCACAAAATAAGTGGCAGCCTTAAATCGACCTACCTCCTTACAACTGCTTGTGTTTTCCAGATGTTTTTGGTTTCAAAACATAAATGCTTCAAACATGTTCACTATTATCTTTCTTGTCCTTATTGATGAATAGAGGTGGGGGCTTTCTTGTAACAGTACTTTGACTGGTCATTCAGTATTAAGTTTAAAGTTCATCTGTTTACATAGGCATTAATTCTTGTGGGTATTTACAAATAATCATAATTTATATTATCAATCATTTTAAGTATTAATGTCAATGATATTAATATTTACATCAATTATATATTAATATTATGTTATATTATAAGTCCATTATGTGTGCAATGGAAGTACAAAATACATCTGTCTAGCTGATGATCTTACCTGGGGCTTATTTTGGGGATAGGGCTTATATTACAAGCAATCTGAAAAAAATCATGCTAGGTATTATTTTAGGGAAAATATTACCATATTGTATGTGCATGAATGAATCACATCCCATGGCTTTATCTGCAACCAGCAGCAGAGATTAGTGCCTAGCAGATTTGTGGAGGATATGTACAGGGAGGAAGTTGCAAAGATGTGAGAGTAGAAGGTATGATGTTGACCCATGTGTTCAGGAGTCAGGCTGAATGATGTGATAGAGTAGGGAGACTTAGCCCTTCCTACCTTACAGGAGACCTCTAAAAGTGATTTCCAGTCCTGTGATCCAAGTAAAAGCTTATAAAATGTAAGATCCTAAGATTCAGAGCTAGAAGAGACTTCAGAGGCCCCCTAGGTCAGAAGTTCTAAACCTGGGATTCACAGACCCTATGGATCAATGTCAGAGGCTCTGCAAATTTGAATGGGAGAAATACAACGTTATTTCCACTAACCTCTAAATTAAATTTAGCATTCATCTACTTATATAAAAAAATGATTATGAGAAGGGGTGTATATGCTTCATCAATCTTTCAAAGGGATCCATAACACACCCCTGATCTGGAACAACCCCCTCTTCTTACATATGAGGAAATGAAAGCCCAGAGATATTAAAGATTGAACACTGCAGATTGATATAAAAGAATACACAAAAGCTTCACAGAATTTATCTTTTAAAAGCTGGAAATGGTCTAGCTGACATCTTAAAAACTGACTTTGACACCTAAACATAATTTTTTCCATGACATTGTAAACATCTATCGATAATCAGAGCTCAAGCGTCCTATGGACAATTAGGAGGCATGCCACCAGTCATCATGGTGAACATCTTTAATATGGTACTGAAGGATAACCCAATAGAATACACTGACTTCCTAAGTCCGTTTTTGTTAAATGCCAAATATGTTAGACTGTCTTGGTCCATTTAGCAAATAATAGGAATTTTAAAATGACATATACATGCATAACACTTTTAGTAGTCTGTTGGGCAAATTATACTCATTTTTAAAATTGCATAGCTGTATATTGACATGTATTTATGTGTTTGTATGGTCGATGGCATTATTAGGCACAGAAGCTTTTATGCACACATCCACTATCATGAGCTGATTCACCAAAAGGCTTCTCTTTTTTAAACTCTGAAGAGTTGATCTATGCTATTGTTCTCTCAATTCAGGCATAGATTTGTTATAAATGTTATTTTAATTTTAAGGAATGTTAAGTGACTAAAAATGTATGATACAAAAATTCAACAAAGATGAACCTGATTTGATTTGATGCAAACCCCTTCCAATTCTGGCCCCAGAGTTGCTATTACAAATATTAGTTAAAGTTGTTTTTGGTTCTCTCTTCTCCTTTTTCCCTTTCTTTCAATGTTCTATTGATGCCATTTGTCTTTAATCATGGTCATTTACCATTCATTCTCCTTCAGATTTCAACCTCCATTATGCCAAAGAAAATTTTATTAAGCGAACATATCCAAAACAGAAGCCCATTGTGACAATATATGTTATTCTATCCTGGACATTTTCCAAGTATCTGCTATGGCAGAAAAGGTGTGCTTCATTTTCTTTTCTTTCAAGCCTTAATTTTTTTTTGATATATTAATGCCATTTTCCAATAGTGATTTCATCCAGCAGTGGGCTTAAAATGTCCTCTTTTAATTAAAAAAATTATTTTATATTCAAATGCATTTAACAATTTCCCCATACTGAAAAAGACTTCTCCCATTGTGTGCAATTTTAGATTGCGATACATAGGTATAGCTCTCTTCTCAATTGCTTTGAAATTTTAGCACATATCTTTAAATCCTATAATGATTTTTTTTGCTGTTGTACTCTCAATGGTGTGCTGGACATTTATGTATAGCTTTCAAATAGTCACATACTTCTGAAACATTACTGGATAAAAAATAAAAACGGATCAAAATAAATCAGAAAATCAAATAAGTCTAAATAAATGTAAAATACAACATTATTGATCTGGACCCTTTTGTAGCGGAAGAAGAGGAAAACATAACTGTGTGTATGCACATGTGTATGTATATATATATATATATATACATATATATATATATATATGTATATATATATATATATACACACACACACAGACATATACTATACACTTGTGAGGCTGACTCAGTGATTCATAAGTAAGTATCTGGAACCACCAAATTATTGAAAGTACAAACTACACTTCTCTCCTTTCTCTGCTCACTGTTCAGTTTGTTTCACATACACAACAGTAATTGCACAGGATGGGCTGACATAGATGTCTAGATACATTAATTTTGGGGGGGAGAGTAGGGGGACACCAAAGCTATTGAAATCATAATTTCACCTGAATATTGGAGTATTTTTTAAAATTCCCCTCAGATAGGGGCAGCTAGGTGGCTCAGTGGATATAGCACTGGCCCTGGAGTCAGGAGTACCTGAGTTCAAATCTGGCCACAGATACTTAATAATTACCTAGCTGTGTGGTCCTGGGCAAGCCACTTAACCCCATTTGCCTTGCCAAAAAATCCTTAAAAAAAGGAATGAAGGAAACAGGCCCCTCTCTCCCACGAAGAGACAGGTGTGCCATTTTGTTAAGATATCTTAATAAAAACCATTTAAAAAAAAAAGGAAACGGGACAGCTAGGTGGCCCAGTGGATGGAGCACCAGTCCTAGAGTCAGAAGACCTGAGTTCAAATCTGATCTCAGCCACTTAAAAATTGCCTAACTGTGTGACCTTAGGCAAGTCACTAACCCCATAGCCTTAATAAAAATTTTAAAAAAGTAATGAAGGAAACAACCAACATGATGATTTTTTGTATAGAAGGTCCCTGGACAGATGTGGCACTGCCATGTGGCCTCTGAAATGCTTTCCAACTCTGAAGTTCTATGAACATTTTGATAACTCTTTCTAAAGTCCTTACTGTGACTAGCAGTCCTTACTGTGACTTGAGCTAGGAGGTCCTCAGTAGAAATCTATTGACTGATTAATCTAACTGATTGAGTATAGCAGTGTTCACCCTGTTAAGTTTGTGTAGCTCATATCTCATCAGTGTGTGCTTGTGGCTGTGTTATATTGACTCATTTTTGCCACCATTCCACTTGAATTTATCTCCTCCCTTTCTCCCCCCGCATTATCAGTACATCTTCTATATGACTAGTGTTTTCCTGGCAACCCTGTGTATGTGCTTATCAGTGACCATTCTTCCTCTGATGCAAATGAGGGTCTGCAAAGTACTTTGACCCTTCAATTAGCACTGTGAGGTAGGTAATGGAAATGTAATTATCCCCATTATACAGTTAAGGAAACTTGGGTTCAGTGGTGTTATGTGACTTGTCTAAGGTACATATCTGAGAACTATCAAAGATAAAGATGTAAATGCAGGACTCTTGACTTCAACCCTCTTAATATTTACACCTTGCTGCTACTTAGTAAGAACCAAGTCAAGTGTCCTCAGATGTTTTAAACTTGAGTAGTGTTCCTTCCTAGAAAAAAACTACAACTGTGAGAACCATTGTAGAAAATGTATTTCGCCAAAAGAATTCTTGTATCATTCCAAATAGTTCTTGTATCTTAAGCTTTCCCTCACTTAGAGATCCACAGTTTAAACCACAACTCTGATTTGGAAGTAGAACTTTGAGTCTAAGGTCTTCCTTCCTCCATCCCTGCTATTCTTTCTCATTCTTTCTTTCTTGTAAAGAAACAGAGCCTAGGGGCGGGTAGGTGGCGCAGTGAATAGAGTACTGGCCTTGGAGTCAGGAGTACCTGGGTTCAAATCCGACCTCAGACACTTAATAATTACCTAGCCATGTGGCCTTGGGCAAGCCACGTAAACCCATTGCCTTGAAAAATCTAAAAAAAGAAAAGAAAGAAAAGAAACAAAGCCTAACACAATTGCTGACACTTAGTAGGCACTTAACAAATGTTCATTATTTAAGTGATTTGAATCTGCAAGAAAACATCATTGGAATCATTGAGTGACTTTTTTTTCAAAGTTAGAATTAATAGAATATTGCTGGGAAGGGAGCTAGAGGTCATCTACTACAATATATTGCCCCTTTTTTGAGGAACTTAAAGCCCAAAGAAATGAGATGATTTATCCAAGGTTGCAGATCCCAGACTAGTTCCCACATTTTCTAAGTCTCATGATGGTGCCTTTTCTTAGACTAATATGCTACCTCTTATTCGTCACTACATTTGTAGCAAATAAATGAGGCACTGCCACTTGGACCCTGAAAATCCAATTTGAATATGGTATCTTCAGGGTTAAATAAATGAATGGTTTCAAGAAGGAATGGCTTAATATCTTCAACCCTTGTGAAATGTTTCTGTCTAACACAGATTAATGGTGTAACTCTACATCCTATCAATCAGTTTCCAGTGGCTTTCAAAAAAAGACTTAGAATTAAAATGGAAAAAGTTATTGAAAAAAAGAGCACCAAATTCCCAATTCCATTTTCATATCACAGTAGGTCCCTCCAATTAAATAAAAATCCTAGATTTCATCCCAAGCAGGTTTATTTTTAATACTGCCTAAAAAATTAAGTGTTGGTGTCATTGAATCTTAGAGCTGAAAGTTTCCTTAGAGATCACCCAGGCCAACCTTCTCATTTTAACATATGAAAAAACCTAGAAGTGACATCTCAGAATAGGCTCCCAGTTTAATAATCCCTAACTGCCTCAATTTTTTAATTTTTTTTCTCATTTCTCACTCCCTGTGATTTAAATCTATTTGCAGAGGGCCATTCTTCAGGCTTCTCCTTGTTTTGAAAAACATATTCGTGTGTGTGAATATATGTATCTATGAATGTGTGATTTCTGAATTGGCTATCCCCTTTCTTCTCTGTTTAGATATTTTGGAGAAGGATGAGGTTGAATTCCTTAGACTATGACAATATTTCTGAAACATATGAAGTCTCCACATGGTTTCCCCTTTATTTGGAGATATGAAGATTGGGAAGCTGACTTTTGACAAGTCTCCATCTTGAAGTTTTATCTTCAGCTGTTATTGTTCAGGAAGTCTATTCTCTTTCCCTCTTTCTCTCCCCACATATGAATACATGTATCCACACTACTTGTATGCATGTGTACACATGATATGTGCATGGAATGGTTAAATATTCACATGTACATGTGTGCATATTATATGCTGTTGTGTTTGTGTGTGCCCACGGATAATGAAGAGACAGAATGATACCCATGAAACCAGGAAAACCTGGATGTAACATTGATTTCTACCATATACTGACTACCTAACCCAGACGAAGTCACTGGACAAGACATATATCATTCACACTTAGGCTTCTTTTTCCCAGGCTAAGTTCCAGAAATGGTGATGACCTGGATTGTAGAGGGAATGGTTCCCCTCTACGCCGCTCCCCCCAGAAAAGTCACCTGCACACATAGATTGTTGGGGGGGCAGGGCGGGGAGCCCACAGCCTTCACAACGATGAGGCAGGGCCCACAACCTCTCCGCATCAGACAGAGACAGAGGGCCAGTAGGGCCGGCCTGAGCGGAGCGGACCGGGCGCCGGGATCTCTGCCTGAGAGAGGGTCTTGGCCCCGGGGCTGCCAGGCCCAGGCCGCCTCCAGCGAGCCTTCCTGGGTCCGGGCGCCCCTCACTCCTGCTCTATGTCACCACTCCTCACCGCCCCTTCCTTCGAGCACGTTTTTTACACTGTTTTGGCTCAAGCTTCTGGCAGCTTTCCTAAAGACTCCGAGGAAATAATTCCACAAAGTGGCATAAATTAATGTGACTAATTAACATGATGTTAATTATTTGTAAATTGTATGTTTGGATACACATTACTTGAGAGGCATATGTTACATTCACTGTTTACAGAAACAAGTGACTGCTAATCACATCTCCTGAGTGTTGCCTTCCCAACACTCAGCAGATCGACTAGGCTCCTCTCAGATGAAATAAATAAATAAGTGAGCGCGGCTCCTTGTCCTCGGGGAAGCAAGCGGGGGAACTCTCCTGCGAGGCCGCGGCGGCCTCGGGAGCCTTCTGTGCTCGGGTTTGTAGGCAGGACCCGGCCAGCCTCGGCCTGCCGGGGAGCCGGCCTCGCCGGAGCCGGTCCGAAGCGGCTCCCTGGGCTCTGGAGCCCAGAAGCGAGCCGCCCCCGGCTGGGCCAGCCCCTCCGCATCCTCCCAGACGGAACCCGTTAGCTCTAAGCCCGCTCCACACTCACCTGTCTGCCGTGACCGCCTATTAGCGCCAGGACAGTTTAAAATCTGTCAGCTTGGCTATTATAAATTCAGATTTTTTTTTTCCAGGGGTTTAAAAACTCAGCAGTAAAATGTTGCCCTGGGCGAAAACTTGGCATTCAAGCTCTGGGGTCCCTAGAGTAAATCAATCTGTTTAGACGTCTTTTATGTTCTAAGCAGTGCACTTTTTAAAAGAAGGTTTATTAGTTTCAGATGTTTTTGGTGTGTATTACTAACATTCAAAATAAGGTTACTTTTTTTTCTCCGAAAAGAAAAATCTAGCCTTTTTTGCAGAGTTGGTAGGTACAGTGGCTACATTGACGTTTCTAAAGAAATATGTTTCCAAAGGATAATCCTTTGGCCTGCTTATAATTTTTTATCTGAATACAGGCCAAGTGTTTTTGCAAGCACAAATTGTTAAGAACTGATTAGCTACACTCTTCTGGGTGGAAACATTAATAAATAGGTGAAATAAGACAGCGTTTCTTTGTTAGGTTGCACCTAATCTAAGAATCCAGGCTCTCTGGGTTTTTAAACTCAAGGACATACACATTTCTCTTAACATATTTGGAGAGAATAATGAACTTGAAATTGGAAGACCAGGGTCTGAGTTGTATGTCCCTGGGCAAGTCAAAGCACCTGCTAGGCCCTCACTTTACTTATCTGTAAAATAAGACCTAGAGTACTTATCTCACAGGGCTTTGAGAATCACAAGAATCTCTTTATATACTTTAAAATACTTTCCTATGTGGTATATTTCATTTCTCCAGTGCATCCCAGAATTATAGATGAAGAGTGTCAAAGGCTTCTTCCATCACTAAAGGTCAATAGGTCTTTAATAACTTCCTCACTTTCTGTGGAAATTATTTATCTAGTACAACTCCTTTATTTTTCAGTTGAGAAAACTGAAGCCAACATATGAAGTAAGTTATCTAAGATCACATGACCAGCCAAAATGTTATACAGACTTTTTTTAAAATTGATATTTTATTTTTCCAATTACATGTTATAAAAGTTTTGGAACATTCATCTACATACATATGCATATTTTAAGTTACATAATTTCCTTCCACTCTCCCTTCCCACCCCCCTCCCCTCAAGTGGCAAATAATCTGGCAAATACTCTGGTGAATATTGTTCATAGGCATTTGTGGTTAACAAGCTTACAGATTAGTCATTTTCTGTATCAGGAATCAGGATTAATACAAAAGAAAGAAAATCCTGATGTAGGAAAGTAAAATAGAAGAGAACATTTTTAAAAAGTTAATGTAGTACCTATTCAGATTTTGTAGGGTTTTTTGTTTTTGCTTTGTTTTTGGGGTTTTTTTCCCCACCAAATGTGAACTACATTGTCCATTGCAGGGTTGCCTTGATTAACCTTAATGTATCGATATAGTTCCTCTCAGCAGAACTCACATTGTTGCTGTTAATGTGTATAATGTTCTCTTGGCTCTGCTCCCCCTTCACTCAGCATCAGTTCCTGTAATTTGTCCCATGCTTCTCGAGAGTTCAACCATTCATGATTTCTTATAGAATAATAGTTCCCCTCAATATTCATATACCATAAATTGTTCAGCCATTCCCCAATTGATGGACATTCCCTCAATTTCCAGTCCTTTGCCACAAAAAGAGCTGTTGTCCTACAGATTTCTGATGCTAGTATTTTTTTTTCATTTCACAAAAGAATCACATCTCTTTGTTTGCCTACAATATTCATTTTATGAGTAAAGGTGTAATAATGGAGTGTCAAAAGCAGGAAGGAATAATTAGGAAATGTATCAAACACAGTCTGTTTTTATTTTGGTGAAAGAAAATTGTTTCATTGTTTAATAATGTTTAATAATTCAAGACTCAGAGAAGCCATGTGAGTGAAAAGAATAGCCAGGGAACCAGAAAAGATGGAATCTAATCCTAGTTCTATGATTAGGTGACCATGGAAAAAAATCATTTGCCCTCAATTTCCACATTTGTAAAATCTATTTTAAAATTGGATGACTATGATTCTGAATTTTTTTTCAGTTTGATTATGTTCAAGTCCTTGTTCCTAAAACAGGTAGACAAGTGTTAACACTATGGATGGATACAAGGGAAGAAGGTCATTAATTATTCTTAATCTTGATATTCGAGACTGATAGCTCAAGTTTCCTTATTTCAGTTTAGGTCTAGGTCCATTAAAATTGCTTTAAGGGAATAAGTTGAGGTAGTGAGAGGGGAGCTTAGGGATGTCTACTTCTAGGTGCTTTTCTACTAATTTCAAAACAAATTATATGTTTCATATAAAAAATAATATGAGAAAATACTGAAGAAACACTATTTCCTGGATTAATGTTCAAATATACTTAATGAGATCCAAAGGAATTTTTATTATTCATAGGCAATGAGGATTTTTGATGAAGACAAAGTACAAAAAAAAAAGAAGTTGACCAATATATGTATCATAGTTCAAGATAGAGAATAGTCAATTAGAAAGTACTTAACTCAGAAGCAGAACTACCTAGATTGAAATGTTGACATTGTTCCTTCTAAATAGAATGACCCTTGGGTAGGTGATCTCACTTTTCTGAACTTCAGTTATCTCTCTAAAATAGGAATAAGTGTACATTACCACCCTCACAGGGTGAATACTATGAGTTTGTAAAACTTTCAAGAACCACAGATTTTTTTTAATTCATTATTCATCTCCAATCATCTTGATTCTTATGTGGCCGTGGAACCCAGATAGCCCTGGAGGAGAATGTGTGTCACTCAAACGTAATTCACTTGGCTTCTCATGTCATCACCTTCTTGATGTCATGGCCCGCTTATCAAACCTACTTCGGTTGGGGAACCAGACACCACCATGAAGATGGAGGAATGTGTGAAATGAGTGACTTCTCTCTGGGCTCTAAATGTGAACTAGATGGGGAACCTGAAGGTCTCTGTGGCAAGGAAGAGAGAAGTTGTGGGTAGGGTTTAGTTGGGTTTGCCATTATCAATATTCAAAAGTGTGAAATTTCTAAATGATTTTGTTTAAACCTTTATAGCCTGAATCATGACCCCCCAGGAAACTGGCTCCCAAACTATAACCTTGTTTCTAGGAATGAAATGTTTTCTTAAATTTAATTTATATGATTCCATGATACTAATTAATGAAGTTTGGTGGTATATGATCAAAATCTTAGTTGTGTAATATCAGATATATTATGAAATCCCCTCCAAAATATATACAAATGAAATTAGTTTTAATTATCTTTAATACACACACTGATATTATACCTTACCATTCTAGTTCCACTGGGAATAGGGATATTCTACAGGGACAAGAATATAGAAGAAGGCAAATGGGCAAGTAATAGTGCATCACTTTCATGAGGATGCCTGGCCCTGATTGCACAATCTTCCCACAAAAGTGTAAGGTCAGATATGAAATGCTAAGGCTAAATCTGTAAGATGCATTATCATTGCTCAGATTCCCTCATAGATCCCTATCTTCTGTGTCATAGATTCTTTTTATTTTTTTAAATTTATTTTCCCACTTAATATTATTTTATTTTCTAATTATATGTAAAGATAATTTTTAACATTCACTTTTATGAGATATTTAGTTTCACATGTTTCTGTTTTCCTCCTTTCCCCTCCTCTCCCCCATGACTGCAAGCAATCTGATATAAATTTTATATGTACAATCATATTAATTAAATTTCTGCATTAGTCATTTTGTGAAAGAAGACTCAATACAAAAGGTAAAATCACAAGAAAGAAAAAAAGAACAACAAAAATGAAAATAGCATGCTTCAGTCTGCATTCAGACTTCATAGTTCTTCCTAGGGATGTGGATAGCTTTCCCATCATGAGTCTTTTGGGATTTTCTTGGATCATTGGATTGCTGAACTGTCATAATTGATCTTCTCACAACATTGGTCCTAGTGTGGAATATTCTCCTGGTTCACTCATCATCAGTTCATTTAAGTCCTTCTAGGTTTTTCTGAAATCTGCCTGCTCATTATTTCTTACAGCACAGTAAAATGCTATTGTATTTATGCACTACAACTTGTTCATCCATTCCTCAATTGATAGCATACTCCTCAATTTCCACTTATTTTGTTTCATAATTTCTTAAGAGTCTGCAAAGTTTCAAAATAAAATATCTTAATAATCACATTTCAATAGAGTTAGCTTTCTTTATTATCTAAGTGTGTAGGATATCCTTTTATTTATTTTATGCATTTAAAACTTTGAGAAGGGTCTCAGAAACTAAAAGCTAAGAACTCCTGCTCTAGAGTATCATGAGGTCCAGACCATGGATCAAAGTGATGTACCACATCAGCTACTGACTAAACTTCTTTGATACAATACTAACTACAACTAAATACAATACTAATAACAATGAGGGAGAAGGGAAGGAGAAAAGAAAATCAGTCCACCATAGCCAAATCATGTAAAGATTCTTTGTATTATCCCACGCTGCTACTCACCTTGTTATGATCCTCCAAAAGAATGGTTTGTTTCAACTTGGTTATATCAGTTTTGAAACTACTTTCTAAATTATTTCCATAAATAGCTTTAACATCTTATACTGTATTTAGAGCAGAAACCCCCTACCCTTGTGCCTATTTGCTAATAGTCTTAATCCATAAAGTAGGTATAACTTTCTGTTACAATAATTATCTTTGGGCCCTTACCTCCATATGACTCTGCTGCTTAAAGGAATTTACATTTAATGAAAAAAGTAAGAAGACCATCACTATCACTCAGTGGACATCTTCAAGAAAAGACTGGATGACCATTTGCCAGGCATACTCAAATAAGGATTCTTTTTCAGGTTCCTTCCAACTCCAAAATTTCCATGATTCTATGAATTTCTTTGTTCATTAAATAGATCTTGATCCTGGATAATTTCCCTGCACAGGCTTGGAGAGTCATATAAATTCTGTCTGCCTCAGTTTTTACATCTGTAAAATGAGGATAATAGTAACACATACCTAACAAGATTAAATGAGATAGGATATGTAAAGCACTTCGCAAATATTAACATGTTATATAAATGCTAGTGGTTATTAGTACTATTGCTATTTTATTATTGATTATACTATTCTTAACATATTATATTATTATTATTTATAACATTAACCCAGTTAAACATATATGTATATATATATATCTATATATATAAAACATATATATATATATACATATATATATTTGAATCAGTTTAACCTCAAGATCAGACAATATAAGAATTCCCAAAATTCTGAATTATACTTGCTATAATTACTTACATCCAGTAACAGGATAAAGACATCAAGTTTAAAGCTGAATCCTCAGTCCTTTGCTTCTATGTTTTTAGTTATTCACACACACATATTTAATTCTAAGAGATTATAAAATTTTAAAACCACTGACTGGGATTTCATTTTGCTTTTTGCTTCAATTTATTTTTTCCAGCTACCATTTTTAAACTTTGCCCCCCTTTGTACTTAGTCAGAACATTCAACTTCAGAGCTCTAACATGTATGAATTAATCATGTAGGATATATATGCACTTTGAATTTAGTTATAAATATAAATGCAAGTGTTTCTATGATAAAAAATATTCAAAAAACTATAGGACTGGAAAAAATGAGTTAACTCACAGAAAAGTATTAAAAAACTAAGTCATTTTTGCATTCAAAATAACTCATTGTATTAGGTGTATTATATATTTGCTTTATACTCTTGAAAATAGCTGAATTAAGCCTTGTTATCAAAGTAAAAAGAATTTAATAGTATTTACCACAGACTTGTTTCTCACTGTCTCACTTAAGCAACATAGTCTCTTGAAAATAAGCTGTGCAGCAGAAGCATTAATCAACATGAGTTATTTCCACATAATGGATTATTGGGTTACCACTCTATACTAGTTGGGAAGAAGGTTTACCAGTTTGGAAAGCTGAGGAAAAATGAGATGGGAATGACAGGCATGAATGAGCAATACTAATACAAGTGCATAAACTTACAAAATATTTTTTTTCTGAGATGCTTGAGTGGAAAATAATTTCTTATTCTGTTGTTTTACTTGAATAGATCTGTATAAAACTCATTTTTCTAGTACCCACTTAGGGAATCCACTGGCTAGAACAGTAGAGTTGAGTTCATTTTTGGTCTCAGATATTTGCTAGCTGTGTAACTTAATCTCTCTCTGCCTCAGTTTCCTCATTTTTAAAATGTGAATAATAATATCTAGCATCTACCTCACAGGGTTGTTGTGAGTATAAAATAATGTTTGTGGTATTCTGAAAACCTTAAAATGTCATATAAATATTAAATGATGATGATGATGATGATGATTAATATGTCCAATTTTTAGAATGGAAATACTTCATTCCTGCAGGGCTAATGTGACAATCCCTTTGTTCCATGATTACTACTCTATTGGTTCTGCCTCTCAAAAATGAAGCTGTGCTATAAGTTGGTGGTATATAACTACTTAACATCTTATTCCTAGCCTTCATAACCTGGCTTCCTTAGTGCTACAAATTGAATTCTCTACTATTCTTCTTTGTGAATGCCACAGGTGAACTAGTCTAACTACCCATCAGCTGGACAGCTATCAGACAAGGAGAGCCAGAACAGCACAGGGACTTGAGTTCATGTCAAAAGATTTGTGGAAGGAACCAGAGATGTTTTTGCTTAAGAAAGAAAAGTTTGGGTTGGTGTGAATGATGGAGGTCTTTGAATATTTGAAGGGGACTTTTCCCTAACAAAGAATTAGACTTGGTAGGCTCCAGAGGTTGGAACTAGGAGAAATGAATGAGAGCTGCAAAAGGCATGTTTGAGTTGGACAAAAGAGGATATTTCCTGATAATTAAAGTTACCCCAAAGCAGAATGGGAAGTCTTGGGAAGTAGTAGTTTCCTCCTTTAACCAAAGACTAGATGACTACATATCTAGTGTGTTGGGAAGAGAATTCTTTTTTTTAATTGTGGGTTGAGTTGGATCCTTTCAAATAATGATCCCTTTAAGCTCTTAAAGGTTATGATTGGGTGGTCCACTGTCTCTGCCTACAGTTTTGCCCTTTAAGATCCAGCTTATATGTGCCAATTCTTATGAAACCTTCTTACCTACTCATGATGGTCTCATTTCTCTTAGGATTCCATTAGAGGTGACTCTTTGTAGCAGTCATGTAGTGGACATAGGTTGATATTTATCTTTTATTTTCTCTACAAACAAGATTTTGGGAATAAAGGAGAAAATGGGGTATTTTTTATGATGATATTAAAGCAAATTCTATTTTCCTTTCTGAAGAACTTTGTAATGCCTTTTAAAATAACCAGAGACACCATGGAATGTTTGAAATCCTGGTTTTAGAGTCCATAGCATGATTAATAGCTGTGGTGAGATATTGGACATTTGCTTGATGTTTCCATCTCTTTGTATTTTATTATCACAATGCATGCACAATTATTTAGGAATTTATTATTCACTTTGTGGGGTTTTTAAATACATAGTATCAATTGAATACTGAATTTAGAATCAAAGGAACTGTATTTAATTCAGACTTGCCATTAACAGTTATATAACCTTGGACAATACATTTAACTTCTGAGACTCAGTTTCCTTATCAGTAAAAAAAAGTAATTTCATAGAATTATTGGGTAAAAAGCACTGGTTTAGATCTTAAAATAATGTAGACATGTGAATTTTTATAGTTACAATTATTGTTTCTTTTTTCTGTCACTTCCCCTTGGTCTATTTTCTCATTTGTTTGCCTTGTCTGACATTTGTAGGAGAAATAGACAGGAGAAGGAATTCATCTTTTGTTCCCCTATTCTCATTCATTCTAGGCAATGGTTGAGTAGGAAAGAATTTGAAACTATACCAATAAACTATTCCAATCTACACCAGTGACAGATAGGGAAAGGGAAATTATCTATATCCTAGATCATAGCATCATATATTTAGAATTAGAAGAAAATTTAAAGGCTATTGAGTTCAATGCCTCCTGCCATTTTAAAAGACCAGGAAATTTAAGTCCAGAGATTTGAGACTTTCCTAAAGTGATATGGAATTGAAGAAAGAAAGAAATGGTTTGTATGAGTAAGATGTTCATATTATAGAATATTTTAAAAGAAGTATTATTCTAAAATATATAGCAGCTTTTAAGATGTTATTTAAAAGAAGTCATCTGGGGATCTGGTTTTAAAAATATTTATGAGATGTTTGGGTAGAAACTGCAAAGTTAAATTTTGGCTCATAAATTCACACCAATTCAGAAATATCTATTAAATATCATTGTGCTAGATGCAAGGGGACGTAAGAGAAAAAAAAGAAACAATCCCTACCCTCAATGAGTTTATACTCTGTTGTGAAAAAAACATGTATATAGATCAGTAAATACAAAATGAAGAAAAAAGTCTTTGATCTACCCAAAAATGAATTGAGCTGCCCCTGGAGATGAGAGTTTTCTATACACTGAAGACTGTGAGACTTCCTTTCAGGGAAGTTGTTGAAAGGATTTCTATTTGAGTATAATTTGAACCAGATGACTTTCTCTCCTAACCCTGAGTTTCTGTTTGATTCTGTGTGAAAACATCCACAATTGGGATATCAAATCATTACACTTCTTGATGTTGCTGTTCAGTAGTTTCAGTCATTGTCCAACTCTCTGTGACCCCAATTGGGGTTTTCTTGGCAAAGATGATTAAACGGTTTTCCATTTCCTTCTCCAGCTCATTTTACAGAGGATGAAACTGAGCCAGAGATAAGTGACTTGCCCAGGGTCACACAGCTAGTAAGAGTCTGAGACCAGATTTGAATTTAGGTCTTCCTGATTCTAGATCTGTCACTCTATCCACTGAACTGCCCAAACTGCTCTTGTAAACATAGATAAGGAAACCAAGGAAACCAAGACTTCAGTACTATAACCAGTCTTCTGACTCTGGTGTCTGAGGACTTGAGTTTAGATTCTGCCTCTGGTTCTTACTTCTTGACTGACCTCAAAAGAGCCATAGACCTCAGTTTCTTCATCAAAATATCAATTTACTAAAGTGTCCTAAAGAAAGTTGCCATACTTTTAATCCTATTTTTCTTTTAAGACAACTTAAAAGAGCTACTTTGCTATACTAAATAGCATTCCAGTTGGACAAGTGTTCCTGTCAAGCTCAAAGCAACAATATTTTGAGAGATTTCTTAAGTTGAAACAGCTTCAGTTTAGTAAAAACAAAGTTTTATCTGAAATTCAGGAGACTGGAATTTTAATTCTGCCATTGCCACTGTCTTGTTTTGTGACAGTGTAATTCTATCATCTCTCTTGGCCTCAGTTTCCCTATCTGTAAACAACAAAGTTTGAACTCTATCTGTGATGGTGATTTGGAGTGAATTGGGTCAGGGTGTAGGTTGAGGGAAAATTAATGAGCAAGTCAGGCAAGCAGTAGGAAACTCATCTGCTCCACATATTTTGGCTACAGGGTCACTTGGTTCCCAGGCCTTTGCAAATTTACAAACACATGGAAGGGAATAGGAGAAAGTTTCAAGAAAAAAAATATTTTAACCCTTGAGAAATGGCAAAGCACAGTGAACAATATAGATCTTAATTCACAAACCTAGAACTGCAAAGGACCTTAGAGGGAATGTTAGTCCAGTGGCTCATTTTACTGATAAAGAAACTAAGACTCAGAAAGGTAGATTTGCCCTAAATGGCAGGTCCTCTGACTGCAAACCCTATGTCTATCCTACTGCTCCACAGAGTCTGAAGGCCTCTGTTTGTGCCACAGTTTATTTATTTATTTATCTTCATGACTTTATGCAAGTCATTTGTATTTTGAAAGACTCAGTTGCATCACCCACTGATTGAAAAGGTTGGACCCAGAGCACAGGCTTTGCAGCTGGGAGGAGCTCCTGGAACTAAGGGAGGGGACACATCTTGCCAAAGTTTACTCAGGTAATGAATAATGAATGGAGTCTGAATTTGACACTAAACTCAGATACTTTGATGCCAAACCCTCTTTTTTTTTTGAGAAATAATTTTATTGATGTTTCAAATTTCCTTTAAACCCCAGAACCATTTTAAACTCCAGGATTGGAGGAAACCAAGTGAACTTCTGACATATCAGCAAAACATTTGGTAAAACTTTCTGCTCAGGAGGATGCACAAGTCAACATTTTATTTGTTGTTTCTGAGATGCTGGGGAAAGCATAAGGAAGAATTTTTAAGGAGATATTTTCCCTTGAGATTAAAAATCCTTCCTCAACATTTTACACTCTTAAAAATTTCAAGAAAGGATTGATAGATCCATAAATCAATCAATCGACAGATGGATAAAGTTATATCTGCTTATGTATGTATCTATATACATGTGTGTATTTATCTATACATGTTCACATCTATATATGTATAATTACATGTTTCTATTTATATGTATATATATACATATAAACATATATGTATAGCTACATGTTTCTATTTGAGTCTAATTGTAACCCTCTTTAGGGTAGGGTTGGGAAAGAAAAAAAGGAAAAATAACTTCATTATGTATTTAAATTGCATGTAAGTTTCTACATAATAGATATGTAGTTTCATGTATAACCATCTTTTTTCTATCCTATTATATACAGAAACGCTTATTTTATATCTTAAATTCAGAACAAAACAATTATTTAAAACATATTAAAAATGAAAATTTTAAGACAACTACGTCATGAATAGATGAATATTATAATTTACTAGGTTTATTCCTTATCCTTTGTTTAGAAATTCTACTTGATATTCTGTAATCTTGGTTTTGTGGTTATTGTTTTTTAAATAATTGGTACTTCCTGTACTAAGTTTTAAGTACTCCCCACTATCACCGAAGTATTAGAATTGTTAATATTGGTGTGAACAGACACACACAAAGACAAAGAGAAAAGGAAATACTTCGAAAAACTTAAAAATATATCTATTTTGCTTGGAATAATGACTACTTTTTCAGACTTGATCTAGACACCCTTTCTATACTGTGAAAGCTACACAGTAAGAGTTAAAATCCATTAGGTCTCATGAACTAGTACTGTGAGATATTTTGAGAATAATTTTATTTTTAATCTTTAAAATATACAATAATAATAATACACATAATAGCATTTTAGAATCATAGATTAGATTCCATACTTAATTCACATGACCTCTACCAGAAACATATATATATATATATATATGTATATACACTCTAGATGATGAAACATTCATAAAAGTCAAGTGACTTACCCAAGATCACAAAGTTTGTAAAGCACAGAAACAGAAACAGGACTAGAACACAGGTTTTTTGACCCCAAGACAAGGGTACTTTTTACCGTCCTACACTGTCTTACAGCAAATCACATTTATCACATTTGAATGCACTTAAATGGCAGCATAGGCAGCAAGAATTTGAGTTGGGAATACAGAAAATTCGCATCATAGTTTTAGTCTATTATTACCTATATCTTGGACCTTAGATTTCTCATCTGTTAATGAAGAAATAGGACACAATAGTCTCTAAATCTTGGATACGTGAATTCAGGAAATTTGAATATTGTATCAGATACTTTTTTATCTCCATGACCCATTGAAAATCCCTTGATAACTCTCAATCTCAGTTTCCTCATCTGTAAAATGGAACAAAGAACAGTGCTAACTTTCTTGTGAGAATAAATATATATATATATATATATATATATATAACTTTGCAATCCTCAAAATTCTAAATATTTATTACTATTATTATTATTATTACTATTATTATTAATTATTTCTGACTCTGAGGCCAGAATTCTGCCCTTTATGCTAAATTACTTATCACATGTCTAGTAAAAAATAATATATATATATATATGTGTGTGTGTGAATAAAATATCTATGTTGTACTGTGAGTCATCCTTTCAGTATTTGAGATTTCATTATTACAACTGTATTTCCCTTGTGCTGTATCATCAATTTGATGTTTTATAAAACTAGTTGATCAAATCTATTGAATGTCTATGTATATATTATATATACATACTCTTCACATGCATATATATCTATATATGTTATATTGTACTAAGCGCGTGAAAGAAATGTATACATATATCTATATATGTATATAAATTTAGAAATAGATTTGTATCTGTAGATATGTATATATTAAAGAAATTTGACTAGGTCACCAAACTGACACCTTCTTTTTTGTTTTTAAATTCAAAAATACCCTAATAATTGAAAAATCCAAATCAATTATCATCATTAGTCTACATAAAAAAATAATGCTGTATTCTGAGTCATTTTTTCAGTGTTTTCAATCCTATGATTCTCACTGTTTTTCCTTTCACCAGGCATCATTTCTGTCTGTGTTTTAGAGCCATGGTTTGGGCTCACATGAGTCAGGATGGCCACATTTACACTCAAGGTGTCAAAGGGATTCAGGACAATAACAACTGGCTTATCTGGAAATTAAAATGTTTGATTCAGTACTGTATCCTTCAATGTTCTGTTAATGGTGTCTAGATAGTTATAATGATATGTCTTTGAGATCCTGCTTGCCTTTTAGTCCCACAAAGATGGAACTTATCAAATTTCATATAACCCTAATGTCATTAATACATTTTTACTTATTTCTCATTCTTTGATAGATATAGTGGTTCATGTAATGATTTGATAGATATAATGGCACATTATAGTTATCATGCCCTTTAACATAATATCTTTTCTGATCATCATTATATCCCTCTGAGGTAGGTACTGTAAGTATTCCTCATTCTTCAGATAAGGTCAAGTGGTTTGAACAGTTACCTACACACAAGTGAATGACATCCAAATAGTAATGGAATCCAGATCTTCTGGTTATAAGTATGATAGATACCCTTTTCATGACATTATACCCCTTCTGAAGGTCCTTCTTCCTAAATCAGTATTTGATTTCTTGTAACCTTCTCATAACTTACTATAATAGCAAATATGCAATTAGAAAGGAGAATGAATAATCTTTATGAAAATTATCTATTTCATCTGAGCACAAAAGTATCACCTTTTTCTCCTTTTCCTGACATTGCATTATCATGGTTCTACTTCTACTTCTCTGACTAATCTCCTGTTCGATATTCTGACTGCCAATAATCTGTCTCCTGTACAGTCTTCTCATTCTTCTTTTTTCCCCTTAAGCATGAATGATCTCTATGAGTCTATACTTGACCCTCTTTTTCCTACTCATTACCTCTCTTGGTGATTTGCAGGATTTTAAACATTGATACTAAGAGGATGATTTTTCAAATCTGCATCTCCACTCCCAATCAGAGTTCTAGGTCCACATTTACAACTGTCTGATGGATATTCTACCCAGATATGCTATTATCACCTTAAACTCAACCTGTCTAAAAAAGTTTTGGATAGTCCTTTCCTTAAAGCTATCTGTTAATGAACTTTCCATCCTTCCAGTCATCAAGGCTTAACATTTCAGTTATTTCCAGCAATACTGTCTCAATCTTTCTTACCTAAATTAATTATACTAGTTTTCCAACTGGTCTTCCTGTATCTGATCTATCCTATTTTCAATTCATTCCTTAAATACTGAATTAAAGACCTTATGATCATGCCAGTTCACTACTGAAAACAAAACAAAACTAGCAGTGACTTCTTGTGCTCTGAGAAGATGAAATATCAAATCCTAATTCTGATACTTAGGTTCTTTGATATATAAGCACCTTTTCAGCCTTATTTCTCATTGTACTGTTCTATCCTTTTCATACACTCTACTATCTTTACCTCACCTCCTCTTCTCACCCACCCTTCCATTTTTCCAGTTCTTGAGCCATAATCAAATAAACTCTTCCATTGCTCCAGGAAAGGGTATCTCATTCCATTTTTCTGCGATACTACATATCATTGTAACTTTCCAATCAAAAACATCCATTCCTGGTGATCACTCTTTGCTTTGCTGTCCCTTACTTTTAGAATGTAATTTACTTGAAGGTAAGGGATTGGTTTCCTTTTGTATTTTTAATTGCAAGCCTTAGTTTAGGGTTTGGTATGTCCTCAGTGCTTATGTTTGCACTCTCTCTCTCTCTCTCTCTCTCTCTCTCGCTTCCCCTCCCTCCCTCTCTCTCTCTTGCTCTCTCTCTCTGCTCCCTTGTTTCATTTCCTTCCTTTCCCCTTTCTTTCTGTCTTTCCTTCTTCCTTCCTTTTTTTCCTTTTCTCCTTCTTATTGAGCTACAATATATATATACATATATATGTATATGTATATGTGTGTGTGTGTGTGTGTGTGTGTGTGTGTGTGTGTGTATACACACACCATAGCTGAGTAGATAAATAAACAGACAGACAGATACTACCTTAAGTAGTAAGAAAAAGAAGGCCAGGGTGTGATGAGGAAGGTGTCCTTAAACACTGGCAAATCAATAAGGACCTTTCTGTTCTTTTGGAGTGATTTGATACATCACTTAAAACATGCAAACATTAGCTGAGAAAACTTTTACATTTTCAAAATATAAACAGGTGATGTTAGAATTCTGGTTGTTTTGATGTTCAATTTGGAAAGGTCTTTGAGAGCCTTTATTCTTTTCCCCTTAACTTTTAATTTTTCTTCTGTGAACTAACTAATTGAAATGAAAAGAGCTAAAAATAACTGAAGCACCAACGAAGGGCTTACATTTTAACAAATAGAAAGCAAGAATGTATTCTTTGCTAATTAGTCACCACTCTTTAACTCACAAACTTAATAAGGAGTTCAATCTATAAATTTCTCCACTAGAAATTTAGTGAACTTCTATCTCTCTAGGTCATCCTGTCAGGATAGTTTCTCCAAGGAGAAGATTAGAGAACAATTGTTATCATGCAGCTGCTGAGAAAGCTCTCACAGGAGTAGCATATGAGGAAGCAGGGACGGAGAGGTGAGTGGATATTTTGAGAAAGAAAAAGGTTTAGATTTACTAGCTGTAGTTTGGTTCCCAGAGAAAGCTCATGTTTATTTGAGCTGCTTGAGTTGACAGGCAGTGAAGGGAAGAATGGGAAGGGGCATGAAGACATGAAAATCAGTCTCACCATTTTTAAGAACCAGCTTTGTAAATAATAATAATCAATAATGATGGTGAGAATGATAAAAATTAAAATGATCATAATAGTTACCGTTTATATGACAATTAAGGTTAGAAGAGAGCTTGAAATATGTTTTACCACTTGTCAGATATCAAGGAGCTATTACATCTATCCTCAAGGAATTTCTGTCTAGGAGAACACAAGACAATATTCAGGATTTCCTAAGCAGAAGATGAGTATATGTGCTCACAGGTCATGGTAGGTTGGTATCATTGAGATAATTTAGCTGCTTAGAAGTTCTTTGATAAATAGGAAAGAGGTCCTCAAAGATTATTCTGTGAATTTCTGAAGCTGGCAGTCATTGTTTAAAGGAAAAGTTGGAGAAAACTTATGAAAAAAGCAAAACAGGATGCACTAAGGTGGGAAAGCTCATTCAATTACATAAGGACAGGAACTTTGTCTTCTCTAAACTGTGTATCTCCTCTAGAGCCCAACATAATATTCTACACATAGCTAAGCACTTAAACATTAGTTGAATGAATGAATGAATGAATGAGAGAAAGAATGACTCAAGGGAAAGGGCTGGCAGTCTATGAATGCTATGTAGTTATAATGATATAGCTTGTCACTGAAGAGAAGAGGGGAAACGTCACCACCTTCTCTTCTTTAGTCCCTCTCTTTAAAAAAGTGGGAGGAATAAAGCTGGGGAACAAAGCATTTACCATCATAGTTGGGTATTACATTAATTATTTTTGTTTAGTCTTCTTTCTTTTTTTATTCTTTGTTACAAAGGAAAGTTCCCTTGACAGGGCAAAGAGAAGGGTATACTTAGAAATGATAATGATATAAAAACCAAAATATATCAATTTTTTTTCCTGAAAAAAGGCATCATGGAATCTAATAGGGATAACCTAGTGAATAATGAGAATGTTTAAGTGTTGTGGACCTTCACTTAAGAAACACTTTGTAATCAGAATGTCTTATTAAATATTTGGATAGTCCTTTTCTTAAGTTCATTGACCATTCATTCATTCATTTTCTTTATCCCTGTGTGTTGAAATAAATATTTTAGGAACATTACAAATTTCTAGATAGGAAACATTAAGATCTGCTGCTGCTTTTTCCTTCAATAGTCTCACCTCCTACTTCTCTGATCCCTCCTACCACATTCCCTGTTCAGCAGCCTTTTCTATCTTAGCTCTTTCATTCTTGAATAGTAAGTGTTCTGTTGCCATGATCCTACTACAAAGTATTACTCTAAGTCATTTCTTTCTGTTCCATTATTCAAGCTTCTTTCTTCCCAAATTCATTTTCCATTCCTTTCACATGAATGGGTGAAGGAGTAGTAATTTCTAAAGTACCTCTAAAAGCAGATGGCCATATGATTATGTGGCTAAGTTTGTAAACCTCAGGACGTTGCCCAAGACATACATACATACAGCTAGGGTGGTAGAATATGAATTCTGGTTTCCCTGAATTAAAACTTAGCTATGCAAAACTACCTCTTATTTCTTGCATAACATCATAAAAATATACCAGAAGCTATTGTATAACACACATGAACTCTCTAAAAATAACTTTTCTTTTTTATCTTTTTCATATATTCATTGCATATTACTGTAGTATAGGGAAAGGCTTGTGCCAATGAAATCATGGGTCCATACTGCATACCTATTACTAGTTCTATCCCTATTTTACTCTCTTGTGTAATGACCTTCTCTTATCTACCATTCCTTTCCTCCAGCTTCCTGTTGAATAGACTATTGTCTGCTCACACCACTCCACAGATACCCAACTTCTCCTCTCTTGCTTTGCCTTGCTCCCAAAGACTGTAGTGATATCCTTCTTGCCAAATTCAGAGATTTCCAGCACATTTTGATCCATCTTGGTTTCATACTTTTCTGCTTTTATCCTTTTCAACCATTCTCACCAGCATCTGTCACCACCATCTTGCTTTATCCTAAATGAACAATCTGGTAAATTGAAGTGACCTCTAATCACAGTGATCTATATTTTCAATAAACATCATATACTACATTCTGTCTTACACTCCCAATTATCAGAATACCCCATTTTGGTTCTTAAGGAAGTTTCTTTAGTCAGAAAATAGTCAAAATATTTTATTTATTCATTTATCTTGGCTATAAATGGAGATAAGTTCTCTGAATATCAAACTAACTCACAAGTCTCCAATGGAAATTGGTTTAAATTATCATTCCTCACCTCCAACGTGAACTGCACATGAATTGTTATCTAGAGATTGTTAATTAACAAGTACCAGAACTGGGTTATGTTCCAGTGAGAATCATCTGCAAGTATCGGACAAACAGGACACTGTCAGTCTTAATTCATAAGAAATACAAAGCTCTGAGTAAGGCAGAAAGATTTTTATGGAGCTTCCCAGAAAGAGCACATTAAGAAAATTGTAAAGTAGTATTGAAAAAAGAGTGATAAAATAAGTGTCATTTTCCCCTTACATAAAATAGGGCCAAATGATAAGTTGTTGTTTTTTCTGAACACATTAATATAGTGCTATTCTGATGCATGGAAAAAGAAAGGAGAAGCTAAATTTAAGTGTGTCTGTTAAAAATTATTTGCTGTAAACTTCCTGTCTAATTTTTTTATAATTACCAGTCATTATTGATTATTAAAAGCAGATCACATTAATTTAGGAAGCATTTTTTTTTCACTAAATACTCATTAAATTCTCACTAAATACAGTAGACCTTTATTGGTAACTACCTAGTAGAGGCATATTTGGTCCCATTTTACAGAAAAGGAAACTTGAGGTCAAGACATTTATCCAAATTTAGATAAATAATATGAATATCAAGAGCTGGTGCTAGAACCTAGACAGGAGTGGGCTAGAGTCATTTTATTTATTTTTTTATTTTTTTAGGTTTTTTGCAAGGCAATGGGGTTAAGTGGCTTGCCCAAGGCCACAGAGCTAGGTAATTTTTAAGTGTCCAAGGCAGGATTTGAACTCAAGTACTCCTGACTGCAGGGCTGGTGTTCTATCCATGTGCCACCTAGCTGCCCCCTAGAGTCATTTTAAATTCAAGCGAACTGTTAAATTTTTAAGGTGAGGGTTTGCTTCTCAGAAATGGGCAAATGCTACAAATCAGGGCTTAATTCATTGTTTTGCTGATTTTCAAGATTTATGAAAATAATGGAGAAAGTGGTATTAATTCCAATTAAACTTAAAACTTTGACCTTCTTGGAGATCCAGTTGTTAAATATTTACCAGCATACTCCTAAACCTATAGGCTTTGGGGCTCTTACATCTTGTGCCCTTTTTTACTGATATCACGTAGTTGCCTCATTCTGATATCATCTTTATGGGTACTAGCAAGAATAAAAATTTAAAATTTTTTAAGAGTGAGAATTAAAAAGCAAATCCTCTACAATTCTTGTAGTTAATTATCTTACATGTAGATCTATGGGTTTGATTTCATTGTTTGTTGTAAAGGCAAATTGAGGCAAGGTTATTTTTCTATGGACCTAAGTTAGAACAATTTGCTGTAGTTTAGTCCTTAAATTATCCTGAACAACAACTGAAATTTAGGAGCCTTTTTTTCTTCCAGACAATTTTAGAATTACTCTTTCCCATTATTTGTTTAATGGGAAATCAGCTTTGGTTTGCTTGGGCCCTAAGTATAATTTCATTTAGCATGAAGAAATGCAAAACCAAGTAAAGATTAGAATCCTAATTTACTCTAATTCACCCAGTCTGCTCCAAGCCTTACTTCAGAATATTTTCTTTGTGTATTATGTGATAAGAAGCAATGTGGGATATTGGAAAGAACATTGGATGGAAAATCAGAAGACCAATCATCAAGTCTCAACTGTGATATACTTGCCGTTTGATGTCAGTTCAAAAGATAGTACAGAAAAAAAAAAAAGACAGTACAGGACTGGATCTCTCAGACCTTTTCCAGGTCTAAATCTCAGGATCTTCCTAAGATCTCTCTAGAACTCACTTTCCCATAAAAAAAGGATATAATAATGCTAGCTGCTAAGTACCTTACTGGGCTATTGAGGTAATCATTGAATCACACAGTTGGGAAGGACCATAAAGTCCATGTAATAGAGTTCTCTCTTTAGCATTCTGATTAAATAATTGACTGATATTTCTACTTTAATCTTAGCTACCCATCTGATCTTTAATGTCAAATCCTTATAGGATATACAGTACTTCATATAGTTCATATCACACTGAACTCTTGTTATAAAAGGATTTCTGGAAATCATGGCTTCAAGGAATTTCAAACATTTTTGGTCAAGCAGACCAGAACTAGAGGTTACTGGACCGGTTTCAAAGTATGTCAAGGAAAGAATTAGCAAATTTATAAATGTCTTTATGGTTTTATCTGCATGTATCAAACATAGATTGACCTTTATACATTTACTATTTTTAGATAGAAAATTTCAGTCTTTAAATATACAAATTCAGTCCCCAAAGTACATCATCTGTGTACTTCATTGCAGTATAGCATTACTGGTTAATGTAACATATAAATCCATGGTCTCAAGGAGCTACCATTTACGTCCATCATCTAAAATTCAACATGCTCAAAACTAAATTGATCATCCTCCTGAAAACCTTCTCTTTCCCCAAACTTCCCTGTTCCTATTCATGGCACCACTATCTTCCTAGTCATTCATATTTAAAACCTCAGAATAATATTTGAATCATATCTTTGGAGCAGGATTTCTTAACCATTTTTATATCAGAGACCCCTCTGGCAGTGTGGTGAAGCCTGTGAACCCACCTCAGGAAAAAAAAAAAACACAAGATTTTAAATGCTTAAAATATAACACATAGAATTACAAAGAAAGTCAATTATATTGAAATACAGTTATCAATTTTTAAAAATTCATGAACCCCTTGGAATAGAAAGCTCCAAATTAAAAGCCTATATACACTGTAAACATATTTTTTTTAAATTCATTCATGTTGTAAAGTAAAACATAACTAAGAATCTAGGGCACTGTGAGGAAGTAGTCAGGTTCAAACTCCCAAATGCTTTAGAAAGTCAAAATAGGAAGAAATCACTCTATGTATGGGCAGGCAGAAAAATATTCATGAAGGGAATCCATGTGACTAGGGTTATTGAGTTTGGTAGTCTATTGTCTGTTTGTATCATTCAAAAAATAAAGCCATGAGTGGAACAAGGTGGAATGAATTTTAAAGAGAATTTAATCTCATGTTGACATCATCTAAGTCAACTGTTTTCTCATATCCTTTGGAGAACCACCCAGATTATATAGACAATTCAGAATCTTCCTAAATATTAAGAGAGTCCAAGGTATTTTTTCCTGACTTGTAAGGGGTCCTTAACATTCTTCATGTCTTTTAAATGAATAACATGGGAATTCAAGTCAATTGTAGTAAAATAATAGAGCCAAAAACAACTTGAGACAACATTTGGTTGTCTCATTTTACAAAGATTCAGTGAATGACACAGTTGTACTTTCTCAATGTCATATAATTAGTGTTGGAGGTACATTTGAATTCAGACCCACTGACTTTAATTCCCATATTATTTTAAATAAATTTTTATTGCTATCTTCTCTTTCCTTTATCACCTGTATTTCCCAATATATCTTCTCCCTATTGCCTCTTAGAAATATAAATCTATTCTGAGTTTCCACACCCATAGTCCCCTCTCTCCATTATGAAAAAGGAATACCTTTCACATATAGCTTCTTGGTGAGAAAGCTTGGCTTTTATAATTTTACACTATCTAGTTTTTAGTTTTGTTGCAGTCATTGTGAGTATGGTTTTCTTGACTATGTTCACTTCACTTTGCATTACTTCACCTAATTCTTTGCATGCTTCCCTGTATTCATCGTTTCTTTACAGTACACCACTGATTATGTTTGTATCATTGGTTTGGCCATTCCCCAAACAATGGGCATAGGCTGAATTTTCAGTTCTTTGCCACTACACTAAGGGCTACTTGCAATATTTTGGTGTATTCAGTGACCTTGGTTTTCTTGTTGAACTCCTTGGAGTATATGCCTGACCATAGGTGGATGGATCCTATATTCTTACCACACCGTGAAAAGGGTTCACAAATCTGAAAAAATAATAAATCAGGGTTATAGTAAGTGCCTGTTTGCCACTGACCCTCACCCCAACCCCAAATTCTTTTGTCTTTAAAGAGCTAGAGAAAGAACTGAATGTAAGCTGGAGTAAAATACAGATAGCCACAGTGATAAAGCTGTTCTGGACAGCTTCCTATTTATAGTAGCTTGAAAACAACATTTTGAGGAAGTGGTTTTGCATAAAAACTTACTTTCTCTATGTGTGCGTACCTACATATGTGCCTCATTCTCCCCCAACCATTTTAATTTGATTAAAGGGAAGGCATTAAAGTTTTAGAAATATTATCTCATTTGACACTTAAATTAACCCTAATAACAACAATAATAGGAAGTAGCTCCTATAATTATCTGTTTTCAGTTAAAGTAACTGAGTCAGATAGCAGGGAAGTGACTTGCCTGGGCTCACACAGCTGTGAGTTTCCAAAGCTAGACTTGAACTCGGGTCTTCATGACTCCAGACCCAATTCTATCTGCCTTCTGATTAATCAGTTTGTCCTTGATTACCAGCACATCTGAGACAGAAGAACCTGAGTTCTGATTCTTACTAAGCCTACATATCTTTGAGCAAATCATTTTTTTCTCTCTAGCATTAGTTTCTTTGTCTCTAAAATGATGGGAGGAGTGGACTGGATGATTTATGGAACCCTTGACAAAATATTCAACTTCAGCATTCTATATCTCTCTTTTGTTTGTGCCTACCCTAGCTGCTGAAATAGAGGGGAAGAGAGCAATACATGCCTCAAGTAATGTCTTATGTGGTGGCAATCAGAATATCATTTCTTCATCTCCTTTGTTATTGAACCCATTAGTTCTTATGGGACTAGGGCATTTTTTCTAACTATCCCCTATGTTAGAAACATTCTTCCTCCTCAACTCTTCCTACTGACTGTTCCTGGTTTCCTTTATGTCACAAATAAAGTTCCATCTTCTCCTCTCTCTTAGTTTTAAGGTATTTTATAAGTTTACAAGTCTGACTTCAACATTAGGAATAGTAAAGTGGGTTGGGTGGGCATGGCAGAAGGGAGCTAAGTAAAAATCGATTTTTCAAACTGTAGTCACAAAAAGGTGTGAGGTTTGATAGAATGCTAGAGAAAAAAAATACAAACATGGGAAATTGTACCCAGTGCTGCCATTTAACACTCTTTATAACAGGGTCCTTTCCTAAATTTCTAGCATTATTACCCTTTACTCCCCTCCACTCATTCTCTGAACCGGTACCACTGAATTTCTTTTCATTTGCTCACACAGAGTAAATACCTCATGTTCCAGCTCTGTGTCTTTTCCCTGGCTGTCCTGTATCCTGCCTGGCATGTGTTGTCTTTCATCTCTAGCTGACAGCTTCCCTGGCTTCCTCCTAGATGTATCTCAAAGTCCACCTTATATTAGAAGGTCTTATTGGTCCCCCATGTAAATCCCTGCCCATACCATAATACCTTTCTCTGAAATTATCCACCATTTAAAGTGTATTTAGGGGCGGCTAGGTGGAACAGTGGATAAAGCACCGGCCCTGGAGTCAGGAGTACCTGAGTTCAAATCTGGCCTCAAACATTTAATAAATTACCTAGCTTTGTGGCCTTGGGCAAGCCACTTAACCCCATTCCATTGCCTTGCAAAAACTAAAAAAAAAAAATAAAGTGTATTTATCTTGTATGCATAGTGTTGTCTTCCTAAATAAAACATGAGATTTGGTGGGTGGGGGTGAATTTGGATTAGCTTTAAAGAATAAATGCTTTCAGATTCAGTGGGGCAGCTTGGTGGGACAGTGAATGGAATCCTAGGCATGGAGTGAGCACAACTCATCCTCCTGAGTTCATATCTAGTCTCAGACACTTACCAGTTGTGTGACCCTGGGAAAGTCACTCAATTTAGTATCAGTTCCCCCATCTGTAAAAAGAGCTGCAGAAGGAAATGGTAAACCACTGGTGTATCTTTGCCAAGAAAACCCAAATGAGGTCATGGAGAGTTACACATAAAACTGAAAAATGACTGAACAACAAAGATTCAGAGACAACCTTCTCAATTATATAAATGAAGGAACTGGGGCTAAGAGAAATGAAGAATTTGACCAATTGGCAAAACAATATCTTGACCTGAATTGGTCCAAGAGAATTGGTTCTCTTTACTCCAAAATGCAGCCATCTTTCTGTGATGCCACACTTTTTTAGGCATATGATACAGTTTCTATCATGTCCGTGAGGCAAATGGACTTAAAAAATAAAATTACTTTTGACTTATGTAAAATGACCTCGCACTTAAATTCCTTCCCAGAGCCAGACACACTGGCATTGTCTTTGCCCTAATGTCTCCTAATTGACTTTGCTGCATATGCTTCTGTACTAATCAGTTTGAATGAAGAAGTGGCAGTGCAGGATGGGCCTTAGAGTCAGAACAGAAGGCTTGATTACAATCCAGTCTGTGCTCCCTTACTCAATTTACTCTATTACCAGGAGGTTTTGTTTTTGAACAGGGGCATCCCTCTTGCAGCTCATAAAGCAGCCAAGGAAGGGGGTGGGCTCACCTCTCTGCTACTTTCTCTTTGATCTGCATCAAAGAGAAGCCTTCCACAAATAATATGCAAATATCACTTTGTGCTTTGAAGTCCTGCCCAATCTCCAATCCCCCAACCCCAAGTCTCTGGGCACTTGGCACTTGGAGAATCAATCTACTATGGCATGTCAGCATGGCACAGTGGAAAGAACACTAGGTCTCCAGGCTTACAAACAAGCATCTATTTAACACTGATTTTATTCTCAACTATGCAAGGAACTGAAGACATAGTGACCAACGTAAGACATTACCTGGCCTCAAGGAACCTATTGTTGACTACTATTGAGTAAACATTTGAAATTAAGAAAAAATGCAAAGTATTCAACCAATGAGTATTATAATTGAAACTCTGATTATGTGTCAGTCATGGTGCTAGTCATTGAGCAAATTTAGTTAATTTGGAAGAAGGGCATTAGTAGATAGGAGAGCAAAAATAGATCTTAGGGGATTTTGAGCCTAGAAGGATATTAGAAGATTCTTGAAGCCATCGATGATGGATAATTGTCTGTCATTTAGCTAGAACAGTGTGTGTTATGTCTGTGTAAAAGGCCAGGCATGTATATGTGCAGAGAGCGTTATCTAGTAAACTCATAAGGGAAATCTGGAGCCTACTGTGAAAGGCTTTAAATGATAAATGAATGAGTTTTTATTTTATCCTAATTCTAGTTGAGAGACAATGGGACTTCTTGGACAAGAGAGTGACATAGCCAAATCTGTGTTGTAGGAAAATGAGTTTAACGGCTGTGGGAGGGGCACATTAGAGTGGAAAGATGGAATAAAGAAAACTAATTAAAGTCCAATTGCAATTGTCCAAGTGAGAGGTAATAAGGATTTTAACTAGGGAGTGGAAAGAAGGGAACAGATGTGAGAGATGGTATTGAAGTGAAATTGAGAAGATTTATCAACTGATTGGATTTGAAAAATGGTAAGGAAAGGGATGAGTTGAGCATAATTTCAATTGTAAACCAGGATGCCCAGAAAGATAGAGATGTCCTCACCAGAAATAGATATATAAGAAAAATGAGTTTAGGGAGGAAAATGTTGATAGATAGATAGATAGATAGATAGATAGATAGATAGATAGATAGATAAAGGAGAGAGAGTGAGTGAGAGAGAGAGAGAGAGAGAGAGAGAGAGAGATATCATGGATATATAACCAGAAATATCTCCATAATGCATCTAACCTACCCTTGCATTTTATATATTAGATCGAAAGAAGTTAAATAAATGAAAGAAATAAAGTTTTTTTTTAACTTCCTTCTATGCAGTAGATGCTGTTCTTAGTGCTTCACAAATCATCTTTCATTTGATTCTCACCTCAACCTGGCAAAGAAGGTGCTATCATTTTACAAATGAGGAAACTAAGGCAGGAAAAGTTTAAGCAATTCACCCAAGTCCAAATAGCTAGCAATGAGATGAAATTTTGAACTCAGGTCTTCCTGATTCCAGGAAAAAACACTCTATTTAATATGGCACCTAACTGCCTCAAGTGACTTATCCAAGATTAAATGGGTAAGGTCAGAGTAAGATCTGAATTCATATCCTCAGACTCCAGAGTCACTGTTCTTTCCAATGTATTACGCTGTCTTAATTGATAACATTAATTGATGGCTTCATTTTGCATCAGAGGATCTGGGTCTGAGTTGTGACTGTATCTTTGATGTCTGAATAGCTTTGGCCCAGTCATTTACCTTCTCAAAAATTGCTTCATTTTCCTCTTTTGACAAATGAGAATAATATTTCCTGTAAAGGAAGGGTGGTACAAACTGTCTTGAGCTATAGTCATACCCAGAGTGCAATTCCAGCCTATAGTGAGCTGGAATGAATTCACTGATTATCAAATGGGATTTGAAATAGCCCCAGTGAGACCCTTCACAGCAAAAAAAATCTATTTTGCATCCCAAATACTCAATGAAGTCTGAGTTGAGTGGTATATGCCAATACTATGGAGCTCCTATTGACTCTTTATGTATAAGAGATAAAGGAAAACTATTTTTAAAGGACTCCAAGGGCTCCCTGGAGTTCCAATAATCCTTAGAAAACAATATTTTGATGAATTGAGTAAAAGGAATGTTATTCATATGTTTCTGATTCTCATAAAGGTTGTAAGGGTTTAGAAGTTAAAAGTGAAAAGTTCTTACTGGTGAAATAGATTGACCATTTGGGGTGAACCTGAAATGCTTAAAAGTATCTTGGCTTTCTGTTCTTTCCTCTTTATCCCCATTTTTATGGTCTATATTAAGTTATCACTCTTCTACTGATTTAGCTAGTATTTTCCACCCCTCCAAGATTTCTTCTCACGTGTGTCTATATTATCTCCTACTTCTTACCACACCACCTCTCTTTGCAACTAATTTCCACCTGTTAGAACAGTAACCATTAATAAAAAAAATTCAGAGCAGGAAGAGATTTAAGGAATCATCAAGTCTAGGGATCAGCAAATGATGGCCTATAGACCGGCTCATCCTCTCTTTCTCAATGGCTCCTGAGCTAAGAATAGTACATTTTTTACATTTTTTTTAAAAATAAGGTTTTACTAGATTTGAAAAATGTAAAAAAATTTTTCTTAGCTTGTGGCTGTTTAAAAACTGGGCACTGGATTTAGCCCTATGGCCATAGTCTACTGACCCCTAAAGTCCAACCCTGCTCCTTTGCCTCACTCTCCCCAACCCCAGGACACAGAGAAGTTAATTAACTTACCCAAAGACACACAGGCATGACTAATACCCAGTGGTCCTATCTTTCCATACTGAATCCCCATTACTTCCCTGGGCAAAGTATTCTCCAACTGGGTTGATCCATATGTTGTTCTCTGTAAATGACATTCCATCTCCTACTTTTTTTTTATTTTACTCATAACTGGGGCGGGCACTTTACCTCCTTACTTCCAAGACTTGGATTCCCTAGCTCTATTCAAAGATTAGTTCAAGTGCCACTTCCTTGAAGTGGACTTTCCTCATCTTACCGTTAGCTTTCCCTATGTGCTCCAAATCTCTTTGTATGTATTTTGTATTGCTTCTCTGTGTACATCTTAACCCTCCCAATAGAAAACAAGTTCCTGAAGACATAGACTATTTTCCTTTTTGTCTTTCTATTTGCAGTGTTTAAAGCACAGAATCTGAATAAGTTGTAAGCATAAGTAGTTCTTTTCTTCAGACTAAACATCTGCAATTTTTAAGAGGTTCCCATAGAAAGCAATTTAAGAGTTCCCTCACCATGCTGATCACCATCCTCTTGAAGAAGTACTCCAACATGCCAGCATCTTCTTCTGAAATGTGTCTCTCAGAACTGAACACAATACTGCAGGTACCATGTTCCCATTGGATCATCACTTCTACTTCACCAAAACAGCCTAACATTTTTAGCAGCTATATCACACTGTGGGCAGCTGAGTGGAATAGTGGATAGTACATCAAATCTAGAGTCAGAAGACTCCTCTTTCTGGGTTGAATCTAGCCTCAGATGTTTATAAGTTGTGTGACCCTGAGCAAGTCACTTAATCCTATTCACTTCAGTTTCCTCTTCTGTTAAATGAGCAGGAGATAGAAATTACAAACCATTCTAAGCTCTCTCCCCCAAATGAAGTCATAAAGAGACAGACACAACTAAAGTGACTATATATGTGTGTGTGTGTGTGTGTGTGTGTGTGTGTGTGTGTATGATTTCAGGCTCATATAAAGGAGGTAGGAATATTTGACTGTTATCCTCTTGTTAGATTTTATAGCACTTCTCTTCCCCATTGCTAATGTAAAACATGCATTCTCTTCTCCTACAAAACTGAAAATACACAATAGAAGATGTGGTTCTGCCATTGAATGCTCTGGACCTGGAGACTGTTTATGATAGTGGATTCTTCATTTTTTCAGGAGAGCCTACCTGTTAGAGGAACAGTTAATCAGATTGAGGATAGAGGTATAGAAAGGCAATCAAGAGATTGTGGTTCTAGTTCTACTAGTGCTAAGTAGCCTTGGAATCCCTTTTCTGCCAGATGATGGTAGTTGATTGGATGGTTTCTGAAGGTCCCTACCAACATTAAAATGTGATTACTTTAAAATTAAGAGGATCAAGGAAAGAGAGATAAGAAAATGGTTATGAGATGAGAATGGTAGGAGAGGGAGTGGCTTCCTTTCTGAGAAGCTCCTTCATATTATTTACAATGGATAATGATATCATAGGTGAAACTACACACTCAGAGGGAGAATTGCTCCCTGTTGCTAGGAGCGACCACAGTGTGCAAGCATCAGGGCTCAACTTAAACAACTGTGGTTTGCAAGACTACTCTGGTGGCTCTCAATACAGAAACAGTTCCCAGGGTTCTGAAAACAGCTCCACAGGAAAGGGTTTATTACTTCTTTTTCCCTTATGGTGAAAATGTTGTTAATCTCCTGTGCATTATAAAGCACATCAGCGTCATAGAGGAAGCCAGCCAGGATAATGGAAAGAGTCTTTGCATGGACCTCAGGAAATCTGCTTCCAGTCGTGGCTCTGATGCAGACTCTCTCCAGGACATAGCATCCTCCCTTGCACATCCTAGGTATATAAGGAATGGAGGTTGCCTTTGAAATAAGCTTTTCTGGACCTCTGATTCATCCTCTGTAAAAGGAGGGAACTGTACAAGTTGACATCCGAGGGACATGCCAGATCTAATGTTCTACATGTCACTTCTGGATCAGCGTCCTCTTTATAAAATGGGACAAATATAGTGCCTGCCCACCTCCCAAGAGTATTGCAAGGATACAATATTTTTTAAATGGTTTGCAAACCTTAAGGCATACAAAAGCTACTATTACTATTGTATTGTTGTTATTGTTATTATTATTATTATTATTATTATTACAAAAGCTCATCTATTTTTTAAAAAAGTAACAAGTCTCAGATTCAGACTGCTCCATTTGCAGGATTCAGAGGAGAAAATACAAGTCTTTTCCATCAGGAAAGAACTTGATCAAACTGAGAACAATGAGGTGCATTAAAAGGGCCAACTCATTTTATCCTCTTAAACCATTGCATGATCTAATCAGTACCAAAGATTTCCCTCTCTTTAGCACCAGTGTCAAAAAAAAAAATAAAGATAATCTTTTACGTGGAACTAAACATCTGGTTTCCACTACAGAGCTCTGAGATGTCCTCTTCTGTGTACATAGGTCTTAGTTATTAGGAGGTATAGGCAGAGCCTCCAAAGGACCATAGCAAAAAATTTCTGATGGCAGATTTAGAGCTGAAATGGTCCTTAGAGAGAGTCTACTCATTTTAAAGCAGAAGAAACAGAAATCCAGAGAGTTGCAGTGACTTGTCCTAAGACATCCAGGCAAAATAAGGCAGATTCAGGAGAGGGTCCCAGGTTCTCTAAGTCCAAATCTGGTTTTCTCTTCATTGACCCATGCTATGGGCAGTATGCAGTTTCTACCCTCCTTATTTAGAGGCAGAAACTGTAGCAGTAATAATATTTACCATAATCACTGACTCAATGTGCAGTACCATACAATGATGCAATAATAATAATAATAATAATAATAATAATAATAATAATAATAATATGCATAATGCATAATAATGAAATCAAAAGCATTTCTCCAATTGTGTATTATATATGTTTGGCTCTTCAGGATAAATAGTCAATATGTTTCAGAGACAGATACAAGTTTTTAGAAAATTTGTTTAACACCAAAAAAAGAAGTGTGTTTGGGAAGCAGGATTAGTTCAAAAGAAAATTCCTACCTTTGGCTCAGATCATTGCTTAAGCTGCAAAGAGTATGCTCTTCTCCTTCCTATTATAAATATATTTCCAGTACTTCTCATGCAATCAAAACCAGACCACATTATCCTCTTATCCTCCCTTCTGCTTTACCCTTATTTTCATTGTTTTTTTTCTTTTTCTTCCCTTTCATCTCCCCTTTTCAATTTCTTATTTATATGTGTTTTTCAAATCAACAACAGAGTGAGTCAGGTCATAGTCAGAAGAGCTTGAATTGGTGGAGATTCATTTTGTTTCCTACCTCAAGCCTCACCTCAAATGAATTCTAACTTGTAAAGTCTATGAGATCGGGGATCCTGAATTTGTGTCTCCCCAAGTTTCTGATTCAATGCTTTGAATGATATGAGGATTGGGGGGGGAATTATCAAAAGAAATGAATATTTTAAATAAAGCATTTTATAATTTAAATAAATAAACTTTAATTTATAGTAGTACTTATTTTAAATATCATTCCATGAAATGATTCTGTATGAATACAAATTAGCTGCATGTGTTTCAGTACCAAAAGAAGTAGAAGAAAATGTTTTACAGCCTTAAAAAGCTGTATCAATATGAATTTTTATAATGGCATAGATTGACAATTAGGGTTGCAGTCTTCTGGGTCAAAAACTGAATGGTGGTTCACATTTATAAGATATTTATTGATTTATCAAAAGTGATTTCTTCATGTCATTTTTCTAATTTGCATGACTTTTATGTATTCCTTCTGACCCTTTCTAAGTTGTATAGGTAGTTCTTGAGGGTATGGCCAGTGCAGTGGGGTAGAAAAGAACAGTGGGTTTGGAGTCAGAGGTCTTGGGTTTGAATCCTGAATCTGCTACTCAAAGCTCATGTATTTCTGGACAAGTCACTATATTTTAGTTTCCTCATTGATAACAGGAGGGGGTGGGAATAGATAACTTTCACATGCATGTATAAATGTATAGATTGAATATATTTATGCACATATAGTGTGTTTACATTTACACATATATTTATTTGCATGTGTATAGACTAATAAAATGTGGAAACTAGATGACACAGTGTTGACACAGAATTTTAATGTGTTCAAATCTTGCATTAGATACATATTAACTGTGTGACCCAGTTTGCCTCAGTTCCCTCATCTGCAGCATGAGCTGGAGAAGAAAATGGCAAACCAGTCCAATATCTTTGCCAAGATAACTTCAAATGGGTTCTCTCCAAATGTATAAGACTGAAAAAGCAACTCCAGCTCTGAATCATACCACAATGTCTCATTTATCTTTATAGCTCACCTAGAACATGTGGTAGATACCCTCTTCAGATTTTCCAAAGAATGGAAGGAGATGAAGTAATATGCTTTTTGATATATTATTCCCAGGACATAACAGGTCCTAGTTTGTCTACAGGTATAGTTATATTTTTATGTAATGTCAAGAAATAATTTATTACTGAATTATTTTATCTAATGTTTCCCAAGTCTTAAAATGAATGAGTGGACTATAATGTAAAGATCATTCAATGTGAAGTCAGATCTGGGCTTGTATACCAACTCTAACTAACCTAAGAGAGGAAGAGGAGCATAGAAGACCAGAGTATTTAGATTTTAAAAATCTCAAAGGGAGCTTAGAAATCATTTAGTACAAACCTCCCTCCAACTACCTGAATAATTTAATTAAAAAATTTTTATTCATCTGTCCTGTCCACTACCACCATGCCTCCCCCTAATACAAATAAAATAAAGCTCTCAATCCACAGTTACACAGTCCAGTTAAATAAATTCCTATAGTAACCATGTTCAAAATATGGTTTTATTTATATATATATGTATGTATACATATATATATATATATATATATATATATATATATATATATAGTAAGAGAGAGAGAGATGAATAGATCAATCCCTCTCATTTTACAGATGAGGAAAATGAGTCCTTAAGAAGTCAGATTACATTTAAGTTTATACAGTAGTAAGTGAATAAGGCAGAATCAGTTTCTAATTCCTAAGTCAGCATTTTTTCTACTTTTCTACAATTGTCTCTAAATCAGCAGTCCTTAACTTTTTTTGTATCATGGGGGCACCTTTGGCAGTAATGGTGAAGCCTAGAAATAACTTCTCAAAATGTTTTAATATAATTGAAGGAGATAATATTTCAGTTAGATATTAATGAAAATAAAGATGTAATGTTGTTCTCATTCAAGGTCACAGTTGCTTGAAATCAATCCACAATCCCCTTTGTGGTATGGGAACTCTAGGTTAAAGACCATTATTCTGAATAGAAGATGAACTTGGGTTTAAATCCTGTCTTTGACATAAGCAAATCTCTTAACTGCTAAACCAGTGGTTCTTAAACTTTTTTTTATCTCAAGGTCCCTTTTACATTCTCACACTCTTAAAATCAGCAAGAAATCCAAAGTGCTTTTGTTATATCTATAAATAATAACCCTAACAGAAATTGGAACTAATACATTTTAAAATATTTTTAATTCATTTAAATAACCATAAGAAACCCATTATATTTAAATATGAATAACATATTTTAGGAAAATTAATTATTCCCCCAAAATAATTAATGAGGAGAGTATCATTGATTTACATACTCTCTGCAAATCTCTTTAATGTCTGGCTTAATAGAAGAAAACTAGATACTCATATTTGCTCCTGCATTCAGGTTTTTTAATATGTTGTTTTAGTTGAAGTATATGAAGAAAGTCTGGTCTCACAGAGATGTGTACTTGGAAAAGGGAGGAATCTTTCTAATAGATATTATTTTTAAAAAGCATTTTGAGGGCGGCTAGGTGGCACAGTGGGTAGAGCACTGGCCCTGGAGTCAGGAGTACCTGAGTTCAAATCTGACCTCACACACTTAATAATTACTAAGCTGTGTGGCCTTGAGCAAGCCACTTAATGCCATTGCCTATCAAAAACTTAAAAAAAAGAATTTTGACCTTGAAGACCCCTTGAAAAGGTCTCAGGGTTACCTAGAGGTCTATAAACTATACTTTGAGAAGATTGCTGTAAGTCAGTTTCTTCATTTGTAAAATGAGGGATTATGCTTAAGAGTCTGTTCCCTCTAATTTAGTCTCAGGCTTTTCCCTCTCAACTGTGTTCCTGTAAAATGAAGGGGTTAGACTAGATTATCTCCGTGGTCCATGATTTTTCACTGCAAATACTATTATCTGAATCACAAGTAACCTCAAGTATAGCTATGACAACAGATTTAGGAAAGTTGAATCTAATAGACCTGATGAATATGTGTCTTTGTGTGTGTGTGTGTGTGTGTGTGTGTGTGTGTGTGTGTGTGTGAGAAAGAGAGAGAGAGAGAGACCTATGTACATGTGTGTGTTTACAGACACATGCATGCATGTCATTCAAGCTTTTTTAAACAGCACAAGGTTTCTTTGGGACCAGATAAGCACAGAAGCCTGTTGTTGTTTATTACTGTTTTTGTCTCCCTGATAACCCCTGAAAATCACATCTCTGCAAAACAAGGCATATTGCAACACATAAAAAGCATACCCCGTTGTTGCTGCAAATACAGAAGAAGCGAGGCTATAATGGCCGTGTGTACAGCGTGGGAAATGTCCCACAGCTTGAGGATGAGCACATCAAAGAAAGGGTCGTTTCCTCATTTGTACGGATTTGTTACCCTGCTGATTACTGTGCAAGAGCATTATTGTTGCTGCATTTATCTCAAGTTATCCTCTCTTGGTATTATTGATGTGATTCTGAAGGAGGAGTACATTGCACTACATCGATTTTCCTTTTATGGATGCATTTTTTTTAAATGGATATAATTTTGTCAGAGACATTCTTGTAGGGCATGCTAAGCACTAGTGCTCTGGGACTGCTCTCAGCTCCTGGGTCAGCTATGAAAGAATCTTCCCAGAATCACAGAGCCAGCAGTTTGGTCTTACTTTCTACAGTATTACTAAAGTATGGCCAGCCAGCTTCTCTGAAAGATCTCCTCTGAGGCAGAACCTGTGGACACTCAGGATAACCCATCCTCCCTTTGAAGCAACTTTCATCATTAAAAAGTTTGTCCTCTTCCAGTTTTTTTTTTCCTGCAACTTTCACCTATCATCTATATTCCTGTTCTCTTATCTATCTGATTACAGCACAAACCATATACACCCTCAACAGTAGGTATCAGATCAGTCCACTTTTTAATGTTCATGCCATCAGTGTGAATCTGCTCCTCTACCTTCAGTCTGGTGTTCGATCATATGTCCAGCATAGATTCCCTGCTTGCTATGTTAACTTGCCCAACCTTATACTTGCAAAACTTACCTCCCACCCATGTCTTCCTTCATGGCTATTTTTCATATGCCCCTTCCTGAGGTGATTAATGTATCAGCTATGTTTCATTTTCTGTATGAGATAGTCATGTCTTGCTGTATCACTAATTTAATTAATTCACCTCCTGGCCCCCAGACCCTCCTGCCAGCCCTGCCCTCTCAGATGGTAAGTCATCACCAATCATTGACCAGTGTTCAATCATTACACTAAAAACAATGCATTTATGCTCTACATAGCTTTTCTGTCCTGTTTCCAGAGAGAAGTCTTTGACTTAAAATTCTTTCAGAAGTTAAAAAAAGAAATGTATATAAGCTGCTTTTTTTCTGATGACTCTGTTGTTCGCTGTCTTAAGTTCCTTTTTTTTAATTTTCCCTACCATTAACTTCTATGGTAAAAAAGTGGGGGGGGATCTCTAAAATGCTTTGCAGCAGGAAAGGAAATCAAAGATATCCACCAGCAGCTTGCAAAAACAAGAATGAATTCTGGGTGTTATAAAGCATATGCCTGACAACCGATATTATCCACTAGTGAGATATTGTTCATATCTCCACTGCCTAAAACTGCACAGTTGATCACATTGGTTATCAATCCATACATGTTCACAGTAGCCTTATGGTTTAGGAAATTACTTTGGAGATTTTACTGAGATTTCTTTATATCCCTCATCTCTTATGAATTTCCCCAATCAATCAAAAAGCATTTTTATGTTCCTACTATGTGCCAAATACCACACTAGGCTCTGAAGGTAAAGGTGCAAAGAATGAAACAATATGTGCTTGAAAAGATCTTCCATTAAAATAAGGAAATAATAAGTACAGATAAAAATATGCATAATGCTAAGGCTCTGGCTGATATCAAATGTTATCTCTTACTTTATTAAAGCAATAAATTCTATAAGCTATCAAAAACAATTCTGCTTAATTACTATCAAAGAATCCTTTGAAAAGATTCCAATATCCTTTTGGGCTTGTGACCATTTGGCATTGCTTTTTAGGGTACCATTTATTGTTTATCAATATAATTTACTGATTAGTAAACACTCAACAATCTTGGGAAGGGGAGCTCCATGTTGCTGGTCATATCAACAGATAAAACACTAAGGGTGAGATATTAGATCATTTTCCTAAAGTATTTCAACTTGCTATTCATTATTCAACCAGGATTCAACTTAACTCTCTCCACTCTCCTTTATGACTAATCCCAAAGGATGACAACAACTGGAACTAGCATTTCTATAAAACTTTAAGATTTTCAAAGTACATTACAAATGACAGCTCAACCCCTCATTTCATCCCAACAAAACCCTGAGAGATGGTAGCATTATTCCCATTTTTAAAAATTAGGAAACAGAGTGAAAAAAAAGTTAAGTGACTCACCCATTAAGTGTCTGAGGCAAGATTTGAACTCAGACTCCCGACTCTTAATCCAGTACTTTATCCTTTGCACCCTCTTGATGTTTCAATATAAGAAGAGTTCTTTTATAAGAAGTCACAGATTAGAATTGTATTTGAATATGATATATCAAGAATCAGACTGTAATCTTATAGAAAATCCATGAGGCCTTTTTGATGAATAATAATCAATAAAGAAGCATTTATGAAATGTTTACTAGGTACCAATCAATGTTCCAGCCTCTGGGGATATAAAGAAAAAAATAAAATGCCCTGCCTTCAAGGAGCTTAGATTCTAATGTATCTTTTACACGATGCTAGAAAATGACATTCCCTGTGTCAAATATCAAACTTCGTATTCTGTAGTTTTCTGTGGGATATGTTGACAGATGTTTCCTATTCAAATTCACATGTTACTAGACAAAATAGAAAGTCATGAAGCCCTCAGGATCCTAACATCAGACCACCATTCTTTTCTTTCTGAATTCGTCCTACCTTTACCGTAGCTCACAATTCATATGCCTGCTGAGGTCAATTAAAGTCAAAGGGGAGATGTCGGCTTGATTTAGTAAAATTGTATTATTTGTCTGCCTCTGGTTTATCTCCCTTGGTTGGGCTGTCATTTGAATTTTATGTTTTTGTCCTTATTTCTTCAAACCATTTTTCCTGGTAGCTTTTTCAGCATTGTGTTTGCCCTATCTGCTTGCATGGAAGGTGTTTGTTTCTCTAAAGTGCCTGTCCTTTCTGATTTCCATCATTTTTATAGTCTTACCTTTTGTCATTGCTGTTCCAGCCGGGCTTCTGTTGTGATAGTACTTTGTCATAAAGACTGGGATAACTTCGTTGCCTTTGCCTTTCAAACTTTCTTCCTCACAGTAGCCTCGAGCCCATATAGTTACAATATGCTTTATGCTGAGAGAAAATTATTATGACAAAAACCCAGAGAGAGGGAGAGAGAAAATTTTGAAGAGATATTATTAAGACAATATGATAAGTAGGTGCATTCATTCACATGCAAAGTAGAACAAGAAAGAAAAAAAATTTCCAACGAGAGAGAGATAAAAAGAATATGAGGCCAAGAGAATTATAAATTGATTATACTGCCCATCTGTTTTATGACTCAATGAGTGTTGGGCAATGAGCAGACTAGGTTTGTTGAAGAGGGAGAGGCTTCTACATTCCCAGATTTTTTCAAGAGGCAATTTTTAGGATGTTGTTCATGAAATGTTTAGAATGATCTGCATGAATTGTGCTGAGGAACTTGATTGGAAGAATTTCATAGTCACTCCATAGGAGAACTCCTTAAGATCAAGGACTTTTATTTATACTTCATTTCACCTATCCTGCTTAGCATAATGCTTAGCATATGATAGGTGCTTAATAAATGTTAATTGATTGATTGACTGGAAATCATCTAGGTCTCACTACTCCAACCTCCCATCCTTTATAGGAATAATAACAACAACACTTTGGGTGTAGGGAGTTTGAGTTTTCATTATCTTCCTTTTATAGATAAGTCAGTCCTTCAATAAACACTTACAAAGCACCTACTGTTTGCCAGATAATAAGTGTTGAAAACAAAAAGCAATGTAAAAGTCATTCTCTGCTCTCAAGGAGGTCACACTGGAATGGAGGAAACAACATTCAAACACATATGGATAAGACAAATTGGAAATAATGGACAAAGAAAAGATACTAGAATTAAGATGGAAGTGGTGAAATTTCAGACAGGTCAATGTCAGCATTAGGACTCAGACTTGACTGTTGAATCTAAGTTCATTGTTTTTGTTTTTGTTTTTTACTGTTCTGCTTAAGGAATAGCTCTCCCCACCATCTCTGACAGAAAAGCATTGTCCTTGTGTAATTCACTTCACTTCCATGGTCCTTTAAAATGAAAGGACTATTTTGACTCAGTAATACCACTACTAGGTTTGTATCTCAAAGTAATTTTTTTTAAAAGACAAAGGACTTATTTGTATGAAAATATTTCTAGCAATATTTTTGTGGTGACTAAGAATTGGAAATAGAAGGGATGTTCATCATTTGAGGCATGACTGAATAATAGGCATTACATGAGTATAATAGAATACTCATATGCTAAAAGAAATGATGAGCAGAATGATTTCAGAAAAAACCTCAAAAGACTAACATTAATGGATACAGAGTGAAGGGAGCAAAACCAGAACTTGTACAAAATAATAGTAATATTGTTTGATGATCAAATGTGAATGACCTAGCTATTCTCAGTCATACAATGATTCAAGGCACTCCCAAAGGACTCATGATGAAAAATTCTGCCTCCCTCAAGAGAAATAATTAATGACATCTGAAAATAGACAGATGGATACTAATTTTCTCCTTTCTTTCTTTCTTTCATTTAAGTTTTATTCCACAAAATGACTAGTATGAAAATGTTTTACCTGATTGCACATGTGAAACTTATATCAGGGGCAGCTAGGTGGCTCAGTGGATAAAGCACTGGCCCTGGAGTCAGGAGTACCTGGGTTCAAATCCGGTCTCAGACACTTAATAATTACCTAGCTATGTGGCCTTGGGCAAGCCACTTAACCCCATTTGCCTTGCAAAAACCTAAAAAAAACTTATATCAAATTGATTACCATCTTAGAGAGAGATAGAATTTTAAAATCAAAAATTTATAAAAAGCAATGAATGTTTAAAATAGTTTTTATATGTGATTGGGAAAATAAAATGTTATTTTAAAAAATAGAATAAAATGAAAGAATTGGGTTAAAATAACTTCTGAGGTATCTTGCAGTTTTAAATCCTCAATCCCATTATCCTAAACTGAGGGGCATCCAAAGGAGTGGAACTAAGATGATGAGGGGACTTGAAATCCATATCATAAAAGGATGAGTTAAAGGAAATGAAGATGTATATACTGAAATAAATAAGACTTGACTGGGGGGGGAGGAGCTAAACATGATAGTTGCCTTCAAGAACTATCCTATAGACTTGTTCTCTTTGGTCCCAAATAATAGATATGGAAGAAAGTTGCAAGGAAGCAAACTGAGGCTTAGTGTCAGTGATCAGCAAAAATGAAAACTGTCACAGAATGGAATGAATTGTCTTAGTAGATAATATTCCTCTTTAGAGCTATCAGATGAAGAGCAGTTGCCCACTTGTGGGGTATTTTAATAAATATTTCTGTGGATCCAGGTTGGACTAGATGGATGCCTTTATCTCTAGAATTTTGGAATTTTCTGTTTAACACTGCCTGCTTAACAAATGGAAGAATTGGTGCCCACTTGGTTCTTTCCAGTCTAGGTAGCAGAACAGCAAGGGACAGAGACCAGGAAAGATGATATAGCTATGGGAGGAGGAGGTTTGGGATTAATCTTGCACTATTTTGGGAAGAAAAGGAGAAAAGATGGGCAAATGGTTCTTTTTGCCTGATTTTCCAAGTACTACAAACACAGTTATCACGGAAAGCTACCATCTAAGATATCAGAACATACTGATTTCTCCCAGGGATGATTTAATCCAACCTTTTGTCTGGTGACATATGACCTGCAATCCCATGTACCATTTAATTACTTGTAAAATAAATGGTAGTTCATTGTTTGGATTCAGATACACATAGTCTATGTATTCACATAGAAAGTAAACCTAACCATCTCTTGCTGCCTCTCATTTTCAAGGATTTTTGCTTCTCTGTGAAAATACACATGGATTTTTGCTGTGGTCCTCAAGCTGAATCATTTCTTTTAAAGCATCATGCTTTTGTTTATGGAGTTTGCATGTTTATAGATTGTGCACATAAATACTTTAAGGGAGAAATGAATCAAGACTAAGTAGTCTCAGATGGGATACTTTTACTTGTAAAATTCAAAATTAGCTCCAATCCAGAAATGAATCTTTTTAAATGATTAGTCCCTAAGCCATAATTATCCAACTCTAACATTCAAATGTGGAAATTCCAGCTATGGACCCATAATTCACTGGTTTTCTCCCCTTATGGTGCTTTCTGTTTTAAGTCCCTGAATGATCATTATAATTGGCCCTACTGGTAATTGAGAACTAGACATTGGGAGGTAGGTTTGGTATGGTGCAAAGGGTATTGAGTTGGGGAATCATGATGTGTGGTATCTCCCACACTCCCAATTATGTTTGCCCTTGGATTAGTCACATCACCTATAAGGCCCCATAGATTCCTCATTGTAAGATGAAAGAGTTCATTTCTAAAAATGTTCCTGATCCTAACATTTTGTGATTCTGTATTTCTGTATCTAAATCGAATTTTATTCAATCCAAAGAGGTAGTTAAGTCTGTTTGGTTAAGGAAGAGGGATGATGGGAAGAATTGTTTCAATATAGTTCTTATATAGGCACCTAATTAGTGCAGGTGGTAAAGCATCTTTGGACTTATACTTGGTAAGACCCAAATTCAAGTTTCACTTCCTAGGTGTGGGACACTAGGCAAGTCATTTAACTTTTGCCTGCTTCAGTTTCCTTATCTGTGAAATGGGAATAACAGTACCCATCTCCCAAAGTTATTAGAATTAATTAATTAATAATATTTGTAAAGCACCTTACAAATATTAAAACACCATATAAATGCTATCAGCAGAGACATTATTATTAGTTTTAGTAGGAGTTCCCTACTCTCATTTCAAATATCCATGGGATGAATCACTGTCCAAGATTTTAACACTTAAGATTTGAGCTGAGATAAGCAAGAATAGGACATAAGATAGTTTCTTGGGTGGGAGGACTCTAATGAATTGTTTTGCCAAGAGCTGCTCTCTTTTCTCTAAAAACATGATCTCAATATTGTATTTGTTACTTTTGGCAGATCCCTCATTTCCCCACTATGGAGATAAGAAAGCCTGAAAGGGTCATCAAAAGATCTAGTTTTGATCTTTGGCTTCATTGCTTGGTAATTGTGTTTCTACAGTCAAGTTAATGAACCTCTATAAAATAAGAAAAATACTTGCTATATTACTTCTATGGAATTGTAAAGATATCCAATCCACTGATAGTACCCTACCCATTAAAGCTACTTTTCATTCAATCTTTATTTTGTGTATGTCTGTATATGTATGTTTTCTACTCGATAGAATATAAGTTTCTTGAAGACAGACTTTTTTTCTCATATCTTCAACCCTTGGCATGATATCCAATATATCCATCCATATATATATAAAGTTCTTAATACCTGCTTACTGATTGATCAAATTAAACAATCTCTATAAAGTGTAAAGTATCAAACAAATGTATTGTGGTATTATCCTTAAGATGTCTTCTCTTAGAGGCATGGAAGTTACCTTGAATTCTTGAAGTCTGGACTAATAAAATACAGGTTCGGAGAAGTTCTGCCAAATGAGACTGGATCCAACCAGAGACTGTATGGCTATCTAAGAATAAATCATTCTAAGTGCAAAAAGGCTCATTACCAAAGACTGGTCACTATGGGTTGAATTGAGCTCACCTTAACAATCCATAAAGGCCATTTATCAAGAAGTAGGGAAGTTATAATCTGCATCACTGGAGTAAGTCTCATGAAATTATTAATCTTTAAAATATTGAAAACGTATCCAGACTTATCTCCCATTACTCCTCAACACAAATGCTTTGTTCTGGTCAGTATAGTCCTCTTATTTACCCTCAATAGAGGCTATATTTTTTCTGCTTGCAAATCTTTTCTTAAACTTGCCCCTCCCACAGAATGTCCTACTGCTATGCTTCCACTTACCTTTATCCCACCCATGAAAGGCCCACTCAGATCAAGCCCTAACATCTTGAATTGCTCATGGCAAGTTCCCCTTTTTCTGAATTCTGATTGTCTATATAACTTTTCATTCATTTATTCATTCACAAGCAATGATAAAGTCTTATTGTGTGCAGAGCTATGTGCTAGGTGCTATAAAGTTTAGATAAGGTACAATCCCTACCTTCAAGGAGTCTAGTAGGAATAATACAAAAGTATGATATATTCTTATAGAAACAGTAGATACATCTTCAGAGTGGCAAAAAAAGGAAACAAGGGGAAATTTTTTAATACATCATTGACATGTACTTCAGCCCAGCAGGTACCAAACAAACTCAAAAAGTAAAGTAAAAAAAATCAATTCTTAAAAACAATGTTGACATTGAACCTGTTACTTCTTCACTAAGATAAAAAAACAACCTATTCCTTAATGTGATTTAGGTGCATCCCAACTTGAAAGTGGTCTTATACCACTGTTTCAGTCCCTAATGTGGTTATTTACCATAAATTAAATCATCAGAATTGTTTATGTTGATGATAGAAACGCCCACATTTGCATATTTGCATAATGTGCTCATTGATTTCTAGATATAAATGACCCTGTGGAGTTTAATGAATCCTATGAGTACATTATAAACTTGAGTAATTAAATTTGCATGTGGATTTCTGGTGTACTGAAGTTTTAACTGAGCTGTAGTTAATACCATCCAGGCTCTGATAGCTTATCAGTTATCAAGTTAAGGGAAAAAACCATCTCATAATAATCAATTATTCCCATTATAATTAACTTTGTCTTATTTGAAGACATAAATCTCTTGTTATGGTATTTCCTTGCTAATGAGATAGAAAATCATTAGTCAAATTATTGCAAAGTGTTAACTAATAATAATCATAATACATTAATGGAGTTATACCTTCTTGCTACAAAAATTTCTAATCATCCAGATTATCTCATCTGCTATCTGAAGTTGTTTGCCATCAAAACTCAGAAATTAATAGAAGTTGATAGTTTTAACAGAGTAGAAATAAAAACGCCTTCATTTAAGCAAAGGTATCTTGAAAGTCACCATCATAAATCATACTCCAGTATCTTATGGTGGCCAGAGTGGGACCCTGGATTGATTATACCAGGCTTTACTATACTATTCCTCTGTTCATGAAGTTTCAGTGATTTTTCCATTGACAAATTTCCCTGTTTGATATTTAAAGGGATGAACAATTTGACTCCAGCCTACAAGCCTATGCTTAGAATAGTACCTAGTATACTAGACTGCTTTCCCATAACAAAAAGCATTCCTTCTCTCATCTTCATGCCTTTCCAAGCTGTCCTCCACACCTGAAATCCTCTCCCAACTTTTGCTTCTTAAAAGCCTTAAACTTTTTAAGGCTCAGATCAAATATGACTTCTTCAAAAGGCCTTTCTTAATTGCCCTCAAATGATAGTGCCCACTCTCATCAATATGTATTTTTATATATTTTGAAATAAATTTACTTGTCTTTGAACATGTGACTTCTTCTCCACAGAATGTATATTCCTTTAAGTAAGGGGCTGTGTATAAATGTCCCTATTTTCCAGCTCAGTGTTGGCTAAAGTCATTTAATAAGTATTTTCTAGTTGACTTTCTTTCCCAAGATTTCCTAGATAAATATGGCAAGGCTAATCAAAATTAGTTAGCTCTTTGGCTATCCTTTGTCCTTGACAACTCCAACTCATGAAACAAAACAAACCAAAAAAAATACAAAAACATCCCTCAACCCTATATGGCCAGCTTCAACTGCTACAGTGATAGCATCAGGGTGAAAACAGAAAGTGCTAAGAATCATACACTTTTTAGACATTGTCTTAACTGTTGATGCTCTAAGTGTGAGGTCCTTGTCCAGGAATGAATGAGTGCACACACTGACAGGGAAACTGAATCAAAGCAAACTTAACATTCTCACTATAAATACATATGAGATGATGCCCAGTTTCTCTTCAGAGAGGCAAATAAAGGAACTGAGGGAGTTATTTTGGTTATGCATCAAAACCCAACAAGTAACAACTTTCTATGCAATGCTTTTATATTGTAATGACTGTGAAAAATATTTTTTTAAAAAAACTATGCCATTAATAGAAGGTTATTTGCCAGAGAGTAAAGATATACAGAACTTCTATGTAAAACTCAATATCTTCCATATCAAGTCCTGTACTTCAAATACATGATGACTTTGTTGTAAAGGTAAGGATAGAGAACAGTGAAAAATTTATTACACCATATGGCTTTGAGTAAGAAATAAGAAACTAAAACTAAAAACTAATGGACAATACAAAAGCCTCATATTACATATTACTAATACTTTTTTTGAGAAAAGGATCAGAAGACATTAGGCATTGCAAGCACCAGATAATATTAACAAAAATAAAATTGACTGTCTTTGAATAAAAAAAAGGACAGCCTTCTGTTACGGGTGTGGTTTATAAATCAGTCACCCTTTTAGAATTGAGCTTCTAATCAGTTCAAAATTAGAAAAAAAAATAAATATGAAAAGATGTGGTACACAACTGAGACATCCCTTAAATTTCTCAAGTCAAAGGGCAGCTAGGTGGTGCAGTGGGTAGAGCACTGGTCCTAGAGTCAGGAGGACCTGAGTTCAAATCCAGTCACAGACACTTAATAATTACCTAGCTGTGTGGCCGTGGGCAAGCCACTTAACCCCATTGCCTTGCAAAAAAAAAAAAGATAAAAAATTTTTTCAAGTCACAACAGATTTACTTGAGATCCACAGATACCCCCTCTTCCCCCCCGCAGAGACCCATGGAAAGATTTCAGGAGTCTTTGAACTTGGATGAAAAAAATACATCTTTATTTTCACTAACATTTGGTTTCCTTTGTAATTCTATATATTCTATTTTTCATATATTTAAAAACATTATTGTTGCTTTTAGTATTCATCAAGGTGCAAGAGGGGTCCATGACACAAAAAAGATCAGGAACCTTTTATTAAGGGAATTTAAGAGTCATGTCATTGCCTCTTGGAGGAGCCTTAAAAAATATCCTTAGAATCTGCATCAGCTTAAAAAAAAAACACTTGATAGCCTTGCCAAGTGGAAAGGGAAAGCAGCCAAGAGCAATTCCAAATATTACTTTAGAATATAAACTCATTTATAAAAAGGTTTCGGGGAATGATGGTAGAATATCACAAGCAGAACTGCCTCATAAAGTAACAGAATAAAGTAATGGAAGGAAAAACACAGAAAACTTGGTGAAAGTTCTAACTGTTAAATAACCCAAATGTCATTTCAAGATGAAAGTTGAAAGTAAACAGAAATATATGAAAAGTGGAAAAATTATGTCAATAATTCTATAACAAACTATTTTCTCTATCAATGACAACAGAACCATTATAGTTTTTGATTTCCTATAATAAATAGAAGTATTACTAAAGAACAGTAATGAAAAAAACAAACCAGATCATGTATACATAGAGAAAATGATTTTAGGGTCAAGGGAGGGCACCCAAATTTTTTTAAAATTCTTTGACCTTATAACTGTCCACAGAAAAATTAAAAACCCCTCAATTACTGACCTATATGCCTACTTTCCTATCTCTATAAGGTCTTATAAAAAAAAAAACACTGCTCATACATTGAGTTCAATCTTGATTGAAGTTTGCAAAGAAAAAAGGAGAGTTTTGCCAATGATAGTCTACAATCTATTGAACTGATTGAGAAGACAGTGGGGATACATTTATACAAATTACATATGTGTATATATACATGCATATATCTCCGTGTATAAAAATCTCCTTGTGTTACTTAATAGTTTTCTCAATTGCTTAGATGATAACATTGAAGATACATTTATCAAATTCAGAGATAACATAAAATTCCCAAGAATAGCTAACATGTTGAATGATATGATCAGGATTCAGAAAGATCTTGACAAGCCAGAATGTTAAACAGAATACAATAAGATGAAATGTTATACAGAAAAGGGTAAATTCCTATAGTAGAATTAAAATAATCAGCTTCAGAAATATAAGACATAGAAAGTGTGGAGAGTTAGTAGTTTATTGGAAAAGATCTGGAATTTGATAGTGTCTAAAGTCAAACACAATTTTAGGCTAAATTGGGAGAGATTGGGATCCAAATAGAGATTCTTAACCTAAAGACATGTAAGAGGTACATTGGATAAAGTATATGTTCTGGAATCAAGGAGTCCTGACCTGAATTCAAATTTGATCTCACAGAATTATGACCTGCATGACACTATGCAAGCCACTTAACCTCTATCTGTTTTCATTTCCTTATACATAAAATGGAGATAATAATAAATTTCATTTTCCAGGGCTGTTGTGAGGATCAAATGAGATGATATTTTAAAGTGCTTGGAATATAGTTAATACTTAATAAATTCATGTTTCTTTTTCCTTAAACTTTTGTTTGCTTGTTTGATAATCCGATCCAGTAAGTCCACGAACCCCATCTCAAAATAATGTTTTTAAGAACATAAAACAAAATTAATAAGATAACAAGGGAAACCTTCATGGATGTGAGAACTATCGAGGGAAAGAAGAATTCAATTTTTTTTCCAATTGACCCTAGAAGATAAGACTAGAAGACATAAATGGTAAAAGCTGTAGAAAGGTAGAATTAAACTCCATATAAGGAAAAGCTTCCTAATGATTAGAGCATTTGAACATAGACTAGGAAAGCTTGAAGGAATACAGTGGGTTTTCCCTCACTAGAAATATTTGTGTAAGGGATAAATAATCAAAGCTTGGAAATTATGGTGAGGGGATTTTTTAAAATTTTAATATAGGAGTTGGATTGACTGATTTCTGGGGTTCTTTGTATCTGAGATGCCATGATTTTGTGAAGAGAAAGCTCTTCATAGGGATAAGTGAGATATTGTGAGATCAATACTTAAATGGATTGATTATCTCATCACTTTGTATATTCCCTATAGAGATGCAACCTTTTTGACTCTTCTCCATGTCTTCCTATAATTAATACACAGGGCATCCACCTAATATAGCAAGGACCTTCTTCCATTTCTCCTGAAATCATGAGAATACCCTTGGGCTACTACTGACTGTTATAGCTTTTGTTCTGGCTCTTTTCTTTCTTTTTTTTTTAACTTTCTTATTTGTTACATGTTACAGCCTTCTCAGATCCACCACAGGATTTTTTGTTGCTTTGTGTGTGACTCATTTTTAATTCTTTGAAGACTGTTATGTCCCATGACCTGCAGCTAGACAACAACATAAGTAGAATATTGATATTAAAAAAAGATGGCTCTTTGTTTTTGGAAAACATTTGAGGAGATGTTTCTCTTTGTGTGTAACACTGAGCTGGTTAGTGCAAGTCTTGAATAAGTCAGAGACTCCTGGAGAAATATTCGTGATCACTCAAAAAATATCCAAGTAGATAAAATCAAGGCAAGAAGCATTTATTGAGCATCCACATAGGTGGCACAGTGGATAGAGCCTTGTTGTCAGGAGGATAGGAGTTCAGATCTACACCTTTGACACTTAACAGCTAGGCAAGTCACTTAACCCTGATTGCCTGGCATTCAGGGTCATTTCTAGTTGGCCTGATTCATATCTGTCCACTGGATCCAGATGGCTCTGGAGAAAGTGAGACTAGTAACCTAGCAGAGGACCCCTCACTTAAATCTAGCTCATGTGCTTGTCATGACATCATCTTCCTGATGTCATGGTCTTTGAGAATGAAGGATAAAACATAATCATCATCAACATCTTCATCATCACTATCATCATCTTTCATCATATAGCTAGGGCAAGAACTAGAGATACAATGAAAGGCAGCAAAAGCAGTGGCTACCCTCAAGTTGCTTACAGTTTAATAGGTGAAACAACATGCAATATCTATGTGCAAATACAGGATGAATTGGAGAAATTCAGCATAGGAAAGGCACTAGTCTTAAGGGAGACGAGAAAAGGCTTCTTGCGGAAAGTGAGATTTTATTTGAGATTTGAAAGAAGTAGGGGAAACCATGAAGCAAATCAAAGTAGGGAGAGGATTCCAGACCTGAGAACAGTCCTTAAAATTCCAGTCTAGAGATGGGATGTCTTATGTAAGAAGCAGCAAGAAAGCCAGAATCACTGGAGAATTGAGTATACAGTGGGGAGTATTGGGTAGGAAGTCTGGAAAAGTAATGAATGGCATCAAAAGCCAAACAACAGATTTTATATTTGAACCTCCTAATAGAGAGCTACTGGAGTTGATTAAGACAATTTGACATGGTCAGAACTCTAGAAAATCACTATCATAATTGAGTGAAGGATGCAATGTAATGGGCAGATTGAAAAATGTTCTACAATAGTATAGGCATGGAGCGTCTAGGTGGCACAGTGGATAAAGCACCGGGACTGAAGTCAGGAGTAACTGGGTTCAAATCCAGTCTCAGACACTTAATAATTACCTAGATGTGTAGCCTTGGGCAAGCCACTTAACCCCATTTGCCTTGCAAAAACCTAAAAATAAAAATAAAATACAATAGTATAGGCATGAGGTGGTGAGAATCAACACCAGGGTGGTGTCAGTGTCAAGGGAGAAAAGAGGTTTCAAAGTTAGAATGGACAAATCTTGGCAATAGATTGGACATGGTGGTGGAAGGATGTGTGAGAGAAATGGAGGAAGTCAAGGATAACATTTAGCTTGTAAGTATATATAACTTGGAGGATGGTGGTGTCCTTAACAACAAGAAAGAAAGAAAGAAAGAAAGAAAGAAAGAAAGAAAGAAAGAAAGAAAGAAAGAAAGAAAGAAAGAAAGAAAGAAAGAAAGAAAGAAAGAAAGATGAAATTAAGAAAAGGGAGGTTTGGAGGGGGAATAATGATCTCAGTTTTAGACATGTTGAGCTTAAGCTGTCTATGTCATGTGCATTTTGAGATGTTTAATAGGCAGTTGAAGATGAGAGATTAGGTGTCGAAAGATGAACGATGTCTATTGTTCCAATTACAACATTCTGTTAGTAAAACAACATATGGAGTTTGTCTAACAGTTGTATATGCTCTTATGTGTGAGAAGGGAAAGGGGAGAAAGACAAACAGAACAAATGGACAATGAATTGGGCCCAGAATTTAGTAAGGAAAGACAACTGGGCTAGATTTCTTTCAAGAAATTGCAAAGTTTGCTATTTTAGTTTACATTAGTTTTGTGTCCAAATCAAGAGAGATGAGAGTACTACCATACTGAGTCATGGTCTATCAGTATGAGCAATTTTACATTAAATCTAGTGACACATCTTGGGTGGAACCTAGGCAAGCATGAGCATGTCCAGAGTGGGCTGCTGATGAAGGAACATGAAACTATGTCACATGAAGATGAGTTGAAGAAATTGGAAACGAAGAGACTTAGGAGAGACTTTCCTGCTGTCTTCAAATAGCAGAGAGGCTACCATGTAGAAGGAGAATTCAGTTTGTTCGACTTGACCACAGAAGGTTAAACAGGAACCAAATGGGTGGAAGCTATAAGATAATTGAGTGCACTGTGCGTGAAATTTCCCTAATAATTAGAGCTGTTCCACACCAGAACGGACTGTATTAAAAGATAAAACTGGAGGTTGTGAAGCAGAGGATGGATAATTCCTATGATGTCAGGGATGTCATACGTAGGATTCATACTTTGCAATGAAGCCGCACTAAAGGACTTGAGTCCCTTCTAGTTACATCTCAAATGATTTTATGATCCTACAAGTTTGGATAGGGAAAATGGGGTCAAATTATTATGGAGGATGCTGGCTGAGGAACTGAAGAAAGTCACTGCACATTGGTGACAAGGAAAGAGTAGTACCATAGACACACAGTCTAATGTTGACTACTTTCTAATAGTGGCATAAAACTAGGGGAGAAGAGGATACCTAAGGATCAAGTAGCTAGAGACTTCAAAGGATTAAAATGGGACAGGTGGAAATTAAATTGATTCAAAGTATTCATTCTTTCCGAAATTTCTGCCCAAATTCCATGTCACAAAATTAATTTTCAATCCCTCCTCTCCTCTCACTAGAAACCTAGACTTAGCAATGAGATCAAAATCATGAAAAATCTCTGAATAGGAATGTTTAGTAATTTCTAGGCTAATGATATTGAACTTCAAGGTTGAGAGTTATTTAAACCAGTTTTCACACATTTCTGTCCCTGAATAATTTACTCCATGATTTTCTTTTGTATTTCAAAAATGTAGAATTGAATAATGTGTAGGGAATGGACCACAACCAGTATTCCAAGCAACCTTCCATGTGCTAGCCCATCTTTTTCATTGCTCTTGTTGCCGGCACAATGGTGGAAAGGCATGAGATGTGGCAGATTTTTTAACAGCAATAACATCTCTGATTTTTCTCTCTGAGTGTTTTAGATTTGCAGTGTCCCACACAGCAATTACTAGGGCCAACATAGATTGCAAGATTTTTTGAAAACTATATTCTGTTTTAGAAAGTGAAGGATGGATATGGAGTTGATTTAAATGCATAGATAAATAATGTATTTTCATTTAGCTTCTGCATGGTATGGACATATGATGTAGGTATGCAAATAAAATGCTTTTATAGAGTAAAATGCTTCAGGATCCAGAACACTGGTATGTAATAGTGGACAGTGCAAAATCACATAGTCTAAGAGCGCTGCTTTTTCATTATTCATTCATTCAAAAAATATTAATTGAGCACCTATTTTGTGGAAGACAGTATGCTAGATTCTAAGGAGAATATCAAGATGAATAAGTCTAATAAACCACCTTTATTATATTATAGCTTGCCTTTGAGGATCTTACAACCTAATATAATAAGGGTATATCTGTGAATTCTTAGTATGATTTCCCCCCAAAAAATAAAAATCATGAATTTGTATTATGTTGTAATATGAAGACTCCAAAAATCATGGAAAACACTGCAACTTTTGCACATCCCATCCTTCCCTAATCTATCATTTCTTGGACCAATCCTCAGCAAAGTATTCTTCTTTTTCACTTCACTGCCTGGATGAATTGCTACCCAGTTCATATATTTTTCTGAGCTGGAGGTGATGATTAAGAATTTAGGGTTAATGTGAAGAAATCACAAACTTCTTTCCCATCCAACTCCTGCTGGGCTATAAATTGAAAGGGTGGCTAAATCAGAAAAGAATTTATTTAAAGTAAGCAGTGATATCACAAAGAAATTGAAAGCAAGATGTGTGGTGGATAAACTACAGTGGGATTCAGTCTCCAACAGTTAATTAAGTAGAATGTAATTTGGCTTAGATTCCATATAATATAAGTGTTTTTCTGTATTTTCACTTTAATCCTATATTTTTAAATATACAGATATATATGTATATGTACATTTTTGCTAATCAATAGAAATCTCAGTTCTCCAATTTTGGCGGCTGATTTGCAGCAATCATTTACAAAATAATGGTAGTTTATGTGCAAAAAAGTCATGATTTAATATATTTTGTGACAAAATTATTATGTATCACAATTATTTTAAATTATACATTTATGTTTATTAGATAAAGTTATATACAGGTTTAACAGTACAAATGATTTTTTCACAGCATTAGTCAGAATAACTTTCATTGATATAATGAGGTAAAATTTCTCAAAATGAATGTATACTCTGCAGGCAACTCTCACTAAAACCTTCCAATGCCTCATCACTATATGACTGTGACACTAAGTGCCCATAGATTCTACTTGGGAAATGGAAACTCTGACTGATCCTAACAAATGGGAAAGATTTCAAGTGAAAACCTGATGACAGTTTACATTTCTGTCATTTGAGGTCCAGCAGAGATTAAATATAGATAGGATCATCACCAAAAGGATGACTATCAGATGATGTTATTTTAGTCAGAGCAACTTATGAAATTAATAATGATGATAACAATAAAGAGAGGCAACCATGGGAGCTAACTTGGAGTCTTGTCTTTAAGTGCCAAACCTCTACTCTAGCACTGTGACTCTGGGAAAGATCCTTCATCTTTCACTATTCTAGACAACTCTCTAAGATTAAGTTGCAGATTAATGACCTGCACAGATAAAAAGGAGCTTCTTTACAGAAGTGTCGTACCATAGTGAATTCACAATCATACTCACTAGTGTTTATATAATTTACTAAAGTTCTTGAAGAACTTTACATATATTACTTATTTGACTCATTTGCTCCTTGCAACAACACTTTGAGATGAGGAAACTGAGACTGAGTAGGTTAATGACTTATAGGAGTTCATACAACTAATAAGCACCAGAGGCAAGATTAAATCTTATTGTCTTCCTGACTACAGATCCAGGTCAATATATCCCACTGTCCCACCAGAGAGACAGTCTATTGAGTTTCCTGGCACAGCAGATAGAATACCAGTTCTAGAGTCAGGAAGACCCGAGTTCAGATCCAATCTCAGGTACTTCCTGGCTTGTAACCTGGCTTGATTCAGTTTCCTCAACTGTAAAATGAGCTGGAGAAAGAAAATCCCAAAGGGTTTCATGAAGAGTCAGACATGACTGAAACAAGTAAACAAGAGCTATATCATTGCTATTGGCTCGGAAATTATCCAATTAGATGGAAATCAAGGCTGCTTAGAATGTTGAGTTATGGAAGCAATAGGAACTCATGCTCGATATGTAGAAGGAAGTTTAAAATGTACTCTCTTGACACTATCTGTATAATAAAGCATATGCTTATGAACAAATTGCTTGTTCAATAAACACTAACCTATAGAAACTACTTAAATTAGCTAATGAATCCACAAGCATTTAATGTGTTACTTACTCCAGCCCTTAGCCTAGTAACTGGTACATAATAGGCACTTAATAAAATTTAGTTTACTGACTATTCCAAGACATGTACTGGGTTTGGACCTCACATAGTAAAGCAAATTTTGGAGAAAATAAAATGGAGAGCCTACATAAATGAATAGAGACTGGCAATAGAATACTGCATGAGGGTAGTAGCAAGAAGACCGGATTGAATGGACCAAAGAGGGTATGAATGGAAATAATGTGAAAAGACTAGAAAAGAAGGTTGGAACAAATTTGTCAGAGTGACTGTGTATCTCTGTGGCAACCCAGGAAAGGCTATGGACCCCTTCTCTAGTTATTAAAGGCAGAACATAAAATACATAGGAATTCCAAGGTTAGTAAGAGTTTTCCCATCCTCATTCACAGACTCAACTGAAGTCTGTTGAGGGACACTTTGGGTCCCCAGATGCCAGGTTAAGGACCCCTGCTTTAAAGCATGGTTCTGGAAACTACTTTCTATAGCTCCATGTTTCATCTGTGTATATGTGTTAGTATATGGCATAAGTATGTGGTATATGTATGTCTATAAATAAATTAGGTGTGTAGCTACACCAAATGGATTAATATTGATGTTTGTTAAAACTAAATGTTCACAAGCATTAAAATATTTCTTAAATGGAGATTTGGTTTTTCTCATGAACATTATCACCTGGGGCTTATTTATTTATCTATTAAATAACATTGTATGTCTCTAGATTAGAATTTTAGGATAGTCAACATGATGGATTTAATAAATGCTTAAGAAAATATTCTCCTGGCGACAGGCTTTTGATTTGGACATGACCTTGCCAGTAGAAAGTTTTTGTGTAAGAAAACTTCAGTTCACAACTAAAATAAATGCTCTTCTACAAACAAAGCCAGACAAATTTCAGCTCAGTGTAAGAAATGAGATCCTAACAATTAACATCATCTCAGAAGGGAATGGGCTGTCATGAAAGAACAGTGAACTTGCCCTCACTGGAAATGTTTAAGCAAAGACTGGAATACTACTTGTCAGGGATGTGGGGGAGGGGATGAGCCTGTAGGACTTCTACAGTCCCATCTAAGCACTTAAATTCTGTTTTCCTAAGATGTGCCCCAAATACACAGATACACACTAAACAGCTTAAAAGACCTGCAAACAGACTGGAATAATAGAATGGCCATTGAACTAAGAGACCCAGATTCTACTAACAATTGTGTCTCTCACTAGGGACAGACCTTGGACAAATCTCAACCCTTTAGTCTTACTCCCCTCCTTCATATCTATAATCTATAAAAATGAAGGATAGGGTATGAGAAAAGAGAGTCTGGAATGCAATCATAAAAGGATTAAAACTGAAAGGGACCTCTGTGAGCATCTTGTTTAATATCATCTCTTTATGCATAAGGAAACTGAGCACAGAAAAGAAAAGGTCCCTTAAACTCTGCATATTCTGTTCTACCTTTCTGTGCAATCTATGAACTAGAGAAATCCAACCAGTGGGATGTGTTAACTTCACTAACAAATTTACACAATGTTCTTTGGAAACTAGACCTCAGGGTTGTGAGAGTTAGTTGTATTTGCAGGTTTCCTTTTCTTACCCTCTCCTCATGGTGTGTAACTTAGCTCCATGTAGATTCTGTCCACATTTAAGAAACTTCCATTTAAAAAAAATAGGAGGGAGGGAGGTGGTACAGTAGATAGAACCTTGACTCAAAACAGGAAGATCTGAGTTCAAGTCCAACCTCAGATAATTACTAGATGTATGACCTTGGGCAAGTCATTTACCCTTGATTGCCTCCAAATAAAAGAAAAGAAATATAGAGGTATATGAGAGGAGGTAGCTGCAAGTCAAACACATTTTAAAAGGGAAGTATTGATCAAGCTCAATTATCAGACATTTTACATAGAATGTAACTCCCTCAAAGTAATATTTATGAAGTTTTCTCAGATTTTTTTTATAATTCTATCCCTGATGTAACTGGTCCCCTTGTCCTCCCATGGTTACAACATAAATTTAATAATAATAACTCTCTTTTACATTGCTTCTCCTACAATAACCCAGTGGTATAGATATTACAAATATTATCATACTCATTTTATATGTTAAAAAACAAACAAAAAAATCTTAGGTAGGTTAATAACTTACCAAGCTGGAACTGGAATGCAAACAGAAATCTTCTGAAAGTAGCCCACAGTCATTTCATGATCATATTGAACCAACAATAATAACAGTAAAAACCAATGCCAACAAGAAAAAAGGCTGCTCTTATTTCCAAAGCAATAGCATAAAGAGGCAAAGGCATGATGATGAAATGGGTAGAGAGCTGTCCTTGAATTCAGGAAGACCTGTGTTCAAGTCTTCCCTTTGATACATATTGGCTAGGTGCCCAGCTTATGACCATTTGACCTCTGGAAGTCTCAGATAGTTCTCTGGCTATGAATTACAGATGAGTCCCCGGATTCTGCATCAGTATAAATGGTTTCCATTTTGGGACTTCCAGATATCAGTGAAATTAAAGGACTGAGCCAAAAAAACATAAAGAAAAATGTATCTCCATAATAGTAGATGCCAAAAGAACATGACAACTTTTGAAAAAAAAATCTGGCCACTGCATCATCCCTAATGAGAATGATTTCTTTTCTGTTTCACACTTTTAGGATTTTAAGATTTAAGTTGATAATGTATATTTTTTTCTTTTTTTTCCCTACAGCAATTGGAAGAACTCTCATCCCCCGCTATTTCAGCACTGTCTTTGAAGGAGGTGTGACAGATCTGTATTACATTCTTAAGCATTCTAAAGAGTCATACCACAACTCATCAATCACAGTGGACTGTGATCAATGCACCATGGTCACCCAGCATGGAAAACCCATGTTTACCAAGGTAAGGGAAAAGACTCTATAACAGCACCTAACCACATACCCCCCTTTTCATTTTCTTTCTGGCTGTATTGAAGGATAATAATTACCATTTTTTTCTGGAATATGGAACTAATTTCTCATTCTGCAGACATTTTCAACACGGTTAGATAATTTTTTGTTTGTTACATGACTGGAATTTTTGTGAAATGTATTCTGCTCTGTAAGTTGTGCGCAAAGAAAAAAAGTGTGTTTGGTCAGGACATGAGAACCTCAAAACTAATAGGATAGACATTGGGGCTATGTAGGGAACTCATCTTATTGAATTCTTTATTACTTTTAATGAAGAATTTTCCAGCAACTAAAGAGTGTCTATGAAGTGTGCAGAATCATAATTCACATCTGAATGATGCCTGAAGGTTTACAAAGCAGCTTCTCCTATGGCAGTCCCCTGAAGTAGGCTGTGCAAATGTCTAATAATAACATTAAAGTTGGAAGATACCTCAACCACCATCTAGCTCAACCCAAATCCCCAAACAATCCCCACTATAACATATCTGACCAGTGTTTCTCCAGTCTCTTTTTTTTAGGTTTTTTTACAAGGCAAATGGGGTTAAGTGGCTTGCCCAAGGCCACACAGCTAGGTAATTATTAAGTGTCTGAGACCGGATTTGAACCCAGGTACTCCTGACTCCAGGGCCAGTGCTTTATCCACTACACCACCTAGCCACCCCTCTCCAGTCTCTTCTTAAAGACCTTTGGTTGTTGGGAATGGCTAGCTCAATTTTTTTAGGAAGTTTTTCATGAAATTGAGCCTAAATTTTTCTTTTTAGAATAACCACTCCTAATTCTTTGTTCTTCCTTTGAGAATCCAACAGAATAAATTGAATCCTTCTTCTTCATGATAGCCTTTCAAAGACTTGAAGACCATGCCCCCCCCTTTTTTACAAATGAGGAAACTGAGGTACGGGGTTGTAAAGTGTCATAGGTGAGGCCAGACCTGTAGTGTGTAGTAGTAGTAATGGGACCCAAATTCAGGGCTCTGGATTCTATATCCTACCTCTGCCACTAGGTTGAGTATAAATATGTGTTTACATTACATATGTATATATATAGAGAGAGAGATAGGCAGATTTATGGTATATACACACCTACACAAAGTAAAACATTCTCTTCCAAGTATTATTAACATTCAACTATACTCACATATGTGTATATAAACATGTATGTGCACATGTATATTATAGGTATATATCTATATACAACAAAAATCAATATGTCCTCTGCCAAATATGAGAAAAATGCAGCTGCCTGATACATATTTATGTGTATATATATATATATATATATATATATATATATATATATATATGGAGAGAGAGAGAGATACACACTGGGTATAAAATGCATTGTGTCTATGTGTGTGATATATACATTGCTTATCATGTATATAACATATAAACTCATGTTTGTATTATATTTTATGTAATTTTGTGTATATAAAACACATAGAAATGTATCCATTTTATGTGTGTATGCAATATGTATATTTTATATGTTCTTAGACAGAGTATATATGTGTACAAAGCTATGCATCATATATGCATGGCTTTGTGGTTTTTATTAGAAGTTAAGTGACTAGATTGCTAGTAAGCTTCTGAGGCTGGATTTGAACCCAGGTTTTCCTGACTCCAGACCCAATGCTCTATCCCACTTAGCTGCCTCTCCCTGGCAGACAGGAAAAACCAGGTTAAAGGTAATTCAGAGGCCTCAAACCTGTCAGTGAGTTTTAGGATATCTGTCCCCAAGTATGTCAATGGGAGGATGACAAGAATTTGTTCCAAGGCCATGAAGGTGACAGAGTGCTTAGTTTGGTCAGACCCCACTGCATCCTGGGTCATGACCAGTCATTTTGACTTTTGTTTAACCATTGGACTTCAATGTCTCTTGAAAAGATTGCTGATGAATTTGGACCATCCTGCCTCACTTAAATCCAATTCACTTGAGAGTCAAGTCATTCTCTCATGATATCATTAACCCTCTTCAAAAACGAAGGACAGACAACCATACATATGTATCATACCTAAAGGGGGCCATTATGCCCTTTTTTGTTTATTTGATTTTGTTGATGTTTACTAAGTTTATGGATTTTTTTTAGATTTTTGCAAGGCAAATGGGGTTAAGTGGCTTGCCCAAGGCCACACAGTCAGGCACTCCTGACTTCAGGGCCAGTGCTTTATCCACTGTGCCACCTAGTCGTCCCTGGATATTTTTTTAAAGATTGGAAAGTTTGCCCACCCAGTGGCCATATAATATGCTCACATTTCTATGAACGTGGTAGAGAAGATGAAAAAGCCAACATTGAATGAGGGGAGGAAACCAACAAAACCCTGATGTTGCAGAAGGAAAACATGGTGCTGATGCTTCATAACATTACATGAGAGCTCATGGGCAAATCCCAGGAGATAGCAAGAGATACTATGACATACTGCCTGGCCTGAAGTTTGAATCTAGCCTCAGATACCTAGTTGTGTGACCCTGGGCCAGTCACTTAATCCTATTTGCCTCAGTTTTCTCAACCATAAAATGGAAATAAATCAAATGAGATAATATTTGTAAAAAGCACATAGTAGGGTATTTACAGCCCAGTATAAATGTTAACTATTATTGTTGTCTTCCCTTATGGATTCCTCCCTATATCCTCTCAACTTTCTTTAACTTTACTCAAATTTTAGATAAAAGCTAGAAATATTCCCAGGAGCATGATTTATACTTTATTCATCAAATAAATCTTTCATTTGGATCTGTGTATTGTACTTACTAAGGTAGGAAAGGGCAGTCAAACATACAAGAAGTATTTTCAGTCAGAAATTCGAAAGTATCTCAGCTTACAAGCTCACCTTAGATAAACAGAATATAACAAATCAACTATAACTCTCTGCCTCTCCTACCCCTGGAAAGGCAATCTGGTCCAGGCTTATCTGAAGCTTCATGAAATGCAGAAATATAGATCTATAGCTATTCTAAGATTTTTGAATTTAGAATAGAAGACCTGAATTCAAATAGAAAGAGTGATTGATTCTAAAAATGTCTATATGGTCTTGAATAAGTCATTTCTCTTCTATTGTCTTCAGTTTCTTCATGTGTAAAATCAAAGACATGGGTTAGATAAAATGTAAGTCCATTCCTGCCCTGGATCTATGATCCTTTCATCTTACAAAAATATTTTTCATTTGTCATGACTATAAGATTCGGTGGTAAGGGGGCAGTTAGGTATCAGGCGGCAACTAGGTGGCACAGTGGATAGAGCACTGGCCCTGGAGTCAGGAGTACGTGAGTTCAAATCCGGCCTCAGACACTTAATAATTACCTAGCTGTGTGGCCTTGGGCAAGACACTTAACTCCATTTGCCTTGCAAAAACCTAAAAAAAATGGTGGTGGGAGTAGACTGTTAGAGGGTTATGTTTAGCATTAGTTTACCACTGAACCTTTTTTTTTTTTGCAAGGCAATGGGGTTAAGTGGCTTGCCCAAGGCCACACAGCTAGGTAATTATTAAGTGTCTGAGGCCGGATTTGAACTCAGGTACTCCTGACTCCAGGGCCAGTGCTCTATCCACTGCATCACCTAGCCACCCCCCACTCCCATCAACTTTAACATTATAAATTATATATGCATCAGTGAACTCAGTTTCCACACTAGGAATCTCCTACATGGTGAAAGTCATAAAGAATGGCTAATGGTCACTATAGAGTTATAAAGATACAAGATTATTTTTTTCTCTTGAAATGTAAACAAATTATGAAGTCAATCCAAAAAGTCAAAATGTTGTAGCTAAAGGCATCCTCACAGTTTGGATGTATGATTTTTAAAATATATAAATTAAAGTAAAATATATTGTTCTGCAGATATCTGTTACCCCCCCCCCCCCAGCATGCAAAGGACAGACTTACCCACAGAGTTTTGAGGTTTAGCCAACGTCCCAATGGTACTTACACTTTGGTAATGGCATAAGATACAATCAATCAGTCAATCAACAAGCATCTATAAAGCACATTGGGCTTCTGTCCTAGACCACAGACCCATTAATTAAATATTAATAAATTAATTTATAATAAAAATTTAATAAATTAATGTTTATTAAAACTCTTTTTAAATAATTAATAAAATGTACGTGGCTATTAAGCATATTAAGAATGTACAAAACAGTGGGAGGGAACAAACAAAATAGAGGGGGACAAAATAGCAGGAACAAAAGGAAGACTATGTGCTTTTAAAGGAGAATAGACAACAGATAGATACCTTACTGGAAGGAATCATCAGATAAAATGGAAGAAGGATGCCTCTCCTGGTAGGAGGAAGTTCATAAACAAAGAGATACAGAGAGTTGGGTAAGCAGAGGTTCTGATTGGAGACTGAAGAGAGGGCCAGTGTAAAATATATTCTCTATAGTGGAACCCTGTAAGGTTCATGGGAACCAGAAGGGATGATAAAATATATGAAAATGAATAGTCAGATGCCATAGGTTTTATGATAACTAAGTGTCATCAACATTTATCTTAAATGTAGAAATGGCACAAGGATTGAGGGATCCTGTGTCACCATTTCCTCCTATTTTGACAGTTGCTCAAAAAGATTTGTTTATAAAAGACATTAGACCTTTCCTCTGGATGCAACAAGAACTCAGTGCTTGAAAAACATTTTTGCTTCCTGGGCAAGAATCATAATTATTTTGATGATTATTAACATATCAAGGTCCTGTTTTGTTTCTCTAGCAATCATCCTGATTGGTTCCTTTGAGTCACATTAGGAACCCACATCTAGAGAAAATGACATTTCAGCACTTTAGAAACATCAACATTTATGGACACTGTCATACTATTTTATGCCTTCCTCATTTAGGGCTAATTGCTAATTCAATGAACATACTTTTATAAGAAAAAAAATGATGTGAAGAACTTGGGAGAGTAGCTAGCCTTAGAGTCCGTCCTGAAGACGTGAACACAAGTCTGGCTCTTCCCCTCACTGCCCGAGGGGTCATACCTTTCAGGTTCCCCAAGTCACTGCCAAAGATTTTAAATTACAGATGAGTGGTTCATCTATAGCACTAGATTCACAGAGATGAATTCACAGATTTGGAAGATGCTTGTCCTTCATTCTCAAAGAAGACCATGACATCAGGGAGGTGATGCCATGACAAGCACATGAATTGGATATGAGTGAGGGGGGCTGTGCTAAGTCACCAGTCTCACTTTTTCCTCCAGAGTCATATGGGTCCAGTGACTAGATCGTCCTGGATACAAGATAATCAGGGTTAAGTAACTTGCCCAAGGTCACAGAGCTAGTAATTGGTAAGTGTCTGAAGCTGGATTCAAACACTTTATCCATTGCACCACCTAGCTGCCCATACAGATCTGGAACACCCCCGACCCCCCAAAAAATAAAAGAAAGATTCTCTAAATCCTCAGCATTACTGATGTACTTCCAAATTAATCAACTGGGTTTCCCTATATCCTCAAGACTGTAGGAATGCAATGATATCTCAAAGGCTTCACTCTACTACTGATGAGCAAAGAATGTTTACCTGTTCCACTTATAGCTGAATTGGTTAGGGAATCTGGTGCCACCTCCTCTCCTGGGGGTTTCCCACATTGGCATAGACACTTCATCTAAGACTAACCTTAATGTAGCTCAGAACACCCAGTAGAAGAGATTTACAAGGGGCTGCCACCACACCTGGCAACTTGAAAATATTACATTATACATTTTAAATTTACATTTGTGTACCTAGTCTTTCTATAAAGTCTAAAAATTACTTTTTATCCTATTTAAAGAGTTAATTTACAAATGTTTTAATATTTCTTCATAACCTAATGCTTCAGGAAAAACTGAAAGACTGAAAATTGGAAAATTAGGAAAAGTTTCTTAACGAGTGGTAAAAACCCAAGTGGGGTGGTGTATCCTAACAAGAAGTGGGTGGCCCTTTTAATAGGAATTTTCAAATAAAGGTTGGGTGACTATCTTAGGTGAATGTTGAAGATAGAATAGTCTTTCTTGTTCAGCTATGTACCAAGTGAGAAAGTCTCTTGAGATTCTGTGCTGAGATGGTTCAAGCCTGGGCTGTGTCCAAGAGTCCAGGGCAATTACTTTGGGGATGCACATGCTGACTTGGCATGTTCACCTCAACACAAAATGTGGTGTACCCATTGGATTCCAATGTATGCTATAAGTACCTGTGATGAAAAATCCCGCCTTTCTATGAGGTCCCATTCTAGATAGTAATCATGCACATTCATATATATATGTATATATATATATATATATGTATGTATATATATGTATATATATACATATATATATACATGTGTGTGTGTGTGTGTGTATATATATATATATATATATATATATATATATATATATATATATATATATATATGAAGATTCATTTGCTTTTTGGTGTTGCAAAATTGCCAACAGAATCTTTAACATTTTTCATCTGAACTGGGAGAATGAGAAAAGTAACAGCCTCCTGTAATAAAATGTTATGCGTGATTAGCATAAAACCGTGGACTAATAACCTTTCATTGTGGTATGGAGGAAAAAATAGGCAAGTAGCTGTTACTTCATTTCCAAAAAGGGAGTTATGGGTTACTAGGAAATTTATGTAGGGAAATATTCCTATAGGCTATTAACATCACTGACATTACTAAGCAAATTGTATTTAGGTAACATCACTGTTGTTTTGATTTAAACTATCAATAAAGGGTAATTCCCTAAATAGTTTTTGACCCAGTAATTCCTAGGAACTCTTATGAAAATTTGGTCAACTGGTGAGTCGAGAATCCACAGCAGCCCTAATCCACCATGATCCAGTTCATAACTCCCTAGTGCACAGTGCACATTTTGCAATTTCCTGATCATAGTCACATTATAGATTATGGATAAATTTAAAATTGGATTTTTCAATATATGTAATAAAAGCTTTCCTTTAAGAAAAATAAATATTCTCTCTTGAAAAAAAACTGGAAAGAAAGCTTCAAATGATTTAATAAGTGTAGGATCCTGCTTTAAAGTGTTTAGAAACAAGGAAATCAAGAATATAGTTGAGTATACCAGTACTGGCTGTTGCCAAAATGCCTGGGCTTTTTTGCTGGTTGAATTTGCTGTTTAAGTCTTTAGGCATTAAAATCAAAATTAGAGCATGCTACACAATCTATTGGGTATAGATTCTTGTAGTTGGATGCATAAAAACATATTCCCTTTCGTTTTATGTTCCATGCTTTGTTATCCTTTATTATATAAATATATTTATATATAAATTTTCCAATGTTCAGCACTGAAGGAAGTTTCCATTAAGGTGTATAAACCAATTCCCCTAATTATTTATGTTTCTAACAGTGATTTAATCATCCCTTCTTAACATGTATAGCACCTACAAGCATTCTGCAGATATCATTTATCACAATGATAGCTAAGGTATTTTATAAGTGATCATGGATATATGGATATAGTTATAGATATATAGATATAGATATAGATATAGATTTATATAGATATAGTTATGCACACATGTGTGAATGTGCATGTATCTGCCTATTTGCATGTCATCTATGTGCACACATCTGAATTGTGTACATGTATGCATGGAGGCATGCACATATGCATATGGTGTGTTTGGGGATGCATTATGTGCAGCTGCAGTGTATGTGTGTATATGTATGCATACACATATGTATGTGCACACATTATTTTAGGTAGAGGTTCAGCAGGCACATTCCATAGCTCAAAGATGAAATGAATGAGTTTTATATTAACTTTAAACTAAACACATTTTGAAATTTTCATGAATAAGCTATATATGAATCAAATTTAGGATACACATAGGTATGTGTATTGTAAACATATATGCAGGTGCAGGTACATGTTTCATTACAAAGACACATGCAAACTCACATGAGTGCATTAACCTCACTCTCATATTACACACGTGTCCAAGTTCATAGATGCCCATGTATGTGTGGGCTTGCATGCCAGGTGTCCACTGTGCATCCATGTGCTGTGCTACGCATCTAGATTTGGTGCTTATGTGTATCATTGCACACCACACCACATGTCACACATGGGCAACATGCCTCTCCCTGCTCTATCACTCATATGTGCATGTTCATAGCTACATGAGCAGGCTTGCAGGGCATGTGTCCATTGTGTGCAAATGTGTACAGTCCATATGCTGTACAGAGGGCATGCAGGCCTGTGCAGATGCACACACAGTACGCACATGGGCAACATGCATCTCCGTATTCTATCATTCATAAATGCATGCTCATAACTACATGAGTAGGCTTGCAAGGCATGTGTCCATATGTTGTGTTCCACATGTAGGTACAAGTGCACACATGCCACCCACATGGATAACATGCTTCTCACTGTCATATCACTCATATATGCATGTTCATAGCTACATGAGAAGGCTTGCAGGGAAGGCATCCATCGTGTGCATGTGTGTGATCCATGTTCTGTGTTCCACACATACATGTGACTTGCATGCATATACAGGTGCACACATGTCACACACATGGGCAATGAGCATTTCAGTGTTCTATCACTCACACGTACGTGTTCATAGCTACATGCGTAGGCTTTAGGGCATGCATCCTATGTGTGCAGTCCATGTGCTGTGTTCCACATGGACAGAGGGTGCAGGCCTGTGCAGGTGCACACACGTGGTACACTCATGGGCAACATGCCTCTCACTTTTCTACCACTCATGTGTGCATGCTCATAGCTACATGAGCAGGCTTGGGAGGCACACGTCCATTGTGTGCACACATGTGTGGTCCATGTGGTGTATTCCACATGTACAAATGACTCGCATGCATTGCAGGTGCACACATGTCACACACATGGGTGACATGCCTCTCACTAGTCTACCCCTCACATGTGCATGTTCATATCTACATGAGCGGGCTTGCAGGCCATGCTTCTGCCATGTGCATACGTGTGTGGTCCATGTGCTGTGTTCCACATGGGCAGAGGACACAGGCCTGCTCAGGTGCACACACGTGGTACACTCATGGGCAACATGCCTCTCACTGTTCTACCGCTCACATGTGCATGTTCATCGCTACATGAGCGGGCTTGCAGGCCATGCTTCCGCCGTGTGCATACGTGTGCGGTCCATGTGCTGTGTTCCACATGGACAGAGGGCGCAGGCCTCGCAGGGGCACACACGTGGCACACACAGGGGCCACATCCAGCTGCAGCATCCCCCTCTAGCCGGTCTGTGAGGGCCCGCAGCCCCTGGGCCGCCCTTGTGTCCCGGACCAGGCAGCTCCCGCATCCGCCCTCCAGTGTGCGGCAGGGAGGAAGGGGTTAAAGAGCTCCCGGTTAGTTTGAGAAATGTTCTTTTTTCGTTCGCTTGTTCCTGGCCTCGTCTCAAGCTCGCACGTGACGCGCTGAATGCCTGCAGCCTCTTTCTTGTTGATCCTCCGGAGACCATCTGTACTGGGGGCATTGATTAGAGTGTGTCTGCTGGGATTACATCTTTTCTGTTGCCATGCCAACTAATCAGCTGATTTTGGTTACCACAGAAACAAAATGTCAGAGCTCACAGTGCGGTAACATGAATTCAGCACAACAGAAAATGTTTTCTTAATTGGGGACCCTTTTGATTTTGGATTCTAAGTAAAAGGCAGCCTGAAAAATGGGGGGGGGTAGGAGGGGGGAGCAACTTTAGATGAAAGCTACATTAATTTTATTGATTAAGAGAGTAATGTGCAGAATTTTTCGGGAGGAGGGGGGATAGATTTCCTCTTTTTAAGCAGCCCCAGTTTTGCCATCTCCCTGAGAGGTGCATATTCTTCCTAGTTGTCTCTATTCCATTTGGCGATTATTACATATAAAATAAATCCCCCAAGTGCTCAGTTTCCTTTAGTATCTTGAAAAGAGGACGAGAGTTGTCTCCAAGCCTCTGAGGGGTTTTCACAGGCGAGATTACAGGAGAGAAGCAGGACAGTCACACATACCTTTGGCCTTATAAACAATTTGAAAGGTTCAGATTTTCTTCTGATCCCGACAGTTTTCTTATCTCTCTCCCACCCCCCAGGGAAAATATATTTGGCCCGAATTCAAATTTGAGATTTTCTGTCCCACTGATTGTCCATCATGAAAAAGTACAAAGCGTGTTTGTGACTGGAGTAAATCCTGGAGAGACTTGTTGCAGCTCTTTATTGTGTTACATCTGAGTGTTTAGACTATAAGAAGGACCCCCAACTTCTTTGCTATGTCAGAGCAAATAGAGAACATAATTTCACTTGACCCTACTGTTCTCCAATTGTGTAATTTATCAGAAAGACTCCACACATGCCTTACACATGAAATTTTGTTCTAGTTGAAAGAAAAACCAGGATCTATATACCAAGGTGGGTTTAGGGTTCATAAACAGTCTAACAAATAGATTAGATAATAGGGAATGACATTTAGCTCCTCTAATATTTGTTCAAACTTCCGGTAATTCCCTCTCTTTAAAAAAAAGGATTATTGCATCCAAATGTCTGTGCTTTATTTTGTAAAGACATTTCACTAATTGCTGCCTGCTTTGGCTCCCACCCTTTTGTTATACCCCTCACCACAGGTTCCTTCTGTCACACTAACACCCTAGTGGGAATTGTGGCTTAATCCCATGCAACTCTTTTGAAAACCTCGGGTAAATCATTTCCATTGCTAATGAAGCTCTGGGGATAAGCCAGTTGGGGCATTGGAGAAGCAATGTGCTTCATACCCTCCAGAACCCCCCAGCCTATCCCCATCTCCTCAGGCTCAGTCTTCACTGGCTTGGATCCCAGAAATAGGGTTCTAAAGACCAGCTAAACAAGAAATACGGGTCATGTTGTTTTACTGCCTGAAATCGCCCAGGGATGCTGCTAATTGGAACCCCTTGAGAGGTTTTCCCTTGGAATATCAATAATAATCTTACAGAGCTTTTGAGATGACTTTCCAAATAAACTTAGACTTGTATCTTCTTGGGCCAAATCTGAATATCAATAATATTTTTCCATTATGCTAGGTCAGGGTTCAAAAACACTTATTCTATTCCTACTGTGTACATTTGGACTTTGATAGGACCTGGAGAAAGCATAAGGTTGAACTAAAATATGGACCCTGTTTCCAGAAGTTTGTAGTCTGGTTATTTTGCTGGAATGGATTTACTCTTTGGTTATTCATTGTGTCAACTTCATCCATGGAATCATCCAAGTTTTTGAACAAAAGAGATGAGATTTGCATTGTCTCACTAGGCGAAGGATGGTATCTCTGGGAATGATCAAGACTTTTGCCCTGATTGGTTAGTTACCATTCACACGTTTTTCTTGACCATCCAAAATCACTGGTTACCAATGACCATGTTTCTGTTTATCAATTGTTTTGCCCAATCAGAATATAAAATGAAAAATTACCTGAAATTATTTCAATTCAACCCACATTATTGCCCCAACCTCTTCTAGTAGGAAACCTAAAAGGGTAGGGGAATGAGGATGAAATATAGGATGGGGAGGGAGGAACCTCATTGAAGATGGCGTTGAAATATGCTTAACAAGCTTTTCTGTTTTAAAGTGTTGAGCATATTACCCAGGAATAGGAAAAGAAGGAAAAAAATAGGAATATCAGATAAAAACAGTTGAAACTCATCACCCTATGAATCCAAACCAGGAACCACTACTCACTCTATCAAAAAAAAGAATCTAGGAAATTCTAAAATGTTTCATTAACAATATATTTCTTCTCCTAGATAGATTGAAACTGCTCTCTGAGTTAAAATATTGGTATGTTCAGAACATCCAATTAACTATGAACTGCTTTAAGGGGGCACAGACTTGAGAATGAGTCCTTTTGGTACCCATTGCCCTCTCTATGGAATACTCTAAAATGCAAATACATTGAGGCTGATGGTTGGAAAGCTTTGGAGTCACCATGACTTTAACTGTGAAGTAATTCAATTGCTCTCCTAGAGATAAGAGCTTTGGGGATGCTTGGGATCACCGGCCATTGCAGAACTAGCTACTTTTTCATTTTCCCGGAATCATTCTGGTATCATCCCATAAGTAAGAATATTTTCAGTATTAAATTGTCAGAGGAAATTCTATAACTCTCTCAGAAAATACCTTTGTGGCTTTTTCTTTATAGGTATGCACAGAAGGGCGACTGATTTTGGAGTTTACTTTTGATGATCTTATGAGGATAAAAACGTGGCACTTTACCATTAGACAATACAGAGAATTAGTCCCACGAAGCATACTAGCCATGCATGTAAGTAATCCATTTTTTCACTTGACCTAATGTGAAGAGCTGAGATTATGTTTCCTCAAGAACTCCAATAGTTTTCACACCTTAGGCAATTAACTGTAAATATTTAGTTTTGCCTTGGCCTGGTTGACTTCACAAGCCCAATTCCCCTGCCTTTTGTTTCTATGGTTCTCTCCTTAGGTCTGTCCTGAACTCTGGCATTTGAAATTTAGAAATGAGTGTGCCCTTAGTCAACCTTTCTTTTCACTTCATCCTAAATTCCAATTCATCATTATCATAGACTGCCCTAGTTGGGCTAATAAACCTCTTATCTATAAATAAAAAAGAAAGAGTAAGCAAAATATTTTATAGATTTTTATTAAAAAAGCTCTCATGAAACTTGAGACTGGGTCATCCTGAGGCAAGCCATGGTGTTGGAACTCAATGTGCATTAATTCCCTTTGTTTCATCGGTCTACAAATCAAATCAAATTAAATCAACAGATATTTATCGAGTGTGTGCTATGTGGAGGGAGCTTGTGAATGCCAACCTAGAGAGATATTTCAAGATAAGGGTGAGACCTGACCAAATAGGAGTCATTCATAGCCAATCTCGAATCTTTGGCTTGAAACTCCCCCTCAATTAGGTTTGATCAAGTAGCTCAGAGGCAGAAACAAGACCTTTTTCTTGGGGTTCTTAATCTGACTCCCATGAACTTGAATTTTATCTGTTTATTTTTGTAAATACTCTGGTAACTGCCTTTAAAAGTATCAGTTTCCTTGGTAATTCTGTGTGATTTTTCCTAAGCACTTAAAAACATTATTCTGAGAAGGGTTCACCATAGGCTTCACCAGACTATTTTAAATGGTCTATCACCAAGACTATCACCAAGAAAGTCTCAGAACCCCTGTTGTAGACCAACATGACAAGCACCCTAGACAGAACATTTGGACTGGGTTTCAAAATTTGGCATCCCTTCCTTAAAATGGAGTGACATTTGAGAAGAGATGATGCTTCCCCTCAAACATTCTAGGAAGTAAAAACAGTCGAGAATTGCCTATTTCCAGAATGGATTCAGTGAGTAGGAGAGTCAGATTAAAAAAAAATGTTTCATGGCAGTTTCAAAGTTTTCAAATACAGAACTTAACTCCAAGCTGTTAACAAACACCATCACCATGAACTAAAACATAGCATAGTCCGAAAACATATGTCTTTGCCAAATCTGGAGGCACATTCTCTTAGAATTGCATCCAATCATCTGTCTGTTCCCTGGCAGGCCATAGTGACCCAGTGCTTAAAGATGGTGAGAAAGGAACATTTCACTCAGGGCAAGATGCTATTTTTCCAAAGAATCAAAAATTGTATGAGTGTCTGTTCAATATCTCTTGATGATGGAGTCTCTTAGTCACTACATATTATCTAAAGCTGTCTTTAAATTATATATATATATATATATATATATATATATATATATATAATGAAATGAAAAATGAGCAAAAGTAAGCTATATTACTGAAAATCTGAGTTCTCTTATGCTACTTCACTCCCTCCCCCCCATGGGCTTCAGCTTGCTCATCATTAGAAGTAGCTAGTAGCAAAGTAGATTGCTGTGTGATGTAGGACAAGTCACAATCTTTATTTGAATTAGCTTCCTGAACTATAAAAGAATAATAATAGCCCTTGATGAAGAATACATGAGAAAGAATTTAAAAATGTATTTTATACACTTTTATATACAGTAGGTATCATGTAAATACTTATTCCCTTTCAACTCACCTTTATATGTGGGTATAGAACCACATATATAGGTCATATATATCTATAGGTCACATTTACAGATCATATGCATAGGTCTATTGTAGATCATATATATGATCTATAAAAATAGATCTTAGCATCATTGAGTTAGAACTAAAGGAACTTCAGGGACCATCTAGTCCATCACCCTCATTTTACAGCTGAGGAAACTAAGGTTTATTCAAGGCGAAATGCCCTACATCTGGTCACCTGGGGCTTAGGGATAAGTGCCAGAGTTGAGATAATAATGTAGACCATTTGAGTTCAAACCTAGAGCTCTTTCCTCTATACTACAGTATTTCTTGGCTGGGGTGTTCTTTGATCCACTTGAAGGGTAGAGAGGAAATAAAATGATGTGTCTCTTTCTCTGTAGGCACAAGACCCTCAGGTGTTGGAGCAGCTGTCCAAAAACATCACCCGAATGGGGCTGACTAACTTCACCCTCAACTACCTCAGGGTAAGAACACTGGGACTTTCTGGTCATTGTTATGAGTACCATTTCAAAGATTATCTGAATCTTAAGTCAGAAGAAAGAAAAGTAGACCTGCTACCAGGTGATCATGCCATAGAAACCTCAGATTTGAGCTAGGTATTGTAATTGCTGTTTTTCTTATTCTAATAAAGAAAAGCAGGAAACTCAGAGTTTGTAAGCATTAAGCTTTCTTTCCTTGTTTGTGTGACTCCCTGAATTAATTATTCAAAGGATAGAAATGTTCCCATTTCAGAAAATGTTTTGGCACTCTCTCCTTTTTGTTTTCTCTGGTTTCTAATTCACTGTTACCGATTTCACTGAAGCTTGATTTCCATCCAGGAATCTCCCCCCCACTTTCCCTGCTCCCTTCCCCTGATCGGAGTCAGCCTTCCCTCTAGAGAAAAGCAGTGTTTATAAGCTCCTGAATAAACTCAGCACTAAGTACTAGAATGTCTCACCCATAATGCAAGCACTCCCAAAGCTTTTCAAGGCCCTCCTTATAATGTGTAACCTGTATTGTACAGAGTATAAAATCTGATTTTGCATTAGAAGGCGGGAGGGAAGTGAGAGATTTTATGCAAAATACATGCCCAGGACCTCAAGTTTTGATTTGAAAGAGTATTATATATCCTATTGATTTAGTGTATGGAATTACAGTAGTAGTGTTACAAATCCATAGAGCTATGGCTTCACTCATAAAGCTGGCATTGTCTTCCAAAATCAAAAGGGGCCCCTCACTCAATAACCCAGCCAAGTTCCGCATTCCTTGACCTTTGGGAATTTAAATCTTAATTCTTCATTTTACAGCTCTGGGTAACTTTCCCCCCAAAAAACTATATGTTTATTCAGATTGCTTTTTGACCCATGTCATGCAGTTTAAGTTTGTACATTAATTTTTATATTCTAGGAGGATTCCCTTCTGTGGGTCTATATTAGGCATGGCACACAATAAGGCTTGTTCTTTGAATTTCCCATTTAAAAATAAGCAATATGGGACCTGACTCTTTTCTTTTGAGCACAATGGAATGCCTCCTTCAGCTAAGTTGGAGGGAGAAGCTTCCCTCCCTTCTTTCTGACCACCACAGTCAGGGGATAGTTGGCATTCCAGCACCTGGAGCTCCCGGATGGCTGCATGGTGCCAGGTCACTGCCAACCTAAGGACTCCCAGCTCCCTGCCCTTCCCAGCACATATGAGAAAAAAAGCCCATGGCAGAGGCGTAGAGAGTCTGACAAGCCTAGCCTAGAAAAGGTGTGACAGCAGAGCATGTTCTCTGTCTATCTGTCGTTGTCCTCTATGTTCAGAGATGACCCTGCTGATGTGTTCAGTAGGGCTGGGAAGGCTGATGCATGGCCAATGATGCCTGGTCAGTGATGCAAGAAGTTAAAATACAGGCTCTGAGAGAGCAATGTGTAAACAGGATCCAACACTTATATGTATGCTGGCGGTATTTTAATTTGATCAAGAATCATAGAATTATTCTAAGTATCAAAAGAAGATTTTTCTCTGGGAAGTTTGTCTGTTTTAAGGACTTTTCCACAGGGACTTACATAGAGAGCATAGACTCATATGTCACCAGCTAATACCAGACAGAAAACTACAGGCCTGTTATTTATTCATTCATTCATTCATTCATTCAATCAAAACCATGTTTAAGTCCCTACTTTGCACTGAACACTATAGACCGCTCTGGAGAGGAGACAAAAATTAATTAAGGATGGTAACTGTCCTTAAGGAGCTCATAATCTAACATGGAGAGAAAATACAAATGTTGAGTCTAATGAAGATGCAGAGGTGATTATGAACAAAACCCTAAACTACCTTTGGGGTCAGGGACTTCATCTGGATACCTCCCCACATAGTTACTTATTACTTATTATTTTCTTAAAAGAACTTTGGAAATAAAAGATCATGTATACATAAATATAAATCTATAAAATACCAACTGAATTATACCCTGTATCTAAGCATTGACAGACACGAGTGGAGTAAATGTACAAGGATAGATCATAAACACCAGGCCTTCAGATGTTTTTGACTCATCCAACCAGAAATACAGATGTACTCTGTACAAAGCATTGGGCTAGAGATTATTGCCCAATAACAGTGAATATGCCTTCAAGGAGCTTATGCTCTAATAGATAAGTTTTATATAGAATGGTCATTATATGGGGTGATACTATGGTAACAGCATTTAAGAAATCTGACTCAGAGGCAGAGAAATCAGATTTCAGGTCCTACGTCAGATATAAACCACAAAATGCTGAACAGGTCATTGTCATGGACTCTTTAAAAATGTACTTTAAAGAGATGTTTATAGATCCAGGAATTCCCACGTCAGTGAAATTATATGTCCACTCCTTATCTTTATAATAAGTGCATATTGGGAGGCCCAAGCAAAATATTATGAGATTAAACAACAGTGATCATTGAAAAATAAGAGTTAGGGAAGGTCCTGTGGAGAAGGTGACTGGCTAGTTTTCTGGGTTACTCACCTCCTTCCCCCAACCTTTGTACTACCCCCACCAGTCACTATTTCAGACTTAACTACTCAATCCACTTTCAGGTTCAGCTGCGATATATGAGCAAGCAGCCAGAACAAAAGTAAGGCCACACTTTTTATCACAACTCTTTGATACCTCCATCATGCTCCTTAAGAGACTGTGCACTCACATATATTCTGGCTCATATTCCTTGGAGGCTTTTCACTCACATATTCTCTGGGTCAGTGACCGGGCTAGCTGGTCCAACTGCCCTCATGAAGCTACTGAGATGATATTAGTCTCCAGAATAGTCCAATTCTAGAAATTCAAAAGTCAAAAGTCAATTTCTTTAGCTTTCAACGTATCCATGTTGACTTGAATAGTCCAAATAGTCCAAATAAGTATAACTCAGTCATGCTATGTGAAAGGTCTAAATTCTAACTCTAGTTTCCACTTTGGGGAGGGCATCCTCAACAGTGTTCAAATAAAGAGCCAAATTAGGGTCCTAAATAGCAGCTCTCAGTGTTAGGATGAGAGAAGGTCAGACAGGTAGGCTATAGGCAATCAATTCAGAGCCTCACAAGCTCATGGAAAAAAAGTTAAAATCAATGTTTCACTTCTTGGGAAGACTGGATAAAGATTTCTGAATACACTAAGACTACTGAAATTTGAACCAACTGCATCTTTCATAGGATATAATTAAGTACTACTGAGAATAAACAATTGCCGTAATCTTACTCTGTCAAAACAAATACCTTGCTTTCTAAGGAATCCCAAGTCATTTAGCAAAATCTGCTGTCAGATTCTCTGCAGACTTGACAGAACCAGGTTTCTGGTATTCAGGGAAAGACTTCTCTGGAAGGTAAATCCAAGTAGAGCATAGTGACCTGGCTTTGAATCAGGAAGAGGGACTTGAGCTTGTATGACTGAATAGAACTATGTCAGAAGGAATCCCCTTCTTCCTCTCCCTTCACCTGATGCTTTTGAAGGGGCAGCCAAAACAATCTGTTGTCACTCAATTTGGTTCTGTTAAATTGTCTGCTATACCCTGCTCCCTTGAAGTAAAGCAGGTTGGCAGGCCATTGTGTTCAGAGGTGCAAATGCTTTCAACAGGCATGGGAAACTTGCTCAGTGCTTACTTGGTTCAGTAGCTTGAGGTCACTGGAGGAGGGGAATCTCACCTCCTGAGGTGAGATCTCACTTCATCTGGTGGGTGACTCACTAAAGCTTTTCTTTCCACTGATTAAGCCCTCCTAGTGGTATTTAATTCAATATATGGTTGAGGCCTTCTATGTCTTTCAAGTTGAGCTCTCTACATTATGACCGGTACAAACTCGTAAAAGTGGACATTTCTGGAAGATATCTTCTGGAGCTTCTATTTCCAGTCAGATACAGAATTTGAGATGACAATAGCCTCCAATTAGTGTGCTCCCTCCTGGGGAATGGCTCAAATGTGACAATGCCCGGAGGCAGTCGAGGGAGCAAGGGAGCATTTGCCTACCCCTTGTTTGAATTCCTGCAAGTTAATAGTATTATTCTAAGGATCCATGGGAAGGATAGAATTACCTGCCTATGCTGTTAGGAAAATCAAATTATGCCTCTGAAAGAAAAAAAAAGGTTGAAAAGTTTAATATGCATTTAAGAAATGAGGAGTGAAGGGAAGCATCTGTGGGATCCATGTCAACTTCCATTCCAACATTTTCCTTTCTCACACTCCACATATTCATGTTTTAATTTATACTAATAGTATCTTTAGAATTTCTGCATGTACAGGTTTACCCTGATGATCTAGTGCTTCAGACTTCCAAAGTATAAGCCATCTGCACCACACATTTCTACCCTGAATTGTAATTCACTCTATCATTTGAGTCTGTTGTGAAGAGAATACTAGAATTGGAATTGGAAGACCCTCCATCCATGTTTCAGCTCTGGTACTTTTATTAGTTATGTGAAGTTGGACATCCTTTGGATGCTCTAGACCTCACTCTTCTTATCTGTAAAATGTGATGATTAGGTTGTATGATCTGTCATTTTTCTTTCAAACTTGCTTCCTAGGAACCTATCTATGAGTATCTATGATGGCTCTATAGTCATTCATGTGTTAACCTTGTTTCACCCCAGCACTCCCTTTCCCTTGCCCTCCTCCCCAAAATGTAAGTAAGTTAAGGAACATAAGGACAGAAACAATCATAGTTTTAAAAAAATCAAAGCTAGAAAAGATAGCAGAGGTCATCCTCGAATAAACTTCTCATTTTATAAATAAGGAAATGGAGATCCAGGCAAGGGACATAGAGTGATGAAGTTACTTGCCCATCCTTTCTCCAAAATCAGTGCTCCGTCTACCATCCCATCCTATGCTTTTGCATTTTCCAACATGAGAACAGAATTCTGAATTCTAGGCCAAGCCCTACTAGGAGACATTGCTTGCTTGGAGACCTTGGGCAAGTCATTTAACCTTTGATTTCAAGGTACAAGGTTCTAGGAATGTAAGGATAGCTACAATTCAGATTTACAAATTAATGTGGTATAGTTAAAAACTGCACTGTATTTTGAATCTGAAGACCTAAATTTGATGAACCCTGGCTCTTGTACATATTTACTGTCATGTGAATTTGAGCAAGTCATCACCCCTCCCCCAAACTCACACCCCTTCAGGGCTTCAGTTTCCTCATCTGTAAAATGAGGCAGTTGGTCTAGATGGTCCAAAGTCAATGATGCTACTAGAATCCTAATGGAGAAAAGACAAATGCATTAATAACTAGGAACCAAGAGAGAATAAGATAAGAGCAAAAGAGAGATGTAAGCTAAGTGCTGTGGGAAATTTGAGGGAAGAGATCACTTTCCCTTGGGGGTAGTGGGTGTGGCTCTGGTCAAGGTCTTTCTTCATGGAAAAAGTAGTATGTGAATGGGGTCTTGAAGAAAGGAAGGAACTTCAGTAACTAGAGATGGGGGGTGGGCAGATATTGCATTAAAAGCTAATGGGACAATGTGGGCACCCTCTCTCTCCCTACATATTTCAGGGAAATACCCATCCATATGATAGAATGGCATCACAACTAATGCCAGTACATTTCAACTCCTTCTCTCACTTCTGTGACTTTTGTGTATTTGCTTAGTTATTGTGTTATCCCTAATGCTTATTGGACACAAAACAGGTTCTTTCCTTAGCCTCCTACAAATGGCTCTATCCTCCCAGGCCATCCTAGCCCACTCCTCACACACCTTCACATTCAGACCAAACTGGACCACTCCCTGTTTCCCAAACTCATTCTCTCTCATCCATGAATTACTATTCACTAATGCTTGGAATGCATTCCTCCTCCCATATCTCCTCCTACTGAAATCTTCATTTCCTTTGGATTTCCCTTCCAGTATATAGCCTCCTCATCTTCTCTCTACACATATTTTCTTAATCTGTACAGAGCTCCCCTTTACCCAAGTCATATTGTAACTGGTATCAGACTTACTTGTGTCTCTGGGATATGTACAAGATAGCTCAGTGGACTGGCCCTGGAGTCAGAAAGAGTGAAGTTCAAATTCAGCTTCAGATACTTCCTAGTTGTGTGACCCAGAACAATTCATTTTACCAATGTTTGCCTCAGTTTCTTCATCTGTAAAATAGGGATAATGAAAATAAATAATAATAATAATAATAACAATAATTGTGAGCACCAAATGAGATCATAATTGGAAAGTCCTTAGCATGGTGCTAGTAATTATAGTAGGAATTATGTATAGTATTATATGTATGTATGATTATAATTAAGTATAGTATTATATGTATGTATGATTATAATTAGGTATAGTATTATATGTATGTATGATTATAATTAAGTATAGTATTATATGTATGTATGCTTATAATTAAGTATAGTATTATATGTATGTATGATTATAATTAAGTATAGTATTATATGAATGTTATCTATGATTGTTGTTGTTATTATCTTACCTTTAGATGATAAATACCTGAGGACAGAATATATACTATGTTTTACATCTTCAAAGCTAGTATAATACCTTACACACATTAGTCACATGTGCTAAATTAGAATTATACTGAATCAGCATGATTTACTCTTTTTTTTAGGTTTGGTTTTTTTTTTTTGGTAAGGCAATGGGGTTAAGTGGCTTGCCCAAGGCCACACAGCTAGGAAATTATTAAGTATCTGAGGCCGGATTGGAACTCAGATCCTCCTGACTCCAGGACCAGTGCTCTATCCACTGTGCCACCTAGTTGCCCCTGAATATTTACAGTAAGAAAAAGCATCCAAATGTACCTAGAGACTGATAAAAATGTTTCTATGTTAGAAATATTTTTGGGAGATGTTTGAATCATGGCAGCTCTCTAGGGTCGCTAATATGCCTCCTTTTCCAACTTCATATAATTATCCAGGTAAAACTTGGCAATGCATCTTTTTTTCCTTTTAATATCTGTTGCCTTCACATCATGCTAGTATTTGAGCCCTTAGAATGGGGAGCATGGAATGTCAGAGAAGAGAAGGTCCTCATTCCTTAGAATGTTAGAGCTCCGAGGGATCAGAACAGAGTTTCTCAAATAGCATAGGCAGATTGAGTTTTGCTAAGTGTGCCAAATTACCCTTGCAGTAGCATGTCTGGGTCTCCCAGGAATGATATGAAACTCGAATTTGCAATCATGTGCACATGTTTCGGTGTCCCAACTCCCCCTCATCATTGCCAACTTCAACATTCAGCGTACTGTGATTCTTCCCTCATGGCAAAGAATAACACCGTGCCTGCCGTGACAAAAGAAGTTTGAGAGGCATTGCATTAGAATATAGAAGGAAGGACTGTAAAGGACCTTAAAACAGGGAATGTTAGAGCTGGAAAGACTCAGAGATATCTAGACTAGCCTCATTTTATAAGGAGAATGAATGCTTCCTTCACCCCTCCTCTATTTCAAATTCCATAACTAATTGGAGGCAAAGAGACCTAGGTTTTTAGTCCAGTGACCTTTTCCTTTCCACCCTTTCTTCCATTGTTCCTAGATGGGTTGTCTTTCGTCTTTCTCTCTACCTGTCTGGTGTTTTGCACATTGTAGGCCCTTAATATATATGTTACATTGAATTGCACTGATAATCGTTGAGGGTTGTTTCTCCAAGGGCACATCTTAAGATTATCCTTGTTCCTTTCTCCCTTGGCTCTATTTGAAAATGGAGCTCATGATGAGAGTTCACATTAGCCAATATACTTACAAGTCCATTTGCTTCTTTTCTAATTATTTTCTTTGGTTATTCTGAAATGAAAGCTTCGTCTTACTCAATGTGTTTAAATTGTTCCATGAAAAGCATCTCCTAAGTGCAGTCATTTACGTTTTGAACTCAGTATCTGAAACTCTTTTGCTTAAGTGTTTACTGTGGGCTGCAATTCACATTTGTATATGAGGTTTTTTTTTAAATAATAAGTTTTTATATTTGAAGAAGAAAATGAATTTCATTTTTTTCTTTTATATGTTACAAAATAAAGAAGGACCCTTAAAAATGACTAAAGCATAAATTCAACCATGGTCAAACTTTATTTCCTACCTTCCTCTCAAAGGCCTTTTTTGCTTTGTTTGCTGTCCAGTCATTTCAGGTCTGTCTGATCCCATTTGGAGTTTTCTTTTTTTATGTGGAGGAAAGATACTACTGTGATTTGCATTTTTCTTCTCTAGCTCATTTGACAAATGAAGAAACTGAGCCAAACAGGATTAAGTGACACAGCCAAGAAGTGTCCAGTAGCTTTACCAAGAAAGTCTGAGTTATAAAGTGTCAGACATAGACAAGAAGACAATTGAAAAAACTGACTGAATAATAAATATTAAAATGACATAGGAATCTTTGGTTTTGAATGAGAAAAGAGCCCAAATAGAACCAAGTTGAATACAGTCATCCTTACAGTACCTGAACTTTAAAGTCATGACATTCTTGAACCTTAGATCTTATCAAGGGCAGATGATCCAATCGCTAGCCATAGGAAGCCCCTTTACTATATACCAAACAACAATTAGACAGAGTCTTTTACCATAGTTCTGCAGATTGTGATTGAAGACTTCTGACTACAGAGAACCCACTAACTAATGAATGGCAGTTCTTCAAATACAGACAGTATTCCTCCTCTAACCTTCTCATCCCCCCCTCCCATGTATGCACTTCTCCAAGCCAAATATCTCTTGTCCCATGGACTGATAGATTTCAATAGAAAGTAGATTGATTGAGTCAGAGTTATTTATTAATTCTGGCATTTAAAAACCATGTAACTTTGAGTAAGCCACCTGACTTCCCTAGTCCTCTGTCTCCTTATTTGTAAAATGAGGGAATTTGATTCTATGACCTCTAAGGATCTTTTTGACTCTAGACTCCGGATCCTATTATTCTCATATGACAGGGTTTCAAGTTCCCTTATTATCCAAAATATTCTATTGTGGAGATTCCCCAGTTTGTCCATTAGTTGCCTGAAATATCACCTGATGACTTTTCAAATAAGTCATTACCTAAAAAGAGCTCCATAAGGGGGTTTACCAAGAAACTTTACAATAGATCAGATAATGTATAATTGGTGTTCTATGGTTTTATAAATGGTTTTGTAAATTTAGCAAGGCAGTTTCTCACAGTCTCCCGAGTCTGGCCATGACAATAGTTATCTCTATTCTTACAAATGAGGAAACTGAGACAAACTGATTGGCCAAGGTTCTCACAGCTATTGGGTGACAGAAGCAAGATTTGAGTACAGGTGTTCTGGCTTGAAGACTGGTGTTCTGACCACCATCCCTAACCACCTCTTCTTTTCTAATTAGCATGTTCCTTCCCTTTTCCTAACATGCCCATCTATCTGGCTTCCCTTCTGGGACTTCTTTTCCCCTTCAAAGCTGCCCTTTGTTCATTTTAACCTGATTACAAACATATGCATTAGTCAGGCACATGCAGAGGCTAAAAAACATAGTGGAAGGAAAAAAAAAAGCCTAAATTCTTATCCTGGCTCTGATACTTATGAACTTTGAGATCTTGCCTCTCAAAGCCCTCATTTCCTTATCTGTGAAACTGATATAAAAGAAGATCTACACAAACTATTTCATTAATCTGTTGAGGAGGTTATCACCTAAAAGCTAGATCTCAGGGCATGAATGGAAAGAACCTAGTTTCAAATCTCAACTCAGACACTTAGCATGTCCCTGGGCAAGGGACCTCAATTAAGCTTCAATTTCCTTATCTACAATAATAGTAATAATAATAATAATGATGATGATGATGATGATGATAAATAATGATGATGAAAAATAATAGTAATAACTATTGTCTGGTGCCTACTAACTTCCAATCACCAGGCAAAGAGATTTACTCCATTTTATCTGTACAATCCTGGGAGATTGGTATAGTTAGTATCACATTATACTGTTGGAGAAACTGAGGCAAAGGTTAGATGATTTTCCCAGGATCACTGTGTTTGAGGTCAAATTTGAACTCAGGTCCTCCTTGACATCAGATCCAACTCTATTTCTACATTCCCACTTAGGCTGCCTCCAAATCAGGGAGATGTAGGGGTTTACTGACCTTCAAAGTCCTTACTAGCTCTAAATCTAGGATCCTATGAAATGAGATAACTGATCTATATATATATGTGTATATATATATATATATATATATATATATGCCAGAGTGCTGAAGTAGTAAATATTATGTTATTTAATTTTTTAAATTCTGAAATTGATATGAAAAGAGCATTTCTAAATTTGCACCAGATCATAAAAGTCAATTACTCTAAGAAATATTACTCTCCATTTTAAACTACTTGCTTTTTTAAAATCATAAAACACATTCAAAATTATTTTATTTTCAAAATTACTCTGCTTGTCTGTACTTCCTTCTGAATTTCCTTGTTTCCTTCTGTGTACTTTCTTTGGGGGGGGCATTGCAAGGCAATGGGGTTAAGTGACTAGTCCAAGGTCACACAGCTAGGGAATTATTAAGTGTCTGAGGCCACATTTGAACTCAGGTCCTTCTGACTCCAGGACTGGTGCTCTATCCACTACACTACCTAGCTGCTCTTCTTCTGTGTACTTTCCAAAATGTTTGAATATCCTCCTTTTGGAACCACCATTGCTAACCATCCTCTTTTCCTAATACAATATTCCCTCAATGAAAACCAAGATGAAGAAAGAAGGAGGAACGAGGGAAAGAAGGAAGGAAATTATATTAGATAGATAGACAGACAGATAGATGATAAAGTCCTGTAAAATGAGTCCATGCAATGATCTTGTGCAAAACTATGCCTCTTTCTACATAGTCTATCCCTTCGTTGTCAGACTATGGCTAATAAGAATAATCAGTCCTCTGAAAACATGATTGGTTATTGCTTTGATCAGAGTTCTTTTATCTGTCAAAGTTCTTTTTTTCTTCATAATGTTTTATCCTTCTAAAAATGTTATCTTGATTCTGCTCACTTCATGCTGCATCAGTTCATGCTACTCAGGTTTCTCTGAAAATGTTTTTTTCCCTTAATTCACTTAGACATAATAATATTTTGTTCCATTGATATAACACAGTTGATTCAATCATTTCCCATTGCTTTAAGAGATGATCTAAGACTGTCCAACAGATTCTAGTTCTTTTCTTTTATCCCCTCCCATTTTATTCTCTCCCTCAAAATAAAGAATTGAGCAGCTCTTCTTTCTCCCTTTTAATACCCCACCCACCATCCCAATTCAATTCTCAGTTCAATGATATGTATTTTTATAATAAACTCTTTAAGTCCATGTGTATATTCAACTTTCCTTTGTCCATTGAGATGCAGCTTTTCTCCATGTTTGTATCCTTTTCTTCTCATGTTTCTCAGTTGTGAGAAATAGCCAATTCTATACCCTTCTTTCTTGTTTCCTCACTAATATTCCTCTGTCTTCTTTTCAAACCTTCAGAACAGAACCAATACATTCCCAGGATTTCTATTTTTACTATTTAACTCCCTCAATACTTTTTTTGAAGACATACTGCTTTCTCATCTAAGCTGTTTATTCTTCTAATTCATCAAAAGCTAGAACTTTTCATTTTTTAATGTCTTGCTTCATTTCTTCAAAGTATTCAGTCCTTGTAGAAAATCCATTTTCTCCTTTGAGTCTCAGTTTGCAGTTGTTATATAATTACCCTCACTTTTTAAAAAAAATTTCCTAGATGTGCAGTATTTTTTCAAACACTGCTTGTAGTATTCTTTGCTCTACTAATCTCTTCAACTTTAGATATGAATTGGGACTTTTTTGGAGGGATAGTTTCTATACCTTTTTGGACATTTTGGGTGAGATAGTTCACTTGCTTAGTCTCATCCCTGGTTACTTTGGTTTCTTCCCAATGTTAGAACCCCCCTTGAATATTAAAGTTCAGTGATGGATCTAGAGCTAGAAGGATCTGGGAAAAAATCACAACCAAACACTGTCCTGAAATATTCTGGGTCTGAGATAATCTGACTTCAGTCACAATTCCTGTCTTTTCTAATGCTTCCCAAAATCTCCACCAATAAGCATTCATAAGGGAATCTTTCACTCCTGCTCCCTTATGAACCTGAGCCTTGTAAAGCTACATATGTCCCATCTCCATTTGCACTGGTTACCTTTCTGATTACCTATGGACTTTTGGCTGACTATTTTTGTACCGTTCTGGAATGAAAGCAGTTATAGCTTCTCATTTAATTTCTTTTTTTTTTTTTTTTGCAAGGCAATGGGGTTAAGTGGTTTGCCCAAGGCCACACAGCTAGGTAATTATTAAGTGTCTGAGGTCAGATCTGAACTCAGGTACTCATGACTCCAGGGCTGGTGCTCTATCCACTGCGCCAACTAGCCACACCCTCATTTGATTTCTTAGTAGGAACTTCAGGGTTTTGTTGGAGGAGGAATGAAAGAGCAGACAATCAGGCAGCCCTACTGTTTATTATTAACATCAGTAGCTTCATGTACCTCGAGAAATTGGGCCCCCAACTTCTAGTCACTATGTACCTAACTGAGATGAATAATGATCACCACATATCCAGGTCATAACTTTGGGTTCCTTCATTTCTCCCCATATGCAAATGTTTTAACAGTAATAAACTCTGAGCTCCCAAAGGCAAGGAAGTATTTCCCTCTCCATGGCAAACTTTTATTACCAGTCTCATCTTGGGCTCTGAATCATGAAGATACACTAGACTTTCTTAATATTTTACTCCCCCTTCCTCCACCTCCACTATTTTAGAAATGTCTTAGAGATATATGTCTTACCAGAAGAATATTTTTTTCATTCAGTTTAGACAATAAACTTCCTTTCTCATGGGGCTATAATCCATGTGTTTGGGTATTTTTATTTTGTGTTACTTGATGTCTTTATTTTTTGCTTTTTCTACCAATACTATGGTTTCATCCATGAGAGTAGTACTAAGTTATCTTTCTGTAGCTCTTTATTATATAAAATGCTTTGCAGCATTTTCTTGGAGCCTCCCACCAACCAGCTATAAAGGGTCTATAAATTGCCTTGTGCACAGAAAGAAACTGAGATTTAGAAAAATGAAGTCTCTTACTTAAGGTCACATAGCTATTGAGTGACAAGGGTGGGCCACAAAGTCAGGTCTTCTGACTTCTAAGTCCAGTGGTCTTCTACTACTCCAGTGTTGGAGTATAAATGAGGACTCAATACAGATGAGGAATATTATCAGTTGAATCATGAATCATTTAGGTCTCGTGTTAATATTTATTAATGATTTGCATTTCATCTCCCAAACAAATGAAGAATGAATATCTTTCTATCTATCCCTATGTGTATATCAATATCAATATGTGTGTAAACACCCACAAACATGTAAATCCAGAAAGATTCTGACAATTAATCTTGGTAAATGATTCCCACCTGGTTTATATGGAGTGTGCCCCTCTTGGGGTCATGCTGAGCCCTGATATGTCTCATTTTAAATACTGGGCTGGAAATGTTTTGTCTTTCATCTTCATATGGCTTTAGCCTCAGTCAATAAGCCTTTCCTTTTGTTCCTAGTAATACAGGAATAATTACCACAAAATATCCTGTATTTGGAACTTGGACAAGTCTCACTAGGTAGAGACTGAAGATAACACAAAAAACTGGAACCTGCCCTGGTTTAAGAGTCAAGGCACTTGGAATCCTAGTTCTGCCACTTCACATCCATATGACTTGAAGTTATTTTTTACCTCTGAACTTCACTTTTTTCATCTGCAAAATAAAGATAACAATGTTTGTATTGCTCTGGAAAGCAACATATTCAAGATGCTGTCAAGACCAAAAAAGAAAGTAGCAGAAGAATAATAAGTCATATGTAGGGTTCTAAGATTCTCTTCATACATTATCACAGCTAATAAAGGAAAATATAGTTAATAGGGATAATAGAGACTGCATTAAGGAAAGGCAGCATGTCAAGAATTTAAGTGGGTAAGCCTCAAATTGTGGGAAAACCAAGACCAAAGGTGAGGATAGGGAAACTGGACAGGTAAATCAAGTTCAGAGTATTAGGAAACAAAGAATTGTGAGACAGAAGCATGATAATATTAACCAAGGGCATTTCTAAGGTTCCTGTCAACCCAAATCTGATTCAGTGATCCTACCAATAGATTACTTCTAATACCCTTTTCAACTCCCAAAATGTATGTTCAATGATTTTGTTTCAATAGTAAAATCCTTGTCCCTGGCTCTTTACTGTCCCTCCCCATGATGCTATACCTACCTTGTTGATAGCAGGTCCCATGTCTCTAACTCTTTCAGTTTATAGAATGTTTTCTTTACAAGTACCCTATGAAGTAGACCCATTTTACAGATGAAGAAACTAAGACCTAGAGGTTTAGTGACTTAACCACATGATCAAAAATGGGATTTTTACTCAAACTTTTCTGACTCCAGTGTTCAATTTTCTTTCTATTGCAAGACACTAGTAATAAGAAGCTTTAAACTCTAACCTTCCTCATAATATAAAATCACCACCTTAAGCTCACAAATACATTTTGAGGAAGACAAGACAGATATTTAACAAAGGTTAAGAAAATGAAATTGAAAGAAGAAAACAGGAAAATATGGGGTTTGCAAGATACTATATTAAGCCCCCCCTGAGCCTCAGTTTCCTCATCTATAAAATTGAGATAATATTTGTACTACTACCTTTCTGGGTGGTGGGGAAGATAATGATCTGTAAAATATATAAAGTGTCCACCATTTAACTGTATTGCTTCCATTTTACACATGAGAAAAAAGAGGACAATAGGCTAAGTGACAAATGCATTGCCCAAACTCATGATTATTAAGTAAGTGGTAGTAACCAAGACCACAATTAGTGCCTTCTGGTTCTATGTTCATACATGCACTGTGTTTTCTCTTCAAGAAAGGAGAAAGGAAACAGTAGGTGCTTCATGCTTAAAAAGGGAAGGAAGAGGAGGAGGGACAAGGAGGAGGAAGGAGGAGGAGGGAAGAGAAAGGACAGGAGGAGGAAGGAGAAGGAGGAAGGAAGAGGAAGAAGAAAGAAGAAGAAGAAGCAAGAAGGAGAAGAAAGAAAAAGAGATGGAAAATGAAGGGAGAAGGAAGGAAGACTAAGGAGAAAAAGGAGGAGAAGAAAGGAAGAAGAAGGAGGAGGAAGGAGGAAAAGAAACAGTATTTCAGCAGTAGCAACTTTAGAGACAAGCAGATATCAATTTTAGAGTCTTGGAGGCTTCTAAAATGCCTGGCTTTAAAAGTACAAATAGGTCCTGGATTAAAGAAAGTAATTTCCTAGTCTCAGACACTAGAAAAAGAGAAAGAATTTGTTATTTAACAAGATGCTGAAAATCAAGAGAAATGATAGGGTGAGAAATAGACAGGCCAGGAAGAAAGATGAAGGATTGAAGAGTTAAGTGCAGGATGGAGCCTAAGGTTAAATCAGCTTTGGAAATAGCCTTGCCTACTTGTCTAGAGTGAGGAAAAGATTAAAATGGGAATAGGGGTGGGGGTGGTTATTCTCACTCATTTTACTACTGCTATATATAGGGAAAGAATCTTGAATTTAAATCTAAAAGATGGACTGATTTTCTTCGTTTATTTTCAAGGTTCTCTTATACTTAGTCTGTATGTATGTGCATCATTCCCTCCTGCCTTAGTCCCAACTTGTATGCAGATTCTTTAACATCAGAGACAGTGTCTTAGAGTTCACTGTTTCTCCAATAGTGACAGACCAGAGTGAAATCGGCAGACTGTTGATGGCAAAATTATAACATATCTCTTATTTCTGTAGAATTTTACATTTGACAAAGAATTTTCATAGAGATTTTTTCACCTGAGTCTCAGAACCTTGAAAGGAGGTGGGAGAAGCACTAATATATCCTTTTTATAAATATAGAAACAGACTTAGAGAGGTTATGGTATTATCTCAAAGGCATTTTATAGGGAAAGGTGGAAGAAAAGAAGGGTAGAAGAAAGGAAGGATGGAAAGGAGGAAGGAAGGAAAAGAGAAAGAAAGGAAGAAAAGGAAGAAAGGGAGGAGGATGGCAAGACAGAGGAGGGAGTTAGGGAGGAACCAGTGCTCCAAAAGAAATAGCTGAATAAGATATAAATGTACTACCATAATAATTAGAAGAAAATATTAATATAAAACATAAACTTTCATTTAAAATGTGTCAGAGGAAAAGAGATTGTCAGAAATATCATGTTGATAGGAGAAACTGAGTGTAAAAATATATACAACTGTCGGGTTTATTGTGATTCAATCAGCTGGTTTATTTTACATGTATGCTTATATATTTTTTGGTATATAGCAAATCATTGATATTAATTCAGAGTATCTCACACTACCTCCTCCCACCCTATGCTTAATTATTTAAGAAAAGTCCAGTAAAGCAAGACAAATCCACACATTGACATATCAGACATCATATGCTTTATTCCACAATCAACTGATTTATTTGAACTGAATTGATCAGTTCCTTCATCCAAAGCATCAACCTGAGTTCTTTAGAACTATCACTATAAGGTTAACTTAAGCAAATTTTTAAAAAATCCAGTACTCAAATGAGGTGGATCAAGTAGAATTAGAATAAAGTAATCAGGTCTAAGAGCTTTGTAATTATCTTAATAAAGGCAATCCTGGGATTGTGAACAAGTCAACTGTAAGGCTTAAAAAACAATTGAGGAGCTGGTGGAGCTTGCATTCTCTTGAAGATGTCTAAACAAAAGGAAGATGGTTGGAAACCTTGGCAGAATGTGGTTGTTTGGGTTTTTATTGGATAAGGATGTAGCTTACATCTAGAATTGAACAAGGTAAAATTGGAAAAGGGTGATTGGGGGGGATAATGATGATAACAGTAGGGAGGACAAGAGATTAAGTACTGAGGGCTTAACCTCTACAGAGGGCATACATCTGACAGGTTTGAAGGAATCTGACACATATAAAAGAATAAAAAGCAATTGAAAGTGAAATTGTTAATAAAAATTAAATATAGTTCAAGCTCACCATGTCATTCCTTAATAAAGTATAAAGGTATTTGCTAAAGAAATTGCTTTAGGAGTGTCAAAGGTATGCATAGTCAGTGGCTTCTTAGATAGTTTGAAGTTTTAAAATGGAACCAATTCTTTAATTTAAATCTGATGAGGATTGCCCTTGAAAAGTGGAATGGTCTTTGAAAGACACTAAGCATAAGAATACAGTGTGCCTTGGTATACAAAAATCCTGTGTGATTTTTAGATTGTTAAGCAGAAAAAGGCTATTCCTGGCTACTTCCTAATATAGAACTGGCTTTGTCTCATCTTTCTTTGAATCACCAGGGTTTAGCACAAGGTCTTAGATAAAGTAGCACATAGTTGTTGTTGTTGAGTTGTTTGGTTATGTCTGACTCTTCATAATTCTGTGGACCATACTATTCATAGAATTTTCTTGACAAAGAAATTGGTTTACCAATTCCTTCTCCAGTGCATTAAGGCAAACAGGTAAAGTGACTTGCCCAGGTTCACACATTTAGAATTTTAAGGCTGGTATTAAGCTCAAGTCTTCCTGACTGCATGAACTGAACCATCCAGTTTCCTCCTAGAAGCACATAGTAGGCTCTTATTAAATATTTATTGATTTTTAGACTCTTACCCTGTGGTCATTAGAACTCCAGAGGAGTTCTTTAGATTGGGGGGGGGGCCTAAAGAGAGTTATATTTCAACAAAATTAGTTTATTTCCTAATCCTTTGTAGGGAAAAGTGGAAGAAAAGAAGGGAATTTATATGTTTATATATATATATATATATATTATATTTATATTATTATATATATTTTATGGAATTTATAAACATTACATATGTATAGTGCTGTAATATCCAGTGATACTAGATGTAGGTACATAAGAGATATCTGCATTTGTTAAAATTATGAGATTCTTTAATTAATGAGATCATTCTGCCTATACATATTCCAGGTGATGACAATGTTGCTACATAGGTAGTTAAGACGATAACCCAAAGGTATATTTTTTACCAATACATTTACATTTTTACCAATAATGTAGACATAGGTTATACTTATCAGATGAATGTGTGGCAGAATGGCAGGAGGGTGGATAATTACATGCAAGGTCAGGATACAAAAAGACCTCAACAACCTGAAATCATCACATGACAGAGCTAAAAGGAACCTCAGAGACTATTTAGTTCAGTCTTCTTGATTTATAAATGAAGAATCTAAAACTAAGAGATGCTGTAAATTAGCAGCAAATCTGAAATTTAATTCAACTTACTAAATATTTATTGTTACTTCTACAAGCAAATCACTATACCAGGCTATTTTAAATACAAAAAAGCACATAGTTCTAAGGAACCTGCATGCTAGGGGCTATATGGCAAAAAAGAGAAGAAAAACATTATTAGAAACTTTAGGAAGAATAAGAAATTCTAGCTTGGGAAAAGTGCTTATGAACAGGTTGGTACCCTGAGTTGAACTTTGAAGGAATGGGAGAATAGTTTCCATACCTACCCCAATTAAATACTTTATTGAAGGACCAGATTTCTCAACTGAATCGATCATTCAAAAGTATAAATGAAATGCAAGCAAGTATTGAGAGAAATCAAGTGCTTTTGATCATTGGATAAAAAAGAGATAGATGCCACATAGGAAATACTTTGTGATAGGCTAAAAGAATCACCCATCTCCAAGCCTATATTTATATCATGAGTAAGTTCAGAATTCTGAAGTCTAGTAGGGAGACCAGTCTCATCCTGGGGGAACCCTAAGTGAAAACGCTGAGAAGAGATCACTTTATGGGAAGTCTCTTCAAAAAGCAATGTAGTTTCATGAATAGGACTTTGAATCACATATAGATCACACAACCATCTCAGTACCCCCAGAAAACTCTCCCATATTCTAAATTTCAACCAAGTTGCTGAGCTGTATCAAAGGAAGGTTTCTGTACATGAGTTCCTCACACGAAGGCAAGCACAATTCCAGAAATACTACCCCTCCCATTCCTTCAAAAAGTTTCTTAATTTCTTTAAGAATGCCTTCCTCCATTTGCCTTGAAAAAACCTAAAAAAAAAGGAATGCCTTCCAGTGGGAATGTGAACCTTTTGAAGACTTGAATCTTTTATTTTGTTTTATTTGGGGTTGCTTTTTTTTGAGTTGGGGGAATTTTAAAAACATGACAAAGACTTCTTTCAAGCTAGGATTCTTAATCTTTTTTTGTTTGTGTCATGGACTCCTTTGGCAGTCTGGTAAAGTTGGGAGACAATTGACAGAATAATGTATTTAAATAATTGAAATAGAATACATGGGATTGCAAAGGAAATCAATTATATTGAGATATAAATAATTAATTAAAAGCAATTCATGGACCCAAATTAAGAACCACTGATTCAATGTATAAAAATGTCAAAAGTGAACATATGAGTTGAAAGAAAACACTATAGACTTAAGTTGATTTTTCCCTGAGAGGCACAAGGAGAAACTTCCAGAAAATCTCTTAAATATGTTTGGTTTCTGAGAGTGATATGTTCATAGTGAATAGAATGTTGGGCCTGAACTTTTTTGAAACTTTTTTGGAACTTCATTTCCAATCCTATCTCATAACTAACAAACAGTTCTATGACCCTGGGCAAATCATTTAACTGCTGTCTCAATTTCCTCATCTATAAAATAGAGATTAAAAACAAGCATCTACCTCTCATGTGTGTTGTATAGATAAAATGATAAAATATTTATAAAACATTCTATCATCACCATCATCATCTTTATGAATAACAATAATAATCAGTCTTAATAATATATAGTTCCTGATGTTTCAGGTAATATCAAGAAGGTAGCTCTAATGGTAGGAAAGAAAACTGATGCTAATAGTGGATTTAGTTCTAAAAGGGAAGAGAGCACTTCACCTTTCCCCAGCTCCAGAAAAAACTGATGTTAGAACTACCCCATCTTCAACTGTTTTTCCTCACATCAGATGATAGAAAAAAGGTACAGAGGTTTCTGCCCAAAAAGAAGGACCAACAGAATCCAACCTAAGAGACTTCCTTCTTCTTTTGCTTCTATGAGCTGTTTCCTTGTGTTCACACCCAGGAAGTGTATCACTAGTAGTCCCTAATACAGAGCCTAGAGTAACCTGGGACTAGACCTTAACAAATACTTGTTGAATTGAATTAAATTTATTTTAGCTACAAATTTCTTATAACTACTCATCTTTTAAGGAAACCCATTCATTCAGGTTTTGACTTCAGAGGTCTTTTGCCCTGAGCAAACACATTATTTCTAAATAATGTTTTTTCCAAGGCCTTGGGTCATATCTCTATAGAAAATGACAATATGTCCAAACAACTAACAAAACATTTATTCCATGGTTTTACACTGTGCAAAAAACACATTTGACTTTCCATTAGTTATTTCCTTTATAATCTTATGTATACTATTTCATTCATTTAAATACATTATTCTGATAATTGTCCCCCATATTTCACCAGACTGCCAAAGGAGTCCATGATACAAAAAAAATGATTAAGAATCCTAGCTTGAAAGAAGTCTCTGTCATATTTTGAACATCCCCCTCCTCAAAAAAAGCAACCCAAAATAAAACAAAACAAAAAATTCAAGTCTTCAAAAAGCTCACATTCCCACTGATCATCTAATAGAAGAAAAACTTAGGAACCTAAGGTATGATTTGGAACTTCTATTCATTTTCTTCAATCCTTAAATGAATTCAAAGGCAGAGGCAAGATTACTAGCTGAGTATATTTAAGTATCCTTTGCCTTCTTTCTGCCAAAAAAATCATTTATAAAATCACAGTAAAAAGGGACTACTAACTTAATGTGTAAAATTCTTAACCACCACTATGAAGGACAGTCACTATATAAATACTGATGATTTCTTTAAATAAAAGTGACTAGTTAGTTATGAACATTTAATTGGAAAATTTAAAAACTTCTTTGGTACTATGTAATTTGTTTAGAGGTTTACATATCAATATAAGTGTAACTGACATGCTTAGAAAATTTATGCAAGATGAGATTGCCCAGTAGGAAAATCTGAATTCAAAGGGGTTGAAAACTCCCAAGGGAATGAATGGAAAAGCAGTTACTAGGGCTAAGCATTGTGCTAAATTCTGGATGTAAAATTAAAAATTGGTAACTTCAATTCTAATAGGAAGAAGTGTCTAAAAAGTATAAGAAGGATGAGTGGAACCATAAGGGAATAGATTGACACACTCTTTCCATAAACAATGATAGAGCTAATTATAATATGGTTCAGAAATTTCCAATCTTCAATTTCTCAATCCAAATTAAGATTTGACTAGGTCCCCCATCAAAATGAATCTAGAGATCATCCTAAAAATAAATGTCCATCTTTTAATATAATTACTGACAGATGTCAAAGAAAGTCATGGTGCCAAGAAATGAAGCTGAAAGTAAAACGTGAAGATTAACAGGCAGGCAGAACATTTCCAGTGACCCAGGGGCAAAGTCCCAGATTCTGATTAGAAAGCAAATGATTATGGCCAAGTATAGGTGGAATAGTTTGGAGATGTCAAGGGAAAGTGTAATTGAACCCAGAGGTAACTACAGTACAAATAATTGTTGGGAATTTACTATATTTATAACATACAAGGAATTTAAAGAGGTGATATCTATTTTGTTATTAAATATGTAATCCTCCATCACATCAGGGTAGCAGAAATTACTGTCTTTTAAACAGAAGTGGTATTATTCAAAAAGATCCAAGTGGTAAGGAAAAAAATAAAACACTAAAAGAGAAATCTCAGTACTATTGAAATGTATGCTAAGATTTTTTTCCAACTGATGAGAATCCTGTGTTTTTCATATAAGCAAATGAACATTTTAGAGAAGTAGAATAAATGTTCAATTTTTTTTAGAACTATCAGTAACCCCCTAAAAATGTTATATAAATTGTAGTTGAGAACAATAAGGAAAGGCTGCTTTAAGGTGAAATGCAAAAGAAAAGAAATATATTATTTCTCCATCTTTGCACTGTCTGGACGTATCAAATGTAAAATGAATAGAATCTTAATAAAAGGGAGAAAAAGAATCAATAGACTGGTTCAATGGAGTAGTTAAGATTTTTTTTTAACTAAAACAATTTTTAATATTTTTAAGACATTTGTGTGGTGATATTTTCCCTTCCCCCAAAAAAATGTTTTCAGAACAAAAAGGTGTACATTGAAATACTTTGGAAATAAACGGGCTTTATAGGTATTCTCCAATGTACAGAGGAGCTGGACTCTGAAAAGTTGTTAGCATCTCACGGGCAGGGACTATGTTTTGTTTTTCTTTGTTTTCTAAGTGATTGACACATAGAAGGTTCTTAATAAATATTAATTGACTGAGTGATATGTCAACTATTTGAAACTTAGAATACATGTGCTCATAGAAACAGTGTTCTAAATGACTCTCACTTTGCCATTGCACACAAAGAGATTATACATTCATGAGAGAGGCAGTGATGACCATGGAAAAGCAAGTCGAAATTGCCATCATCACTGCTGTTTATGAACTTTTCATCCCTGAGTTGTCATCATGTATGATTTTTGTCCATAGTCTTTAATAGAAACAATCCAATATGTATGAGACCTCCATCTGCGATCAAGTATATCTAACCCAAGGGCTGCATGAGGTCATCCATGCAGAATTATCACATTTTATTATTATTATTATACTCATTAGTAATATGGGTTGCACTGTAGTAATAAATAAATATAAAATTCTATATGTGACCCTTGACAAATTCTTATTGGGTGAGAAGGCCTAGAATAACAAAAAAGTTGGACAACCCATGTTTAGGTCTTTTCCCCCAGATGTAGCTAGGTAATATGTGAATAAATGTTACCTAGGAAGAAAGGAGTCAATGCCTGAGTCACACATTTAGTTGTATGACACTAGAGAAGTCAAAAGTTATTGTCTGCCTCAATTTCCTGAACTATAAAATGAGAATAATAATTAATAATACTAACAGCACCTACCTCTCAAGGATCTTGTGAGGATCAAATGAGCTACTACCTATAAAGTGTCTAGCACATGGGAGGCACTTCATGCTTATTTCCTTCCTTCCATTCCATCAGTAACTTGGAACATACATCTATTATCCTTTTGCTCTTAATACCTAATTAGCCAATCTCCTTTCCAAACATATCATTCAGATAATTTGGTTAGTGATTCTCAGATGACTTTGGATGCATTGTTGTTCTTCCTTCATATTTCCTTCTCTGAACTTCCTCTAATGAACACAATTAAGAGCTGACCTTTATACAGTCATTTAAAGTTTTACATTATTTGTTCAATTGCTCTCCTGACCATCTTGTGAAATACATACTCTAGGTTTTGTTATTCCATTTTTCAAAGATAAAGAAATTGAAACTCAGAGGCCTTAAGTGATTCAACCATGATCACATAACTAAAAAGGTTCACTCAGGTTATAGACTAAAGTGTCTCTCCTGATTCCAAGGATGGTAGTCTTTCCACTGTACCAAACTGCCTCTCACTGAGAGAAAACATGTGAATCCTTTCCTGTTTCTTAGGAAGCTGCTTTGCTACTCTAGGATGGAGCAGGCAGTGGCCTCTCCAAAACAAGAGAATTCTCAAACCTTGGGAACTGATAAGATATGGGAGGTGAATTAGAAGAATATATCAGATAACCATGAAACTTTGTTCTGGGTTAGAGCCCATGTTAAGTTTGAAGGACTTGCAAGACATCTAAGTGAAGATGTCCAACTGCCTATTAGAAAAGTGATATGGAAGCTCATGAAGAGTTTATGGTTAAATTTGGATGATAAAGATAAATTTGGAAATGATTAGAAGGGGGTCACTGAAGGTATTAATGTCGGTGAAATTCTTAAGAGAGAAAATGTAAAAAAAAGAAAAAAGGAAGAGAAGAAGGCAAAGATCTGATTTATGTTAACTACCTATTAGTGAGATGGTAGAGAGATAAAATATTGAACCTGGAGACAGAAAGACCTGAAATTCAAATCTCCCTAAGACACTTTGCTGGCTGGGTGATCTTGGACAAACCATTTATTTAACCACTATTTACTTATTTCCTCAATTCTAAAAGGAATATAATTGCAATAGCTATCTAACCCAGTTGTTGTAAGGATCAAATAAGATAACAGAAGGAAATTGTTTGCTTATCCTCTTCCATGAAGTCACCGTCTTGAAAGTCAAGCCCAATAGGATGACAGACAAAGCCTTAACATTGGAATCAGAAGACCTGGGCTCAAAGTTGGTCTGGCCTCGTTCTGTCAATGTGACTTTTCACAAGTTACTTCATTTTCCAAACCCTAATCAGCATAAAGTTGCTTGTATTATGCAACTTACAGAATAGTTGAAAAGATGAAATGAGATAATGTGTTTATAATGAGCTAAGTGATTTATAACCTTTTAAAGCTATATATAAATGTGAAATATTAGCATCATGTTCATATTGAATTCTTCTTCAGTGGGAAAAGCATCAAAGAAGTGTTTTCTAGCCAAATCAGAAAAAAAAAACAGTTGAAAAGACAGAAGGTTGGAAGGTGCTGTCTTTGAAGTTTTTAAGTTTCTAAGCTCAATGGTATTTGGAAATTTTTCTGGGGAAAAGATGGATGAATAGCAAAGTCCTCAACATGTTCCAGGTGATGACTAAGTTTTTGTTATGATTATAAGGAGAGAACTTCAGTTTTTAAAGATTTTCAAATAGAATGAAAACTCCCATAGGACTGAGATCATTTTTCATTTTGCTATACCCTGTTATTATTTTAGATTTTTTTTAAAAACTATTTTTAATTGAAAGTTTCCAAGCTTTGTTTTTTAAAAAAAAAATTCTCTTCCCGGCATCAGAAAACAAATTCCATTCATCTCCTTGCTCTTTATGCAACCTCAGCTTAATCACTGGAAGCTTCAATGTGTCCAGTTTTGGTTAGCTTTACTTTATTTTAACCAAAATGGTGACAATTCTATTTTCCAGAAAACACTAAAGTTTTATAAAAATACAAGATTGGTAGCCCTTTGTTTCTTCTTTTTCCTTTACATTACATGGAATGAATGATAGAAGCTTCTGGAATCAGTAATAAAGTTGGTGCCCATCAGCACCCTCACAGTACTACCCTCTTCTTTTACCATCATTTATGGGCAACATCAAATGGAAGGCCCTGATAGCTGCAGTTAGGCTAGGAGGACATAACTGATTTATTGAGCATTAAATGATATGCTTATAAGTAACTCAGAAATTCTACATTGGGGAAAAACATAGATTTTTTGCTACAGCATTCCCTCATACACATCTAAAATTGCAGAATTATTTCTTTCAAGAACCTAAAATGAAGGGGGGAAATGGATGGATTTGTGTATTTAAGATGATTATTTCAGATGACACTCTAAAAATACCAACCTAGGAATCAACACAGGGGAAAGCTAAGCAGACAAAGAACATATATTACCCAGATTGTGACAGTCAGTATCTTGGGCAGGCATTGCAAATGGACAGTGATTTAGGTCTGGAAATAAAGTATCAAGTAGGCTGGATTGCACTAGAGCAATCATCCAGTGTTGTTGTTTTCCCTTTTTTAAATTTAATTTCATTTTATTTATTAGTTTCATTTGATGCCTTTTGTTTTTACAACAGTCATTTTTGGACATGTTTCATTCTCTCTTGCCTCTACCCAGTGAGACTTCCTTTATAACAAAGGAAAACACACAAAAGCAACCTATACACTGACCATGCCTTTTAGCATTTGCAATTTAACTCACTGTCCCCCCATAATCTGCTCATTTCACTGTCAGTTCATATAAGCCTTCCCTCATTTCTCTGAATTCTTCATATTTGTTGTCTCTACAATGCAGTCATATACCCTATTTCATTCTATTCCCCAATCAGTGGTGCCCAGTGACTTAGGGAATAGAGATTACTAATTGACCAAAAAGCCCTATTTTCATCATGAGTATCCTTTTGGTGATTGCTATATGGAAAAAATCCTGGCATACCTTGACCCCAAATAAGTGACTGTCCAGACAGGCAATCTTATAGTGGCTATGAGTGGGCATCATTATGTTATAGATTACTTGTATGCAAAAAAATTCTGTAAAAGATATTATTAAGGGTATGTCTGACTAGAAAAGGAAATAGTTTAGTCATAAGAAAGGGAGGGATAATAGATGGAATAGCCTACAGTACTACAATGTTATCATGAAAGATTTATTTAAAGGATGATTTGTAAAATGATTTTATCATTAGGAATATTAATAATAATAATGATGATGATGATGATGATGATCTTTGTCCTTTGTTTTCAAAGAAGACCATGGCATCATGAGTGAGAGGGAGACTGTGCTAAGTCACCAATCTCATTTTCTCCTCAAGAGCCATCTGGGTCCAGGGGTCAGATATGGATCAGGACAACTGGAAATGGCCTAGGGTGCAGGACAATCAGGGTCAAGTGACTTGCCTGAGGCTAGTAAATAGCTAGTAAATGTCAAATGTCTGAGGTCAGATTCAAACTTGGGTCCTCCTGACTACACCAGCTAGCTGCCCCTTATTGGAAAATCCATATAGAGAGCATGGATGCATTGAAATGGAATTTTTTTAGCTTTCTTTTTCTTTCAAATTAGTTTTAGACTCTAAGGTACCAGTTTACATTTCAGAATATGCTTGGACTTTGTTTTAATTGTTCCTTTGAACACAGATCTTTAACTGCTTGTGCCCTTCACCTTTAAAGACTATTTTCCACTTTGTTAGGATGAACATTTGGTGGTTCATATACTCACAAAATGTTACTGTCAGATGAAACTACAGAGATAGTGCAGTTCAACCTTCTGTATTTAGAGATGAGGAAACTGAGACCCAGAGGCAAGAAGCAACCTTTCCAAGGTCACCCAAGAATACTTTGCATTTGATCAACATGTTTGCCTTCTTTTCAAGTTTGAATTATTGGCACATCAAATTAATTCCAACTGAGAAGGTTTAGGCAGTTTTCAAAAAAATCACTTGCTTGCACCTGATCACCTTTAGAAGAATATAACTTTTCTTACTGTTGCCAGAGTTCATTTCAATTAAATCTTAATGGGTAAGAATGAGACAAATGAATCTGTGAATAGTACCTTTCAGACCTTTTTAATTTTTATAAATTCACTTGCCAAGTTAGACTCACCCTGTTGCAATTATTTCATTTGGCGCTTGGAAATTTCATCCAGATTGCATATCCAGGGTGCCAGAGGCAATCACCTGCCTGGGTGCCTAACACTTGTGGGCATGTTATCCATCTAAATCTGGAATCTGAGAAGGGTGATGTTAGGGAGGTGAAAAGTACCATTTGTCATAGCGTTCTTACGTAAAGATGGCTGGCGCTTTGGGAGTAGAGCAATATGGGCAGTTTTTCTTCTCATTAGCCATTTTATATGCAACTGCAGAGGCTGTCAGCAGCATGTACTTAATAACACTCAGTTCTTTTGGCATTAATGAGATTGGCTGCCCAAATCTCCAGCATATTGGAGGTCTTATGATGGTATAGGGACCACCTCTTCCAATGAACCTCCCCCTCCTCAGACATTACCTTTCACCATGAGGCTTCAATGCAAACTCAAATATATCATTGAAATTTATGCTGATCATGTATACATTTTCATGATTACAAATCTTCAGTAGATGAGCATTTTTCACACAATTCTTTGTGTAGGAAAGTTAGATAGTAACAATCAGCAATGCCATTAAAGTAATAAGATGATCCAGAGAGTGTATTTAAACTTGGTTATATTATTAAAATTTTATCTATATATCTGTCATATACTTTGGGTGCTTTTAGAGGGCCTCAGGAAGAAAGTCAAGTGACTTTCTTTATGCAGACAGTGCCAGGAATTTGTAGCCTGAAGGTTCTTATTACTCTTGGGAGACAGAAATAATAAAGAGAGAACAAAATCTCTCAACATGTATATTCATTAAAGCTCAATCATAAGTCTCTGTGAGAAATTTGAGTTTCTTTTCGAATTCTGAACCTATTGAAGAAATAATGGAGGTAAGTCAATTTGCAAGACTATGCTTTTGGAGCTTATGTTATGAGTCAGTTATTCAAGAGATACAGAGAAGTTCAAGACATGGAGGGGATTCTAGGCAAGGAGAAGGCCACCCCAAATTGTATTTCCCTTTTGGGGTTGATCTTACTTATTCTAATAGGTCAGGTACCTTTTTGTCACAAGTGTTCTTTCCTTATTTCCTATTCTACTTCAAGGAAATGTAAAGTATATTGGATTTTCACCCAAGTTTACATATCCATTCACTCAGCAAGAATATCCTAAGGATATACCATATGACCAACAATGAATTAGTTTTGGAGAAAAGTATAGAAACATTTCGGAAGAATTATTAAGCATCTGCTACAGAGGAAGGGATAGGAATTAGACCTGTGATTTCCCTGGAATTGGGTATTATTACTTTAGAAACTCCCTAATTCACAGCAGGTTAGCACCTTCCCAGTAACTTAGAGTCTTAGACAACTATCTAGGACCTAAGAAAGTAAGTGAAATATTCAGGCTCTAACAGTCAAAATGTGTCAAAATCAGGACAAAACTAACTCTCCACTAAGCCATGATACCAAGACAAAAGAAGACACAAATGCAATGTCCTCATAGAGGACATAAATAAATACCTGATATTATTAGTACCAAGGATATGTATAAATGTCATAAAAACAAAAGGAATATAGGCTTTTTATCTAGATGGGTTAAATCAGGAAGAAAGTGTTATACACTGATTAATATCAAAAAAAATTTAAAGCCTTAGATTAAACAGATTGTTTTCCTTAGATCTATAAAGCTCAATCTAATTCCCTCTGCCAATTTTAAAAAGAAAACTATAAGACAACTAGGAAATATTCCCCAGTTTAGGCAGATTTAATAATTTTTAAGAAAATTAATCCTGGTATATTTTCATGAAGCATAATACTGAGCATAATTTCATATATAGGATAGATACTTTAAAAATGGGGTTTAATGATTACAGTCATAACAGCTACCCTTTTTTTAGAAAAACCTATGTTACAGGAATGTATGCAACCACATTTTTTTACTTGAGGTCTGGACCTTTGATTTCCCTAATATTGGGAATTCTCTCATGAGAATGGGAGCTCCTTGAGATCAAGGATTATTTTACTCTATGATTTGCTTCTGCATCCCCAAGGCTCAGCACAGTGCTTCACACATAGTAAGCACTTAATATATTTATGCTTTATTCTTTCATTTTTAGTATGGAAGCTTTCTCTAGCAATGAAGTTCTGCAGTTACTTAAGAGAGTTACCAAAAACATGGATAAGAGACTAATCCAGAGTCACAAAAACAAGGTATCATAGATGGGTTTTAAACTCAGATCTTTGTCAGCTAACTGTTTATTCATCATGCTGCCTCTCCATATATGTGCTCTATAGACTACTAGTACCACTACCACTAGTTTAAAAATATTAATTCTGATAATAAATTAGTTTATATATATATATATATATATATATGTATATATATATATATATATATACATACATACAGAGAGAGAGAGAGAGAGAGAGAGAGAGAGAGTACCAAAGCCAAAAGAATGCTTTTCTCACAACTTTTTGAGATGGTTAAAGAAAACTATTGTTGTTCCTATTTTAAAGATCTAGAAAACTACAGTATGAAATGATTTGCTTGTGGAAATTCAGCTGGAAAATTTTGAATTTGAATCTGGGTCTCCTGGCTGCATGTCTTATCATATTCTATGAATCTTCTTTTCATTTATATCCTTCTCTCTATTCTCTTATGCATTAAGTAGCTGGACAGATAGAAAGACACAAACATACATCCATACATACTACTACTAGTCCTTTGGTATCAAAGAGGACCACACCAACTAACCAAGAAAAAAGATGGTTAAGTGACTTTCTTCAATTTCAGACAACTAATAAGTATCTGAAATTAAATTAAACTCAATTCTTCCTGATTTGGCATCTTTAACCATTATGCTGCTCATCAGTTGGTGGCATGAGTTCCGTAATTATATTTATTATAGTGATGGGTATGCTGTGCAAGACATCCTTCTCACTTGCCTTTACTGGGCCATCCCATAGCCTGATTGATAGGAAACACGACTATTGGAGATGATCTGCAGAGTCTCTTGACCTTAAATTGGTTTCACTTCCTCCCATATCAGTGAAGCACCATGGAGTATCATCAATACTGGGCAGGTATGATGACATCTGGTGACAGAATGTGACAACCTGATAAATATAGATACATAGATGATAGACAAATGCAAATATCTATCACACATAAACACATAAAATGTTATTTGAGGAAAGGGTGCTGCAAACTATGAAAGAATTACCTATTTCAATGGTCCTACCAAGGTCAATTGAGGCTGGTGGAGAAGAATGAGAGTTAGCCACAAGCTACAGGGTCAAATCTCACCTCTTGTCCACAGGCAAGATATTTTACTACTGAGACACTTTCCTCTGCTTTAAAATGTTAGATCTACCTGACAAGATTGTGGTGAGACTTGAGTGATTTTCAAGAAGTCTTATTTATTATTAGTTATTGTTATTACTGTTATGCATCTATCCAAATAAACTGCATGTCCCCAGAATCTTAGAAGAATCTATCATGAAGTCATTAGTTCACATTTATTAAATATCCACTCTATATGTTTGCTTCTGATGTGTTATGCTTTTTTAAAAAGCTATATTAGCATTTCTTTAAAATTACCTCTGTCCCCAATTCAATCAAATAAACTCGAAAGCTCTTACTGCCTACCAGGCACTATGGTAGGTGCTGTGGGGCAAATGAATATGGGCCTGCCTTCAGAACTTTATGATCAAATAAGGTGGATAGGACAGGAGCACAATTAAGTAGCATACAGTGAATTATCACTAGAGGGATTTAGAAGAGGAAGCATGGAAGGAAACAGGCATTTATTAACCTCTTACTTTGTGCTAGTCATATATAAGTGCTGGAGATACAATGATATTTGCTTATATGCAAATCGAAAAGCAGTTCCATGATGGAGTAAAACAATGCACACAAAAGGAAGTTTGGGAGAAGGTTGAGGGAAGGTTGGGGGTGGGGGGGCAGTTCCAGGGAGAAAGGTCAGAGTGAATGAAGATACCTCACATGGGAGCCATGCTTTTAAAGTCCAGAAACCACAAACAAAACCATAACTAAGGGAAAGCCAACCTGGACTCCTTTACAAGGTGGAGGCTCCAAAAGAAACTCTCCAATGGAAGAAGAGGCTATAGGGAAGGACAGAACAGGGTGAGGAGATGCTAGGCATTAACAAAAGTTCTAGAATGAGATACTATTAAAGACATAGTTTTAAAGCCCAAAACCAGGAATAGGCCTGGGAGGGAGTAATTACTTCCAGCTGTGGTATCAGAGAAAGATTCATGAAGGATATTATTGCACCAGCGCTGAAAAATGGTTATTTTCAGCAGCCATAGAAATGGAATCTGTTCAATTGTGAATAAAGATTTAAAGGCAATAAAACACATAGAATATTTAGAGAAGAACATAGTCTATACATATATATATATATATTTATATATGAAAGTTATGAGAAATAAGACAGGGAAATTGTAGTTGTGGATTGTGAAGTTAAAGTGTAGAAAGCCTTGAATAACAAACAAAAGAGTTTGAACATTATTTGTAGGGTAAATCAAATCACTAAAATTTTCTAAGATGGGATGGGAAATCTCTAACACTTTTGAACTGATTGTTTGCCTGTCCTCATTTGCTCATAAAAGAATAAAAATCTTTCTGATCACAATGCTAAGATGCTTGGACAGAGCAATTTGAATTGGGGGAATTTCCATGAAGTATTTAAGATCCTTCCCTCAACTGTCCCTTTACATAAGAATGTTTTCCTTTGAGTCAAGTCATCTGTGTTACTACTGAGAGGTAAAGATCCTTGGGTAATCTATATCTACCTGTGGGCAGCAGAAAGAAATGGGGAAAGTGCTCTGAGTTAGTCAAGATGCTAAAAGTAATAACTGAAAATAAGAACTGACTACAAGCTCGACAAATTTGTCTCATCTAAAAGATGTGGTTTAGAAATTCCCCAGTGGGGGCAGCTAGGTGGTGCAATGGATAGAGCACTGGCCCTGGAGTCAGAAGTACCTGAGTTCAAATCTGGCCTGAGACACTTAATAGCTGTGTGACCTTGGGCAAGTCACTTAATTCTATTACCTAAAATAAATAAATAAACAAGACAATTTAAAAAAAAAAGAAATTCCCCAGTCAACTCTCAAGGGACTATAATGTGAGAAGACATTATTTGAAGAAGAAAATAGAGAAATAGAAGATACAGTCAACAAAGAGATTCTGACAATAGTTGAAACATTAGAGGAATGATTATTTGAAATATGAGAGTGAAGAGAAAAGAAAGGAAAGGAGATTTCTCAGGTAGAATCAGTAGGACTTGATGACTCGGTTAGATATAGGAATGTGAAGGAGAATGAAAGATTATTCATCACTATCTAGTGTATAAATAATAGGCAGAATGGAGATTTCCTTAGCAGAAGTAGGGAAGTAAAGATAGGAAGATAATGTGATACTTGGAGTCTCTTTTTTTTTTAGGGTTTTTTTTTGAAATGTAAATGGGGTTAAGTGGCTTGCCCAAGGTCACACAGCTAGGTAATTATTAAGTGTCTGAGGCCAGATTTGAACCCAGGTACTCCTGAATCCACCGCACAACCTAGCCCCCCTGATACTTGGAGTCTTAAAAAATATTTCACTATGTCTACCAGGTTACCTAGCAAAGGAAGCATTAAAAACAAATTGAACCAAGTCACTCTCTACCTCATTAGGCTTCTAGAAATAGAAAAACCTTAATCTTGTCCCTTGGGAATGACCTGGACTTCAGGAAATACTTGCACAAATATATATTCCCAAAGAAATATGATGGAAATAAAATGTTTTTCCTTAAAATGCTAACTATGACAATGAGTTAGCTTAGCATATCATCTACTGGGCTTAAAGATTTCTAATTTCTTGGGGAAGAATGTTATAATTGTGTTTAATGGCATTTCAGAGAATAGAACTTTATATTTTAATAATTAATTTGTTGGAAGAGGATGCTGAAGGGAGGAAAAAATAAATGTTTGATATTTGAAAAAACTAATTTTAAAAACAGTTTATTTGTTCTACATAGGAACTATTTTTCTTTCTCTTTGGCACATAACAACAAGGCATTGAATGATGCTTAACAAATGTTTATTGAATTGAATTGGCTTTTATTCAATAATATAACTAATCCTTACTATAATTGGTAAATCAATAGAAATTTATGGCTTATAAAACACATTATAATTTAGTGAGGTATGTAACAAAATAACGCATTATAATATGATGTGATAGGACTTATAAAGCACTTTGAGATTTGAAAAAAAGTTTTACAAGCTTTAGCTACCTTCAAAACAACATTGGGATTTGGGGGCTATTATCATACCCATATTATAGATGAAAAAACTGAGACAGATGATGGTTAAGTGACTTCCCACAATTTCAGACAGCTAAAAAGTGTCTGAGACTGGGATTAAACTCAGTTCTTCCTGACTTTGCATCTATCCTGTATGCTGTTTATCAGTTAGTTTCTTCTAACAGACCAATGAGGTCAAGTATCTTTATTTCCAGTTTACAAATAGGGAAAGTGATAGTTCTGAGAAGATAAGTAATTTATCTGCTTAATTTGATATCATGGCGTAAGATTTTATGACTCTATGCACTCATCTAAGCTGCCTTTAAAGCAAATCAGGAGTTTTACTTAAGTAAGGGTAAGGTACATACCATTTAACTGGTCTTCATTTATTTGTGACAAAATGGCGAACAAGTCAAATGAAAATTGTAGTTGATAAAGTTATATCAGACTTTTGTTACTTGCATCTTGTTCTGTTTCTTTATTGAATTTGGCTTTCTTCTCCTTTAGTTATTGGAATTAAATGGACTAATGTGTCTAAGACAGCCCCTTACCCAGATCTCAAAGGGAGGATGCTACAAGGGATAACCTTCAAATCACCAGGAGGTGAACAGAACTATAGGCGACTTGAGAAAATGGAAGTACTGAGTACCAAAGTTACTAGTAGCACAAACCAAGTCATCTTTAATCAAGAAACCAAGGTTTTGTGCCAGGAAATTGGAGACAGTCACTAGAAATCAGCAATCAATGGGTGTCAAGTACAGGTGCAGTTGTTCACATGCCTTCAGATACATGGAAATGTGAGAGTTGGGTTAAATGCCAAATGTAGAAATATGCTGAGCAATCAAGAGCCATGATAAGGTAGCTAGGGCAATTCAGAGCAAAGTATTGATTGACTGCCAGGTTTTTGTCATGCTCTCAGCCTGAAGGCTGTTTTTAAGGGAACAATGCTATAACTTGTGGGACACAGTAGAACACAAACAATTAAATTTCCTCAGTTTCTCACACATGTCTATCCTCCCCATCCTTGTTTTTTTCCACTGTATTACTATTTCTCTCTGGCCTTGAGGAAGGTAAGAATAAAAATGTTCATTAAGAGAAGGCAGAAGAGAAGATATTTTGACAATTTATTCTTATAATTCACACTTATTTCCCCCATCATTATTGTGCAGAAGGATTGTGCGTGTGTGTATGTGTGTGTGTATACATTTGAAAGTATGTGTTTATAGGGAAAAAAAATTAAGCCTTTCTCTCAGAAAGCAAATACAACACACCCAAGAGAGGAAGAAAGGAATCATACTTTAAAAGCTCAGAAACATCTATCCTCTAAACATGGCCTTGTTATTATGAGTTTTTCACTTGTTGGGCATTTCTACCTCCCTGCAAGCTAAATATTAAAGGAAAACAGCCACTGAAGCAGCAATAGCCAGCCTCCTTGCACCGAACTGGGGTTTTTCATTTCATGGGCCATTCGTATTGTGCTGCATCAATCCCACAAAGACAATCTCTAGCCTTAAGACCTGAAGAAAAGGGGCTCAGAAATGTGTTTGTTAGGAAGTTCTATCTGGGCACACTGGAGAGCAATTCAATTTCATTCTTTCTACTGGGCAAAGAATGAAGATTCCACAACAAAATAACTCAGGAAAAGCAGAGTTTGTTTCTAGTTTTAGTCTAAAAATTAGATATAAACCAGCAAAATGTTTTCTCATTTACCTACAGGGTAAACACAGGGTCTTAAACAGTCTTCATAGAATCATGGAATCTGAATTGAAAGGAACATGGGGCTTTCTATTCCAACCAGGGCCTTGGGAAAAAAAAAAAACTGGCATTGTAATCAAAGGACTTGGATTCAAGTCCTGCCATTACTACCTGCATGCCTTATAACAAATCTCTCTACCAGTCTTAAACTTTATCATCACCTACAAAATGAAGGGCTAGATTGGGCTGGATGGCCTCCAAAATGACTTGTGGCTCTAAATCAATGGTCCTGAGATTCTCTAAAAACATCTCTGACAAGTGTTTTCTTGAACATCTCCTGGGAAGAGGAACATGATTAAGAAGTCTTAGAGTTCAAGTGATCCCTAAGAGTCATCCTACCCAATCTCCTCATTTAATAAATGAGGAGCCTGAGGTCAGTAAAGTCAAAAGATTTGACCAAGGTCACATGAGTGGTATGTAACCAAGCAAACCCAGTTCCTCCAAGTCCAAACCTGGACTACACTGTCTCCCCACCTCCTAGACACATTATCTCCAGAGGCCTCTCATTCTACTTTTGGATGAGAGCTTCCAGAAAGCTACAATCTCTCTTTAAACCTTCTACTCATCTCTCTTATCTCTAGAACCAAGTAGAACAGATCTAATCCCCCATCTAGCTAATAGCCACCATGCTTGAAGGCAGCTTTCCTAGTCTTCCTGGATCTTCCCTTCTCCCAGCTAAACACATACAACTTATCTTTAACCAGTCCTTCCATGTCATGGTTATAGGACCACATTAGTATCCATTCTCATCTTTGGTGATACACAGAATAGAGCAGCATTCTGGCAGAAATGAAAGAAATGTGGGTTTCTGAAGAGTTTGTAAAAATGAGAATAGGAGAGATTGTGGGGGTTAGACTGGGGCCATCTGGGCATTTTGTTACTGTCTCTACTCCCAACCTATCAAGCTACATCGTAGTGACAGTCTTGCCTCAGTCGGGGATTATAGGGGATAGGGACATGTTATGTTTTGGTGGAGGGAGCATCTAGTAAGGAAACTCACTCTTCCAATATAGATATCAATTATTAATGATACATATAGTCTTCTGACATGGATTCTTAACCTTTGTGTGTCAGAGCCCCCTTTGACAATCTAAATGAGGCCTGCTGACAACTTTTCAGAAAAAAATGTTTTTAATTCAAAATTCCCTTATAACTGAAGAGCATGTTAGTTATTTTACATAAATTATACTGAATATAATTTATATTTAAGTTTGAGATTTTTAGTGAAAAATAATTATGCATGTGTTTGAATGGAATACATATATAAAACATATCTGGATGTTTTTCCCCATTCAAATTTATAGAACCCCTGAAGTCTACTTACATATCTAGGGCACAGTAAGGTTAAATGATTTGTTCAGGTTCACACAGCCATAATTTCAGAGTCAGGACTTTAACACAGGGCTTTTCTCATGGGGCACCTAACTCTCTATGACATTCTGTTTCTCTTTTTGCATAGTTATACATTGTAGCATCATAAAAATCTCAAAAGTTGGAATTGAATTAGAGATCATCTAGTCTTACTTGTACCTACTTTGCATCATTGTGGAGGTATTTGGGACTCATTCAGGAAAAGAGAGCAAAGAAAGGAATGACGTCTCATCCATGTTAACATCTAAGAGAAGAAAGAAGGTGGGAAATAATACTTAGGGATCAATCTCCTCTCTCTAAAATCTGCCTTTCTCAGTCATTTCATTAGTGTTGTTCTCCCCTCTGTTAATATAGATGGTAACTCACTTTGATAAATTATGACCAAAAAGATCCAACACTGAGGCCAAGCTGGCCCCAGGTCAGCTAGGTGACTCAGTGGATGAAGTGTAGTCTGACACTAACTGTGTGACCCTGGTCATGTCACTTAAGCCTGTTTACTTTGGTTTCTGTAAAATGCGAGAAATAATAATATATGCTTCCAGGGTTATTGTGGGGAATCAAATGAGATAATAATTGTAAAATGCTTAGTTAGAATAATGCTTGACACAATGAAGGTTTTATTACTAATATTACTAGTCTTTCTGGATTTTGTTTGTCTGAATGAGGAGGGGAGAGACAGAGATGGAGGAAAAATAAGACAGATGGAGTGAAATTGGCTTAGAATCTGCCAGAGCATGTAGTCAAGAAGCATAAATGTTATTAACTCATTTCCACCCAATAAGGAGGCATCAGAATAGGAATTTAGTGGAGGTGAATATATATTAATGATGATAATAATGATAAATATTTATCTAGCAATTTCATTTTGCCATGTGTTGTACAGACATTATTTCATTTTATTCTTCCAACAGCTACAAAAGAAACATAGTAAAAGCGTTATTGTCCCCATTTTCCAGATGAGGAAATTGAAGCATTAAGAGGTTAAGTGATTTGTAAAGGGTCATACTGCATATAAGGATGAAGCTAAGATTTAAACTGATTTCCACTATTTTTATGACTCCATTATTCTTCCCTCTATATAAAGATAAATAATCAAACAAACATTACATGTATGCTCAAGTGCAGCTGAATCTCATCAAATTAGACATTCCCTTCAATGAGGAGATTGCAGTCCAACCATGCCTGCCAATCTTCTGCATTCTTGACCATAAACTCCTGCATATATACCACGTCTCTACATATGCCCAAGACCTCCTTTGTTTTCATCTAATATCCTAGGACACCATCAGACTCCCTGCTTCCTCTCCTTTCTGACCAGTTATAGGCAATCCATCTTCTACTCCTGTCTGATATTTTGATGACATCATCTACTCCTGTAGTTCAATGTGGACAATAATGTTGCAGCCTGCTCACACCAATCATCCACCTCACTGTTTCCCTCTGTGTAATATTCATTTTTGGTTATTCAGAGATTACATTATTCCCCACATCACAGCAGGACAATAGCCATATATATTAATATGTGTACATAATTGTTTTAAGGGTTTTGCCACTTACAACCTAAGAGTTTGAGAATAATGTTATTGGCAAAGAAGAAAAAAGAGAAAAGATACTAATACAACAGAGACAAATGTCAAGAGGAAAGTTGTGGTTCTTATTCAAAACCCAATCTGCCCAAGTGAATCCCAGTTGCTGGTATGCATTGTCAGACTCATTAATTGGATGACAGTGCCACCATGGCATACCCCAGAGAAGGCAGGAGTCTACATATTTGATGCCGATTTCAGCAAAAGCTCAGTGTGCCAGTCCATTTGCACCATCTGCTGAACAAGTGTCAGGCAATGGAAGAATGGCAGACACTTGGGAACATGTGCTGAAATGCCATTTGGAAAAGGGAAATTGGCTCCATCAAAGGCCATGAAAATACAAATCCTGAGGCTGTTATGGAACTGAAAGTTCGTGGAAAGAAGGTCCAATAGCTCTTTGGCCCTCTCATTTCTGAACTCAGAGGGTGCCATCATTTCTTGCCAACTAACATACCACTGCCCCAGCACCACTCACAGCATACAGAACATGCCGGGGGGAAAAGAGGGGTGCACACATCTCTCGGTTGTATGACTGCCACAATAATGGACAGTGAGTCATTTTTCTCTCTCATTCTAGATCACACTATAGGCATGGCTCCATAAATGCATTTCTCTGGCTTGGTCATTTGTTCTCCTGCATTCTAATCTTGCATAGGTGATGTGACAATTTTCAGATATCCAAATGGAGCATTGTGAACCTAGGATTTACCTACTACATTTGTGTATATATTGGTGGGGGGAGGGATTATATGCATGTTTGTGTGTGTGTGTGTGTGTGTGTGTGTGTGTGTGTGTGTGTGATGTCTCTCAATGACCTTGAGTTCCATTCTCCCTATGCCTAAGTTATGCCCAGATGATAATATAGGTACCTTGGGAAGAAGCAATAACTCTTTCAAATTGCTTGGGTGCTATCATTTTCTCTTAATAAATAGAATAGATGCTTTGCCAAAAACCTGGATATAATGGGAAGAGCTTTATATTAAACTTCTTAAACACATACACACACACACACACACACACACACACACACAACAGAGAGAGAAAGAGAGAGAGAGAGAGAGTCCCTGTTATAAAATTTGCTTCATTTTCTTACTAAAATGTTTTCCAGATCACTCAACAAAACTAATATTTCCCTCTCTTCTACATTCAGTTGCTATATTTTTCTCTCTAAGTCTTTTTTTGTCAAGTGAAAGGTCAGAAGTCAGGAAGACCTTAGTTCAAATTTGACCTCAAAAGCTTGTTAGCTAAGTGACCTTGGGCAAGTCACTCAACCTCTGTTTGTCTCAGTTTCCTCATCAAATGGAGATAAAATGGATTCCTGGGTAGAGTTGTTGTAAGGATCAAATGAGATGACATATATAAAGAGCTTTACCAACCTTAAAGTGTGGCATATATCCTATTATCATTAATATCCTCATGCTAAGCATTTGATTCTTAACCACTCTGCATAGATATTTTGTGATCTACTTTTAACACAGTCATTAATATCTTATAATAAATCATTTTATTCAAATATTTTAGGAAAAATATTACTTTATTCTGTATGGAGTAATACCCCTTCCTTGTTACACTAAAAGTCAAATGGAAAATTGATTTCCAAATAAAGAAGTTTAATTCGTGGCTAATGTGAGAAGACTGAGGCTATCTAGCAGTTAAGTGTTTTCCCCAAGGTCATACATCTAGTAGGTATTAGAGTTAAGTACTGAGATCTGTTGTTAGAATTTTCCACACGGGTTCAGCCGGATGGATCAACCTTCCTCCTGTAAAGCAAAGCCTTACCTTAAGTGTGTTATACTAGAATCCAAAACCTGAAGTCACATAACCTGGATTCAAGTCACAGTTTAATTACTGATTTAATACTACAGCTTATAGAAGGGTATTCTCCAAAGGTCCTCCCCCTTCAAGTCAGCTCAACAAGTATTTGTTGAGATCCTTCTATGTTCCTAATATTCTCTTTGGAACAGACAATATGAGGATTGTTAGGTATATGACATAAACACATACATCTTGGAGAAATCTCCAGTCTAGCTAGAAAGAGAGAATATTTGAATAAAAGAGATGACATCTGGTATGGTACAAGTGATAACTGTGTTTGGAGGCAGAAGACCTATAATTGCAACCTGGCTCTGCATCTCTGTGACCTAAGATAAGTAATTTAACCTCGAGAGACTCAGCTTCCTCATCTGTAAAATAAAGAGATTGGATCCATCATCTCTAAGATTTCTTCCAATTTTGAATCATATTTTTGTATTTATTCAAAACTTTCTCTAGGGCATTTCCCTGATCAGAAATTATCCAAAACAACTCTCTTAATACCTCCACAAGAAATTTCAAGCTCCTCAGACTGGAATTCAAGGCTTTCCACTCCTTCATCCTCAGTGCTTTTCAGTATGAACTCACTCCTTTGACAATCTAGAAGCCTATGGATCCTTTCTCAAAATAATATTTTTTAAAGGTACAAAATATTTAGGTTTTAAAAAAGAAGCCAGTTATATTGAAATATAGTATATAGGTATGTATATGTACAATTACATAAATAATGTGTGTATACACACACACACACACACACGCATATATATGAAAAGACAAGTTCACAGATTTCCAGATTAAGAAACCTTGTCCTAGAATGTCATAGTACCCAGATCAGCATAACCCTGCTTATTAAATCAAACTGAACCATAGGAATTAGAAGTAAAAGGAAGTTAAGAAATTTGGTAGAGGTGCCAAATTGTGTCTTGAATTGAATTTAAAATACAATTGGGAAAATTTAATAAAATAAAATAAAATATAAAAATTGTCAATAAATGGTTTTCTAAGTCAGTATAGTCTGGAGCCTTAATTATGGTTTAGTGATCTTGTTTCCATATGAGTTTGATAGCACTATTCTAAGACAGCATCACTTTTAGAGATGAAATTGGAGTCCTAAGAGGCAAAATGATTTGTCCATAGTCATACACATTTCAGCAGAATTTTAATTTGCATGAAGGTCTTCTGATTCCAAATCCACCACACTGTCTCCATTACATGCAAGGGTGTACTGAAACCAGCTCCAACCAGCTGCCTAGGAGATTGTTTAGTTCCCAATGTGAACATTTATATCTTGGGACTCATCAAATGGTACAAATCAAGGCTTGATATATTGTTGTATTGTTTGCCTAGACTTAAGAAACTGTTTTTAAAAATGTTAATAATGAAAACTGAACTTTAAAAAATGTGTTATAAATGCATTATTTTGGAGAGCTGATCATTTAACATTTACTAACACATTACTGATTATAACATACTATAGAAACATATTAAGCAGATGTGGTAAAAGGGTGTGTGTGGTGTGTGTGTGTGTTTGTGTATTTGGGTATATAGGTACACACAGATATAAACATACTTGGCTGCATATATGCCATTTTAGATGATGGATATAGCTCTATTATGATAAAAAGCATAATACAGCTATATCTAAGATGCTTACAATGAATTCACCTTAGCATATATAATTACAATTATATAGATTGCAATTTTCTTAAAATACTCATAAGTTTTTCAGACAAATAAGGGCTAAGCAATTCAAAAACATTAATCACATTCTGCCATATACAAAATTCAGGTGCTAAGCCAATTCATTCAACCATTGACTTTAAAACCAGTGTCATCACAGCAGGAGATATGGACCCAGAGTTCATTGTTGTTTTGTAATCACCAAGGAGAAATAAATTCTTCCAAACATATCATTCTCTGAAAGTTTCCCCAAGTTTATGATCCTTTACCTAAAAACCAAATTTAGAGCATGTTGTTCAACACTAAACTTATCGTAGTATAATTAATAATTCAGCCTGCATTCTGTATGATATTAATTGTGTTACTAATTATATTGTTATGAATACAGTTTAGAGTATTATTAATGTAGGAAATATCAATACTTAAAAGCGTCACTGGCAATGCTATTATAGCTTCTGTGGAGGATGATCTATGTGTCTGAGCATTAACAGCTCTCTTACTTTAAAGTCATTATTCTGTACTTCCTTTGGTTACATTTAATTAAAAAGTTCAAATTTCCAGTAATAGCTGAGTTGGGTTTTTTAAATGTAACCCCTGAATGGAATTTGATTGGAGGATAAGACTTTTTTTTATGTAAACATCCATGTGACCCTTCTGGGGGGATGTTCAACATGACAAGGACTTAGGTGAATATGGAGGATACTTACAAAGTGTCTCTACTCTAGTCAATCCCTATACCTATACATTGCTTTTATTTTAAAAGAATATTCAAGGAGATTAGCTTTAATATCTTGAGGATATTATAAGCAAAGTATGGAATTAAAAGAACTATATTTTAAAAGACTATGCTTCTACCTCAAAATTCATTTCTTAAGAAGCCTACTTTGGACCACTCAAAAACAATTATGCCTTTCTCAGTGTGACTGAAGGTCTGAGCCACCACATCTCATAAGCCCATTTTTATTTCAAACTTTATTTTTCCTCAGGGTTTTAAGAGTAGCCTAGCTTGGTTTTAGCTCTCACTTCCCTCTTCCCTTCAAAGATACCCAGAAAAACTTACCTGAAGAAATATATTACAGATTGTCCTGTGGATGGATTTTTGAACAAAGGGAAGTGAAAAGTTTATAAATTTTTTTTCTATTTTTCTTTTTAATTTATGGAATAAAACAAACAATTCTATAACATCATACAATTAAAAAGATGATTTTTACATGAAACTATAAATATGCTATGCTCAACTTGCTCAACTTGCTATTCCTTTCAAATATTCAACAAAATTATCATGAAAATTTCTTTTTTTACCTTCTATTTCCTTCCACCCTGCCCTAAAGATAGTTACCATTAGATACAAATAGTTGTATGTGTGTATACGTCCATATGTAAAATTATCCTGTACATAATTCTATCAGTACTTGCTCTGGATATAGATAACATATATCTTCATGTGTTCTTTATTGTTAATTTGGGTATTTATACTAAACAAAATAATTTATTTGCTCAAAGTGATTCTTAAAACAATATTGCGGGCAGCTAGGTGGCGCAGTGGGTAGAGCAACGCCCTGGAGTCAGGAGTACCTGAGTTCAAATCTGGCGTCAGACACTTAATAATTACCTAGCTGTGTGGCCTTGGGTAAGTCACTTAACCCCATTGCCTTGCAAAAAAACCCTAAAAAACAAAAAATAAAACGCAATATTGCTCTCACTGTCTATGGTGTTCTCTTTGGTTCTGCTCATTTTGTTCATTATTTCATGCAGCAAGTCTTTTCATATTTTTCTAAATCCAGACCCTTTGTGCAAGTCAATAAACATTTATTAATACTATCAATAGTATTATACACCAGATAATAGTGCTGAGGATGCAAAGACCAGCAAAAAATGGTCTCTTCCCTCTATGAGCTTGCAATCTGAGGGAGACAGCATGTAAACATCTATGTACAAATAAGCCTTATACAGAATAATTGAGAAATAATTAAGAACCTGGAACCACCAAAATTAAGAGGACTTGGAAGACTTCCTGTAGAAAGTAGGATTTGAAGGAAGTCACTGGCTTCTCTGTTTCACCTCAACAGGGCAGGAGCAAGGCATTTGTGATATCTTACTCCCCTATCTCATTGCTGGTACCTAATAAATCTGAAATTGCCATCATACCAACTTGGTATTATTATAGGACTAGAAGAGAGGGAAGCTCTGTTCTGTTACAAAGGTCCCTAGAATTTCCATAGTTCAATGAAGAGGTTCCATGGCAAGAGATTAACAGAGGCACAGAGACAGAGTGAGAGAGAGAATGGGTGGGTGAATGGATGTATGGACAGACAGATAGATGATTAGGCATACAGTTATCCATTGGTCTTCAAGTTGGGAAGATTCACATTCAAGTCTTACTTACATACTGACAGACAAATCAATAACCTATTAATACTCTAGATAACTTTTTAAGATTATGAATTACACAGTTGTACCTATATCAAATTACTTGCTGTCAAGGGGAGGAGAGAAGAGAGAGAGGGAGAAACATGTAGAACTCAAAATCTTACCCCCCCCAAAAATGTTGAAAACTATCTTTACATGTAATTGGAAAAAAGAAAGAGAAAATAATTTTTTAAAGACTATAAGATACATTAATGGTGCCCACCTATATTGGTAAGAGAATAACCTCACTCAGGGGTTCCCGATACTAATGAAATCACAGTTCTCTCTTTCCCATATATATATGTAAACAATTATACACATATGCATACATATGTGGATAAGCATATGTACCTAAATATATCTGTATGCAGGTATATAAATATTTATTCATGTGTGCATGTATGCATACCTATATAACTACATGAACACATGTGGATATGCCTATATTCAGGAATATGTTCATATAAATATATGAATACACAGAAATATGGCTATTGTTAATTACTCTGAGGGGGGAAAACAATATTTTTCTAACCTTGCTCTCTCACCAAATAATTTCCATTTGAAATAAAGGACCTTGAATGAGCACATATAACAGTATCAGGCTAGGAGATTTTACTAATAAAGTTGAAAATATGTTAGTTTTAATGTAGCTGGCACACAAGAATATGAAATAGATGCATGAAAGTTTTGTCAGCTTATTAATCATTCCATTGTAAGTGGTGTTTTTTTACTTTCGTGGCTCTAACGTCTAACCACAGTTCATTGGCTAAAGGCCAAGCTGGCTTTCGAGTTGGCATATTACCATGCGGTGCAGTCCTGTACTTCTCCTCCATTTATTAATGCTGCAGACTTCCTACAATTCAGTCTAAAAATAGAAGCAGTTCTGTGAAAAAACACTGCATTCGTGCCTTAGCTGCAGTACAGAAAAAGGGGTTTGGGTGGACCCAGGCACAAATTTGTAATGGCAGAAATCCGCAACTCATTCTATCCTTGAAAATCTTTAATTTTTTGTCACACATATAATTAAAATATAGCTGAAAGGGACAGGTCACTCTCCCAAGAGAAAGAAATGCTGCATTTGAGGAAAAGTCTGCTATACATGAGCTACACATTCATTCCTGATGTAAGAAATCCTGTTGTGTTATGCTAAAATTAACCCTCTATTTCCCCCACTTCATATTGGGGAAGGCGATACTTTAATCCTAAATTAAAATTATAGTCCAGATACCCTAAATTACAAAGTATTTATTGTAGAAAGATGGAAGAATGTAGCAGAAGTAAAGATAAGCTGGGAGTTGAGATCACAAGAACATAGGGTTAGAGCTTGAAGAATCCTCTAATGCAACCCACCCCCATTTTACAGATGAGGAAACTGAGAACCCAGAAACTATGAAGTGACTTGACACAATCAAAGAATTATTAATAAGAGGCAGAAGCTGGTTCTAGCATGAGGTCCTCCTCCTACAAAGCCACAGCTCTTCCACTTTCCACTAAATCTGAGTCTTTACCCACCTCTATCACCAATGAGCTATTGTTTATGACTGTGTCACTACTTCTCCATCTATCATATTCCTCATCTGCTAAAAAGGGGGGGGGTATTGAACTGGAAGATATCTGAGGACCTGATTGATATTTTGTTCTATTGGATGATTTTTTAAACCAAAATTTTATTAGATGATCACAGAATCACAGATTTGCAACTGAAAGCTACCTTAGCAGTCACCTAATCCAACAAACCTCTCATTTTAACAAATGAGGAAATGGGGATTTATTAAGTTTCGGTGACTTGTCCATGTTCACATAGGGAAACTGGAGATAGGGTCCAGAAAAGAGACTGTTAGCCATGTACTAAAGAGATCTAAAGCCCACTCACCAGTGAGCACTTTGATGTCAGCCTAAAAAGGAATTAGGATGGTATTGATAAAGAAGTGTCTCAAATCTCAGTCCCTGACAAGAGACTGTAACAAATATTAAACTGAGATTAAAACTCAGGCCTTCTGATTCCAAACCTATCATGTCTTAAACTACCCTGCAAGGAAACCTATTGCTTGTCATGTCTTTATGGGTGGTATTTTATATACTGCCACATGCATGTTTGCTTATGTCAGCAACCTGTCCAGAAAGTGTCCTTCAACTTTTGATCTGGTTTTAATAAACTAGTACACTTGAAGCCTGCTATTTCTGAAATATATTTTTATGCAGCCCTGGTTTGGTAGATATGAGTGAGGGCATATATATATATATATGTATATATGTATGTGTATATATATATATATATATATATATATATATATATATATATGTCTCTTCACACAGTTTTTTTTGGGGGGGGGTCATTCTTCCACTGTGATTTGTTTTGGATCTAGAGTAGTTTGAACAAGACAAATAACATTTGAGAATCCATCTGAACCTGAGGGAGCTGCCAAGGACACAGGTGAAGAAAGATAGTGGCTGCATTTTTCTAATCAAAATGAAAAGCAGCTAAACTGATAAGGTCTCATTGTTGCACAAATGGAAAGTCTCACAGTTTGCATATCGGACATATCAGGTGTTAGGATTTGACTCAGACTCCTGAGTAATGGGCTGTTTGCCTTTTGGTGAAGTGGAGAGGAAGGAAATGTCATTCTAGCACATCACACAGGATCGAGGAAGACCAGGAGGATGATGGGGGAATCGACCTTTCCCAGGCTGTTTCCGAAAGATACTGTTGGGCCTGGAGTTGCTGGGTAAGTTGCTAAATAAAAGTGACTTCACCCCCTTCTGGCATTTGAGAGGGGGTAATTAAGGGAGGACTTATTTTGAAATGAGGCCAGCCTGAAAACTCTCCCTTAGTTGTTTAGATTTTTAGAGCTATGTACAAGAAGTAAAGGCCCTAATTGTGCTGGATCATGTAAAGATAAATAAAGAAAAGAGGCCAGGGCTCATGGGAGAGTGTTTGGGGATGAGCATGGAAAAGGGAGGTGGAGAAGAAGGCTTTTGAGAATCACACCACTGTTTTTCATCAGAGCACAAAGCAGAAGGAAGCTAGCAACCTCATTTGGGGGCACAGAGCCCATATTTATTGATTCATATTTCACCTCTGAGACCATCAAAGGAATTTGAGATCAAAAAGCTGTCAGGCAAATGTATACGGCTTCTCCCTTTCTATATTTGGGGCAACAGTTTCTTTTCAGCTGATACTCAGTATTTTAACAGTGATTTAAGATACAAAAGAATGAATATTTCCAAACCTGGATCTTATGATAGGAGAATGAGGAGGTCTGTTTGCAACAGATAGCCAAAGACTACAACCCAAAACAGTGGTCCTCAGCCACAAAACCAAAGAGATGAAAATCACTCCTAACAGTAGGAATTTTGATGATAGACTAGGAAGTGGTGTTACAACTGATAAAGGTGGTGTTGATAGGATCAGTGAGGAGTGTCTCTGATCTCAGGTCCCAAAGAGAGTAATATCATATAGGTATATGATATATTATATATTATCAAGGAGCCAGCCTTGTTGCAGAGATTTTCAGAGAACCAGCTAAGAGCAATGAAACTGTGATAAAAGGAGACCATGAGTGTTACCTAGAAAGCAAGGGACCAAGTTATAAGACATAGTAAAAAGTTCTGGGGTGGGATATGGAACAAAATCTCCCAACCCTAGTTCTACCATTTATTAACTGCATGACCTTGGGCAAGTCACTTTCTGAGCCTCAGTGTCTTCATCAGTGAAAAGTGAAATTCAATAACCTTCTAAGTTTTCATATAGATCCAAATCTATGATCCCATGATATCTATAACTGACAGAGGAAGGAAGTTTTCATTTTAGTCCTGCCACTGGCTGGTTGTGAAAAGTCACTTCCATTGAGCCTCAGTTCCCCTATCACTAAAAAGAAAGAAAGAAATTACAATCTAAATACACTGGATTTGGAGTTAGGAGATATCTGAGCCTAAACTCTCCCTCTGGAATGTATTGTTGGTTGGGTGGTTAAGTCCTGAGCATTGACTTTCTTAACTTTAAAATGAACATGAGGATACTACCTTTCAGAAGGGCTGTTGATAACAACTGAAAAAAAAATTTGTAAAATTTTTGTCAATCATAAAATGCTATATAAATGTCAGCTTTGATCTTTCTGTGGTCCCTTTCTGTTCTAAAAGAGCATGGTTCTGTAATTTCTACATACTCTTTTAGTTGATTGGGAATGTGCTCTAACTCAGTAGACTAAGGGTGGTTTGGCACTGAGAAGATATTCCCCCTGCTATTCCTGTTGGAAGGCACCTGTTTTAAACTCTGCCAATTGGACCAGCTTTCTAAAATTGAAAATACCAGGAAGTTTCCCTGATGCCCAACCAAAGGGATAGAGTGATCACATCTATATCCCTTTCGTTTAGGGCAGAGATTCTTAAGCTCAAGTCTATGAACTTGTTTCAAAAACATTCTGATGACTGCATTTCAGCATAATTGCTTTCCTTAGTAATTCTATGCATTTTATTTTGTATATTTAAAAGCATCATTCTAAGACAGGCTCACCAGACTAACAAAGGGAATCTAATCACACACACACACACACACACACACACACAGATACAAACACTTGGGAGATCTGATCTAGATTCAGTATAAGAAATGTTCAGATTGCTTCCAAGCAATATATATTCCAAAATATAAAAATTCATCATTATTCAATGGAGATGTTTCCATTTGTTAAAAATTATGCCAAATGACTCCCTTTCAATAGAATGAATTCAAAAGTTATTTATTAAACATTTCCTATGTGCAAGGTATTGTACTAAACTGGAACTATGAAAGAAAAGTTGTCAGTGCCCTCAAGGAGCTCACATTCTAATAGTGAGTAGAAAAGAAAGAAGAGAAAAGAGCAAAAAAGGAGAGAGAAGAAAGGAGAAGAGAGGAAGTGAGGAGAAAAGAAGTTAGAAGAGAATGAGGGAGAGTGAGGGGAGGTTTGAGGGCAGGAGAAGAAAAGAGGGGAAAGGAGAATAGAGAGAGAGAGAGGAGAAAGAGGGATCAGAAAAGGTTTTTTTACACTAGAAGGAACCTTAACTAAACCTTGAAGATCCAGTTCTAGGTATTTCTCTAAAGCAGTTATATAGTGAGAATGAATTCCACTCATGAGGAAATGATCTAAGCAAAGACATTGGAGCATATCTCTATTTTCTAAGAGATCTTTCTGTCTCCCTCTGTCCTGTATCACTTTTTCTCTCTATTTTAGTAGTATTGAGGGTAATAATAGTTTGATTTTAGTGATCAGTATTTTACAGAGCACTTTTTTCCCCTTGACAGTCCTGTGAGGCAGGTGATATGAACATTACTATCCCCATTTTACAGATAAGAAAACTAAAACTCAAAAAATTTAGCTAATATGCCCTGGGTCATAGCTAGTAAATGCTAAAATTGGGCTTTAAGCCTATATACTTCTGGCTCCAAAATTAGTGTTCTTTCACTGAATATGATTTTTTAATTGAGGGAAAAAAAAGGAAGTGTAGGTGGGAAAGCATCTGGCATAAGTTGTTGTCGATGAAAAGAGGAAAAGCATAAAGAATCGCAAGCAGGCAGTAAGATACTTTTGGAGTCCATGATACTTTCTATTAAAAATATAAGCATCATGAAATTAAAGGACATGCTTATTTGTGTTGTCAAGCTACCTCAAAAGAAAGGTGCAAAAACAAATTCTTAACACCCCAAATTCACATCTCAGTGCATTTTTTTTGAAGTAGATATTAGAAAATAGGAGATGGCAAGGTGTTCCTGCAGATTTCTAATCCATTCACTCCTCCTCAAAACAAAATAAAAAACACTCCCTATCCTCAAGGATATTGTATTGGGAGGAGGAGAAAGGCTATGATATGGCGAGGGGGAAGAGGAGAACAGAAAGATGAAAGGAAAGAAAGAAGGGAAGGAAGGGAAGTGGGAGACAGAGTCAGAGAAAGAGAGACAAAGAGAACAACTGGGAGAGCAGGAAAGGTTTTCTCTAGGTGGGAAAAAAAGCTGAGATTGGAAGGCAACCATGGATTTAAGAAACCAATGTGAATAGGAACTATATTCTCAGCATAGTTGGAGTGGGGTACCTTATGTGCAAAGACCCATGGAGGCAAGATATGGAGGGCCAAATTTAGGGAAGAGCAAATAATCTTTTTGACTGAAACATCAGAGGAAAGTAGTTGTCATGATAATGCTTACTTTTCCCAGATCTCTCTGACTGGCATCTGAGTAAATTTCCAGGTTCCCATTTTACTCTAAAATATTTTCTTCCTTTTTTTTTTCTTTAGACTCAGTGCTCCTTGTTTCCCTTGTGCTATCTCTGAGTTTCTGGCCTTTTCCCTTGACCTTTACAAATCATCTCCCACCCTCTGAATTTCTCCCCAAGCAAATCTCTTCCAGACTCTGTCCCTCACCCTACTACACTCATTGTCTACTCCTGACCTCTTTCTGGGTTCTGAGGAACCATGCATGAATAATGTAGGACTCCAAGGAGCCCCACGGCCAAACACTAGCCATCAAATAATATTTATTGTGTGTTGCTCGATGCACCAAGCTGGGCTGGGCCAGGCCTAGGATATGATCCAGGCACTTCAGGAAATTACAGTCCAAACTAACAACAGATTTCCACCATGATATAGACAGAGTAGTATAAAACATTAAACACACAAAATATGAAAACATGCATGGTGAACAGTTAGCTCTGGAGCTAATCAATAAGGCTGTTGAGTTTGGGGAAATATCAAACCATTTCATAGCAGTAAATGTGTTTTAAACTTATAGGAATGAAGTTATCCAAAGCCTTCTGAGTTGAGGAAGAAAGCTGGTGTTTGCAATGTGTTTGCTAAGCATGATCTGGCTAAAGATAGCCTGCTGGAACCATCCAGACATCCACATACCCCTACTTGGCATGGCTGTGCCAGAAACTCTGTCAACAAACCAGTATGCTGAGGCAGGAGATCATAGGTTGAGTTTGGAAGAGAATTCCGGCGTCATGCAGTCTAATCCCTTTGCTTTATGGATGAGGACATTGAAATCCAGACAGGTGTAAATGAATTATCTGGGCTATAAGACAGGTATTCAGTAGCAAAGCTAGAAGCTGGGAACAGAGAAGGCAGTATAATGGAATGGAGATGTTGGAATGAGCATCAGGAAACCTAGCTTTGAGTCCTAGGTATCTTACAAACTAGCTATGTGACCAATCCGTAGCAGCAGCTTCCTCTCTGGATATTTAAAAACACTAGCTCATTTACTTATAGCTGTGAATTGATTTTAACATTTCCAAAATTCAGGCATCTCACTGACTGTTTTTGGATTCTAGGTCTTCTTTAATGGCCATATACCAGCGAAATACTAAAATGTCTGGTGTCTTAAGTGGCTATATGGCTCTGGCCTATTATGAGGTTAGACCATTGGGCATTTTGAATCAGCATTTCTGGAATCTCAGACTTGGATCTTTAGAAGACTTTAGAAAATATATTTTTTTAAAGTTTTGCCCTCATTGAAATGAACTCGGCTTCTCTTTCCAGCAATCTTGCCATGATATAAAATGGCAGCTGACAGAAGAATTTGTGGGAGCATCATGAGCTATGGAGCTTGGGAGTAATTGAGCTAAATGCTAAATTATTAAGAGATCATCCCTATTTGTTGGGTCACCCAAAACTTGGAGAATCATAGACAGACAGAAAAAGTTTAACACAGAAAACCTTGATACATATCTGGGCTCTGGATAATTCAATGCAGGATAGACACCATGTTCTAAGGGCTCTGCTGCTGAACCTGGTCTGGGTAGCAGCCTCAAGGAAAAGTCTCTTCTTGCTCGAATGCTCCATGGATGCTTAAAAATAGCTAAACATGGCACAAGGAAAGAATAACAACTTGTTTACTGTTCAGCAGGGATTATAACTACAGGAACAAGACAGCCATGTTCCTTCTAAACTGCCACTGGCAACTCCCAAGGACCATATCCAAAACCCCTTACTTGTAGTATTAAAAGTATAAGAGTCCATTTATAAATGTTAGTGTTTAACTTACCTCACCACACAAATAAACAGACAGTTGGTTCATTGGGGAAAAAAATCAGCATACTTACAAAAGTTAGCCATAATGAGACAGGAACAACCTGGGGAAGAAGATTTGTCTCTATTTATTGGATGGAGGCTTTTCTTATGTAACACCAGTGATTTCATGGAAGTCCCAGGACTTTTTTGAGTCAATAAGTATTGATTAAGAACCTACTATGCATAGGTACTGGAATGTGGAGGTGCTTCATGGGGCACTCATTCATCAAACTGCAAGGAATCTTGAAACAGTGTGGATTACTAGAACTGGAAGGCTCATTAATAATCATCTTTCCCCTCTCCCTCATTTTTTCAGGTGCTAAAAAACTGGGAATGGTTCATGTAGGACTTTGGAATGACAAGCCCACTATGTACTGTCTGTGGACCTATGAAATGGTCTAGTCATTTTGAATGTCATCTTGAAAATATGCAATAAAAGTGTAAGCTATCTATATCCTTGGATCTAGGTATCCCACTATTAGGGGGTATCTAAGCAAGGGAAGGCATATATATGTATAGATAGATAGATAGATAGATAGATAGATAGATAGATAGATAGATAGATAGATGTTGAACTGAGCTATTTCTAAGTGATTACTAAATCCCTGCAATGCACAAATGTAGAAGAGAGTATGCCAACTTTTAAGTGACATCAAGGCATCAAGGCTAGTAACATGAGATAACGAACTGGAGATGCTTGGTCAGGACAATCAACACAAAAAGAAGCATCTCTGAAGCAACATCTCCAAGTGAAAACATTGTGTATTAAAAGAAGATGACATCCGATATAGGCATCAGCTATAAAGATGAGTAAAGACAACTGTGACCATTTTTGTCATCAAGGCTGAGATATTGGTCTGAAAAGCATAGTGAAGACAGTACTATGTAGTACCTGCCCTAACAGGTGCCATTTTGAAGTTTTTCCAGTACCTTGATCATGCTAAAAATTATATCTCACTTTCATATAGAATGCAAAGATTCCTAAAACTCCTTCCTCACAGTACCCAAGTACATAATAGAAATGTTATTTTCTCAATTTTAAAACTAAGGAATTTAAGCAAATAAAACATCTTGCTCCCTAGCACACAGCAGAACCAGAATTGAATTCGGGTCTCTCATCACTAACTCCAATATGTTTTTTCATTATTCCAAGAACCTCTGTTGGGATTATGAATCAACAAAAGAAGTGATGAATCTTAACTTGGGGCCCAAATCTTGGCTCTGCCAGATGTGTGACCTTGGGCAAATTACTTCAAAAACCACCTGCTATAGAAGTTTTTACTGATCATTCCCCTTTTCCCTATCTATTCCATTGCCTCTGAAATTACCTTCAATTTACATATATATTGTACAAATAATGTTTTGTATGTTCTATCCCATTGAAATGTGAATTCTTTGAGGACAGAAATGCCATTTTTACCTTTCTTTTCTTTTACCCCAACACAGCACAATGCCCAGAAATAGTGGATGCACCCATTTATACTTTTTTGACTGTCTGACTGACACCTCCCTAAGACTGAGTTTCCTCATCTGTTATAATGAATATTGTCCTGCATGACTTCAAAGTTTCCTATCCAGTTCCAAATCTATGTTTTTCCTCCCCAATCCCAAATTCCATCTCAATTCCTACCTTCTCCAGGGAGTTTTCCCTATCTACACACATCCCTTATTGATAATATTCATATCTGAATTCTGACAGCACTTATATATTGTGCTCCAAGGATTAAAGTGCATTACTATAGGGTCATTTCAAGTATACCACATCCCAAGGGGAATATAAGCTCCTCGAGAACAAAGATTATCGAATTTAGAGCTGGAAGATCATTTAGGGGGTCATACAAGGTCTAATCCTCACATTTGACAAAATGGGCAATTGAGACCCAGAAAAGTGAAGGTAATTGTCTAAAACCATAGAGGCAGCAAACAGCAATACTTGGATTCAAAGATCTTATATCATATATTCAGATCGTATGGGTGGTGCAGTTAAGTGGTGCAGTGAATAGAGCACCAGCTCTGGAATCAGGGAGACCTGAGTTCAGATCTGGCCTCAGGTACTTGACATTTGAAACTTACTAATTTTATGACCTTGGACAAGTCACCTCACCCTGTTTGCCTCACATCCAGGAATATCTCCAGTCATCCCTAATTCATATATGGCCACTAGATCCAGTTAGTTCCAAAGGAGAAAGTTGGTGACTTTGCACAGGATTCTCCTCACTCAAATCCAATTCACTTGTTTGTCATGGCAATCAACTCTCCATTGTCATGATCTTCTTTGAGAATGAAGGACTAGCATCAATCAGTTTTATATATCATAACTTGCACAAGTTTAGGTACATAATATGGGTTCACTAAATAATTTCTTTTGATTATGATGCTTTTTCATGATCTTTCCCTTCTAGAATCCCATACAGTTGCTATCTTGGACTTAGAAGAATATGAAAGGTAGATTATACATTTGAAGCAGATGCCATTTAAAAGATCAGACTCCCTGAGATATAGAGAAGGCTAAATAGGTTGTATTTTCCTTCTTTCTTTATCAAAGTGTTAAGTGTTAGTTAACCAATGTCATGTTTTAGCATTATGGTAACAACTTTCATGAAAGTTTGGGGCAAGCATGTCTTACCATAACTTAAAATGTTTACCCTTTTCCTATTCCCACCTAATCAACCAAAAAAACCTGAATTGTTCAATTTGATTTTTTCCCAGCTCTTTCCACAGTCATTAAGAACATTGAATAGAAAGTTCAGAGAGAAAGACTTTTACTAAATGAAAGAAAAAAATCTGAGAACTTATACAGCTATCCAAATATCTAATTAGTAAGTAATGGATTCTTCTTCATTAGAAGAAATCTTCAGTCAGTGGCCTTCTAGGTGATACTTAAAAAAGAAGAGTCCTCAGTCTACTGAGGTCCCTTGTAATCCTTGGATTTTTGTGATAATTTCTTGTAATCTCATCTGTCTCAAGTCTGATATCTCTACTAACAGCAACAACAGCAAATAACAGTGATATCTTTTGAATCCAAGTTTCTTCTGACTCCCAATTCAATATTATTACACCATTATTAATGACTTAAATTTTCAACTACTCTAAGCTTTATAAAGTACTGTCCCCTCATTCAAGTGTTGGTTGGTTCCCTATTGGACCTTATTTTGAATTGCACTCCCAAAACCCATGAGCTAGCACAAATAATGAGAAAGTTAAACTCTTTGAGATTATATCTATTCTCCCTTACTCTGCCACAACTACCATCCCTTAGTAATAAGAAAGACTTTGATTATTAAGTTTCTATCTACAAATATATTCAGTTCACAAAACAACTAAGAAAAGAAAAACTATCCTGATTGAATTTTCAGGGAAAAGGATAGTATGCTCCGAATTGGATTCCAATCTAATTTTAGACTCATCAGGAAATAAATCCAAATAATCATCTGTTATTTCGGAATAGCAGGAGATAATATCAAAGTGAAAGTATTCCTTTTTTTTCTCCCTTCTCCATTCTTGAAAGCAGAGTAGTTCTCTGTGTGAGTGTGTGTTTGTTTATTTTTGCTAGACTTTGTGTGGCAATGATTAAGATTTCTTAAATGGTTCATATTTAAACTTTTCCATTTTTAAAAGATCAGATATTATCAGAAACACTCCTTAAATAAGAAGACTTTCCTCTCCTGCAGACACCACATAACTACCTCACCTTTTCTTGCAAATTCATTTCTGGTGACCAAAAGGTGCATGTGGTCCATGGATCAAAGTTATGTAAAGGCTGCATTTGTCACTAATTATAAGACCTGTTAGAGTGTTACCTTTTGCCACAATTCTTAGCCACAAAGTCACCACATATAACAAGTCAAACCTGTAAAGGTACTTGATCCCTTAAGGTAAACCCAGGAAAACCTGTATTCAAGTCTCTCCTCTGATATCTACTGGCTTAGGAAAAAGCACTTAACCTCTCAATACTCTAGACAATTCCCTGAGATTAGAAATCACGGAGAAGGTATTGACCTACTTTGGTTGAGTCTGTCCAGTTTATTCAAACTCCAATGAAATCACAATCTTGGCTCCCCTTCTGTCCCTTCTCTTATTCTGATTTCTAGAGGTAATTTTATTAATGTTATTAGTATGACATTTTATGTAGGACCCTAAATCTATAGATATGACTACAAAGCTAAAAGTGTCCTCTAGCCCAACTTATTAATTTTACAGAGAAAAAATCCCAAGGTAGTGAGCTTCTCAGATCCCAGGCACAGAAACACATTCAGAGTCATATAAGGCCACACAGTGATTTTAGCTATGAGAACCAAGAATGCTTCAATTTCTAGGCTCCTCAGCAAGACATCTCAGCTTACTTTCCACATTCTAAATTCATGGTTAACAAGGTTCTAGGTACAAAGAAATTAATTCATTATCTTTTCCTTTGACAGAGACATCAAAGTTAACTTTTTTAAGTACCTATGGGGGATAACTGGAGGCATAATGGATGGAGAGCCTCAGATACCTACTTTGTGGTGGGCAAAGATATCGCAGTGCCTTTCCATTTCCTTTTCCAGCTCATTTCACAGATGGAGAGCTGAGACAAACAGGAGTAACTTACTTGCCCATATTTACTACAGCTAGTAAGTATCTGAGTCCCTCTTTCCATGGTGCCTTCAGCTGCCTCCAGCTGCCTCAGTAGGTATTTAGCATTAATTACAGGAGCAGTGGTATTTACAATGATTTTGCCTAAATGCGGCAAGAATCGGGTGGGTCTTTCTAGGTAGAATGCATAGAATATTAACTATGCTATGAGCAAAAAGAAAAGAAAACTGTTGACCTAAGGTCATCGGATCATAGAATTTTCAGACAGGAAAGCATGTTCTAGAACAATCTTTTCACTTTATACCTGAGGGAATAGAGTCCTAGATTATTTAAGTGACTTCCTCAAGGACATATGGGAATGAGTAGCAGAGCCAAGACTCAAAACCCACCTCTTGTAACACCTGATCCAATGTTGTTTCTGGTACACCAAACTTCCCTCACTTATGTGCATGATACTCTCAGGATCTGTAGAAGCTATAGAAATGAATGTCTTCAAGGGACTGAAAATCTAGTAAAATGATTTGCCTTTTTCATTCATTCAGTGACCATTCTAGGACCTCCTATGTCTGAGCACTATGCTAGACACAAATATGAATCAAAAACAATTTATCACCTTTAAGGATCCTTATTACAGGAGAAAAGACAACTATTTGCAGATTAAAAGTTGGCTTCATAGTTCAGTGCAGTATATTATAGAATTATAACATTTTGAAGTAAAAGAGAACTTAGAGATCATTTAGTCAAACCCCTTGGTTTGCCAAATTTAAAAAAAAAAAACCTGGGGTCTAGAGAAAGGAAAGGAGAGAACCATGAGGTTCACACAAACCTCTAAAGTTTCACCAAGTCCAACCAATACCTAGAATTCTCTCTCCATGGTATCCAATAAGAGACCATTTGACCTTTCCCTGAAAATCTCAAGCTAGAGAGATCTTTGATATGTGTCCTAAGGCAGTCATTCTACTTCTGTAAAGTTCTTGTTTTCAGGAAATGGCTCAATCTTCTATGGTTTCCATACATTGATATTGGTACCATCCTCTGGGGCTAAGAAGATGATCTAATCCCCTTTCCCCATGAGAGTCCTTCAAATGGTAGATGACCAGAAGACCTTTATCTTCTTCCACCCCCACCTCTTCCACCCTTAACACCATCAAGTTTTCTCTTCTCCAGAACAAACATTCCTAGTTCCTTGAAACAATTCTTGACCATGGTCCTGAGGCTCTTTATTATCCTCATAATCTTCCTCTGAGCATTTCCCAGCATTTCCCAAAGACTACCTGTAGAATACAACACCCAGCCATGTCAGTGACAAAGCTAAGACTAGAGCATTGAATTTTGATCCAGGGGATAATTTCTGTTGTTGAAGAACCAAGTCTAAAATATATTTCCTGTTCATTATTATATCTTGTGATAAAAATTACCAAATTTGGGTTAGGGAATAAACACTGCCATGCCAGGAAACAAAATCAGAACCTTTGTGGAGCAGAATTGAGCCTAAAAAAGCATTGAACCTTAGGAGATTTATACAGCCATTTGCCAGGTATAAGTTTACAGCTGAGGTCTAACAGGGTATTTGGCAGTGAACAATACTCCAATTCAGGGCTGTAACCACAGAAGGGCACTTGGGGGCATTATCCCATTGGGGGATGCCTGGACCCAGCTGGAAGTCCTCCCCCTTCCAGCTGTTTATATTTTTATGTTTCCCATAACTATTTCTAAGACTTCACCAGTACAAAATTTCTGTATGCAACCCTCCTCCAATTTCAAAGTTTTTTTTGTTTTATTTATGCAAAGCTATAAATCTCTCACAGTCCTCTACCATTTTCTCTGGTTCCAAGTGATTAATATCAGTTCTCTGTTGGAGGAGATCAAGCTGAATTACAATAAAGCTTCAAGGCCCTCCCCAGCCTCCATCCGATTCCCTATACTGTTCATGTTGCAGATTTTATTTTGGACTCGTTGACTTTCACAGAGCACTTTGTAACTGGTCAAACCTGCTGGTTTGTTCACTCCTTCAGCTCTTATTCTTGTACCTTCAGAGAGCAGCCTTTCCTGTTGTCAGTCAATGTGCTCCTATTTTCTTTCTCTCTGTTTCTGCCTATCCATCCATCTCTCTGTTTCTGTCTCTGTCTCTCTCCAATTAGTTTGTCTGATCCATTTATGCCCTGTGACTAGAAGACATTTAATAAAGACTGGTTAGACTGAACTGAATTAGAATTATGTCAGATTGGATTGCAAATGAGAGGATCCCTCCATGACACATTGAATGGTCCCAAGAGGCTCAAACTACTTCTTTTGAAATTCCCTGTAACTTTTTTTAAGGAATAGGGAGAACAAGAGAGAAATCACTGGATTTCTTACTCTAGAGTAAGAATTTTAACCTGGGGTCAATGAGCCTATTTAAAAAAAATTTATTTTAAATGTTTTTTTTTCAAAATAGTCAATTTCCTTTGTAATCCTTTGCATTTTATTTTATGCACTCAAAAAGATTATTCTAAGGTGTCCTTAACCTTCACCAGACTGCCAAAGGGGACTAGGACACAAAATAAATTAAGAACCCCAGCTCTAGAAGTGGGCTTGTAACAGTAGCGGCTCATAAGAACTCACCTTATGTGAGTTCACTGGCATACCAACAGGCCTACCTTGTTTCCATCTCCATTCTCCTGGCCATGGACTGAGGGCTTTGCCTACCTGGCTGGTATTTTAGAATAACTTGGCCTGAGAGATGGAAGATTCTTAGCTGGATTAGTTCTGCCACCTACAGCTTGGAACTGACCTTCACATCAAAGAGAAGGCTAATTTACATGTGTGAATGAATGGAAGCATGGCCTCTTCATTATGAACCCTTAGAGTAAATTATTGCAGACAAAAGAAAAAAATGATCTTGATAAGAATTAGGTGTTAGAATCTCTTTAAAAAATGGTTTTTACTGTGGTTGGCAGGAACTTTTCCTTTCAAGTGTGGGTGTTAAACTCATTAAAGAGACATTTTACCCCAAAACACAGATAGGAAAATTAAGGTTCTTCTAGTATAGACACATGAAATTGTAATCTAATATTCCTTTTTTTAGCATTTGCTATGTGTTGTAAGAAACTCTATAAGGAAGCAATAGTGCAGAAGTCTCTACTTTCAAGGAGCTTCCATTTTACTGGGGAAGAAGAGATTAATTATATGCACCAATAAGTAAGTGAAAATGTATCAAATTAACCTAGAGAAGAGGGTGTCCTAAAAACTGGGGTTCAGGAAAGGCCCCATATAGGAGGCAACCCTTGAGCTGAACGTTGAAGAGAACTCCCCAAGAGAGAAAGAAAGAGGACGGACAACGGAATAAGGATTTATTTAACTCCTACAGAGCAGTCACTGTGCTGAGTCCTTTACAATTATTTCATTTGATCCTCAACAGCTCTCATACCTACCATCCCCATTCTATAGCTGAAGATACTAACGCAAACAGAGTGACTTGTCCAGGTTCACACAATTACTAAGTGTCTGACTCCAGGCTCAGTACTCTATCCATGAAGTGAGGCAGGAGAAAACGCTACTGATTAAAGTGTTTAGTGCTGTGGCTTATTTCCTGGGTAATTCATCATGGCCTAAGAAAGATTGAATTGCAAAAGAGATAATTATTTCAGGTGGTTCAATAACAAACATAGTCCAGAGGAGTTTCTTAATAAGTTTTCATCAGAGGCATCCTGGGGTATTGTAAAGAACCTTGGGTATCAATCCTTGCTCTATCCCCAGATGGGCTAGTCATTATTTTTTTTAAACTTTTATTTTTTTAATTTTATTTACTTAAGGCAATGGGGTTAAGTGACTTGCCCAAGGTCACACAGCTAGACAATTATTAAGTGTCTGAGGTCAAATCTGAACTCAGGTCCTCCTGACTCCAGAGCCTGTGCTCTATCCAGTTCATCATCTAGCTGACCCTGGGCTATTCATTCTTGCTGTGACCCTTAGCAGAAAGCTTTCTGAGCTCCAGGCTGCCTCACTTGGAAAATGAGGGGACGAGACAAGTTAATTACTAAAGTCCCCATCAGTTCTTGCTTTCATAAATGCTAGCTCCTGTTGTTATTTATCTCTTGGTGTTTTGTGGGGGAAGAGTCTCAGACTAGAAGTTTGATTGTCAGTTCCTAATATTTACTATCTGCATGACCTTGAACAAGTCACTTAACTTCTTTGTGATTCAGTTGCCTTATATCTAGCTGGTTGTATTAATACCCCTAGAACTACCATTCAGGTTTCTTGAGAGTAAGCACTTTGTAAACTCTAGAAGCTATTTATTTGTAAAATATTTTTATTAATCAAACATCAAATATTTATGAAATCCTTACTATAAGCCAAAAACTGTGCTACCTAGAAGGGGTAAAAGACAATGATATAGTTGATATGTTGGCTATGTTTATTACTACATGCTCTATTCAAAACTATTCTATTATAGAGCAATTTCTGATGTGTATCAAATTATAAAGTTTCATGGAAGATTCCAGTGAAACCGTTGAGTTGAATTCCTACTATTCATTGAATACTATATTTAGGTGACATATTCAAATAACACTTAAAACATTTTTCCCCAGAATTAAAAATTTTTTAATTTAATAATCCATGCAAAAAAAAATCTGATTCAGTCTAACTCAGCAGCTGGTCCATTATGAACTCTCACTAGAATGTTTTAATGAAAAGGTTTCAGGCAAACTTTAAATATCTTGACCACTTCCTCCCTTTGAACACTGAGGTAGACAGTCCAGGACCCTGAAGCTAAGTGCCTTGGGACTTGCATAGTTCCCAAGAATCATGGAGGGGAATCTTCACTGTGAAGAAAGAGACCATGTTTCACACCACTGCCAACTGTCACCAATTAGCAAATAAACCCAGGAATACTAGGACTTTCAGAACTTCCCAAACCCCTATCCTGCTTCCAGCCCATTTCCCAGCCATTATCCAGAGAAACATATACCATGAGAAGGAAAGAATGCTTCTTCAGACAGCATAGTCAACTTCTGAAGACCCAGAAAATAAAGTCCTTAAAAACCAAAATCCTTAGCATTGTCAAGTGGTTCACAATCAGAAATGGATATCATTTTATCTGTGGATATGACATTAAGAAAATACATTACCATTTGCTTTGCCACAACACCCTAAAATTTGTAAGAGTTTTAGGGTAGAGAGGAAATTTCATCTGACTGGCAGCTAATATTGTTTCCCCCATTAGGATGTGTCCTTCTTGAGAGACCCCAACACTTAGCACAGTGCTTTACAAATAGTGTTTGATCATCATCTTTCTGAGTTCGAATCTGGCCCCAGACACAGTTTCCAAGGCAGCAATGCCCTCTTTATAATCTTACACTGCTCCCTAGGACCTGTACTGAAGAAAACAGAGAAAAAGATGCAAAAGAAGTAATGAGAAGTAACAGGTCAAGGAAAGATACTACCCCTCTTCCTTAATATACCTGTCACTAACTGGTTAAGCAGCCTATAAAATCCTTTGTTGCCTGTTAGTATAATGAAATCTTTAGTCCAAAGCCAGATGATCCCTGGCCGGAGATGCAGAGATCAATCTGACTCAGATAGATTTTGGACTAGGTAAGTTCCAAGGCTCCTTCCAATGTTGACATCATATGATTGATAATCAATCAGTGATATTTGTAGGTGTAATGTGTTCCCTTGACATTCTGGATGTGCATCCCCATAAGTATTTCTGGGGCCCCATGATCACAAAATTCCAGTATGGGATATAAACTGAAATGTCCAATTTCAATTTATATTTTATACATTTCCCCTTAGAGATACTTTAGATTTCAAATGACTCTCTGAGGTCATCAGGATGAACTGGAAGATTTAAAAATCCATCATTTTTAATCCTGTTCTCTTTACATTTTAAGTCCAGTTCACACAAATCCAGATGGCTTCCTCTTTGCATTTTCCAGATAGAGTTTGCAATTCAACTTTAGTAGGTCAGGTAAAACACAAATTGGAAACGATTAACAGCAACACTTAAGAGGGATTAGTCATTTGGGCAAATAGATTAAAAATGATGGAGGAATTTTTTTAAGTGTAGTTAATGTACCATTTCATATTTGAATTTCAGAAGAAAGAACGAAAGAAAGAAAAGCTTTTTTGAAGGGAAAAAGGGAATACTGAAATATTCAGTTGGAGTTGAGTTGGATGAATGTGGGTATTCCCCCTCAGGGATCTAAGTCAAACCCCATCTTTGGCCTCCCATAAACTCATCATAAGGTATTCACCTAATCTACTAGGGGCTTTTCTTGACATTTCAATGGAAGATACTCACTATCCATTGGTTATCCCATTTTTTTATCAAATTGGAGTATGGGGTGACATAATGGATAGAGTGCTAAAGCAGAAGTCAGGAAGAGCCAAGTTCATATTTTGTCTAAGATAATTAGCTACCTATATGACCCTGCAGAAGTAACTTAATCTCTGACTGCTTCAAATTTTCTCATCTGTAAAATGGGGATAATAGCAATTATCTCCCAGGGATAATTAATGCCTATGACATAGAAAGAGCTAAATTAATGTCAGCTACTATTATTATTATCACCAATTCTTACCACATGACCAATCCATCTTTTTTTTTGGTTCATACTTTTCTTTGATAACATCCTTTATTCCAATTATCTCATTACTTTTTTTTTCTTTTCAATGTACTGCAGCCTACTTACATGCACCATATATCTCTCTGTTGCCTTATGGGTGATTTTTATTTTCAGTCCACCAGTAGAACTTGTTTTATAAGGTTGACCTTGAAAAAGAGACTAGGAAATGCACATGCCTCATTCCTTTCAAAAGAGAAGTAGGGAACTATATGTGTGTGCAATATCATAAAGGAGTTAGTTATTTTTTCCTGAACTGTTTTGTTCTTTCTTTTAAGATTTGGTAAAGGGGAAGCCTTAAAGGGCAGGGAAAGGAAAAGGGACACTTTGAGAAATTAGCATGATTAAAAAATAGCAACAATAAAACAAAACAAAAAAAAGCATTTAAAGGATGCTGGGTTTTTTGTTTTTTGGAATGGGCGAGGTTATGTTTCATACTGGGAGCTAACCTGAGTCAGGAAGATTTGGGTTCAAGTCCTTCCTCGGGGACATAGTGTAGTGGTTGTGTGACCCTGGGAGCTCACTTTATCTAAGTGCCCCTGGCAACTCTCTAAGACTCATTTACAAAACCATTTGCAGATCCACAAGGTAGAGAGCTGATTCCAAACTTATGAAAGCACAGGTTCAGGTCAAAACAAAACAAAAACAATAGTAACATATTGGTCTTTTTCCCATCTCAGTACAAGGAAACAGCTTTTTTTAACCCTATCACTAACATAGAAATATGCCATAAAATTTATATCAACCAGAATATTCAAGACATGGGATTTTCTGATTAATTGAACTTATTGTGGAACTGATTTGCCAAGAAATAGAGTTTCGTAATACATTACAAAAAGGATCATGTTTTTAGGACTATAAACCTAGAAGATGTAGGAGTCAGGACTGAATCAGAGATTCTCAGAGAGAAATGGGATTTTAAGAGGTTCATAGGACCACAGATTTATAGCTGGATCTTATTTTACAAATGAAGAAAGTAAGACCAGGAAAGGTTAAGAAGCTTGCCCTGGGTCACACAGGTATGATTCAAAAGCCAGCTTAATTATGTCTTCCTGCTACAAAGTCCAGTGGGGGGGTTTTTTCCACTATCCACATATTGCTTCTCAAGGAAAGCCACTCAACATGAGACTTGAGCCTAGCCCAAGGTAGAGTCTCATGCTGTACAGATTCACCTAAGTATCAGAATCCACTAAGCAGAATCCACTGAACAGTGGACACCTAGCCTCTCTGGGAATGGATCTTTGCACTTGGTCAATGTTCAAGAAAAGTTTATTGAACTGAATTATGTTGTTTCCTAAAGCAACCTTGTTCTAATGTTTATTTCTTATTTTGAATTCCTTATATTGAAACAAAGTCTGCATCCCTTGGCTTCTACATTTTGATACTATTTCTCTCTAGGCAGAACAAATAATATAAATCTAACCCAATTTCCACAGGACTGGCCTTTCACAGTCATGTTCCCAAAACTTGTTTTTTTTCCCTGAGGCTAAAACATCTCCAGTTGTTTCACTCAATCTTCATTTGCCTTACTTGAAGACACACTCTATGTGTTTATTTTTTAAGGGGTTAGTATTTGCTTACTAAATTTCTAATAACATGAACTTGGTTTCTCACATGTCACTTTCTACTAACAAAAATCATTAGAAAATCAATAGGTTGGGGCAGCTAGGTGACACAGTGGTTAGAGCACTGGCCAAAGTACTGGCCCTGGAATCAGGTGTACCTGAGTTCAAATCTGACCTCAGACATTTATTAATTGCCCAGCAGTGTGATCTTGGGCAAGTCACTTAACCCCATTGCCTTAAATAAAAATTCATTTAAAAAGGAAATCAATAGATAATTGAAACTTGCCTTTTACTTTTTTTCATTTTAATTCTTTCAAAACGCTCCTATCACCCCCAATTTCATCTCCCAATATGCATTCTCATCCCCTAGTCACTTAAAGTCAATTTAAATCTGACTATGCAAATTAAATACACCATAAAAAGGGAGCCATGTTGAACTAGAGGTGGTATGTCCTGAATCTACCAGTAACTATGTTTATGATCATCAAAATCAAGATAGGATGAAGAAGTAAAAGAGCTGATGATAAGAAAGAAGAGTCTAAGGTGAAGAGTCTAAGGTTATGCCTTCTCAGGCTCCTTTGCTGGAGCTCACTGGCTATATCATGCCCTTGAATGTGTCCACTCCCCATATCTCTGTCTGTCCTGAGCCCTCTTCTATTTTCTCTTTACATTCTTTCATTCTCTAACTTCATAAGCTTCCATGGATTTGATTATCATCCCTATATAGATGACTTCTATATCTATATCTTATATTCAGATTCAGTCAAACAGCAACTCTTAAGAGAGATTACTCATGAACTGAAGAGGGGGAAAACTAGAGGCAGGGAGACCAATTAAGAAGCTAATGCAATAGTCAAGGGAACAGGTGTTGAGCCCCTGAACTTATGAACTGATGGTAGTCATGTGAGTAGAAAGATGGGAATCGATGAGAGACATGTTGTGGAGGTACAAAAGACAATATTTGAAAACTGATTAAAAATGTCTAGTCTGTTGACCTCCAATCATCCATCACCAGTCTCCTATTCAATATATCTCTAACTGGATGACCCATGCACATGTCAAACTTACCCTCCATAACCCTTAATTTATTCATTATCTTTTCCCCAACACAACCCTCAACATAATTCTCCCAAGGATCTTTGGCATCATACTGATTTCCTTACTCTTGCTGACCTCACATTTGAAAGCAGTTTTTAAATATTGTTATTTCTATCTCCATGGAATCTCTTTCTTCCATTTTCTTGTTATATACAAACATAATCACCAATCAACTCAGAAGTTGAGGTGCTCCATATCTCCCTCTCTCCTTGACAATAGCAATAGCTTCTTAATTGATCTCCCTGTTTCTCATCCCTCCCCTCTTCATTGCATCCCTTTACTCAGCTGCTAAGTAATTCTCATAAAATATATGTCAAACCATGTCACTTCCCTCCTCAATAAATTCCAATGGCTTGTCATTATCTCTGGGAAAATTCCATTTGATTTTGAAAATACTTCACAGCCAGACCCCCAAACCGACCTTTCTAAATGCATACAATATTGCCCTTACCATACTCTCTGTCCATTCAAATTGATACTCCTTATTTTTCTCATAACTAACACTCTAGCTTAGTGGTGTATTTTAGTTAGGATACTGGTCCAGGAGTCAAAAAGCCTTGAGTTCAAATCTTGAACCATACTAATTGATTATCACTTTCATTATTGACACTTCCTTGTAACTCAAGTTTAATTATCAATTTTGACTACCATGCAATAGCATTCGTCTCATTTTTAACCAAGTTAAAGCTTTTCTATTTATGCCTATTAGATTTCATCTTATTAGATTAGATCCCCCATCAAGATCTTTTAATGCTTTTATCCAATGTGTTAAATAGAACACCCAGATTTGGGTCATTTGTAACTTTGATAAGGATGCCATCTATGCCTTCATCCAATTCTTTGATCACCTTTTTAAATGGAGAAGAGTTAAGGAAAGTACTTTTTGTCACTCTGTTAGCATTAATTCATTAATCATTATTTTTTTAAAATCTAATTGTTCAACTGTGCGCATAATTGAACCATCATATAGCCCTCATATTTTCACCTTGTCCACAAGAATATTATGAACTACTTTGTCAAATGATATAGCTATTATGTTCCTCTGATCTGCCAAAGAGGAAATGGAATTGGCGTGGCATAACTTATTCTTCATGAACCCATGCTGGGTTACAGTCATCACCTCATCCTTTTCCAAATGTTCAAAAATCATACTTTTAATAATATGTTCTAGAATTTTGCCAGGAATTGATGTGAAGCTTAGCGGCCTATAGCTTAAAAAACATCTTTTTTTCCCCTAAAATTGGGACAATTATCTTGGATCAGTCTCATGTCATTTAACTTTAGTATTCATCATCAACTACCTGCCCTTATTTTTTCTTCTTTATATACCTTAAAAATGAATTAGTCAATGTGTTCCCCAGATACCTATTATTTTCCTTAATGGAATCATTTTGTATCCATGTCATGAACAAGTTCATTCTTGTGAAATCTGCTTTCCCCAAATCCATGCTTTTCCTCAAACTATGCTCCGTTTTCCCTTCCTGTATTCATCAGGAACTCTGAAATGGCACAGCCATATCGTCCCAAGGTCCTCATCCTTTCTTTTTCAGGAGCCAAATATTTTTCAGTGGTCAGAAGCATATCCTCAATAGCAGGCTTCTACTTCTACATTTTAAAGACTGATATTTCCATCAAATCTATTCAAAAAGTAATCAGTCACATTATTTTTGTCACAGGTGAAAAAAGAGCAAAAAATATTTACCTAATTTCTCTTTTTTTAAATCATATAGATAAGGAAGGAGACTAGGTTATCTAAGTAAAGAGTGATCTCTTTGGGCTGCGAAATAAAGGTTTCCTAGACAGTGGGATTTTTAAGCTGTGATGGAGAGCAGGGATGTGAGAGACCCACATGATGCTAGTTAAGGAATCTCAGAATATAATTTGTATAGAAAATAGCAAGATGAGTTCAAGTTCATCACTTAGTAGCACTGGACAGAATCTTAGAAAACATCTTATCTTAACTGTGTATCCTGCAGCTAAGGAAACAGGCACATAAATGCAGAGTCATTGTCCCAGCATCACAAAGGGAGTTTAATGTGGAGCCAGGATTAAAACTCAATTCAGGATTCTTTCTCCCCTATACTAGGGTTCCATAGTGAGCAAAACATTTTGTTTGAGTGGCGTTTCCTTTGGAATGAGCAGGGGGCGGGGGGAAGCTATAAACAGCCTGGTGCCAGATTATAGAATGTTTTGAATGTCAGACTAAAGAGTTTAGATTTTTCACTATTAAAAGTGGTAAACAATAAGAACTAGGGTTCTTTACCTGGGATCTGATCCATGGAGAGATTTATGGGGTCTGGAAGCTTTGATTGGGAAAAATGCCTCTTTATTTTTTAACTAAACTTAAAGTTGGCATTTCTTTAAATTTTGTATTTTTTAAAGACATTTCTTTAAGAAGAGGTCCAGGAGCAGCTAGGTGGCACAGTGGATAGAGCACCAGCCCTGGGGTCAGGAGGACCTGAGTTCAAATCCAGGTTCAGACACTTAATAATTGCCTAGCTGTGTGGCCTTGGGCAAGCCACTTAAACCCATTGCCTTAAATTAAAAAAAAAAGAAGTCCATAGGGTTCTCTAGAATGCTCAAAGATGTTAATAAAACAAAGTTAAGAAGCCTTGAATTATAACATTTTGAGCTTGGAAGCAACATGATCCAGGACAAGTGGAGAGAGTTCTAGAGGCTTAGAGAGTAACTCTAGTCAAAGGCTGTTGGCGTAATCCCAGTGCAAGTTGGTAGGAGCCTCCACTAGCTTCATGGTAGAGGAATATACTGAATTGCTGATGTTGCTAGTACTTTGTTCTCCTATGTTCCACTTTCCCTTTCCTGCATCAATCAGTAACTCTAAAATGGCATGACCATATCCTCCCAAGTTTCTCCTAGAGGACTAATGACATGAATTGGATTTAAGTGAAGCAGACCTGCATATGGTCATCAGTCTCATTCTTTCTTCTAGAATCATGTAAGTCCAGTAGCAAGACAAGAGTCAGGATGACGTGATAACTCTGGAATACACAGAGTCAGAAGTGAGAGATCTTTTGACACTCACCCCATCTTAAGAAATGATTTTATAAACTTGTAAAAACTCAAATGTTGCTCTCTTTAGTTAATACTCTGAGGGAAAAAAAGTTATAAGGGCCTTTAAGAAAGAGTCTATTCTTACAGTTGAATCTTTTTTTCAGTCATGTCCAACTAACTCTTCATGACTCCTTTTGGAGTTTTCTTAGCAAAGATGTTGAAGTGGTATGCTATTCCTTTCCACAGCTCATTTTGCAGATGAGGAAACTGGGTTAAGGACTTAACCAGAACCATGCAACTAATAAGTATCTCAAGCTAGATTTGACTTGAAGTCCTTCTGACTCCAGGACCAGTTTTCTATTCACTACACTGCCTAGCTGCCCTTTTCTTATAATAAACCATAAATGTTTGGAAGTTCAGACTATAATTAACCATGCCCAATGAATTTTGCCTCTTTGTTCTGCTCTGTAGGTATAGTCCAGGTGCTACTGCTAGCATGGCACTTGGTAGAAATAGATTATGAAAGGATTACCTTACAAAGTCAAGCACAGAGTTTATAACATTCCAGAAGTTAAAAAGTAAAATTTAAGCTGAGAAATTTTTGTCAAGGAATTTAATATGTTAAAGGAAGGCAGGGAGAATCCTTCTTAGATTCAGGCTAATACCATACATATTTTATAATTTTTCATCATATATTTCTAACCTCACATTCAGGAACCGCTTATCCTCATGGATAAATATGATTCACAGGCCAACAGCAGAGTGGCAGGAGACAGAAGAGGAATCTAAATTACAAACCCCTCCTATCTTAGATCCCTAGAGTTCAAGGACTGGAAGATTGTCTCATCTAACCTCATTTTGCTGTTGAAGAAACTGAGGCTGAGCCCCCAGAGGTTAGGCAACTAAGTCATACATACAGAATAATTTAGTGGCAGAGCCAGAATTAAACCCCAGGTCCCCTCATTCTCAATTTAATGTTCTTTCTGCCACACCATGCACTTGCTAAATGAAAGAAAGCCAAGCCTGAGAGTTTGTGGTTTCATTGCTATTCATTCCAGATGGTATTATTCAGTAATCTAAAAAGGAATGATGTAGCCCAACCTAAGTTAAGCAGAAAAGAATCAAAATATATAAGAATAATAGAGCAAAGGCATTCTCTTCCACTCCACCCCACATATCTATATACATTGGTATAAAATTAAGGGCTATCCTATAGAAGAGAGATTAGGTTTGTCCTACTGGGCTCCAGAAGGCAAACCTAGAACAATCAGTAATGTTTCATGAGGCCAATTTTAGCTTCATGTAAGGAAAAGCTTCCTAATAATTAGAGCCATTCCAAGGTGAAATGGACTACTCCATAAGTCAATAGGTTTCCCCTTATTGTCCATCTCCAAACAGGAGCTGGATGTCATAGGATTCTTATTCAATTATAGGTTGACCTAGTTGACTTCTTAGGTCCTTTCCAACCCAGAGATGTTGGATTTCTGTAAAATAATATTCTTACAACATTATATGGGGGAAGGGAAGAGTAGAACAAGAAAAATTGCTCCATTTGCCAATTTGTAACACTGTCATTAAAAAAAAGCCTTCAGAAAATTCAGGAAAATTGACACTTTGCAAGTCATTCAAGCAAGTTTTGGAAGTACTGAGAAAGTCTATTCAAAACAGTATACATAACAACCCCAATATCTTTCTGCTATGCTAGCCTCCTTCCCCCCCCCAATAATCACTGGATTTTAGAGTAAGAGGGAAACTTAGAGCTCATCTAGACTTAGAATTATAGAATTAGAGTTGGAAAATATCAAAGCATAAGGATATGCTGGTTAATTCCAGTTCCCTACAAAAATAAATAAATAAATGACATGCTTTTAAATTTAATCTGCATTGTTAACAATTTCTCATCACTTTTTTAAAAAAAAAAAACTATTTTTCCCTATTACATGTAAAATGATTTTTAACTTTTTTTAAGTTTTGAGTTGCAAATTCATCACTCCTAAAGACTAGACAATCAAACCAAATCAGATTTATCGAATTTACCACATTTAAGTGCTCCTAATGAAAATTTAATAATTGACTCTCATTTGAGCTGCTTCTAAGATTCATTCTTTAATTACTCACCATCTTTCCCCCCCCTCAGAAAGTTGATCCTTCAGGCTCAAATTCTTTTCCTGGGCAATAGTATATAGACACTCTTTGTTGTGGAATAAGGTATAATAGCAATTAGCAAGTTGTCTCACTGTTACATTCCAATTGGGGTTAGAGGACCCTTTGTGTGTGTGTGTGTGTGTGTGTGTGTGTGTGTGTGTGTGTGTGTGTGTGTGTGTGAGAAGATATATATATATATATAGATATATAGATATAGATATAGATATATATAGATAGATGATATAGAGATAGAGATAGAGATAGAGATAGAGATAGAGATAGAGATAGAGATAGAGATAGAGATAGAGATAGAGATAGAGATAGAGATAGAGATAGAGATAGAGATAGAGATAGAGATAGAGATAGAGATAGAGATATATGGAGGATGGTGGCTAGCCACCTGGAGACTCTTTTCTGCCCCACCCCTTATTTGAATTTCTATGTGGTAAACCTGCAGTTTTATCAAGAAATGATAAGAATGACACTCCACTTGGCTCCTTTATGCTGAATCGATTTTCAAGGGGATAGAATAGCCAACATGATTTCAGAGAGACAACAAATGAAGGTTGGAATATAAATACTGAAGGTCCCTTTCCTTCCAGATATAGGCTATGTTCCAATAGACGTGAAGTTTGTGGAGCAATGTAGCATTTTGTAACATGCTTCCTCTCCTTTAGTAGAATAAAACTCTTCATTTCTGATATATAATTTGCATCCCTCTCTTCATAACCTAAATCTTGTGGATTTGAAGATGAAGTGATTGGCCAGGAAACAGATGACCAAGTCCATGATCAGTCTTTCTGGATTTCTATCCCATGCAGCAACTCTAAGTCCCAGGGACCTGTCGGTAGCAGTTCTCTCAGGCATAGCAGCCCCAGAAACAACCTTGTCAATGACTATTATTTTTAGACAATAAGAGTTGACAATGGTCTCTGTGACCATCTAGTCCAACCCATCAACCTCCACTTGCTTTCTATCCCATCCACCAACCTCATTCATCTCTTCCCTCACTGATTCCCAAAGAAGCATCCTCTGAAAAATCTATCAAAGAATACTGTGTCCCATTTTGAATTGATTTTTCTTAAAGATATATTAAGTAGAGTGGCTAGGTGGTGTAGTGGAGAAAGCACCAGCCCTGGAGTCAGGAGTACCTGGGTTCAAATCCAGTCTCAGACACTTAATAATTGCCTAGCTGTGTGGCCTTGGGCAAGCCACTTAACCCCGTTTGCCTTGTAAAAACATACAAAAAAAAGATATATTAAGTAGACATCAGAACAACACAACCTGAAAGAAATCTTATTCATTTGTTAAAGCATTAACCAACTTAAGTGCAAATAGTCATCTTTTTTCCCAAAAGCAAACTACACCAAAAGTATTTGTCACAAACAAAACAAAAGCAAAATTCTTAGTATTCAGAAAACATGCTGGAATGAGCAGAGAGAGTAGGAGCAACTTTGAAGGGTCCATGTTTCAAGACTGTGACTAAGTTCATAGATGACATAGAACTAGTCATTTCTCCTCTCTAGGATTTAGCTTCTTTATCCATAAAAGTGAGAGTTAGGTTAGATTTCTAAACCTTTCCAGTTCTAACATTCTGTACCATGATAAAAATATGAATTATAATGACAAGAAAATGAATTGCTTAGGTGATCTTTAACCCCTTTTGTTTCAAACCAAACTCATGAAAAGAATGCTAAAAAGTGTATTGTCTTACCTCATTAAGTACAGCCCAGTGAACATAACTGAATTTTTATTCAATAACTAAATATTTTGCAGGTTCTAAAAGTTAGTCATTCAGTCATCACTGCAAAGCACCTTTAGGTTGCAGGCCAGAATAGGGAGGTTTTTCCATAAATTTCAAGGATGTTACAGACATGAATTCTTCATATTTATCAAGCAAACCAAGAGGCAAAAGGGTAATTCAACCCAAAAATATAGGCTATGTAATCAAAATATCTCTTATATTTACTTGAAATATAGATCAATTAATCAGACTACTCAACTGAGTCATAATTTTTTTTTTTCCAATATCCATATCTACTCCCTGGATTGTAACGGTATTTCTCAAAACTTCTCTCCTTCTGGAAGACTTCCTTGTTCCAATTGTTTCGTTCTTGCATTTTCCAAAATTTTAAATTGTTTAGTTAAATCCAACGAGCATTTATTGGCTGCTAGAGGTGGCAAAAGGCCACTTTGTGAATTGAGGACAATTCAGAATATAGCTAAGACACTCTCACTGTCCTCATGGAGATCACAGTTCGATGATCTAGGCCAGAGTCAAAGTGAATCATCAACTGGTGTCAATGAATTCCATTCAATTTGACAAACAGGGCGACATATAGAGTTATGCTGCAGAAGGACACAGGGAAGCTTCTCGGTAACTAGTTTGGAAGGCAGCTGATGACCCATGATTAGAATTCTGGACCTAGAATGAGGAAGTCCTGTTTTCAAATCCAACATCAGACTCCTCCTACTAGCTACATGACCCTGGGCATGTCATTTAACATTTATTTGCCTCAATTTCTTCAATTGTAAAATGAAAATGATAATTCCACCTACTTCCCAGAGCTGTTGCAAGGATCAAATGATATCATTATTGTTAAAAGCAACTTAGCAAATGAAGGATATTTCATAAATGTATATCCCCTGTCTCATCTTCCTTCCCTTTTCTAATCAACAGGCAGTGAAGAATCAGAGAGTTCTGAACAAAAGAGGGATGTGTTCAGGGCTGGACATTAGAAAAATTACTCTAGCAGTTATCTGGCAGATATAGTAAGACTTAAGCAGGGAGACCTTGGGATATGAGTAGGAATGACAGTGAAACAGAATGTTTACCACTAAGACTCATGGGAAAATTGTGACCAGAACAGGATCAAACCCAAAACTTTCTCTTTGGCCCTGGAAAATCTGTACATTCATCATTTCACTTCTCCCAGGCCCAAAAGACTGCTTATTTAACTCTGGCCATACATGATACACTGCAAAGGGCCCTGGCTCTGGAGTCAGAAGATCTGGATTCAAATCCTCCCTTTGATGATTACTATTACTATCAGGGTGATCTTTGGCTAAATACCCTTGATCCATGCACCTATGATTTTATTGTAGCTCATGGGTTCTGGTCTTGAATACAGGAACTAATTGAGTTCAGGAAAGAGAGAGAGAGAGAGAGAGAGAGAGAGAGAGAGAGAGAGAGAGAGACGTTATCAGTCTATGGACTTTTACAACCCCATTTGCAGCCCTCTTTCAGAAAATAAACATTAATTAGTGATTAGTAGCAGCATCCTTGAATATAGATGGGTGTCAGTGTCAAAGGACTCTCAGGAGCTAAGGAGGTAAATCTTTGTAGGAATGAATTCAAATAATGGAATTCACATTCAGTCTCAGATAGCTAGTAGATGTGTGACTCAGGTTAAGGTTTAACCCTGTTTGCTTATCTGTAAACCTAGTTTTCTCTTCTGTAAAAGAAACTGGAGAAAGAAATGACAGACTAACCCAATATCTTTGCTAGGAAAACCCCAAAGAGAGTCATGAAAATGAGTCTACATCATCCACCGTACCTGAAATTCTCGCCCTCTTCCCAGGCTTCCTTCAAGTCTCAGTTCTCTTGTCTTGGCTATGGAGTCAATCCACTGCCACCTCTGAGTCCAGGAAGCTGTAGCATTAGCAGCAGCCACCCTCAGGCAAACCCATGTTACAGAGGAGCTAAGGCAGGACTAACTAATAGGTCTTGTTTAGTGAGTTAAGAGGCTGTCTACTGCAAGTATGTAGTAGAGTAGGCAGATGTGAACATTTTGTTTCAAAAGGCCATCAAGCTGAGTGAACAGGTGCTATGGAATGCTCGGTGTTTGGGCAGACATCAAAGTACCATCAAAGATCCTGGGCCATTGCCAAGCATCTTGTCTTTTGTCCTGCTCACGGACTCAGATGATGCAGGCAAAGAATGAGACTAACAACTTTGTGCAATTCTGCCTCACTTAAATTCAATTCACATGCAAGTCAAGAAATCACCCCATGATGTCACTGGTCATCTTTAAAAACAAAAATTGAACAACAATAGACATATCTTAGAGATGTTGCTGATTTGGTTCCAGACCACCACAATAAAGTAAATATCACAAGAAAGCAAGTTACACAATTTTTTTGGTTTCCCAGTTCATATAAAAATTACACACTGTAGTATACTAATTGTATATTATATTATGTCTAATGTATATGTATACATTGCCTTACTGTTAAATATTTTTATATTTAAAATACTAACTATCATCTGAGCCTTCAACAAGTCATAATCTGGTGGTGGAGGTTCTTACCTCATGTTTGATGGCTGCTGACTGATCATGTTGGTGATTGCTGAAAGCTGGGGTAGCTGTGGTGATTTCTTAAAATAAAAACAATGAAGATTGCCTCATCTAATGACTCTTTCCTTCACTTGAACTCTTAGAGGCCATTATAATGTTATTAATTAGCCTAATTTCAATATTGTTGGGAATAAGGAGACTTGAGAAGAGGGAAAGACATAGGGAATGGCAGGTAAGTGGAGTAGTCAGAACACATACAACATTCATTAATTAAGTTCGCTTTCTTATATGAGTACAGTTTGTGAAGCCCCAAAACAATTACAATTGTTACATCAAAGGTCACTGAACACAGATCAATAGAACAATTATAATAATAATGAAAAAGGTTGAAATATTGTTAGAAATACCAAAATGTGACAAAGGGACACAGTATGAGCATATACTGGTGGGAAAATGACACCAAAGGACTTGCTTATTGCAAGGTTGCCATAAACCTTCAACTTGGTTTTTTAAAAAGCAAAATATGTGAAGTACAATCAATTGCAATGCAACAAAATAAAGTATGACTATATAGAGGGAAGAGATACTTTGGAAGACACCTACATTTGAGACAGGAAGGCAGAAGTGTTTAAGAAAGAACACAGAGGTAAGAAGACCCCAGGTCTAATATTTCTTCAGCTGATGACCCCTCTGGAGTCACATCAAAGTTTCTTGGAGGACAAACATCTTCATCCTTCCTTTGGGAATTTAACTTCTTCCTATGGAAGAATAGACATATATTTATTTCTGAGTCCAGGTGGTCAGTCACTCTTCCTTACATTACACAAATTCTTTCACTCTCCAAGCACCAAACATGGGTCTTGTGCCTCTTCACAAACTTTCTCTTTTGATTTTTTTCAATCCTTCTGCTTTTTGAAAAAAGAAACTTGCCTGTTTGTGATAGTCCTAAACAGAGGACATAGGTTTTTCAAGGGCCCTTATCATCTCTTCCAAGAGGCATGTACTTTGAACATGGATAATGATATTTGGCCTCAGCAGAAAGTCAAACATTGCAGTTCACTATAAACTCCCTGCCACTCTCCATTCTTTCTGCAGAAGAGTTCTTTAGATCTTTGTCATTGCTGATGGTAGGTGGTGTTTAGTTGCTAGAAGAGTAATCTAGTCTTTATAACAGTTGAGTAGTGAAGGTAAAGGGGACTGCATCATTACAACCATTTTGGAAAGCAATTTGGAACCAGAATGTATATATCTTTTGACCCAGAGATTACACTACTAGACTTATACCCCAAGGAGACCACTGATAAAGTCCCCAAATTTACAGCAGTAATTTTCGTAATAGTAAAGAATTGGAAACATTGTTGATGCTCAGCAATTGCAGACCGATTCAGGTACATAAATGCAATGGAATAATATTATGCTACGTATGTATGTATGTATCCCAAAGAGATCATAGAAAAAGGAAAAGGACATGTACAAAAATAAAAAGCAACAATAAAAAATGAAGTCAATAAAATAGACTAATCAAGGCAAAGTCTTTCATTATTGCAGAAGACCAAAAATGACATCACTATGTTTGAGACAAGTTACAATGTGTTTGACTATCACTGATCAGAACACTATGAGCTCAGAATGCTTTACGACAGGTCAGATACAAATATTTATATTTTTGTGATGGCAAAGAATCAGAAATTGAGGGGATGCTCATCAACTGAGAAGTGAAAGAGTACTTTGGTTCTGTAAGAGATAATGAGCAGGGGCAGCTAGGTGGTGGAGTGGTAGAGCACCAGCCCTGGAGTCAGGAGTACCAAAGTTCAAATCTGGCCTCAGACACTTAATAATTACCTAGCTGTGTGGCCTTGGGCAAGCCACTTAACCCCATTGCCCTGCAAAAATCTAAAAAAAAATAATGAGCAATAAGATTTCAGAAAACCCTGGATAGACCTACATGAACTGATGCTGAGCAAAGTGACCAGAACCAAGAGCATACTGTTCACATTAACAGCAAATTGTGTGATAATTAACTATGATAGACTTAACACTTCTCAGTAATACAATGATTAAAGACAATTTCAAAAGATTTGTGATAAAAAAAAAAGCCATTCACATCCAGAGAAGGAAGTATAGAGTATGAATACCAACCAAAGCATACTATTCCATTTTTTAATTTGTTTTTCTGGGGGCTTTCCTCATATTTGTTTCCTTTTATTCTGATTATTCTTTCACAATATGACTAATATGAAAATATGTTTAACATGACTATGCATGTATAATCTATATCAGATTACTTGACTCCTGGAGGAGGATGGAGGGAAGGGAGGAAGGGAAAAATATTGGAACTCAAATCTTAGAAAAATGAATGTTAAAATCCCTCTTTACTTGTAATTGGAGAAAAAAATGCTGTTAACAACAACAAAGAAATGATGTGTATATGTTAAATTCAGAGCAGCATGATAAAATCTATATGAACTGATGGAGAATGAAGTAAGCAGAGTCAAGCAAACTATATACCCAATAACCACAGCAATATAAATGGGAAAAAACATTAAAAAGATAAAAAGTTGGTGTTTAAAATTAAAAAAACAAGCATAGCTCAAAGTAAAAGAAATGAGAGGACACCCACATTCCATTTCTCTATGTAAATGGAAGGTCCACATATTTTCAGACTTTTTCTGCACTGATCAATTATGCTCATTTTTTTGTCTTTTTTTTTGTCTTTAAAAATACTAGGCTTATCTAGAATAGCTAAGGAGAAGTGGCAAAAAGGGAGGGACAAATAAGGATGAAAGAAAAAATATATCAATTAAAACATTTAAATTATTGTAAAAGAAAGTGAAGGGGCCAAATATATAGAGTATCTAATTATGAGTGAAACATATATGCATACAGTATACTCTTTACATTTCACTGAAAAGTACTTTGTAAATCTTGAAATATTATATGGATGTGAGTTATTATTTTAGTATTGAGCTGTAATGCCAAAAAAATAAATGGTAATTTAAGGTGTCATAAATTGTTAATAAGATTTTCCTCTAACTGATGTATTAGAAAAACAAAGCCAGGAAACATTAAAGCTTCAGTAAGCTCTCAGATTGTTCCCAGTGGTTTTAATTATCAAGACAGCATGGTGCAGTTCAGAGGATTCAACTTAGAGTCACAAGACCTGAATTCAAGTTTCTACTCTGTCCCTTGTTTTTTGTGATCTTAACAGCTTTCTGAGTCTGTTTTCTCCTCTGTGAAAAGGGAATATTTCATTAACTTATTGTAAGAGAATTATATGAAGTACAAGTGAGATAATGCATGCAAAGTCATCTATATCTTCTGACTGAGAGATGTAAGCTGATGTAAGCTGCTTTTATCCTTATCTTTTGACCCAGAGATGTAAGCTTTGACCCATTGATGTAAGCTGCCTTTATCTTTATTGTTACAATCAATATGATCAAATGCAAACATGCTTCTTTTCCTTTATTGCAGTTGTGTGTAATACTGGAACCAATGCAAGAGCTGATGTCAAGACATAAAACCTATAATCTCAGCCCCCGAGATTGTCTGAAGACTTGCTTATTTCAGAAATGGCAGCGTATGGTGGCTCCACCAGGTAGCTTTTCTTTTTTAACCTGTTTATATTTGTATGTGTTTGTTTCAATTTGTAATAAACTGATGGGAAAAAGCATGCAGAATAATTTAACTTCATTTACAAAAGTTATATATCTGAGCTTTCTTGAATTTGATTTTGAAATTTGAATTTAGTGGAATTTTAGAGTTAGACAAGACTTTTGTTGCTATTGTTTATTGTTCAGATGTTATAGCTGTGCCCAGGACTTCATGACCTCATTTGAGATTTTCTTGGCAAAGATATCACAGGGATTTGCCATTTCCTTTTCCAGTTCATTTTACAGGTGAGGAAACTGAGGCAAAATAGGGTTAAGTGATTTGCCCAGAGTCATATAGCTAGTAAGTGTCTGAGGCTAGATTGGAACTCATAAAGATGATTCTTACTTACTCCAGACCTATCACTGAATTCACTGTTCCATCTAGCTGCCCCTAGACAATACTCTAGAGATTTTTAAAAATCCAAATCCTTCATTTTATAGAAGAGGAAAGATGAGAAAACAGGGACCCATGGGACTACTTACATCATTTCTCCAAAAAACATCCAGCAAGCTAGTAAGAGAACCAAGATTAGACCTCCTAAGCTATTCTTTTTAGCATACTTGTATCCTAGGGGAAAAGAGGAAAAGAGAAAAAAAAATTGATGGATTTTAAGTAAGTTATACTTGTCTTATTTGTTAAGATATATGTAGCAAAAAGCAGTTTAATCATGAAGAAAGTGGAAAATGCATTCTTTTTTTCCAGCCTTCACTAGGATGCAGGTTAGCCTGTAGAATCTCCTTCTGGGGTTTTAAAATTATAGCTTCACATCATCATTAATTGTCTTCTTATCTCATGCATTTTTACTTCCAGGCATGTTCTGAGCCTCCTTGATCACAAAAGCAAAACATATCTATTCACCAAAAATTATTTTTATAAAAAAGTAATTATTATCATGAGATTTTGTTATTTATTATTAACACTGCTTTCTGATTCTTGAATTATGATAGTCTAAGGCCTGAAGTGAAATAAGATATAGGATGTTAAACAGGATTAATATAGGTGGCTTAATCAAGTACATATTTAAAAAATGGGAAAAAATACAAAAATTAAACAAGTTGCATGTACATTCATTTTAATGCTCAGCTTAGAAGATTCTTGGACTTTTTAGGAAAAAAAAACTTCAGGGGCGGTTAGGTGGCACAGTGGATAGAGCACCAGCTCTGGAGTCAGGAGTTAGCTGAGTTCAAATCCTACCTCAGATACTTACTAATTACCTAGCTGTGTGGCCTTAAGCAAGCCACTTAACCCCATTTGCCTTGCAAAAAGAAAAACATAAAAAATGAAAAAGGTTTCAACATCATTCAACATACATTGAATGTATTTTATTTTCATTGTCATCAATAGCATTTCACATATTCATTGTGATTTACAATTCTCAAAACATTCTTAGGTATTAGCTTATTTGAGCTATCTGGTGAGGCAGGCAGGGCAGATACTATTATTCCTGTTTTACAAATAAAGAAACTAAGACTCAAAGACATTAAAATGATTTACCCAAATAATAAATGGCAAAGCTAAATTGATGTACCAGGACTCCTAATTCCTAATCCAGGATGCCTTCTTACACACCAGGATGCCTCTCAGTCACAAAAAGTAGAATAGGGTGGCTAGGTGGCACAGTGGATAAAGCACCGGCCCTGGAGTCAGGAGTACCTGGGTTCAAATCCAGTCTTAGACTCTCAGACACTTAATAATTACCTAGTTGTGTGGCCTTGGGCAAGCCACTTAACCTCATTTACCTTGCAAAAACATAAAAAAGTAGAATAAACATAAAAAATATTGTTCTAATACTGATGAAGACTTGATGGATCATAGAGATATTTTTGGTTCAAGGATTCAAGAAGTGGAATTTAAGTAGGAGAAAAGATGCATGACCATTTACTGAAATAGCACACCTATAGATAGCTATAGTTATTGGTACAGAAATATAACAAGTGTCAAATACCAAGGAACAAGGAGTGAATTATAGTCGTCTCTGGATGAACCTTATGACCTATTATAGGCAAATTTTTCAACCTCCCCTTGCCTCATTTATTCCTATCTGAAATATAGAAGATGTAATAACTATGCCTGTCTTCCCTCAGGAAGTTATATCCCTTAAACAAATGTTTCTAATTAAATATTAGAAGAATTTTAAAAGACATTTGAATACTTTGGAGAAAGAGAATAAAACTATCAGCAAAATCAAGTCCTGAAAAATATTATGGATTAAATAAGTTTTAATACAATCCCAATAAACACTCCTCCAGTTGTCCAACAGAATTATAGCTGAGATCTTGGGAGAATTTTCAAAGAGCTTTTCTATGTTTTCATTCTTCTCTCAAGGAACAGAAAAGAACCTTTTTGTTGTTTAGTCATTTTTTCAGTTGTATCTAATTCTTTGTGTTCCACCTTTAACAGTTTTTTTGACAAAATTACTGAAGAAGTTTTCCATTTAGTTCTCCAGCTCATTTCAGAGTTGCAAAAACTGAAGCAGTTAAGTGATTTTATCAGGGTCAGACAGCTAAGAAGTATTTGAGGCCAGGTTTGAATTCAGATCTTCCTGTCACAATCCACTGCAACGATCTAGCTGCTACAAGAAAGAATATTAAAGATCCCAATCAGATTTAAGGATCAATCTTACTCCAATCTCAATCAGATTTAAGGACCAAAGAGATAAAGTGACTTGACTGAGCTCACTTAGCTACTCTGCTACATGGGATGTGAACCCAAGTGTTCTAGTTCAAATACAGTTCCTTCAGACTTACATCCTGATGACTTTGGATTCTCTGAATTGACTTAGAACCACAAAGTCAAATAAAAATCCAATGAACATTTCTTGAGTTTCCCATCTACAATATATGAGATCATTTTACTAGATGATCGCTGGAGTCCCAATTAACTCAATGATCCTAAAAGGAGCACCTATCACTTTTGAGAGAGCCAAGGTCTGCCCACCTAGACAGATGGCTTCATATTGGCTCGAATATTTCTGGCTGATCCCATACGTTTCTGTGCTACATCTGGCACTCCAATTCATCTGAATTGCTAAGTAGGTACTCTTTGGGTCTCCTGTTTGAAGAAAGAGTTGTTCTCATTCCTTAGAATAATTCATTAATTCGTTATTTATTCACCTATTCGGAATAAAGTATTGCACTAAATTCTGGTCATAGGATATAAAGAAGGATAACATGATGGGATTCTGTCTTGTCAAACATCATTGTCCTAGTAGGAAAAATAATTGTAATAGAACAGTCATTGAGTCCAATTGATAATTCTAAAAACAAGACTTTGCCTGTTCAGGATGGCAACTTCATTCTAAATGATACAAGACCTTTTCTTTTAAAGAATTGTTTTGTTCTAGCAAGTGGTTGTACGGTTTGTTTCTGAAAAGAAGCTCCCCTTACCCCATTGGCTTTCATTATAAAATCAACTTTGTTCTCACAAAAAAAAAATTCTTTCAATAAAACTGTTAAAATGTTTTTCAGAGAAAGGATGATGTTAATGATGATAATACTCATGATAATAACTGGCATTAATGTAGTATTTTAAAGCTTTCAAAGGATATATATATATATATATATATATATATATATGAATATGATTTCATTGAGCTTCACAACAACCCTGTAAGATAAGTTCTAATAATATTATTGTCCCTATCTTAGAATTTAACTGAGGCTTACAGAGAGTTGAACCTTACTATAATTATACAACTAACAAATGCTAAATAAACATTGGTAGGATTGTACTTTGTTGGATAATAGAGTAATAGATCTCCTTGAATACACTTCTCAGAAATCCATAGTGCTGTCATAACTCCAAAATGAACTCATTGATTCCCCAAACTTACAGAGGCTTGATGTCTCTGGACATCCTTCAGAGCTACCAGAACTAGATGAATCAGAGGTTCTTAGCACTTTTTAGTATCACTACAGTAAAAGCTAGGGATTTTAAGAATACTTTTTAAAATCACAATTGAAAGAATTGCCAAATTTTAGCTAAAAGTTAATGCAACTACAGATCTAAAGTTTATTTGTTTTTCCATCCAATTTTACAGATTCTCTGAAATCTATACCAAGAACCTATATTAAAAATTCTTGTTTTAGGTATTCAGTATATGTAATAAAGTTGAGCTGTTATATCACACATTTCCAGTAGAGTAGACAGCACTATAGAACACATTTGATATATACATTCCAACCTGAAAATTTCTTAAGTTCAAGGTGTCCGATCTTCTGAAAATGAATGTGTGCCTTACTCTTCAGTTCTCTAACTTTGGAATTCCATGTGATGCTTCTCCCTGATAATAGAACATGCCAAACGTTGATTCTATGCTAAGCTATTTTATCAGGGGTTGGATTGGATTACTTCCCATGGAGCTTGTGATGCATTCTGTTCAGAACTGATTCTTCTCTCCTGTCTCATATTGTAGCAGAACCCACAAGGCAGCCAACCACCAAACGGAGAAAAAGGAAAAACTCCACCAGTAGCACTTCCAACAGTAGTGCTGGGAACAATGCCAACAGCACCAGCAGCAAGAAAAAAACGCCTGCTGCAAACCTGAGCTTGTCAAGTCAGGTACCTGTAAGTCTCACCTTCCTTTTAGGCCTGAAGTCTCTGTCTGTCCTACCTTCTTATGGAAGATAAAAGTTAACGCTAATTTTAGAAGCAAATTGGGAGAGGGAGGAGTGTCTTGTTGACAGGAAATCTGCTATGGATATTCTTGCTGAAATGAAGCATGAATATTACAAATCTGAATGGCAGAAAGATTTGAATTAAAGAACTCTAATTCAAAAAAGCAGGTGAGCTCTCATTTAGGATTTCAGGAGGATATCTATCATTTATTAATAGAAGCATGCTGATGGAGGGTTACAGACTTCTGACCACAAAAGGAAGAGGGTCCTGGGCAAAAGGAGCCACTAGCTTTCAGGTATCTGGTGCCATCTTGTAGTTGAGGTCATGCATGAAAGGGGAGGGAAGGGGCAATTCTCTTTTTTTAAGATTCAGGTTATAACCTTGAAAGAAAAAGGTAATGTGGATGTTTGGGAATGGCTGATTTTTTTTTTCTTCCATCCCCCCTCCCTTTATAAGAATGAACTTTCAGACCCAGGCAAGAGAATGTGGTCACAGCTATTCAGTTGTCTTGGCCTTCTGTTTCCTTTCTGAAACCTGGCAAAGAAAAAAGCCATTGGTTTGGAAAGGGGCTTCGTGGATGTCAATGACTTCTTATAGCAAAGGACTAGGTTAGCTAGAAGTAGCCCACTGTGGTCTGGAACCGCTTCATTCTTCTTCATATTTCTTGCTGTTTCTTCCAAAACTCTGCCCTTTGTTGTATATTCCTCATATATCCTGACTAGTTTCTTTCCCTGATATTTTGAACATTTATTCCTTCCCAAACCTGATAATCTCTTCTGCCCCCTTATTATGTTCCTCTTTTCCCCAGCTCTTTAAGGCCTTCATCTCTTTCCTTCTGTTTTTACATCACCCCTTTACCAATGTTTTACTCTGTCACCTAGGGTCTCTCTTGGTGTCTGGTGGATATTCTCTATCCATCTAGTCTTCTGATCTTGTCCTCTGTGATTAAGCTCTGACTTGCACTTTCCTTGGATTTCAGTTATTTTCTCTTTTATGTGTTACCTTCTCCATTGGTGTTCTGATCCTTTTCCATCTCCCTCCCAAATAGTGACGGACTGACTATTCCAGAATTTTTTTAAAAAATCAAAAATTTTCTACTTCCTCCAAAATTTTCTCTTCTAAGTTCTGCCTTTCCTTCTTCTCAGCTTCCTTTCCCTTTTGCTAGTTCTATCACTACCACTCTCTAGCTTTCTATGAATTTAGATGAGAAGGTCCTACTGTCCCTTTGGGCCCCCTTGCCCTGTTTTGCAGGGAAAAGATACTATTTCTACTCCAAGCCACCCAGTAGAACATTAGTTTTGGAGTGAATGGCCTGACAATAGGAGAAAGTGCTATTTTGCTTTTCTTGACTATTCTAGGGCAAAGATTTTAAAAATGATGATTCCCAATTATGATTCTTAGTGTCCTTACACTGGAGTAGTCTCCATATTCATGAGCCCTTAAGAATCTAAAAGGGATGACAAAGCACTTTCACCAAACCAAAATACACCTGTGGAGTTGACCCCAATTGCCAGAGAGGTGGGCTCTTCATTTGAACAATAAGTATGTATAAAATGTGCATCAAACCTCAGTTTTAGACACAATCGCAAATGAATGAGACCCCAAATAATTTAAGTTGAGATAAAATGATTCTGTTCATGCAATCAAAGAATTTTAAAATTAAATTTCAATATTATTGTAACCCCCCTTTCCCCATTGGACAGGTGACAAAATGGCAACACATAGAAGAGAAAAGGCTTAACCAAGGTCACAGAGCCAGTAAGGAACAGAGCCAGGCCCAGACCTTCAGGTCTCTTGATTCTCAGGCTAGTGATTTTCCCACACCACCACAATGTTTTCTTAGAGTGTTAGGTCTTAGTATGAATTTACCGATTTTCAAGTTAGATTAGCACAAGGCACCATTTGGACCATAGCACAATACCCCAAGATCAACAAAAGTGGATAAATTTTAGATTAGCTGAAATTTCAGAAGTCTGAGAAGCAAAGTCTTTCTGTGCAGATTTCACTACAGATTGAAGCTGACCGAGTTTTTGGATAATATAAATTGGACTTTATGTTAACTACATCTTATAACTGAACCTTCCATTGTATTTACAATGCTTCATCATCAAATATGACAGTTATAGAAAGAACCATCACCAGCCACTCCCTTACAGTGTTTTTTTTTTCCTTGACCACAAAATAATGACCATACTTGTTTTTTTTTTTCAAGATAGAGAGAAAATACTATTCAAGAATGTGCTACTCGGAGCAGACCAGTGGTCTCACGGTAGCAATGTGTGCTCCCAAATGAAAGACTAGGGTTTAATACTTGGATTCTGCTTCTCACTCCATGAGCAGGAGCTAGGAGCACTCCAGAGCTGCAGCCTCAACCCTGGGAGGGATGGAGCCCTGTGTCATTCAACCGCAGTGACCCCTTCTGTCCAATTTAAGGAGAAGCATTGAGGGGCTCTTAGAGGAGTCACTTCCAGTCCTCCTCAGAGGTTGGTGGCCATTGCTCGGGGATTAGCGAGAAGAGATTAAATGGGAATTAATTTGGTGGTACCTTCAGAACTCCAATGGAGGAGGAGAGGGCCACATTTTGGGGATTTGAGGGGGTATGTGTTTCTACCCAGAGGGATTATTGTTGCTATATGGAAGAAAGTTGAAATGTCAAGTCTTCACCCTATTGGTAATAATGTCATTTTTTTAAAAAGTGTTAAGATGATACCCCCCACAATGCATTAAAAATTTACATTGAAAAAACTGATAAGTAGAAATAATAATCCTAGGGTTTATTCTTTACACATAATGACTATAGAGAGAGAGAACCTAAAGATGCATGTAGTAGGGCAGTGTGGGATAGTGGATGAAAATCTGGTTTAGGATCCAGGAAGACATGAGTTTATATTCTGCCTCTAACCCATCCTGGCTGTGTGATCCTGGGCAAGCCACTTAAACTCTCAGAACCCAGGTAGCTGATTTAAGACTAAGTTACAGGAAAATTGCTAACCAACATTGGTAAAAAGAGTTTTCTCATTGAAATCTCTCTTTATCAATGATTACATGGGTCTGTTTGGGGGGAAGTTAGGAGGAGGATATACATAGATGCTAAAATGAATTAAGTTTACATGTCTACACAAAATCTTTTTCCAAAGATCCATGATTTCACCAAGGCCAAGTAATCTCATCATAACTTAACAAATAGTCCTTGTGACTTGATGTGACAGGTAACCAAATTTTTGAGGATGAACTTCATGAAATTTGGCTAGAGGTCTTCAGAGCACAGAAATTGCAGTGGTCTGAGGCTCCTCTAGTTCAGTAAGACCTGCCCAAGTTTATGTTTACTGGTATAGTCATTGGAAGTTCAGGATAATCTTTATGACATGGAGAAAGAAGGCAACAGAGTTTAGTAGAAGTATATATGTGCCTAAAATGTAACAGCAGGGAAGAAGAATGGAGATGGAAAAAGGAAGAGATTAGATATACATAGATAAATGATATAGTTATCAAAGATATTGATATGGATGATATAGAGATAAATTAAATATATATATATATATATGCGTAAATAACTACAGATGTTTCCTTTAGTTCTGCATATGAGATACATATATCAAAACTGCATGCTTTTACAGATGTATAGATCTGCACATGTAATATGCAAACACAATTATTTAGAGGACAGAATTTTATGTAAAAAGAAAACAAATTTGGTGCCTTTGAGCATTTGATAGGACTATGAACACTTTCACAACATTCATTAATTTTCATATGGGGCATCTTATATACCACTCACCTACCCAGCTTATTCCATATGTATTCTCTTAGCATGCTTTCCCAATTAGAAGTGATTCAAACATCTTTGTATCGCCTTTCTTGAACAACTATTGCTTTGGAATTGAATGTTTGGGAATTTCCTTCCTCCCCTTAATTAGTCTGATTTTTCCTAATTTCATTCCTGATTTCCTGATCATTCTTTGCCTCTTCAGCACCCCAACCCTCAGGATCTCTCCCTTCAACTTATATATTCAGGTACAATAATAGATGGTTATAAAATCTATTCCTAATACAATTAATATTAAAATAATAATAATAATAACTAGCATTTATATAGTACCTTGATATTCACATTCAAACTTTATACTTACATGAGCTTCAAAGGGATCTGATTATGTCACAATACAAAAGTTATCTATCATCATACTCTGGTCAGATCATACATATTGTGTATATATTTATCTTTGCTTCTGGTCATAATGTCTTACTCTGAATTTCCTACACTTTGTTGACTGTTTTCCATACTAAAACCCATGACCAAACATAGTATTATACAGCAGCACTCAGACCAAATGAAGAACTTTCATCTCTCACATCAGTGGCCTTGATGTGGCCAAAAGCAGCCTGAAATTGCATTGGTTTAGGGTTGGATTTTTTTCCTGCTGCTGTCTTAGATTGGGCAGACTCTTGTCTAATTTGCTGCCCAACCAGCCCCCAAGGGTGTCTATCAAAGCTGTCTCAGTTCTGCTCATATTTGCAAAATAAATATTTACTTTGAAGTGCTTATGTCGACATTAGATCCAATTCTGAGCTATTCATGCCAGTACTACCCTGCTTACCAAGCTGATACTCTACGTGCTTAGTAGGGGTCCCGGTGGAAGGCATGTTTTTGGTATGTTGGCATCCAGTTAGGTAGCACATTTTCAAAATTTAATCATATTTCCCCCAATTCCACAAATAGTCCAAGTTGAAACTATTTCATGGACTCTTAGCTGTCAGTTTTTGCTAAGCAGTATAGTGAGGCAAAGTAAATATGTAAAAGGAATTGCTTTTTTTAACAATATGGAAACATAAATTTGCTCACAGAATTCAGTAAAAAAAAATCTCATAAAAAAAGGGACGTATCGATTGCAAGATTTAAATTTTTATTTAAAAAAATAAAAAAACAGACATTAATCACATTTGTTCTAGTTCAAAGTTGGAAGAGAGTTATGAAAATGACTGTTTAGTGCAATTTCAAAGAATGCCTTCAATCATGGAATCAGAAGAGAGAAAAGGATTCTAAGAGGTCATCTAGTTCATCTCCCTGCTTTAGGCAGGAATCCATTTTTACTATCCCAAAAAAGAAGAGAACTTGTTTTCCTTTTAAGATCTCCTAGGGAGGAGAGCCATTTGCTTCAAATCAGAAATCCAGAACTAAGATTTCACAATATACTTAATATTAGGGAATTCTTGCTGTTATTGCTTGCAGGCAAGTTCCTCTTGTCCTGAATTTGGTGAATATAGAGAATAGCTGGTGGCCATCATCAGTAGCTTGGATGACTGGAGTCATTCTACTTTTAAAGGTTCTACTGTCCAAAACTTGTCTCCTAACAGAATTTCAGGAAAGAATACAGTTATCCCACAAGTGTCCTTTCACATACATTTAGAAGCACAGTTACCCCCTTTGAAAAAGGGAAGGGAACTTTGGTCCAGCTAGGTCTCACCCATCTTGGTGTATCTTCTGCAGTAGAATCAAGATGCACTGTATGGGATGTGGTTCTCTTATTTGCATGGAAGGACAATTTGTACTTAAAGGAGTGATTAGATGGATTCTTTCCCTCTTGCATGCTTCAGTTTTTGATGACTACTAGCTTCATCAATGTAATTATAATTAGCACTCTTCATCTTCCTTTTATGGTACCAGCTGGACAGATTGGTCCTCTTACTGCACAGATTGGTGGCAGGGTTGCCTTTGTGGGGATAGGTGACAGGCATCATGAAATAACAGATGGTAAATTCAGGGCTTGTTGGCAATCAGCAGGTTTTTGCTAATGACTTAATTAGCTATGCAAATTGTCAAATCAGTGTGAACATTGTTTTTATCGAAAACTTTACCTAAATTAATTACCATAATTAAGTAGCAGAATGTCAAGTATATTGGTTGCATCAAAGGGCCTGGATGGCTAGGGAGAAGAGAGGCTGTCTTCAATAAAAATGCATAGCCTTCCTGTGATAGAGGAAGAACTGTTCCACACAAGTCTTGTGAATATTAGAGATTTGCAATTTGCTTATGTCTTCATATTCTATTAGTTTACAAAGTATTTCTTGAGTCTCAAATGAAAGTTTTGGATATTATAGATATTTAAAATATTCACCTGAGAATTAAATAGGCTTTGAAAAATTCCCCAAGGAAAGCAACTTTTAAAAGTTTTTTTAATTGATTGGTTGAAAAATTCTTACTAAAATGTTTTACAAACTACTCACAGTGCCTGTTGTTGGGTATCAGATGCTAATAAAGATTTAAGCACTTGTGAATTCTTGATATCACAAGACAGTGCTCATTTTACACAAAAATCCAGTATTGGGTTCACTAGGTACATTTTATTAAGTTTGTTGCTAGACTCAACTCCATCCCCATGCTTTTTTAAAGCTGTCTCCCTCTCTCAAGTTTCCTCTGTAATAATGTTGGATGCTATTCACAGGATGTGATGGTGGTAGGAGAGCCGACTCTGATGGGAGGAGAATTTGGGGATGAAGATGAAAGGCTTATCACCAGATTAGAAAACACACAGTATGATGCAGCAAATGGCATGGATGATGAAGAAGATTTCAACAATTCACCAGCATTGGGGAATAACAGCCCATGGAGCAGCAAGCCGCCTGCAAACCAAGAGACCAAATCGGAAAACCCAACACCACAGGCTTCCCAATAAGCTAACCTGCCACTACTCCACTCTTATGTATGCTGGGGGCTTGTAATTACTCTTTCAGAGCATTTACTTAGGAGACCGGGGTGGGATGGGGTGGGAAAACTTTCCACACAGATATCTATTTCTAAACTGCAGCTCTCTGGTTTGTTCGTTTGGGTTTGTTTTTTTTTGTTTTTTTTTAATTGAGAGGATGGATTCCAAACCTGCTTCCATTGTACATTTCTTGGAAGCTTTCACATGACACAGATACTGGCACTGATCTCAAATAATTGAAAGTGATCTAGCTCCTCATGGCAAATTTTTAACAATATGCTTTTTTTGTTGAATCTCTATTTCTCATATCTGATGAAGGCCATATTGTTAAGAAGTCCTCAGTGCTCAGGATCTCATTAATAATGCTCACTCTAATGATGGATGACTTTTTAATATTGTAAAATATTTTCTGCTTTTCCACTTGCACCTGAAAGTTTCTTGTTTCAGAAATAAAGTAAAAATATCAACTTTGGGGAAGTAATTGAAATGTAAGTTTCCTTCTTTTGTTACATCTTCCCTCATTGGTTGAATCTTGAAAGGATCCAGCAGTTTTAATTTCTATCATCACACATGCCAATCATTACTCCTTCAGTCATTTGTATATGTACTGAAACAAGAAATGTCTTTTTTCTTTCATCAAAGACATGAGAAATATTTTTATGTGGAGAAAGACACCCAGTCCTATGAGAGTTTATGCTTTGTAAAAATTGCTGTTGATCCAAATATTTTCAAGCCATGTAATCCATTGATTTTTGTGGGGCCGTTTAATAAAATTGGGAATTTTTTGTGTTTTTATTGTATCTGAGTTGACTTCATTTCCTTTCATAGTATATTTCTTGTATAATATTTTTGTAAAGCACTCAACTGTTTTTTGGGTCTTTTTTCTTTTTTGGATCCCAGTGTATTTATGTGAAACTTTATAAGAGAACTAATTTTTTTCATTTACATATTAATATGTTCAGCTACACATGTAAAGACACAGTGATTCAGTGTGTTATAATACAATGGTATTTTATGTATGCTTTGCCAATAAGTGTGCCAATAATAAACTGTGTTAACAACAAAAAAGCAATGTGCTTTGACCTTTTGTCATGTTTGCAATAAAACAAGTTAGGATCAGAACAGACTTATAGAATGCTTAAAGTGGAAGTGACCTAGGGGACTTATTATCCATAGAATCATTGTAGATTTAGGCCTGAAAAGGACCTTCACAACCCTTTAGTCCAAAACTTTCATATTACAGTTAAGAAAAACAGACCTCCTGGTATTAAATGAGCTGTGGAGACTCACAGGTAGCAACCTACTTGGCTCTACTTAGCCAGGCTTCTAATTCCAAATCCAGGGTTCTTTCCAATGCACCATGCATCCTCTCTTATGAGTCCCTTCGTTTAACAGATGAGGAAACTAAATTCGGCTGATGAAATGGATTTCCCAAAATTTCATGACAGACTAAGGGAAGAATCACAACCGAAATGAGAATCCTCAAATAATCCAATGATCTTTCCTTCAAAGAAGCTTGTATTAATTATAGATTCTAAATAGTGGTACATATTTGAGTCTATTTGCTAAATTTCACTTCTACTCTAAATGACCCTCATATTCTTGTTCTGTGAGATTTGAAATGTAACAGAATTCACAAATGGAACATTTTTTTTCCTAATCATATTTCTCATTTTTTTCCATTGTGTGCTTTGGATGTATTCACTGTTACAAAGGCAAGGGTCATTAGTCTTACCCTTTTATAGTTCAAATCTGAATGGAAGAGAAAGTTTGGACTGAAATGAACCCCCCCCCCATGTGTTCAGGAACTAAGTTTTCCCTAAGTAGTTCTCTTTAACAATGATGGGGTGGTGGGGGTGGAGGGGAGAGGCATCATCCAAATCTATACATTATTTACCTCACTTTCCTGAACCATAACATCCTCTAGCTAAGACATTCCTTGAATGCAGGGGATCTTAACCTAGGTCTGTGGACCCCCAAGGAGTTCAGCAATATATTTCAGGGAGAGCATGAATTTAATGGGGGGGGGGAAACACATATTTGTTCTCACCTCAAATTGAAAAACAATTTAAAAATCTTTATTTTAGGAATTAGTCCACAGGATTCATCAGACTGCCATATAAGTCTGTAATACCAAAAGGGTTAAGATTCCTTTCTTTAATCCTTTCCCCAGTGGATTTCTCTCTAAATTCTCAGAATTCCTAAAATCCCCCATACTGTTAGAGACTTTCTCTTTGCCAAATCTACAATCTATTGCCCAGTGTTATCAGGAAGGTTGGATACAAAACTTTAAGCAGAATCAGACAGACAGAAAAATAGATGATGGTATAAATACTCATACATGCAGACATATACATATAGATTTTGGGGGGAAAACGAAGAACAGTTAATAGGGTTCTGATGTTAGAATCCTCCACAGATGCTCTATACCTCCTCTCATTCACTTAATCATTCTGCAATTATAGAAGAACCTGGCTAATTCATGCTTATTGACTGGAAGAGGCATTTCACATTTCTGAATTTTGATGAATTCAGAGAATCCAGACAGATAGCATAAAAAAAAAAACAATGCAGGCTATAACTTCCAACAAATGATCAGTTTAGTCCAATGAAAGCTCCCTGCTAGCATGTAATGGAAGCTAATCTCACATCATCATAATGACTTCCCTGTGGTTCACCGATAGTCAGAGAGAGCAATTGGAAACATCTGTGGCTACTTTGCACTTCTTTTAAATTACCTTTTCAACAGACCTTTTTTTTTTCCTTTTTGGAGTTTGTGGTCTGCCAAAGTGCACCTTACAAGATTCTCTACAAATAATTGAAGAGAAACATTTGCAAATATTGTCCTGGGCTAAATGGTCAATCACAGAAGGGCTGGGTAGAATTGAAAAAGTAATGAGTACAGTATATTTCTATTAAAAATATTGGTCTTTCTCCTCCCTCCCTTTACCCAAATGTTGTCCCTGTCCCTTCCTATTGTTAATGAGGTGCTATAAGGTCTATACTTAATTTTTTAAATGGAAGGGGGGGGAAGGATTTTTTTTAAAGAAGCAAATTGCTTCCATTACCTAATATAATACAGCTGGGCATTGATATTCTGAAATCTAATGCTTTCATGCACAAAATTTCTTTAAAATATTTTTACAAAAAAAATTTTAGTTTCTTTTATGAAGGAGCAGTAGAGCTGCATTGAATATTTCTGCATAAAAGGATCATATAATATTTGAGTTTAGGGATCATCTGGTTCAAGCTCATTGTTTTTGCAAGTGAGGAAAGAGGAGAATGTAATGAGGTCATGCTGGGAAAGGGTAGTGAGGTCATGCAGGGAGGCAGTGGGAAAACTACCACTAGATAGTATGTTTCCCAAGGTCTACTCCACACTTCCTCTCCTAGTTTTAATATGACTTGACATAATTAATACTTTTTTTTGAAAGAAAATCGAGTCACAGATTTTGCAATTTCTAAACAAGTATGAGAACTTTAACACAACAAAGCATCTGTAAATTTTTGGAGTTCCAAAACCCTCCTCAAAGCTTTCAGGATCCTTATGGTTAAAGGAATTAAGCATTAATTCCTCATATTGGCATTTAAGGTCCACCATGATCTGATTTGAATTATTCTTTCTGACCTTATATCATGCTCTTTCATGAGCTCTACATCCCTACTGTCTAGGACTCATTGCTTCCTCAACCTTTCCCTGCCAATTTGCACTTCTCTGCATTAGTGCAGGCTGTCTCCATGCCAAGAAAGTTTTTCCTCTTCAATTTTCATCAGTCAGAATCTGTTTTCATCTTTCAAAGACCTCTTCAAGAACCAGCTCTTATATGAAGCCTCCATGACCACAAATTTCCAGCTGAGAGTGAAAAAGGAAGGAAGGAAGGAAGGGAAAGGGAGGGAGGGAGGAAGGGAGGAAGGGAGGAAGGAAGGAAGGAAGGAAGGAAGGAAGGAAGGAAGGAAGGAAGGAAGGAAGGAAGGAAGGAAGGAAGGAAGGAAGGAAGGAAGGAAGGAAGGAAGGAAGGAAGGGAGGGAGGAAGGGAGGAAGGGAGGGAGGAAGGGAGGGAGGGAAAGGGAAAGAGCAGGAAAGGGAAAAAAAGAACCAGCAACAGTCTCTGCCTTTGATACTATTTCTACTTCATCTCTACACACACTTGCAGAATTAATTCGGGTATAACCTATATTGAATTGTTTACTCTCTCAGAGAGGGGAGAGGAATAGAATTTGGTACTCAAAACTTAAAAGAAACAGATTTTAAATTGTTTTAACATGTAATAGGGGGAAATAATATATAGAGAGAATATTATATAGAGTGATATAGAATATCTATAGATGTGTAATATTATATAGAGAGATTTAACCTGATACTGTGATAATATGCATATCTTATATAATATGTGTGTATGTGTGTCTATATATATGTATATATATATACATATATATATATATATATTAAATTAACTGGTGCTATATCCAGATTATGAAGAGATTTGGGTCATAAGATTACTTAGAGAGACACTGTTCCAAACTTTTGAACCCATTATAATCAAGGTGTCAAACCCTAACATACTGGATTCCTATCTTGGAGTTTTTCAATAATCAATATTCTTTTGGATACATTTTGATCTCATTTGGATATAGAAGCTCTAGAGTAATATCATCTGAAAGTATTCAGTCTACTCATCTACTGGGAAACAAAGGGTTCCAGTGGCATTAAAATATGAAAGTATTTATTCATAACAAAATTAAACAGCAAAACATTAGAAAAATAATCCTAGCTTATATATTCTCTCTCTCTCTCACTCACACACACACACACACACACACACACACACACACACACACACAGACATATTCCTCCATTTACACGAACAGTTCAAGTCAGCCTTTTTCTAACATATAGATGGGGGAAGGAAGCCATGTAATATCTCTGCAGTTATAAGTCACTATTCCTATTTGCCAGTCACTATCAATTGACAGCTATGAATGCCTCTGTTTACCTTAATAGCTTCCATAGTCCAGATCACCTCCCATTCCAGGAACAGAAGGCACTTGTTCGGTTGCATTCCTCTCCTTTCTTCCTTGTTTGTGTGTGTGTATGTGTGTGTGTGTGTGTGTGTGTGTGTGTGTGTGTGTGTGTCTGTGTGTCTGTGTGTCTGTGTGTCTGTGTGTGTGTGATCTTGTAGCCTACAGAATTCTGGAAAATAGCCATTTGATATAGTTCATGTTCTTCGCTTCCTCTCTCACCTCCATGCAAAAAAGACAAGGATTAAAAAAAACATAAAGAAAGATCATTTCATATTTTCTCTCCTTTCTCATTATAATTTATAAGAAGTTTGTGCAGCATGGGAGGCATTGGCACAGCATGGCATGCCCTCATCAGAGAGGGTGTTTGTGCTCTATAGAGGAGACAACATTGAAGCAGCTCAAATGAAATGCAAGATATGTAGGTTTAGAGTGCACACCTCCATAGTACACATGGAATATTTCTATCATATATGTCTGATTTATGTCTGACATTCTCAATGTCATTTTGATCTTCTTCAATAGTGATGGACAAGGGGAAACTAGGTGGTGCAGTGGATAAAGCACTGGCCCTGGAGTGAAGAGTACCTGGGTTCAAATTCGGTCTCAGACACTTAATAATTACCTAGCTGTGTGGCCTTGGGCAAGCCACTTAATCCCATTTGCCTTACAAAAAAAAACTAAAAAAAATAGTGATGAATAAGTACTAACCATTCAAGTTCTCCAATGTGTCTAAAAACCAAGCTCATTCTCTTAGCATTAATTTGATTTTTGCTTAATTTATCAATTCTTTCCCTGGCATCGGGTCACAAAATTGATCTTTTGTTAGCAAGTAGATTAGAATCTAAATCAAAATCACCTAATGACTATTTTTTTTTCTTCAAAGGAACTAATCTACACATCTCACTAAGATTACTCTTAGTTTTGTCAAAACAATTTAAAAACAACTCCCCTCCTCCTCTTTTGGAATTGCCTTCAGAGATGAGAGCACATTTTTATGTCCTCTAACTTCAATACTTAATAAATCTATGTCTTCTTTCATGTAAGCCTTCTTTTCCTAATTGCAAGTTGAAACTCCTCTATTTTTTAAGACTGGCTCTCAGAGTCTACTTTCAGTGGTAGAAAAAGTTCCTCCCAGCATCCAGCCAGGTAATGAATTTCCTTGTACTTAATTGGAATTTTCCTAAGGCAAAGTACAGCCTATGGCAGGGCCTGTAGTAAAATCTTTCTTTTGGTAGGATCTATTGGTATAGCCCTCTGGAATCTAGTCATCTAGGGCTTAACACCAAGATGAAGCATGGGAAGACAATACCCCATCAGTCTTCTGCTTTTAGTAGTTACCATATTTCCCCATGTATAAGACATACCTTAATTTTAGGGCCCAAAATTTGAAAAAAAAAAAACAATTTTTTTACATAAAGTTATTGAACTCAAGTTTTATTCATCATGAAATTCAAGGACTTTCTGCTCATGGCTTTCAGGCATCTTTTGGGCAAGTCTAGTACATGGACCCAGGCTTAGTCCATTCCATGCCAGTTATATCCTCCTTTGAAATTAGTCACTTCTTTTTCATCAGCAATTCTTCTTGCCTCTTGCTGAATAGTCTTTGTGGACAACAGGAATTCAAAGGGCCCTTTTCTCTTCAATCTATCTCTTCAATTCCCTTTCTGACTCAGACCATTTGACTGCCTTGCCTCTCATAGCCTTCTTCTGTCATGGTGTTTTAAGTAGGATTTCTTCTTCCATTAGCCAGTCTTGATTTTCATAGTTGGAGGAGGACCAGACTAACATTCAGCAGCATGATTTCCATTCACTTTTGTGAACTGGATCACTTTGAATGTGAATTTAGCACTGTATGAAAATCTTTTCTGAGCCATTTCTGGGCAAAATGTGGCAAAACATAACCTAATATACTGGTCACAAATGCAAAACAATGAGTGCAACACCATGAACTCAAATGCAAGTCAAAAACTCTACAACCACTGTATGAGACACTTCCAGTTTTTAGACCCCAAATTTTTCAAAAGAGGGTACACCTTATACAATAAGTCTAAATCCTTTGAAGTTGCATTTGGTTTGAGATAACAGCCAAAACACCTTCTTAGTCAAATTTAGAGAAGGATAACAGTGATCTCCACCCCCCCAACCAAATCAATACTTATTAGTTGACTGATAAACTAACCTAATTAGGTGAAAATGAGGCATAAATGCTTTTTGCTATGGGGATGTAACTGATTGTCATCATGGGGCTCTGAAGAATGTTCTCAAACACAGTGAGCCATTGCATCAATACTAATCTAAATCTATAGCCTCACAGAGGACTACTAGCATGTGGAGTTAGAGAACAGCTAGTACTTTTTAAATGTCATTTTGAAAGTGAAGCAATATGGTTTAACTAGGGCCCCTCCCCAAAAGGAATGATGGGAGCCACAGACAGAAAAACCGAGTTTGTTGGTACAAACATGGATCACCAAAGGGATTTTGTCAGGCCTTGAGTGTATACTTGGATAGCTTATTCATAAAAAGTGCCAGAGATGGGTTGAGCCATAACTAGTACATTTATGAAGAACACAAGAACACTTTGTGTTCTGCAGAGTAAACAGTATAAGCTCCAATGCTCCATAATCCCTCATAGGTCACTGCAGTCTTGGCTGAACTGACTAGTTCCTGTTCCGATCTCTAGTATGCTCTCATAGACCTTCCCATGAACTCTCTGTAACCACTGATTTTATTCAAACATCCTTTTCTTTACTGAGATCAATATATTTTAGCTAGGTAAGTACAAACTTAAATCCAAAGGGTCCATTATATAGTATTGTCTATAAAAAGTGTCAGAAAAGCTCACCTCATAATGGGTTAGGGCTTGTGAAAAATAGAGACAATAAAAAAAAGACTTTTAAAAAATTATAAGCAGATAAATAGGATCAAAAGAGAAATGAAATAATTGTATCTGTACCTCCATATGTAAGAACAAGGAAGTTTATTTCATCACCAGGCTTCTATAGCCAATATTGGTCATTGAATTTCATTCATAATTCAGAGGTCTTTTTAGAATTATTTTAGTTCACATTATAAAATCCATTGTATTCATTGGATATATTATTCCCTAGGCTCAAGTTCTTTACTTGGTATCAGTTGATAAGTCTTCCTGTTTTTTCTTTGAATTCCCCAGAAAATTATGCAGTATTATTCTGTTGCATTTATACATATCACAGTTTTTTTCAGTCATTCCTCAATCAATATATGCCCACTTTATTTCTACTTTGTTTTTTTTTTCTTTTTTATCAATACAAAAAATGTTGCTATAAATATTTTAATATATACTGAGTCTTTTCCTCTATCTTTGACCTCCCTGTAATATATACCCAATAGTGTGATCAGTGGTTCAAAGTTTATGAATAGTTAAGGAATTCCTTACAAATTCTACATTTTTTCCAACATAGACCTGTTTAGAACTGGCAAATTCTTTCCTTTGGTAAGATCAATAAGATCAATAAACAATAAATATACAGAACTATATAACTCCTTTTAAGTCCCTACTATGTGATAGATACTTTGCTAAGGGCTGGCAATAAAAATAAATGAATGAATGAATGAATGAATGAATGAATAGATGAATTAATTACTAAATAAGCAAATGATTGAATGAATGAATAAAACAACCCAGGATGGTTTCTCCCTTGAAAAATCTTGTATTCTAATAGAGGAAGATAAAATATAAAGGGAAGCTGAAAAGTAGGAGAAGGTACTAATGAGGAGGTGGAGCAATCTTGAGTATTCATGAAGCAGTCATTTGTGAGGTTGAGGCTAAACCATCATGGTTAAAAGGGAAGTGATATCCCAAATAGGTGATAAAATGATATGAAAACTGTTTCTTTATGATATATACAAATCTTTAGTGAGAGATGAATTATATACCAGAGTTCTGAAATTTATGCTTATATGAGTCTTTGAGAAATCATGCCCATATACAAACATCCTAAATTTTAAAGTAGGGAAACGTTCATTTCTACCTATTTACATAAACTTGGCACCAATCACTATCAAAATTTTACAACAAAATATGTGTGATTAATCTTTCAGTCTAATAACCTTGTCAAAAATGAAATGGAAGGTTTGGTTAGGAAGTAAGACCTTTATCTTTGTGAAATTGTAGTGGCTTAATGTAGAAAACTATCTTTGCATGCAACTGGGAAAAATAGAATGAAAGCTTTGTTTAAAAATTATGAGGGTTTATAGTAATTCCTAATTTCTCTTCTGAAGGAAAATTTATATGTATGCTTACAGATTCTTTCTCTCTCTCCCTCATTTAATATACAGATATATATATATATAATGTTCTTGTCTGCCTTGAGGAGTTTGCATTCTAACAGGTGAGATAATTTTTACATATATGCAAGATTTATATAATGTAGTTTTGTAATTAAGACACTAGCAACTAAGGTTTCCACATCATACCTCTAGCTGAAGTAGTTGCTTGAACTGATTCAGGTCAAGGGAAGAATAAATTCTAGGTTTGGAGGACAACTAGTGAAAGAACAAAGAATTAGGTGTTGGAATATCAGGTATGGGGAACTGGGTATAAATCAGTACTTTGGACCATAGAGAGTTCAGAGGAGAATAACATGTAAGAAAGTTGGGAGGGTAGAAAGGAATAAGGTTATGAAGATATTTATATCAAATAAAGCAATTTATGTTTGATGCTATAAGTAATAGGGAGTCATTTGAGTTCACTCATGCTATTCTGTAGAGGATGGATTGGGGAGGAGAGAGATTTGAGGTAAGGAGATCAATTAGAAAGGATACTCTAGTCCAGAAGTGATGCAGACTTGAACCAGGATGGTGACTAGATGGCTACACATAAGAGAGAGATGCTTAGGAGCTAGAAATTTCAGTATTTAACAATTAATTAGATATGTAACATGAATGAGAAAAGGACATTGAGACTGACACAAAGGTTGCAAATATAGGAAGATGGCAATGCCTTTACAGTAACAAGGAAGCTTGAAATAAAAGGAGAGTTTAGGGAGAAAGATAACAAGTTCTGTTTTAAGGATACCTACAAGGAAATCCAGATTAGACAAATACAACTGAGCTATTATACTTGGATTTCAGCAAAGCATTTGACAATGATCCCTCATGATAGTTTTAATAATAAGAAAGAAAAACTGTGAACTGGATTTTTTAAACTAGATTTAAAAACCATTTCCAAATAATATTAATGGGGTGTTGCCAAATAGAAATCTCTAAGGGTACCCCCAAAAGTTTTTTTCCTTTGCCCTGTTTTATTCAACTTTTTTTTAAAAAAAATGAATGACTAAATTATCTCTAAAGGTCCTCCCAACTCTAAATGCTATGTCAACATCAAAGCTATCCATAGTGGATACAAATCAAGATAGCTAGTACATAAATGAATGAACCTAGGCACAGAAAAATTCCAGCAGGTTAGAATTATGGACTGATAGAAGAAAAATGAATTTTACAAAAATAAAGGTTAAGTCCAACAATTAAGTTAGAAAAAAATCAAGGGGAATCTTGGTAGCACAGTGATGGAACACTTGCCCTGGAGTCAAGAGGACCTGAGTTCAAATGTGGCCTCAGACACTTAATAATTACCTAGCTATGTAACCTTGGGCAAGTCATTTAATACCATTGCATTACAAGAACAAAAACAAAACAAAATCAGTGTAAGAGTAGAGATAAAAGTTTAAAGATTGAAAGACTTTGAAAGACATAAAGGTTGTAGTTGATTGCAAACTTATTATAAGCCAACATTATAATCTCAATGCTCCAAATGCCAAAAGTTTTTTGTCCATAAGGTAACAGTTTTTCTGTATTCTGTCCTGAGCAGACCACAAACTGAGGGCCACATTTTAAGAGGGATATTCACAAACATTCAGTAGAATGTGGTATGTATGGTTAGTAGTCTGGAAATCATGTCATACAAGAAACAATTGAATACTAGAAATGTTTACCTGGTGGAAAGAAGATTAAAGGGACATAACTGTCTTCAGATAGCTCATGTATTGTAATGTGGAAAAGGGAGTAGACTTATTTTGGTAGCTCCAGATAACAACCAGGACCAATGTCAAACAAAAAGGAGACATATTTCTGCCTAGTAAAAGTAAGAACTTCCTCACAAGTTGAGTTTTACAATGGAATAGGTTGCTTTATGAAATGATATATATTATATAGATAATTCAAACTCCAACTGTTCAAAATGGAATTCATTATTCCCTCCCCCCACCCCAAAAACTTGCCCTGCTCCTACCTTCCCTATTATTAAAAAGGGCAAAACCATCCTCCTAGCAGTCCATTGGCTCACAATCCTGGATTCCTCACCACCACCACCCCCCGCCTTAACCCACCATTTTCAATCTATTGTCAATTTCACCTCTACAACATTTCTTGTATAAATGTCCCCTTTTCTCCTCTGAAACTATCACTCTAATGTAGGCTGTCATCACATCATGCCTTGACTACTGTAATAGCCTGTGGATAAGTAGGCTTACCTAAAATTTCTCTTCACTCCACTCCATCCTCATTAAACCTCTGAAGTCACTTTCCTAAATCCTAGGTCTGATCACATCACATACCTAATCAATAAACTATTGCCTCCCAGAACAATATATATTATTATATTAATATACTGTGATATTCAAATAAAATATTTATATACAATATATATAATATATATATATATATATATATATATATAACATACTGTTTGGCATTCAACGTCTTTTATGACTTAACCCTCTACAACCTTCCCAGTCTTCCCTTATTCCCCAACATGTATGCATCAATCCAGTGACAATGGATCCCTGGAAGTTCCATGAACAAGACACATTTCTCAGCTCCAGGCATTTTCTCTGACCTTCTCCCATTCCTGGAAGGCTCTACCTCCCTACTCTGCTTATTAACCTCCCTGGTTCCATTTAAATCCTTTAATTCTAAGTACCTTTTTAATTCCAGTGCCTTCCCCTTGTTAAGTAGTTCTTAGTTACCCTTGGAATGTATGAATTTGTATGTTATCTCCCCCATTAGATTTTAAACATCTTGAGGACAAGTACTAGTTTTTGCCTCTATTTGTGCCCTCCCCCCAGAATTTAATACAGTGGGACATAGTAGGAATTTAATAAGTATTTATTGATTAAAATAGGCAACTCTGGTATGGTAGTTAGAGTGCTGCACTTGGAACTAGGAAGAAATGAATTCAAAAACTGCCTAAGACACTTATAAACTGTGTGAGACTGGGCAAGTGTCAAGGACCTCACTTTCCTCATCCGTAAAATGGTGATAATACCAACACCTACCTCACCAGGTTAATGTGATTATCAAATGAAGTAACATGTAAGGTAATCTACCAGCCTTAAAGCACAATATAAAAGTTTGCTATTCTTTTCATGAAGTGGTGGCTCTCTGTCACTGGAAGTATATAATCACAAGTTGGGTGACCATCTTGAATGTCATAAAAGTGATTTCTGCCTTCAATCCAATTCTTAAATCTCAACTCTCACAAATGGATCTAATTTATTGTTGTTGATTAAAGAAAGGCAAAAAACCTAGAGCTTCCAATTGGTTCAGCAGTCCAGAGAAATCAATGCATCCCCAAAAGCCAGAACAGTTGGTAGAGACTTCATACAGAAGATGGTACTTGATCCAGGTTTTGAGGGAAGGGTAAGACTTAGAGAAAAAGAGAAGGAGGGAAATCCAGATGGGGAAAATGTTGTGAACAAAAGGACAAGATATAGGGAGTAGACATAGGAAGTTGCACTGCCAAGAATAGGAACAGATTGGAGAATATGGGAAAATATGAAGAAAGGTTGTTCACATTTGTATCATTATTAGATTTATTCAATAAATTCTTTTCAAAGAATATTGATCTTTCAGTTGATTTTTGCAATGCCCTTGTTTCTTTATTACAGAGAAGGGCTGTTTGTCCCTTCCTGAGACAGTGATTTTTTTTTTAAATTTTTTTGGTTTTTGCAAGGCCACACAGCTAGGTAATTATTAAGTGCCTGAGGCCGGATTTGAATCCAGGTACTTCTGACTCCAGGGCCTGTGCTCTATCCACTGCGCCACCTAGCTGCCCCCTGAGACAGTGATTTAATCTATAAAAACATGTTCTATGTGACCCATAAAACATAACCCATAAGATGATCTTTTCCCATTTCAAATGAATTAGTGAAGTAATCTTTCTCTGTCCATTAGCCTTAGATTTAGGTAAGGTTGTCTGCCCTGAGCTGACTGACATACTCAACTTCATTAGTAAGAAATACTTTGGTAGCTGCCTTTTCAGGTCATAAAGATTCCAGTCAGCATCTAGTAGTAACAAGATTCAAAACTGATCCTTCATTCAAAAGAGCTAAACTTACTACTAAGGAAGAGTTCACATTCTTTTTTTTTTTTAGATTTTTGTAAGGCAATGGGGTTAAGTGGAATGCCCAAGGCCACACAGCTAGGTAATTATTAAGTGTCTGAGGTCAGATTTGAGCTCAGGGACTCCTGACTCCAGGGCCGGTGCTCTATCTACTGAGCCACCTAGCTGGCCCAAGAGCTTAAAGAAAAAATCAGTGATCATACTTCTCTGACATTCTAGAATCTCATCTATGTGAATACACATTCCAATAATGTACATTGTAAGCTATCCATCCATTCCATTCTATCCTTAATGAAGCTTGTCTATGTCCCTCTGCAAATCCACTTCAAGGAGTTGACTCAACATGCTAATGTAGCAGTGAGGCTATCCATCAGATAAGCCTTACTATTCACTACATGATTGCAAGTCTTCTGTTTATATAATATATATGATATGTAAAGATATAATTAATAATAAGAATATAATTTTTCATTGTGTTCTATATAATATTATTATAGAGAATACGATTTACTGGCCTTTTTTAATCATACATCTCTGATGACACATTCTTTACTGCCCTTCTCTAGCACTGTTGTTTGTTGCATGATATGTTGCATGGTGCTTGTATTTCATTTATCCTCTAGGTAACTCTTAACTTAAACTCTTCAGTGACTAGATTTTTCCATAGCTTGCAGCCACATAGTATCACTGAAAAAAATGCTATTTTAAAAAAATCAACCTTTATTTCAGGAAGAAACTTGGGGCTATTAAAAGCACTGTGCATTTTCTCAAAAGTAATTTAGCCTGCTCTCCTTTTCTTATTTAATTCAAAATCCAGATCATGGAAACCACAAAACAATGATGGTGTCATTTCATATCTGCAAATCAGATCAATGTAATGAGAATAGGAATAAAGAATAGAGGTTTACATTCACTGAAAAAAAATCATTTTGATCCCTGTTAAATAAATCATCCACTTACAAAAAAAGTGAGTCACTTAGAGGCCAAATAGACTTAGCTTCTACAGTGTCCCCTTTCTAAGACTGTTCCTTCCATAGCACTATAAGCAGAACAGTCCAAACCCATTAAAAACAGTCTCTCAGAAAAGGGTAAAGACATTATAACATTGTAAAATGTTAGAGCTAGACATGTTCTTAGGAATGTCTAGTCCAATGCCCCCATTATACAGATGAGAAACCCGAGAATGAGAGAAGGAAAATGACTTTTCTGCATCACAACCTGTCATGATAAGTCAGGACTAGAAATTGTTTCCTTTCTAGACAGTATGGGATTGAAAAGTAGCATGTTTTAGTGGAAGAAGAAAGCTGATCTCTCTACCCTGCATAACCCTAGGCAGTTGTATAAGCCTTGTGATTCTGAATTCCTCAGCTGTTAAAAATTGGAGGGCTACTTGTGCTATATACTTCACAAGATTATTTTGAAAATAAAATCAGAAAGAGCATTGTGTAAAGCATAAAACAACATGTAAATATAAATTCTGCATATTATTTGATTCCAAACATAAAATTCATAGAAGGCTGGAACTGAAAAGAAACATAAATTATCTAATCCAATTTCCTCCCCTAACAGAAAAAGAAAAAAAATGAACCTTTAGAAGGTGAAATTTATCCACATATACATTAAACATCCATTTAATAAACACCTACTGTGTGGAGAACCCTGTGTTAAATGTTAAGAGAAGATTTAGATATGGCATATCCAGCCCTTATAGTTCTGAGAAGAATAGAGGATATGACACAGACACAGTTATTTAATATAAAAATATGTGACAAAGTAGCTAATATCTAACTAAAATAGCTTTATATATGTGAATTAAAGAATCTTATGACAGGATGAAATGATATCCCTTTAAAGAGGCAAGGAGAGGATATCTATTGGAATATCTAGAGATTTGGTTGTTCCAGAGGATGAGGTGGTAAAAAAGGTCCAACCCCTAGGGAATTATTGTTCCTCATCTGTCAGAAAGTTTCCACTGTCCACTGAGATAGTAGTAGTCTAAGAAAGAGAAGAGTAGCATCAATTTGTAGTGAATTATAACGTTTTAATCCTCTTATAAGCAACTTTTAAAGAAAAACCTTTTATGATCTATGCCCAAGTCTGAATTATTAGAATGTCCTAGTCCTGAAAACTTGGTATTAGTTGGCAAGTTTGGAATTCAATAACTTCATAATCATTTCATATTTAAAGGGAGGGAATGTTCATATGAAAGAAGGGGAGCTCTTAGTTAATGGACCCATTTTGTATGTTGTATGTCTTATATGAATCTTTGTATTTGTCATTATCCATATGCACATGCATATTTCCAAGTTACAAAATTTCCCTCCACCCTCCCTTCCCACCACCCCCCTAAGCAGGGAACAGTCAGGTTAGCATTGTTCATACATCTTTTGTTAAACATGGTTACCGATTAGTAATTTTGGGCGTGGGGAATTAGGATTAAGGCAAAGAGATACATAAGAGATAATTTCTATAATGTGTTCATCAGATTCAGAAGGATTGGGTTTTTGTCTGTGTGTTTTGTTTTGTTTTTATTCCTCTGGGTGGAGAATATAGTCCAAAACCAATCAAATACAGTTGTCCTTGTTCTCTAGACTATAGAGAGGAGCTGCCTCCATCAAGATTGTTCGTTCATCTCATTATATTGTTGTTGATGTGCACATTGTTCTCTTGGTTCTGCTCCCTTAGCTCAGCATCAGATCCCAAGAGTCATTCCATGCTTCTCTAGAGTCCAACCCTTTATGGATTCTTAGAGAACAATAGTATTCCATAGTATTTTTGTACCATAACTTGTTTAGCCATTCTCCAATTGATGGGCATCCCCTCAATTTCCAATTCTTTGCCATTACAAAAAGAACTGCTATGAATTTTGGAACACAATTCCCATTTTTTATAATTTCTTCTGGATATAGACCTAGGATTGGAATTGCTGGGTCAAAGGGTATAAGAGTTTTAATGCTCTTTAGCATAGTTCCATATTGCTCTCCAGAATGGTTAGATCCATTCACAACTCCACCAGCAATGCATCAATGTCCCACTCCTCCCACAACCTCTCCAACATTGATCATCTTATCTTTTCCTCATCTTGGATAATCTAATAAGTGTGAGATGATTCCTCATTGTTGTTTTAATTTGCATTTCTCTAATCAATAGTGATTTTGAGCATTTTTTCATAGGATCATATATATATATATATATATATACATAGCTTTAATTTCTTCATTTGAAAACTGTCTGTTCATTTCTTTTGGCAATTTGTCAATTGGAGAATGACTTGTAATCTTATAATTTGATACAATTCTCTATACATATTTTAGAAATGAGACCTTTATCAGAGCTCCTGGTTGTGAAGATTGTTTCTCAGTTTTCTGCTTTCCTTCTAATTTTGGCAGCATTGATTTTATTAGTGCAAAAACCTTTTAACTTAATATAGTCAAAATCATTGATTTTGCACTTTATAATGTGCTCTTCTTGTTTGATCATAAATTTATCCCTTTTCTATAGATTACATAGATGGAGTATTTTTGTTCTATTAATTTATCTATGTTATCACTCTTTATGTCTATTATCCTGTACCCATTTTGACCTTATTTTGGTATAGGGTGTGAGATGTGGACCTATGCCTGGTTTTTGCAATACTATTTTCTAGTTTCCCCAGCAATTTTTGTCAAATAGTGAGTGTTTTTTTTTAGTTTTTTTTTTTTTTGCAAGGCAAATGGGGTTAAGTGGTTTGCCCAAGGCCACACAACTAGGTAATTATTAAGTGTCTGAGACCTGAATTTGAACCCAGGTACTCCTGACTCCAGGGCTGGTGCTTTATCCACTGTGCCACCTAGCCACCCAAATAGTGAGTTCTTATCCCAGAAGCTGATGTCTTTGGGTTTGTCAAATTGTAGATTGTCTTATGTGAATCGATATTGTTGGTAGATTACCTGAAACAAAAAGCCACCAAGAAGGGAAGTACATTGAAATGTGGAGAGGTTAACCAGGTGCTTAAATAGAGAGTCAGCCTGTTTGAAGTCAAGTGATAAATTATCATGGTAAACATTTATTTATATTTGACAGACATTACAAATCACAACTTGATTTATCATTTTATTAATTGTCTAAAATTAAAAAATGATGAAGAAATGAGTAATAATGCAAATTAAACATTTAAATGCATATTGCTTTTTGGAGAGTCAGTTATTAACAATTTACCAGCATATCCTTGGCTAAAGAATGTGATATATGAAGAATATTTCATAAGACTAGAAAGTCAAAGTGATATCAATTGGATATGGGGAAAATTTGAATTTTACTCAGTAGGCATTATGGAACCTCTAAAGATTTTTGAACAGATGAATGGTATGACCAGCTCCATATATTAGAAAGTCTTCTAACAGTGAGCTGGTTTTCCAGGATACCACAGTAGTGAGTGCTAGAATTGGACTCTTTCAAGGCTCGTAATACCTAGTATGGTGTTCTTTCACATGCCTCATGCTATCTCCCAAATATCCAAGGACACAGAAGTGATAGCAATGATACTACTCCCATTTCTATGACATTTTTGAGTTTATTTAACTCTTCCTTCCCAATAACCCTGGCAGGTGAAAGATGAAGTATCCTTATCATTATTTTTTTAGATGTTTAAACTAAAGTTCAGAAAAACTAATTCACTTGCCTGAGGTCACATAAGAGTATGTCAAAACTGAGACTTGAATGCAGGTGGTGTAATTCAAAGTCCAGTGATGTTTTCACTCCTATAATATAGATAATATATCTGACCCATTTGCATGAAGGTGACCATCCATATTTGTATTATTAGCTTCAAGGAAGATATCAAAATATAACTGAGACCCAAACCCTCAGTGACCACTAAAAAGCATGCCCTTGGGTTACCAGAATAGATTGTGATTTTTAGAAGCAGGTATATCACCAGACTTTAAAAAGAAGAGGGTTCATTGGCCAGTCTATTGTTTCTAACTTAAGATCTATAGTAAGTAGAGAAGTTAGCTCCTGCTATTTTGTCAACATTGTAATGGAGGCTGTACAATGCCAGAAAAATAGGTCTTCACAAAGATATCTAATCAGCCACTCAAAGACACCTGATTCCCTTCATTTGAGTAATAATAATCTAAAAACCCTTCATTTACACCACAAAGCTCTATGTTAATCATTGGTCTAAGAGATATGATGAAGTATTTTTCTCTTTTCTCCATCCTCCTAACTCTAGACTTACTCTGTTATATTGTCCTAAAAGATGTGGCCTGTCCTAGGTAAACTTGTGAAGTTGCTTAAGAGTGCCTTCAGTGCCCTCAATTTTACTTTTTTCATTTCCATTGGCTTCCATTCTTCACCTATTACCCATTCCTACAGCCCCATTAGTATGAAGTCTGCTATGAAGCAGACACAGATTCAATATGAAAATGATCTGGCTGATCTCATTCACACTATGTTATTAATGACTTAATGTTGAAACCAATTAAGGAGTTATTGAAATAGGTCAGAAAAGAAGTGATGAGTGACTGACCAGGATAATGACCATTAGAAGTAGAGAAAAAAGGAAAACATACGGAAAAACAGAAACAAAATGCTTTGGCATGTTATTGAATGCAGGGATCAAAGTAAGATTGAAAATTAAGGAAGATGGTGATTATGACCTGAATAAGGAACTTGCAAAGAATAATGTGTTTAGGAGAAAAGATAACAAATTCTGCTTTGTATAAGTTTAGGATGCCTACAGAGCATCCACAAAATCAGAGAATTTGAAAATAGTAGCAATCTATACCAACCTATATACAACTGTCAAGGAGCCATTCAGTCTGTTTGAATTTTTTCAGGGAAGAGGAACCTATCACTTCTCTAGGAAGCCTATTCTACTTTTAAACATCAGGTAGGAAATTTGTTTTCTTTACAATCCAGGCTAAATAGTCTTCTTTACAATTTATACCCATTTCTCCTGGTTCTGCTTTCTGGGATCAAATGGAATCAGTCCACTACCTCCTCCATATGAGTCTATTACCTCCTCTGATGTCTTCCCTTTCCCAGGTCCATGTAGGCAAAAAGAGGTCAAACACTAAGGCAAGTGAGCAGCGGTGAACTATAGATATGATTTGGTAAAGTCGACAGACAATAACAGTAGGCAAGGTACATTTCCTCCATTTGGAGTTGTGTCCTGTAATGGAAACAGGTTGAAGAGAGAGTAACCTCAACAGTGGATCAGTACCATTCTAACATTTGGAAAGCTGGAGCCAGCAGGTAGATCAATCAATGAATCTATCTGCAGACACGTGTCCATGTAAATAATTGAACACACACTGTCTTCCATTAGAGCAGTATTGGCTCCCAGAATGGCTAGACCTGAACAACTTTACAATCCACACTGTAATTTTCAGTGTTTTAAAATGCTAATCATTTTCTATTAGATTTCCATAAACACACTTAAAGGGTCTTCCTTATTAAACTTTTAAGATTGGCATTAGCATTTTAATTTCTAAAAGATTTATTACATGATATTATTCCTCCCTTATCAGTAAATAAACACAGAACATTTGAAAATGGAAACACTCTTAGCTTTTGAGATTCATCCCTTTTGATATGAACAAAAAAAAAAAACAAAAGGCTATTATTTCCTGAGCAGTTTCAAGGCCTCTCTCAAATCCCTCCCAGAACACTGAATGATTTTACTCTGGGGCATCCCAGGGTAGATTGTCAATGGGTCTCCTTGTTTGTGCTCCTAAGCAGGAACCTATCTTATTATCTCTGATAATGCTATGCTTCTGGAGGGAAAGTTGCAGAAAGGGTTCCTCAGATCTGCTCTTTGGATCATGCCAGGAACTACTACTCAAAGATGGGGGAGTTGACTTTTAACAAAAATGAGAGTTGGGTCCTGTTTGGAAGACAGAATGGTCCCTAGACCCCAATACAAACCTCCTCTTCCCAAGCTTTCCCAAGGAGCCCCAGTCAAGAGTTTTAATGGCAACTCATATTTCTTTAGGGCTTTTAAATTTTACCTTCATATGCACTTTGAGAAATGGGGCATTGAAAGATTTCCACTTCTTACACTATGTCTTTATTTATTTCATTAAGTATTTCCCAACTACATGTAAAACAAAGTTTAAGATTCATTTTTCCCAGATTCTCTCCCTCCCACTTCATGAGAAAGCAAACAATGTGATATTGATTATACATTTGAAGTCATGCAAAACATTTCCTCTAGTTGCCAAAAGTGACTAATAGTGCCAAATGCAAAAGAAAACACACACATACACAAAAATATATATTATTTCCATTTAAACAGAGAAGGAAAGGGAAGCTCAGAAGCAAGATCACACAGCTAGTAAGTATCCAACCTGAGGTATAAGCCTGTCCCTCCAAACTGACTTTAATTTTTCCTCTACACTCTACACTACCCAGCCTCTCTACCAGATTGTCTCCTTTCTGAATCACTAGCATTTGCATGACTACATAAAATTAAGTAGTTGACTACACATTGCCTTGTAGAGTTCTCATACTTTTTATAATATATTGTTTTGTCTTTCCAATTGTGCCTCTTATTTCTTTGGCTCAGTTAGCCACATGGCTCCTAAAACTGGAGTATCTATATATGAGATGATACTCAATAAATACTAATTTATTAAATGATACTAATAATAATTTTTAAAATAGCTAGCATTTATATGGTGATTTAAGATTTTTGAAGCACTCTCATTTGATAATCATCATAAATCCAAGTTTCAGATCCTGCTGATACTTGACAAATTATATTCAGTTCCACAAATATAATAATAATAATAATAATAATAGAAACAAGCATTTATATATCACTTTCTATGTACTAGGAATTATGATAAGCACTTTACAAATATCTCATTAAATCCTCACACTTACAGATGAAGAAACTGAGGCAAAAAGATGTTAAATGACAGCTAATAAGTTTCTGAGGCAGGGTTTGAACTTAGATTGTCTTGATGCTAAGCCCAGAACTCTGATCCACTGCACTATCTAAATGCCTCTTAAATATTTATTAAGTATCTATGGGCAAGCACCATACAACTACTCAAATTTATATTTATTATGTTTATTAGCCTTGTGGTTCATAAAGGTATTTCCTCAAAGCAACCCTGTGAATGATCTTGGGCAAATCACAAACCTTTGGTTTCCTACATCCCCATCAGTATGCTCAGTGCTATGAAGCAGACGCATTTCACTTTCACTTCTAAATTATGACCTCATGGAAAAAAGTACATATTGTAAGCATTATCTCCATTTTATAGATGAAAAAGTATGACTAGTGTCAGAGTCTCTCAACTTAGTACCCTCAAGTTCTGTAAGATTTAGTTGGAGGCGGCAGTGGTGCAATGGATAGAGCACTGGCCTTGGAGTCAGGAGTACCTGGATTCAAATCCAGCCTCAGAAACTTAATAATAATTACCTGGCTGTGTGACCTTGGGCAAGCCACTTAACCCCATTTGCCTTTCAAAAACCTAAATAAAAAGAATTAAAAAGAAAGATTTAGTTGGAAGGAGAAGATAATCTTGTAAATAGTTATAATAAAGGAGGGATATACTCTAAGAGAAATAAACAGAATAGTCTGAAGCTTCAGAATGAATGAAAAGTATGTATCAAGATCTTACTATCAAAACAGTATGCTACCTGCTAGAGATACAAGGAGAAAAGTAAGATAGAACTGGATCTCCAGGAGCTCACATTCCAAAAGAGATCATAAATTTATGTTTCCAATACAAGTTAGAAAGATAGAAAATTCCCCAGGTCTTCAAGGTACACCTCCATGTCATTTCTATAGATAAAATTCAGTGTTTCTGATGTTAAACCAAATGCCATGTGGAGGACTTTGATGATGAGAACTATTTTCACCTGAGTTTTCAGTAGTTCATAGAAACAGCTGAAAGACCAGTTTCCAAGAGTGAAGACTGCAGATAGTAGACTGGACAGTTTGGCCTCTCCCTGGACTGTTAGCCTTACCTGTCCATTAGTGGCAATTGATGTTGGTGGTGAAAAAGGTGAACTCCTTTTCCATAGGGATTATTCCCCTCAGGGTGGCTGGAATTTTATAGGGATACCTGCTATTTTCCAAGGCTCCTTGGTTTAGAGTCCTGGATTGTCTCTACATCTGGGGTTTTTTTTCTCTTAGATCTTAAGCTGTCTCCTTTAGTCCCTAAGGAAGTCTATGAAGGAAGAGGATATGGGACAGGTAAGTGGCCCAGTGGATAAAGTGCTGGGCTTTGAGTCAGGAAGACTTCTTCATGAATTCAAATCCAGTCTCAGACATTCACTAGCTGTGTGACCCTGGGCAAGTCACTGAACCCCATTTGCCTCAGTTTCCACGTTTGTAAAATGAGCTGTTAAAAGAACTAGCAAACCATTCCAGGATCCTTACCAAGAAAAAAAATCATAAATGGGATCTTGAAGAATGAGATAGGACTGAAAAATGACTCGGCAACAACAGATAAATTTTGACAAGGGCAAGAAGAGAGGGAGAGATCTAGACTGTGGAGCTAAGCAGAGTTAGGGAGAAAAAGAAAGGAGCAAAGAAGCAATGGATCAATCAGTGAGCATTTAAGCCTTAAGCACTGGGAATACAAAGATTAAAAAGGAAGCATTCCTTATTCTCAAGATATATGAAGACATACATGTATGTGTATAGAAATAAAGACAAAGGAATGGGAGTGAAGAGGACACCAGGAGCCAGGGGAAACAGAAAAGACCACATGCAGATCACAGCAAGAAGGAAGGAAACAAATATTCAATTAATGAATCAGCCATTTATTTGTCAAACATCTCATTAAATCCTCTAACAATCCTGGGAGGTAGGTATGTTATTATTCCCATTTTACTGGATTCTGAGGCAGAAGTTAAATGGCTTGTCCAGAGTCACACAGTTGATAATACCAGATTTGAACTCAAATTTTCCTGAGCTCTAGCTACCACTAAGCTATCATTTGAAATGACCATGGAAGGAAGTAGACAGTTGAAAACAAACTTCTATCACCAATTTTGCTTAGGACTGGTTCTGTGATTCTCCTCTTCTGTCCAGCCTGTCTTCTCAAATGCCTATTTTTGTTGTGGGATAAAAAATAAAGTGAAGGGGAGTACATACCTCCCCCTATATCTCTGAGGCCTTTGAGGAGCTATATCCATAATTTGGACTTTGGTTCACAGAAAGAAAGTAGAAAGAGAAAAGGAAGGTCCTAGATAATTTCATACAAAATTCATTCTTTATCCAAGTGTGGGTAATAGGGACTGAAATGAGACTGTCATTTTGGAAATATAAACCCTTTTAGTGCAGCCAAGGTGAAGGAGGCTTGCTCCCCATCTTCTGCTGCCTAGAGATTTAGGCTGGGGCCTGGGGCAGTGCTGACCTCATCAAATGGTGTTCAAGCCAATTCAAAATGTAAAATATTGTGCTGCCAAAGCCTTCTTCAAAAAGCAATTAAACAAGGTTGGCTGGGAACAGAATACCTTTCCTCAGAAAGGCGGTAGGATTCGAGGTATCCAGTGTTGATGACTTGTTTACCCAGGGTTTTCTGCACAACCTACTGATTTTGCTTTGTAGAGAATTCTCTAGTATCCAAATTAATCACCTGCCCTGCTCCACAGAAAGGAGCAAAGCTCAAGCTAATCCTCTCATCAGACAGACAAATAATATCTTGGACCTTTCTCTGAGAAGCTCAATCTGCTTTACAACCATTAGCTCATTATTGCCATTACTAGGACTATACTCCTTTACATTCCTGGCAGCTTTGGTCATTAACAAAAGCCCACCTATATCAAACCAGACTGGATAAACAGTGAACTCCTCAGAAGACAGGATTTAAATGAAAGTTGCAATGCCCATTCATGGTGCCACATAGCATAAAGAATGTCATAGCTGGGAGATGTCTTGGGAGAGTCATGTCAAGCAATCCCCAGTGTGACAGAAACACATTAATACATAAATATATGTTAAATACATAAATACTCATATATGTATATATAGATGCCCTATATCTATATAGATATATGTATATATAAATATAGATATGTATTCATATATTTGTTGAGAAATAATCTTAAAAATAAATAAAAATAGGGGGCAGCTAAGTGGTGCAATGGATAGAGCACCAGCCCTGGACTCAGGAGGACCTGAATTCAAATCCAGTCTCAGACATGTAATGATTGCCTTGCTGTGTGACCTTGGACAAGTCACTTAACCCAATTGCCTTAAATAAATAAAAATTTTAAATAAATAAAAATACAATATAGATATTGCTAATATGTGATTTGCTAAGTCATTCTGTGTACCCTAGAAATCTTTATGTAGGATTTAGTGACTCCCATTTCTATTTGAGTTTGTTATCACTGATCTGAAGGTAGTTGAATGGCTCAGTGGATAGAGAGTTGAGCCTAGAGTCAGGAAAATCTGAATTCAAATCTGACCTCAGACACTCACTGTGTGACTGTGGACAAGTCACTTAAGCTCTGTCTTAATCCAGGAGAAGAAAATGGCAAACCACAAAAGATACTTATCTTTTCCAAGAAATCCCTATATGGACTCACAAAGAATTAGACATGAGTGAAACAGCTAAACAATAATAGAACATAATCATAAAACCAGAGTTGGAAAGGAGTGTAGAGATCATTGAATCCAACCTGTTCATGATGTCCAGTATCTAAAGTACTAAAATATACAATCTGTACATTTTACAAATATGTTAACTGAAGTCTAACAAGATTTCCTGATTTTTCTAAGAGCTGGTAAGTAAGAGAAACAAGATTTGAATCTATGTTCTGATTCCAAATGAAGAACATCTTAAAAGGCCAATGACCCTGAAATGAACCTCTTTGGGACTTGATAAAGGCAGGAGGTGAAGAGCACTCTAACCATAAAGGATAGTTTGAGCAAAGGAAAGAAACAATTCTAAGCCCTAGAGAGGTGATCTGATTTATTTGAGATTATCCAGTTAATGTTAGAAACAGGAGCTCTTGATTTCTTTGGCTACTCATGCTGATAGCTATATCTTTTTTTTAAAGATTTTATTTATTTTGAGTTTTACAATTTTTTCCCCTAATCTTACTTCCCTCCCCCACCCCACCCCCACACAGAAGGCAATTTGCCAGTCTTTACATTGTTTCCATGGTATACATTGATACAAATTGAATGTGATGAGAGAGAAATAGCAAGCTCAGACAATAAGATATCAGTTTTTTCCCTAAATTAAAGTTAATAGTCCTTTGCCTTTTTTCAAACTCCAGTTTTTTCTTTGGATACAGATGGTATTCTCCATTGCAGACAGCCCCAAATTGTCCCTGATTGTTGCACTGATGGAATGAGTCCATCAAAGTTGATCATTGACCCCATGCTGCTGTTAGGATGTACAGTGTTTTTCTGGTTCTGCTCATCTCACTCAGCATCAGTTCATGCAAATCCCTCCAAGCTTCCCTGAATTCTCATCCCTCCTGGTTTCTAATAGAATAATAGTGTTCCATGACATACATATACCACAGTTTGCTAAGCCATTCCCCAATTGAAGGACATTTATCTGATTTCCAATTCTTTGCCACCACAAATAGGGCTGCTATGAATATTTTTGTAGAAGTGATGATTTTACTCCTTTTTATGATCTTTTCAGGGTATAGACCTAGTAGTGGTATTGCTGGATCAAAGAGTATACACAATTTTGTTGCCCTTTGGGTGTAGTTCCAAACTGCTCTCCAGAAAGGTTAGATGAGTTCCCAGCTCCACCAACAATATAAATAGTGTCCCAGATTTCCCACAATGATAGCCATATCTTGATATGAAGATATGCCCTTATATAGGGGAAAGACTTATGTAAAATGTTTCAGACTGACAGAATGCTGGAAAATATCTATGCCAGGCAATCTAAGAAATGACTGTGTAAGTGTACATATATATTTACACACAAATATATTTATACACACAAATATATTATATACACAAATACATGCACATATACAAATGTAAATATACATACTCATACATACATTTAATTATATGTTACAAAGTGGGATCCTTTATTAAACATGAGTCAACTATAAGAAGAAAGTCTGTTTTGATTGTGGGCATCAAAATCATGTCTCTGGTAGCTACCCTGTGTATGTGCTTATAAGCCAATTCCTGAGTTATTTTGCTGCTGAGAAACAGTCCACAAGAAGCTGACAATTCTGACAAAGCTGTCAGTTATTCTGAAAAATTCCCTCTACCTGTGTGATTCTGTGTGTTTTTTAGACAGTCCCCAATCAGTGAAGACAAAAATGATCATGTTGATCGTGAATGTTCAAAGTGGGTAATTTAGGGTTTGGAGTGTTTCACTTTTAAACATCAAACAAAAAAGCAACAAAAAGAAATGACTGTTTTTCATCATGATTATATTTGGAGTTTTCTTGGCAGAGACAGTGGAGTTGTTTGTCATTTCCTTTTCCAGCTCATTTTACAAATGAGGAAACTGAGGCAAACAAGGTTAAAGTGACTTGTCCAAGGTCACAGTCAGTACATAGTCCGTAGGTAGGTGTCTGAGGCCAGATTTGTACTCATAAAGATAAATCTTCCTGACTCCAAGGCCAGCACTCCATCTATTGTGCTACATAGATGCCATTTCTGTGAGTTGTTCTAGCCACCATTATAAATGAAGGTGCCGAAAAACTGGAGAACTAAAAAAAAGGAAATGTTTTGAAGTTTATATTGGCCCCTTCTACCTTATTCTGAATTTCTCTTTCCTTTGACATTGTTTTCATTTTTTATATTGCTAAAGTTTTTTGTTGTTTTTCTTCCAGTGTTCAGTGGAAAGAACTCTGTTTTTAGAGTCACAAGAAAGAAATTCAAATTCTTGCTCTGCTGTTTTTATCTATGTATCACTTTGTCTCTCTGGGCCTGTTTCCTTATCTGGAAAATCAGAGGATTGAATTAGATTAGAGATTCCTAACTGTCTTTTTTGCCCTGGACCCCTTTGGCAGACTGGTGAAGCCCTTGGTCCCCCTTCTCAAAATCATGCTTTTGAATGAATAAAATAAACTACATTACAAAAGAAACCAATTCTATTGAAATAGAGTGATCAATGTTTTTAAAAACAAGTTCATGAACCCTTGAAAAGGAATCCTCAATTAGATTTGCTCTGTGATCTCTTAAAGCTCTAACTAAAACTGTGATCACATATATTGGGAAGTAACCCTGAAGAAAAAAAAGATTTGGGAGGGACTTATGTATGTGTATTAGAAGCACTTGTTAGGTGCAAGAGGGATTTGACTGGTTGAGCATAGTCCCTGAGTATAAAATAGGATGAAATTGACTGGCGTAGTTAGACCTAATGGGAAAAAAAAATGTTTCCAATGACCAGATCTATCCTGAAATTTCATGTGCTTGCCCTCATTGAACGCTTTAAGCACAGAGGACAAAGAACTACTTGTCAAGCAATAGGGAGAGTTTTTAGCCAAGCAAGTATAAGATGATTTCTGAGGACCATTTTCAATCAGAGGTTCTGAGATCCCCAATTGGTCATCTTCGCGGGATTTCTCAGCTCCGTTTTCTCTTTCCCTTTGTCTGTGTAAACTTGGGTTTGGTATAAATGTAATAGGTATTTCTATAGGAATTTGTGATTATAGCTACACATAGATATGCATGATATATGATTATATGTATGGGTATATATATGGATATGGGTATCTATAGATGGATTTGAATATGGATATGGATATACATGTGTATGGAAGTAATTTTGTGTGTTTAAGTGTAGATGGATATATATATATGTGTGTGGATTGATATATGTGGATGAATGGATGGATGCATGTATCTATGCATGGGTGGGTATATATGTATATATCTATGCATGGTAGGCTAATGGATATATATATATATGTATGTATCTATAAATATATATATATATATATAATATGTATATACAGTATTGTTGTTTGCTCTTTGTTCTCAAAGAGAATCAATGATATCAGTAAGGTGATGTTTTCTCTTGCAAGTGAATTGGATTTAAGAGAAGAAAGTCTGGTAAAAGTCACCAGTCCCACTCTCTCCTCTGGAGTCATCTGGGTCCAGTGGCAAGATAAATATCAGAACTGAAGATGGCATGGGTTCAGTAGGAGATCTTGGTCTTTGTAAGGCAAGGTCTTTCCCAGGTCCTAATTTGTCTGAGGCAAAACCCATTCAGTGATAATTGCTATGTAATAAATGAGGCAAAAAATGGCCTCTTTTATCTAGTAGGAAAAAAAAAATCAATCTTAGAGGGGAAAGTCTTCAGGGTTTCTGTCCAAAACAGAAACAGTTGCAATTTACACTCTCTCTGAGCCATCAAAACTCAAACAATGACCAAGTGAGGCCAGGTAGAGGGTGACTGGGTAGATGGATATCTACAGAAAGTCGATATAGCTATATATGGATTGATAGAAATATATAGATATGTGTATATATATATATATATATATATATATATATATATATGGATGGATTATGTATGTGAGTATATAGATAGATGGAGTTATGTATTCAGATATGTATATATAGATATGTGAGAATATCATCCTACTGCATCTTCTCAACAACTCAGCAAGTTAGGTAGTACATCTGATCCCCACTTGATCAATAAGGAAACTGAGACCAAGAGAAGTTAAATGACTTGCTAAAGGTGACGTGACTACTTGGCGATAAAGAAAGGGCTAGATCTCAGATCTTCTTGAGGCTAGATCTCAGATCTTCTTGACCAATTCCACTTGAAATGATCTGGTTTAAGAAAAATTCCTTTGTGACATCCCTACCAATTCAGGTGCATCCTCTCTACCCTTGCTATCCTTAAATCTACATTTGGGAGGTCATGATGGACTACTTGTCTTTTTGTTAATTTGTTATTTAAGGATATGCTTTGTGGGCATATGGGAATGGAAGAAAGTGAAAACATTTATTAGACACTTCAAATATACAAAGGACCATACTAAGTCCCCTGAGGATATAAATAGAAGAAAAGCTTAGTGTATGCTGGCAAATAGTGTCTTTACAGTCTGGCATTCTTTTTCTGCTTCTCAGAGCCACCAAAACAGAGTCTCTGTCTTCTCCCAGGAGACTAGCAAGTTTCAAATTGCTCTGCTTTAATTAATACTTCTCTCACCCATTTTGAAGTCATCCAACAGAGTCTATAGACTGTTCTGGATAGTGGTTGGGGCAGGCAGAGTGCTATTGTCTCCTTTGTCCTTGTATTTAGGAGATATTCAGCAAAAATACCATTTAAGCCATTTTTAAGGACCTGTTAATTAAAAAAAAACTTACCATATTCAACTCCAGTCCTCATTTCATCACAAAGTTTTATCCTTCCACTTGAGTGATCTCTGGGGGGTTGAAGTACAGGAAAAGCTTTTTAAAAAAATTATGCTCAGTAGCTCTATCAGCCTCTCTTGAAATATAACTCTTAAAATAAGCCAAGTGATGCGTTCTTTTTTTCCTTTAACTCATTCCTCAACCATCTTTCAAAATAGTTAACCCCATTTTTCTTTTGTATAAGAACAGGATGATCAGACAGGTTTTGCTGGGCAATGGAATGCTCAGTCCAGAGTGATAATGAAGTCCCAAGAAACCATGGTGGTTATTTATGGTGTTTTGTTCATTTTTACCTCTTTAAATAGTAATAACCCGTATGTATATAGCACATTTGAACTACAAAGACCTTTGTTTACATGATTTCTTTGACTAATCATGTATTATTGCACAAATACCCCCAGTGGAGTTATAAACTCATATATGAGCACTCACTGCAATATCGTTGTTGGTGGTGTTCAATGGTGTTCAACTCTTTGTTACTTGGCAGAGATACTGGAGTGCTTTGCCATTTTCTTCTCCGGCTTGTATTATAGAAGAAACTGAGTTAAATAGGATTAAGTGACTTGTCCAAGGACACATAGAAAATAACTGAGGTCAGATTTGAATTCAGGAAAACGAGTCAATCCCGCGTCACTTAGCTGCTAAGATACTCTCTCCCTAAATAACTTTTTTTAAGAATTAGCATTTATTTGTATTTTTTCTCTTTACATTTATCTACCTAGATTTATTTATTACTTATTTCTTACTTTATTAGAATGCAACCTCCTTGAAAGTAGGGATTGTTTTACTCTTTGTATTTGTATTTTTCTCCACAATACTTATCATACTTCTTGGCAAAGAACAAATACTTAATAAATTATTGTCAAATGATCAATTGACTGATATTCTCCATGACAGTGACAGCACTGTACACCTTGATGATTAAAATTTAGTAGTTCCATATCTTAAGTATTATAATTGAACACTTTTATGCCTTGATATGAAAAAGCAAAAGGTCATTGAACAAAATTATCTTTTATAGAAATACAAGACCATCATAGTTGTTACAGAGTTCAATAAGCCTTTTTTTTTATTTTGACATATACTTTGGAGACACCTTGTTAAAAAAGAACCTTTAAGTTAGCATCTTGCAAAAAAAGATAGCATCTTTCTCTACCAAAAAGTCAATAACTAATAAGTACAGAATAAAATAAAAACAGTGGGTTATTTTATTCTCTATACCCTCAATTAATTCTGGGATCTTAGAAATGTGCTCTAGAATTTTTTTTTTCAAAATCAAGCTTGTTCCTATTTCAAACCTGTACTATAGATCCCTTCAAAGCAGGTATAGAATGTTTTGTTTGACTTCATATGTATCATATTGCTTGGGTATAATATTGCTTTCCTTACCAGTGGGAGGGGGAAGTATTTAAGAGGAGTAGAAAATTTAGACCTCAAAATTTGAAAAATGTTTAGAATAATTTTATAATGTGTACAATAAAAACAGGTCTTATGAATTTTTATATAGATGGGACAGTGTGTGGGTTGTAACTGACTGTTATTCTTTTATTCATTTTTTGGAGGGGATAGTAAAAACAGTTCAGGCTTTTTTTCCAAATCTTTATTATATTCCCTTATTTCAGACATCTTGAAAATAAATTCCTCAAAATCATCAAAATTGTGTCTACTGCAGCAGAGTTCTCCTCTTAAATAAAAATCTTGGCCAGCTACTTTCCACATATCTGTTTTCTTCAATGTCACTTCAATTTCTACATACTCAGACAACAGTGAGGAGAGGGACACAATGGCTACACATTTGTAAGTATAATTATTGCTAATCTAAAGATGAAGAAGAGGAGATACTGAGAGTTTCATAATTTTCCAAGACCATGCAGCTAGTAAAGGGTGAAGCCAGAATTTAATGATGGACATCTGATCCCAAGTTTTAAACTCTTTCAGTGATACTATTTTTCTCCCCTTCCCCCACTTTATTAATTTGTGGATAAAAGTTATCATGAATAAGAAAACACTCTAGGCTATTTATCATGATTTTCATTTGTGGCTTACTATCTGTAGGACTGGACCACTGACAAAAATTGTGAAAAGTAAAGTTTTCTCTGGACCTGTGAAGTCTCTTGTCTAATATCCTCAATTTGAGGCCTATGTCACCCATCCTCAATCCCTTTCATTTCTACTAATCCCTGCTCACTTCAGCAGCATATATACTAAAAATTGGAATGATACAGAGAAGATTAGCATGACCCCTGCACAAGGATGACACACAAATTCGTGAAGCATTTCTACTAATCCCAGTTAATGGTTGGTGCTCAAACATAATCTAGGGCTGTTTGTGAGATCAAATTCAAATCCCTTGGTTTGGCATTCAAGATCCTCAATTTTATTCCAATTTAACAATGAATTCAATTTAACAAATATTTGGAATTCACTCTTTATTTATAGAGCCTATGCTGGGTACTATAAGAGATAGAAAATTTAGATCCTAATATATTAAATGAAGTTGGGTTAGAAGATCTCTAAGTTCTAAAGGCTACAAAGTCTATTGTGAAAATACTTCTTGGTAGTCTGATGAGCAGATAGACTAGACAGGTCTTTTACTCCTTCTTCCTTTGTAGGACTATTCCTCTCATGAGAACTGACTTTCTCACCAACCTATAGTATGATGACAATGACAATGATGATGATGATGATGATGATGATGATGATGATGCCAACGACTCACATTTATATAACAACTACTGTTTTCCAGCACTAGATTAGGTGCTATTTCATTTGATCCTCACAACAACTCTGGGAGCTAAGTACTTTATAGGTGAGGAAAGTAAGGCAAACAGAGGTTAAGTGACTGACCAAGAACCCACACCTAGTAAAGATCTTCTTCACTCCAGTCATGGTTCTCTATCCATTGCACACCTACGAAACACCCTTGCTTATGGACCACAGATCCTTGGTTGAATTGAATACCATATCCTTTGGTAATACTACTAATAATAATGGCTATCATTTATATAGATAGCACTATGTGCCAGTCACTGTCCTAAGTATTTGATGATTATTATGTCATTTACCCCTTGCAATAACCTAGGGAGGTAGACGATATTATTATCCATATTTTACAGTTGAGAGCTAAGATAAACAGAGTGTGACTTTTCTGGGGTCACACAGTTAAGTGAGAATCTGAGACTAGATTTGAACTCATATCTTCCTGCCTCTAGGCCACTCTGTCCAATTCTAATTCTCTGAGCTCTTCACTCAGTTTCTTTTGGCCTAGAGAGGGTCAGAAGAAAGGCTGAGAAGAGGTATAGTCTACAGGTCATTTTGTCACTTGTAAAGTCCTATGATTTCTGATTATAAACCTCCTAACTCTCTTGGAGAGAGAATCCCCAAGAATAGGGAAGAGCTCAAAAGGAGTTTTCAAGGTTGAATCTATCATAATAAAAGCCTTTTGAGGTCTGGAAGAGATTCTGTTTTTGTCTCCACCTCTCCACGTTCTAATGCCTTGCCCACGTAAAATCTTGAAAAATATTTGTTGATTTGTATTTGTGTTATTGATACATTACTGCCCAACCCTGAGATGCATACTGTGTCTATGATCGATCTCAAATAGCTTACAGCATAACCCAAAATATGAGATTTTTCCCTAGGAACCACAGCACAAGGTAACAACACATATACAAAGGAAAAGCTTGCTTTGACATAAAGAGACCTCATCTTGTTTGCTTATTCTCTATTTTTATAAGTCACTGAATCCAAGGCATTAATAGAAGGCCTTGCCTAACACAAACCTAGAGAATTGGGGTTTTTCTAATTTTAGAAGGTATACAGAAGGCAGCCTCAAAAACAAAGAGAGGTTGGTGCCCTCATAGGAACCATTGGCAGCAGTTGGTGACTTCCTTCTCCTATAGACCAGCTGTCCTGCCTCTAGATTATGTCTAGATCATTTTAAGAGAAAAAACCTCATCCAAAGGTCTCCCTACTATAATTAATTTCAAGATGATCTTCCTGGCAGCAATAATTTACCCTTCTGGGCTATCACACAATAGAGTAATAATGTATGGTCCCAGTGGGAAAGAACATAAGCAGAAAGATCATTGGATTTAATGTTAAGAAACGTGAGTCCGGTCCTGGGCAGAATGATATAGAAACTGTCCAAACTGGGAGAGCTCTCAGAGTAAGTGGAATGATGTGTAGTGTCAGGTCAATGTTTTTAGGCTGTAATATCATGTGCTTCTTACTCTGGAGGACGCTGAAGGACAAGAAGTAAAAGTGGGGATCAGCAGGGCCAGATTGGGGAGAGATTCTCATCAATAGAGTAGACAATAAGAAGTTACCATCTGGTGGCTGCTTATAGGAAGAATTAAGCTCTGTTGTTTCTGTGCTATTGAAGAACTTCTGGCCTCTCAAATCAGAATCCTGAAATAAAGCCCAGTTGCCATCTCCTAATTAAAGCTCTCATCCCTAATTATAGCCAACAACTCACCAAGTGATTGATAAAAATCATTTCTGAACCTCAGTTTCATTCTCTGTAAAACAAAGAGGTCATGAACAATAATCTCCAAGGTCCTTTCTGGCTCCTATCTCTCTCAAGGAAAAGAAAAGATGTGCCTCCTATACCTGTCAGTTTTGTTCCTGCTTAGCCACTCTGAAAAATTGGGGTTGGTTAGCTTTGTCATGGTGAAGATAGAAGCTACAGTTTCAAAGGAGCTTTGGGGATAATTTGTAAATCCCATTTATCCATGGGATGCTGTCGGCCACGAACAATGAAGAATTATCTGCACAATTAGAAGTCTTTTCACTGGGTCTAGATGTAGCCCTAAATCTGATGTTTAATCTCCACTACTGGGCTCTGGATCCCAGGGCCAGCATTCAGATTTAATAATTTACCCAGGGTTTCATGTGGGTTTATCTGTGACCCCGCTGCTTTACGAGCAGATGAAATGAGATACAGAGGGCACTCTGTGTTTTTGCAGGACCCTGAACAACAATATGTTGCCAGAAGGCTAGCTCTTTGTGCCTGTGTGCTGTGTTGCAGTTATAGGAGCTGCCACGTTTGAGATCTGCCAACCTGCTTGCCACTGGGCTGAGCAGAAAGGCTTCATTGGCATTTTGCTGAAATTAGACATGAGGGCTCCCCCATCCCAGCATGGGCTGATTTCAGACCTTCACCCTGATTTAAGTCGATGTAAACTACCTCTATCCACAGCTTAAAGTTGATGGTCAGGGGACACTCCTAGAAGGGCAGAGGATACAAGCTTTGGACAATTGAATAATAACAGTTCCTTTTTTTCTATACACTTAAGGAATATTGGGAATGACATGGTCTTTTGCTTTAAAAGAACTCTACAAGGCAGGTCATGCAAAACTTTTTTTGACTGTTTTATGAATGGAGGACTTGAATATTAAAAGTGAGAATGGCTATGCGTGGGATCATACAAATACTAAGCAAATGTTGGAGCCAGTACTCAAAACTCAGGACTTTTGACTCCATGTCCATGGCTCTTTCCATCCCACTATATCCATATACTTTAATGTTTGTGAAGAAATTGCTTATGAATGATTTTTATTCCTGGGTGTAATAGTCTGTAAGTGCAGAGTTGCAATTTCCACAATTCAATGGGACAGACCTCCGTTCTGTTTTCCAAGACAGAGGCAAGTTCCATTCTTCTGACTCTGCTTACTTGCTCTGCATTCGTTCATGAGAGTTTTATCAAATATGAAATCCTCATCTAAGGATCTTTGGAGGGATAGAAAGAGTACTCAACTTTTCTGTGGAAATGAAATTCTGATTTGGGAAATCTTCAGTCTCCCAAAGTATGTCTTGAGGAAGCTCTCTGTTTTCAGGTGCTATCTTCTAATTTGGATTCCATTCAAATCCTGTGTTGTTTCTTTAGCATCATCTTCACTGGCTTCTATGTTCTCTTTCTGATCTCTGCCTAATATTGAGTTCAATTCATCAAAACTATAAGGACAAATTCATTGATTCATTCATGATGCTTGATAGTGAAAATTGATCAGCATTTGTTACTTGTAATAATGAGGAAAGTGAATGCTTTTTCCAAAATGTCTTCCCTCAAGGATGTCTTTTAAGGACTGGCCTTGAATCAGATCTGGTGGTTTAAAGGATGCAATCTTGCATTCAGGGCCCTGTGCTAGAGTATGCATGCATATAATGTGAGTCATGACCTAATATGTATATTATACATAAATATATGCAAATATTCAAATATATATATATATATATATATATATGTAGAAATAGGGGAGAGATACAGACACGGTATCCCAGGGCAATCTGAGAAGTGATGAAAACATTTATTCAGGTGTATGTGTGTATTCATATATAGATACCACACATATGTATACATATGCAAACGCATATAGATATATCCAACTACAGCCTTGGGCTTTTTGAGCCAAAGGTTGTTTTTCTTTTAGAGTTTGTTTGGGGTTTTGGCAAGGCAATGGTAATTATTAAGTGTCTGAGGCTGGATTTGAGCTCAGGGCTGACTCCAGGGCTGTACCACCTAACCACCCTGAGGCAAAGGTTCTCTCATGTTCTAACACAATGGAAAGGCTCATTGTCCATGTCAGTGACATACCATATCTTCTGCATCTGAGTCTGAGAGGTTTACCAATAGCAGGCTAGTGAACATCAAGAGATAAATGCTTTCTGCTATGCAACTCATCAAACTCTCCCTTCACCTTCCACCTTTTTTTTTAGTTTATTTCCTTCCAACTCTCTTAACTTGATTCTTACCCAGTTCTGTAAACTGCTGCTACTAGGGAGAACTGAGACTGGTAAGCTGCTCTAACTTGAGAATTCTGAACTGTGGTATGAGTAAAGTCAACTGGGTCTCTATAGTAAATTTGTCACTGATAGAGTAAGTATCCAAAATTTGGAGCTCTAGCTGACTAAGGAGTGAACTGATTCAGGTTGGAAATGGAGTAGGTCAGACCTTTGCAATCAGCAATAGGATCAGACCTATGTGGTTGGCACTTCCAGTCTGGATAAATAAAGAAACACAGTCTCAAAAAAATAATAATAATAGTAACAATAATAATAATTAATGCCCCTTTTTTACAAATCTGTAAATTTCCATTGTTTCCCCCTCACTCCCTCACAATAGAACTTTCCCTTGTAACAACTAAGTAGAATTAATCAAAACAAATGAGTACATTGGCCATACCTGGCACTATATGCCTCATTCTGCCTGCCGAGTCTGCCATTTCTTTATCTAGCCTTTACAATGTTCTGCAGTCATAGCTGATCAGTAGTGTATTGATCAGTGTTTAGTTGTGCTTCATTTTGTTTTTTTTTCCTTTTCTCAGGGTGCTTTTGCTCAGGGTGTAAATTGTTCCTCTGGTTCTGCTCAGTTCTCTATGCCTCAGTTCATACAGTCTTCCAAGGTAAGGAATGATCTCTGAAGGTCATTTGTTTGGATGGAGGAAATATATATGCACCCATTAAATCAAGACTCATTTAAAATATTCTTATATAATCCGAGCACATTAGTTTCCTTATCTCCATTCCAAGTTCTGGAGGTTAAAAATCTTACATTTCTATTATTATATGACTTGATTCAGTATAAGTACCATTGCTATACATTTTTTTTGCTCTTACTGAAACCGAATATAATATGATAAATTTCCTTAATCTGCTGGTGGTTCCTCTAATTATTATCATATTTTTGTTGTTCATTAAAATTAAAGGATCATAATCTGTGCTCCTCAGTATGAAAGTCAGAAGCCTCAACTTTGTCACAAAAATGCTTCACATATTTGACTATGACCTTGCCTCAGTTTCTTTAACTGTAATATGAACTTATATATTATATATTATATATTATATATTATATAATATACACTATTCCTTCCAGCTTCTTTAAAACCTGCTAAAACTGCAATAATATGGGCCATTGAATTAGAAGAGATCAAATATTCAGCATTGTTACTCTATTTTCACCTATTTTCCCAAAAATCTACCAAGTAGCATATATGGAAAGAATTCTCACTTACTGCTAAGAAGACACATATTCTACTCCTCTCTGTGTTCCTAATCAATGTCTGAGCAGGTCACTTCATTCTCTATATGTCAGCTTCCTTTTCTGTCAGAAAGGAATAACACAGATGCCATCTCTCTGACAGTTACTGTGAGAATAAAATGGAATGATCAAAAATGAAAGGTCTTTGAAAAATGAAGAATTGTAAAACCTTATATCTCTGGAAATCTCAAGATGATCTAGTCTAGCCCTGTCATTTTATAGTTGGGAGAATTGCTAAGCTAATAAATGGTGGAGCCAGGACTAGAACCCAGACCTCCGACCTACCAATTCTGGGTTCTTCCCACTACATTAATGTTATATAAGTGGAAGATATTTAAAGTATATAGCTGTGAGTTGAAGGAATTTCCCTTTTCCATTAGAAAACTTCCCCTGTTGTCCTTTCTTTTTGATCATGCTTCCCCCGCAAAAGACTCAATTGGGGGGAAAAACCCAAAAGCTTAATTCTACTAGTTTATAAGAAGGAAGGAGCCTTAGAAATTGTCTTGCCCAGTCTTTTACTCTCACATTTTATGAAACTGAGACCCTTATAAATAACAATAACAATATTTATGCAGACCTTTATATTTAACAAAAACTTTTGCATTTGTCAACCCATCTAGTCCTTAAAGCAACCTTGGGAAGTCAACTCCATAAAACAGAAAAGGAAACTGAGGCATATAGAAATTAAGTGACTTGCCTAGGGTCACATGGCTATAAATGTCTGCGACAGGATTTTAACCTAGGTCTTCTTGATTCCAAGTTCCACAGTAGCACTGATATTCAAACCCTAGTCTTTGAATCTAAATCAAGTGTTGTTTCTGTTAATAACATCCTAATGACCCAACAATCATCCCCAACCATTTCCCCGAATCCAACTTTGGGGGGAAATAAGATTCAATCAATCCATTATGTATCTAGACGCAACTTCAGTGTTTCTGAAATAAGCTTCTAGAGAGCTCTCCTGCCCACTTAGGGGGGCTAGAAAGCTTGTGAGGAGGATTGTAGTGGACAGGAAGAGAGGAAAATGAATCAGAAATACTCAAGCTTTTAGTCACATCCCATTTTGCTATGATTCCTACAGACACCAGTATAGTGTTCAAGGCCCATAGATGGGAGATAACTTCACAAGAGTGGAAATCCTCTTTTGAAGTGCTGAGCTGTATGCTTTCCAAATTTCAAGCATGAAATATATTTCTGAGGGATTCCCAGAGGCACTCAGAAATCAAACTCCTCTGTACATGAAGATGGATCAGTGTAAATCTCTCCCCAAAGTAAGTCAGCCAACCTGAGGAAAGGCACTTAGGAGTTGAATCAGTCTTCCTCAAGTAAAACACACTATCTGTTTTAAGAGATAGGGAAAACACACACCCACCCACATACAAACTCTACATATTCACACATATGTGGTATTCATGTGTATTTGTGCATGTGTATCTATATATAGTGTGTGCATTCTTATGTATATATTGTAGATACATACATATATATTCAGTACATTTAGATAGTCCTTCAAGATTCAGCATAAATACATACACATATGTGTATAGTTAAAATATATGTTATATATAGTTATATTTACATTTATACATATTTACACACTATAGAAACACACACTCTTATTCCAATCCATGATTTCTATCTATCTTTCTATTTAGGGGAAACTTTGAACTGATTTTTTTTTAAGTTGTGTGCATATATAAGACATGGTTTGAATGATTGAAAGACATCTTTATTTTTCTATACTGTACAGGAATAAAGAAGCAACATGCTGTATCAAATAATAAACAAGTATTCATTGAGTGTCTGCTGTGTATGAGACCCTGTACCAAGCTTTATGGCTACTCAGAGAAAAATGAAATAATACCTACATGTTAGGATTGCTTCTGTCTCTAAGCAATGATCTGCTGTTCTGTTTTGCAGAAGTCAAAAACCTCAATACTTGTAGTGTTGAAGAAAAGGACCAGAACATTCCTTTTCCTCCCACTAGGGTTTCAGAATCCTTGCCTTCCTTCAAGACTTAGCTGAAATGTCACCTTCTTCAAAAGGCGATCGGGGGTTCAGTGACTTGCCCAAGGTCACAAACATAGTAAATGTCAATTGTCTGATGCTGAATTTGAACTCAGGTCTTTCTGACTCCAGCATCAGTGTTCTATCCACTGTGCCACCTTGTTGCCGCTCATCCATGAACTGATGAAAAGTTGAAAGCAATTTATTTCCTCAAAGAATTTCCCTTTGAAAGTCCAAAGTTACCTTCAGTGATTCGTGTTTGAGAAATAGAATAAGATGCTCCACTCCCATTTTGCTGTATGATGTGATCACAGAAGTACTGAAGTACTGGATATTTAAATCCTGGCTCTTACTTTGGACAATTTGTGTCACCTTGGACAATTCCTTTTTTCCTGGGTTTTCTCTTTTGTAAAATGTGATAGGAAATGTTCTAAGGGTCCTTCCAATGTAGGTCATGTGATTTTTGTTTTTCAGTGTCTGGTATAAAGATTCACTTTTTCATCTATTTCTACATAGTCCAATTTTAGAGTCCTTTGTGGCAATTTTCAGACTTTTAAACAATCAAGGAGACAATTTAAGGATTAAATATGGAATTCTAAAATACTATATACTGAGAGCTATAGAGAAGCTTGGCAAATAGCAAGTCCAGGGGATTTAAATCACTTTTTGTGTGCCAGGGACGCCTTTAGTCGTCTAGTAAATTCTAAGAATAGTGTGTGTGTAAAAGTTGTTATATGTCCTTCATTTTTAAAAAAGTACCAATGGTATCATGGATGATGTCTTGACTCATGTGAATTAGATTTAAGGGAAGCAGAGTTGCACAGTCATCAGTCTCACTCCATCAGAATCATAGAAGTCCAATGACAGGGCAAAATTCAGCATGCTTGTGATGTTATACATGACCTTGGCACCTTTGATGTCTGACCAAGCTCTAGGTACTTAATAGTGCCTGCTTCAGTCATCTTCATGTCTGTTGGAACAAATTGTTCTCATCTGCCTCTTACACTAGGAAGATTTTTGTATGTTTGAAGTAGACATCCTCCCTCCAACAGGACCATTCTTTAAACCTCATATTGGTTTAGCCCATATGCCAAGTCGGTTTTACCCATACATGCTGCAGTTTCTTGCAGTCCCAGCTGAGAGTTGAGTGCCACCAAAGGGTTCAGCCAGTCTTCCTTGAACACCCCATTTGGCAGATCAATGGGACAATAGATAGGAGTTAGGAAGACCTAATTTAGAACCCTGCCTCAAAGCATTTAAAAACTATGTGACCCTAGTCAATTCACTTAAACTCTCTAGATGTTTCCTCATCTGTAAAAATGTGGATAAACAGTACCACCTACCTCATAGGATTGTTTTGCAGTTGAAATGAATTAACATGTCAAGCACTCAGCTTGACCTTCTATAAATGCTAACCTCTAAAACAAAATACATAAAATTGCAAAGGCAGCCAATTATATTAAATACAAGCAACAAAATAGTAACAAAAAACAAAAAAACTTCAGACAAGTTTAAAAATCTTCATTTTAATCAAACATTCTTGCTGTATAAATTTGACAAACATTTAATAAGTGTTTACTATTACCAACAAACCTGTGTAGATATTGGAAACATCAGCACAAACATTAAATAGTTCTTTGCCCTTGAGTCACTTACTTTTTACTTGAGGGATACATCTTATATGGATGAGTAGAGTCAAAGTATTTTGGGGAAGAGAAAGAGCTCTGAGGACTAAATCAACAAAGTTTCCATATAGGAGATGTCATCTGATCTCAGTCTTTAAAAAAAAAAGTGAAGGATATTATGAGGTTCAGATGGGGAAACAGTATATTCCAGGCTTAGATAGCGATGGGCGGAAAACTCAAAGGGAGATTAAATGCTGAGATCTGGAAAACTGAGACCCAAATGCATAAAGTAATTTGTTCAAATTGATTTGGCATGTTATCAGGCAGAGGGCTCAGAGTCAAGTCTAACTCTCTTGCAGTGATCTTTCCACCTCTGATTCATTCATATTAGATAAAATACTGAATCAACAGGAGTGATTTTGAGACAGCTAAATATTTAACATCTACTAGGTACAAGGGTCTAGCTAGGGATTATAAGAGTAAAAAAGAATTTGAAAACCTGACTTCATCTCTCAGTTTACAATCTCGGTTACAATCTAGTTGGGAATCAAATATGTATAAAAATCATCTAAAAGCATTTCCAAAGCAGCATCCCAGAGGATGGAACTTCTTGTCCCTATTTTATCAGCTGTGTGACAATGGTAAAGTCACCTATTTCTTTCTTTGCTTTGTCATTTGCAAAATGAAGGTATAGGTTAGATCACCTCTTTAAGTCCCTTCCAATTCTATTCTATTCTATGATTCTATTCTATTCTATGATTCTATCAACAATTAAAAATGACAGGTAAATTTTACATACAAGATGAATTCCTAAAAGGTTCTATATATGTTGAATTTTGGAAAATGGAATCCCATCATAGATTTTGACCTGAAGAGAACCTTTAAAGTCATGGATATTGAAACCTCCTCATTTTGCATGTAGCAACTATGCTTTAATGGCACCTACTCTCCTGAACAACAACTTGTTATATCTCATCTCAGGATTCCAGAGCACCTCGATAGGTTTTCAACAGTTTCTTATCTCTGGTATTAAGTCTCATGTTCCTTCCTTTTAAGGGGTGGCACACTGACTAGCACCACAGTTTTCCCTTAATCAATTAAAGCCAGATAACTTTTACAAAGAAATATTATTTCCTAGAAAGAAAAAGAACAAACATACAAATATTTCCCCTAACAGTTTGGTGGAATAATTTCCCTACATTGGCTGGGGAAATGGGAAGTTAAAGGAGTTGGGATGGAGATTAGGTCCATAACTTAACTAAGTTACTATATTGCATTGTTTCCACCAAGTTCCCATCCAAAGGTGGCATTAATACCAAATCATTCCTTCTACTAGGTTAGGTTTTCAGTCTTTGATGATCCACTGCAAAGCTCAGCATGGATTCAGTTTTCTGGATGCATGGTTTACTTACCTACCTTTAAATTGCTCAAAGTTGAAGATGAATGAAAAAGAGCAGATGAAAAGGCAAAAGAACCCATGTTTCTTAGTGCTATATAGACCAGAGGGAAAGGTTTCATAGCTCTTCCTCTTCAAGTATGATGTCTCACCAGACACCATCATGCCACCAAATTGCAGCTGAAGACAACAAGTTGAGAAGTGGCAAAGAAAAAAAATGATAGAGCTAAGATTCTTTGGAAGATGGTAGCAATTGTGAATTTGCAATCAATAGGGAAAAGATCCTCCCAACCACATTTCAGGCCAATCATAATAAATTTTGTTCTAGGCTCATCTCTTATATATATTGTGATCACAATTCTCAAAGAAGCTGCTCCCTAGTTCCATATGGGGACACCATCTTATCAAAGTGAAGAGGTCTATAACATTCTTCAAAATTCCATTTCATGTAAATACAGTAACTAAGTTCCAGAAATAGAAATAGAGTTAGTTCTTAGAGAGGTTAAATTGATTCTATGTGATGACAGCTTCACTATTCTAGATGTCCTGTAGCCATCCCATCATTTGTTCTAGAATTTGTCAGGAATTGAAATCAAGCTTACTGGACAATAATTTATAGACTCAATTCCATTCCCTTTATTGAAAATCAGGTCAATATATGGTCCTACAAAATCTTATGATATCCCTCTACTTTCAAAGATTAATGACAATGGTTAGCAAACACATTTACAAAAGTGCTTTTTATTGTCACGAGGTATATTTCATCTAACACTGGTAACTTGAATTCATGAAATCCAGTTAAATGCTCTCTCATCCTTTTTAATACTACCACCTTTGTTCTGGAAAAAAGCAAATTAAATCCTGGGCAATTCTGCCTTCTTCCCTTTATTATTATAATTCCACAATTCCATCTGTCTTGAGCAAGTATTCTCTCATTCTTGATCTATCTCTTTTTCAGTATAATTTTAAAAATTAGTTTCATTGTCCCTATTACTTGTCACCAGCCTTATTTCATTTTGAATATCAGCATTCTTGATGTAATGCTTGCAAAATTCTGACACTATTAAAAAAATAACTTTCTTTCTATTACCTGACCTTACTTCCTTCTTTTCTATACTTTTTTTTTAGGTTTTTGCAAGGTAAATGGGGTTAAGTGGCTTGCCCAAGGCCACACAGCTAGGTAGTTGTCTGAGGTCAGATTTGAACTCAGGTACTCCCTGATTCCAGGGCTGCTGCTCTATCCACTGCACCATTTAGCCATCCCTATACTTTTTAATCTAGTTTTATAAATGAGTATCCTGTGCAACCACATTGATCTCTTTAAACAAGTCCTCCTTTTCTTTCTAATTGAAAGTGTTTCTATGTGTCTTTAAATGTTAATTCTTTATAGTTTCCCCATGCCACTTAAGCTGACTTTCTCTGTAGAATTTTTAAATTGTTTGAGCCTCATAACAGCTATGCAATACTGTACATACATTATGTTTCATAAATAAAGAAAATCATAGGCTCTCAGAAAGTAAAGATTTTTGAGAGATTTTATAGTTTAGCCCTGACCTAAAACAGGTTGCTCCTCAACAAGTGATTTGCCCAAGGTAATATGATAGTAAAATGGAAGAGATAAGATTTACCTTTAAAAATCTAGTTTCCTAGTCCTACCAGATATAAAATTATATTACATTATAAAGCATCAGTCATCAAAATTGTCTGGTACTGGCTAAGAAGTAGAGTGGTGGAGCAGAGGAATAGACTAGGTGCAATAGCAGGAAACGATTATAGCAATCTGCTGTTTGATAAACCCAAAGAGTCCAGCTATTGGATAAAACTCTCTCTGGATTAAAAACTGCTGGGAAAATTGGAAGTTCATATGGAAAAAACTTAGATTAGACCAACACCTCACAATCTATACCAAGATAAGATCCAAATGGGTACAGGATTAGACATAAAAAACAATATGGATACAGGATTTAGATATAAAAAACAATATTATAAGCAAACTAGAAGATCAAGGACTAGTTTACCCGTCAGATCTATGGAAAGAGAAGCAGTTTATGACTAAGGAACAGATGGAGAACATCACTAAAAACAAACTAGATAATTTTGATTACATTAAATTAAAAAGTTTTTGCACAGACAAAACCCACTGTAACCATGATCAAAAGAAATGTAGTAAACTGGGAAACAATCTTTACAACTAGCATTTCTGACAAAGGACTCATTTCTAAAATACACAGAGGACTGAGTCAAATTTTAAAAAAAGACATTCCCCAATTGACAAATGGTCAAAGGATATGCAAAGGCAATTTACAGATGAAGAAATCAAAGCAATCCACAGTCATATGAAAAATTGCTCTAAATCATTACTTATTAGAGAAATGCAAATTAAAGCTTCTCTGAGGTACCATCTCACACCTCTCAGATTGGCCAATATAACCAGAAAGGACAATGATCAATGTTGGAAGGGTTGTGGGAAATCTGGAACACTAATACATTGTTGGTGGAGCTGTGCTCATCCAAACTTTCTGGAGAACAATAGTGAACTATGCCCAAAGGGCAATAAAAATGTGCATACCTTCTGATCCAGCAATACCACTACTGGGTCTATACCCTGAAAAGATTGTGAAAAAAGGGTAAAAATATCACCTGTACAAAAATAGTCATAGCAACTCTGTTTGTGGTAGCAAAGAATTGGAAATGTCCATCAATTGGGGAATGGCTTAATAAACGGTGGTATATGTATGTGATGGAACACTACTGTTCTATTAGAAACCAGGAGGGATAGGAATTCAGGGAAGCCTGGAGGGATTTGCATGAACTGATGCTGAGCGAGTTGAGAAGAGCAAGATGAGCAGAACGAGAAGAACATTGTACACCCTAACAGCAACATGGGGGTGATGATCAACCTTGATGGACTTGCTCATTCCATCAGTGCAACAATCAGGGACAATTTGGGGCTGTCTGCAATGGAGAATACCATCTGTATCCAGAGAAAGAACTGCGGAGTTTCAACAAAGACCAAAGATTATTACCTTTAATTTAGAAAAAAAATAACCCTGATATTTGATTGTCTGATCCTGCTCTTTTATACTTTATGTTTCTTCCTTAAGGATATGATTTCTCTCTCATCACATTAAATTTGGATCAATGTATACCATGGAAACAATGTAAAGACTGGCAAATTGCCTTCTGTGGGGTGGGGGAAGGGAGTAAGATTGGAAGAAAATTAAAAAACTCAAAATAAATAAAATCATTTTAAAAATCTAGTTTCTTCACATTAAATACTGCTATCACACAGAAGTTATATCAATGAATAATAGAGCATGGCAATTCAGACCACTTGGATAATTTCACTTCTTCTTGTTTTGCTGGCTCAGACTCCCAGTCTAACATAAGTTTAAGAGTGATGGTTCTTCACTTTGCTCAACTTTGTTTTTCTTCAGTGGACCAGACTGGGCTCAATCAGCACTTCTGCCTTGGCCTCTTCCCATCCCCCCCACACATACACTCAGTTTCAGGAATTATCTATCCTTGTAGCTAACAACCACCGCAGGACAACTTTTCATGCTTAATTCTACATTGCTGCCCTCTCTAACCACTGTCCATTCTGGACCT